>NC_092658.1:19750142-20421838 GCF_032118995.1 Asterias amurensis
GTGTCTTGGTTCATTTATATGTCTGTCTGTTTTATTTTTTTTTTTAACTAAAATTTAAGAAACAAAAATCATCTTGCAAAGTGTTGATGGGCTTCGCAGAAACTGTAAGAGGAAAATGATTAAAGATCAAATGTCCATTTTTAAGATCAAAGCATGTAAGACGTTTCCTGCTTATAGAGTTGCCCTTGGTGGTTATATAAAATGCGACCATCTTGATTTCCTCATATTCAAATCAATGTAACCAAACCGAGGCTGTAAGGAGAAATAGTCTGGTTCCTTTTATGTATCATGAATAATACAAAATTGTGACCAATAATGTGGTCGAATGGAATATTTAGGTTTCCCGAATGGTGTGAAAAAAACAACAGGATTTAGATGAGTTTATTTTTCACAAACAAAAATAATAAACAAATGAAGATGAGTGGGAGTAGACCTTCCCTCCCGTTATTGAAACTGGATTTCAAACTGTATTATACTTTGGATAAATACATCTCCATGATTCCACGGTTAATTTCCACAACAAATGGGACTCTTTTAAACTATTGGTTACAGGTTAACTTTGTATTTTGTATTTTATTTTGCTGTTTTGGATTGTCAGCGTGTTTGTAAAATGAGGAGTTGTCTTCATTTAATTCACACTTAAAAGTGTGAATAAATAATTTCCTCCGTGGAAAAATAAATAAATAATAATAAAAAATAAACAAATAAAATACCATAAAATGGTATCCTTTGCCATCTGTGTCTGAATAATAACAACGTTACATTATTCAACTGGTTCTAGGATGAACCTTCTCCTATCACTACATCCAATATTCCTCTCTCTAGGAAACAAGCCTTGCGTATCGGAGTAGAGTTACCGCACTGTCCTTAAGTGGTTTATGGTATGCCTGGCATAATCTTACAATAGTTAGGCCTCGAGTGGAGCATTTAAAGGATCATTCCAAGAATTGGTAGGAAAAAAGACTTGTCTAAGATCACAGATTTACATACAAACTTACATGGTCTAATGATGATGATAGTAGAAAACATCATTTGAAATATTTCTGGCTGAAATGTGATGAGAAATAAATAAAACTAATTTCCCGTTTGGAGTTTATCGCTCAGTGTTGTTATTAATTATTTATTATTAATCGATGTCATACAAAATGAATAATAATTTTTTCCCTATTTTCTCGCTCGTGACCCAGATGGCCGATGGATCTCAAATTTCTACAGGTTTGTCAGTTTATCTATATTGGTGGATTACATAAAGTGCTAACACTGCCAGCAACTGTTCTGTTAGCAAAAACCAACTCTGTATTATTCCTTTAACTAGGCCATATGTCACAGCAATACTGCCCACGCCGGACTCGTCATGCACGTAATACTGTCTGTATCAACAAGGGCACTCTACTCAGCGACATCTTCATGGACTGAGCTCTGCATAAGACATTAGACAATTTATTCCACATGAGACTCCCAAAGTGTGTGTGTTTTCACTTGGGGATCTCGCAGCTGCACAAATTGACCTACTTCCATTCAACCCTAAAGGTTAAAGTACATCTGATGCCTGAAATTGACACGTTCTAATGTTTCCAATGATACCACGGTGTCTATATTACTGAAACAAAACCAAACTTGTGTTCTTTTATTATTTTTTTGCGCTAGAAATATTTCCTGACAATGAGTAAAATAGAATGCCATGGCCGAGTGGTTTAGAGC
Source organism: Asterias amurensis (assembly GCF_032118995.1). Taxonomy (NCBI): domain Eukaryota; kingdom Metazoa; phylum Echinodermata; class Asteroidea; order Forcipulatida; family Asteriidae; genus Asterias; species Asterias amurensis. The sequence goes on from NC_092658.1 coordinate 19,751,844, forward strand.
AATGACTTCAAATTCTGGTGGTTAAGTCATCAGAGTGTGGGTTTAAATCCCAGTCATGACACTTGTGTCCTTGAGCAAGATACTTTACTATAATTGCTTCTCTTCACCCAGGGGTGTAAATGGGTACCTGCGAGGGTAGAAGTTGATTTTATACAATACAACCTGCATTGTGTAACCAAAGCCAACATCCATATAATTAAGTCTTCAAATTCGTATGCAACTAGGTCCATGTAGGCAATCTCCATTATTGGCTGGTCCATTTTTGTGGTTTATATTTTATGCTCTTTGGTTATTTCTGCCTCTTGTTTGCGGCTATTTTAATTGGTTTGCGGCTATTTTAATTTGTACAGCGCCTTGGGTCCAGTCATGGATGCAAGGCGCTTTACGAGCATTATTTATTACTATTACTATTACACACAAAAAAAACTTCCAATTTCAACTTTTCACACTTAGCATCATGTCACACCAGGCGATTTACTGGCAAACAGTTCCCGGCAATCTCCAAGAAGAAAGGGCAGTCACATCTGAATGTTCACCTATTCCTCTTGTGGATCGTAAGACATCGTTTAAAAAGATTACCCGTGTGCTACCGAAGTGGTCCAGTAGCATGCACTGCAGTTAGTTGCCTCCAAGTTGCCTGCAAAAGTTGCCTCGTAAGACAAGGCTTTTATGTTACACTGCGAAAAAACTGTCTCTCATACTTGCAGAGTGGTCCTTTAGCACACAGCGCAGTTTGGCTGCCTTAGTCCCCAATAAAAATTGCTTAAAATTGCCTCTAATTGTGTGCTGCCACATTTGAGGCCTGTTTAATCACAAGTCAACAGTAAATGTGTGACTGTCTTGAATTGAATTGACAATTCAAGAAGAAATGTATTGATCATTTTAAGAAAGTTGATAGTAACATCATCACTAAGTGCATCAAAAACCCAATCCTGTAGAATAATTCTTTAGACTACTTTCCCCCCCCCCTCTTTTTTTTTCTTCAGCTGCACCACGCACCTGGAACTTTTTGCCACTTAATCTTAGATCTTGTTTTTGTAACACAGCATTCAAGTTTCTTCTCAAAATTTATCTTATGTCACAGGTTTTCAAGGACTAATTTTGTTGTGTCTGTTTTTCTCTGTTTTGTTTGTTTTGCTTGTTTTTGGTTTTTGGTTTTTTGGTTTTGCTGCGCCTTGAACACCCAGCAGGGTGGATGCATGCACATTACAAGTCTTATTATTGTGTACCCATACAGTCAAACGATCTTCAAATAGATTCAAGTTCACGGCCCTTGCTTACCGCTGCATGCAGAACATACTCTCTCCATATTCAACCAACAGTGCTGAAGTTCTTTGCTGCTTTTTCTTTTCTTGTTTTCTTTCTGTGAATGGTTTCACTTGGAGGTGACTCTCAGCCTATCTGGGCTGCGTGTTATGCTTCTTGAGCCTTGAGAGGATCTTAAATCGTTCAAAATCTTCAAGGACTTGGAAGCTTCTCTGTAATAAAAAATAAAATAAAATAAATGATAATTTGTGAGGCTAATCATCATCTTCGTGACATTTGTGTCCCTGAGCAAGACACTTAACTATATTTGCTTCTCTCCACCCAGGGGTAAATGGGTACCTGTGAGGGCAGAGATGGTTCTTGTGATTGATTTAGCTTAGTAGCACATTTGTTGCACAAGGCTGTATACTCCCCAGGGAGCTGAGATGGTTTAAGGAATGATTTAAGGCCCAGTGACCAGGGGTAATAATGTGAAGCGCTCTGGGACGCCCTCCAGGTGTGAAAAGCGCTTTATAAAAACGGGCTTTTATTATTATTTTTATTATTACTTGCAGCTGGGAAACTGAAATTTGAAGGATGTAGCTACTTTGTGTTTGGGCTGTAGGCATTTAGGGCCCCCTTTGGCGACCTTCAACTTTTTCAACGTCACCCCATATGACCACAGAGCACAGACAGAGATCAAAAAAGACTTTCACGCAGTGCTACCCAAACCTTACCTAATTATACTCCCACCATAAAAAGTTTCAAATCCTGGCTTTTTAATAATAATAATAATAATAACCCGTTTTTATATAGCGCTTTTCACACCCGGAGGGCGTCCCAAAGCGCTTCACATTATTTTACTCTCATATCATTATTATTATTCATGGTTTATTAAAATACAGCGGCTAAAAGCTGAAATGTAAAGTACACAAAAAAAGTAAGTAAAAAATATTACATTTATTACATAACAAGAATGAACTATCAAATAGTTGTTAATTAAAAACATATAAACAAACAATAAATTTGTGAAAAAAAAGCACAAAACATAACATGAACATTCTATATAGAAAGGTTTGCGGTAACACCATGTAATGACTATCTCTAATGAGTTGGGGTGGTTCTGAAAAGAACCGTTGGTTTCAACTCAATAATTATTTTTAAAAATTCTAGCGTTGTTCTTACTTTGCCAGTGGTCCCTCTGATCTCTCCCTCTCCTTGAGTGCCCTCATGATCTTGATGTTAGTCAGGCCGAGTCCAGCGAAGGTCCTAATGACCTGCAGGCGGACGTAGTCGCACGGATCAAGATCCAACATCTCCAACAGCTCTCTGATTATCTTGTCTGACTTCATGCCGAGGACGCCCTGTTATTAGGTATGAGGGGAGAGAGAAGACAAGATGCTCAATAAAAAAAAAGTTTTTTAAATTTTTGGTTTTTACCCATACTACACCAGTGTGTGTTAGCACTGTATACTCAGTACTTTCCCGAGTCCTGTGAATAAATATCACAGGCATGTTACTCGGGTGGGATTCGAACCCACGCCCTTGCAATTCTAGAGCTGTGTCTTACCAACTGGACTCTGTTTATAACCAGTTAGTCTTGGTGCAAGACGTTTCTTGTTACGGGTAATGCGAGCGCTGTCGTTGAGTTGGCCGCGCTGTTTGTGAAAGGAAAGCGAGACTGCTTGCACAGATCCGGAAACTGTTGTCTCAGTCATAACAATGCAACACACGAACGTACAGAGCTCAAGCACGTCGGAAATGGATAAGTTTTACTTTATTACGCCTTTATTACGCCTTTTAACCAAAAAGGCATTTATGAGTGGGAATAAAAGAGTAGTAACTCGTTCTTAAACGGCCGTTTAAAACCTTGCAGGGTTGTTGCCTTTATCACACGGCAAGGACTGTGCCGGTTTCAAACGGCCGTTTAAGAACTCGTCGCTACCCTTTTATTCCCTTAGTTAAACAATAGTGAAGTCCGACTAAATGTTGTGAGTTTATGACGTCAAAATTCGCTTCACCATCGCATCCACAGGAAGTATGAACCAGGCTAAACTCTTCAAAGGAAAAAGCCTCTCTGTTTTATTACAAATTTTTCAGTATTTACCACAGCTATGACAGCATGCGCCCTGTTATCATCGTCATCATCCTCCAATCTCCTAGAAAACAAACAAAAATGAAACTTAAAAACAAACAATGCAAGAAAATACAAAGGGAACTAGTTATTAATAATGAACATCAGTGATTTAAACATTCAAAGTAAACTTAAGTTAGCTCATGAAACATTATTCCATTTAATCTCGTTTCACCAATAAAGCTCTTTGCTATCATGAAGTCGATACAAAATCTAAAGGTTCATGTAGGTTTGAATCAGAAAGAAATCCTGAGGAATCTGCAGCTTGACTTTGACTTACTTCTCTACCAGATTAGTGGCCAAGTCCCTCAATTCCAGAGCGGTTAATGTTGAAGCTATCTCACTGCGTACTTCCTGTGGAAACAGCAGCAGCATAAAAACTGTTAGCATCAATAACATCAACAGAGTAAAGCATTTATTTATTTATTTTTATATTTATTTATTGATTTATTTAGAAAGGGTAGCCATATCAGTTTTACAACTGCTATCTCTAAGAGCCCTGTGTACAAAGAGTAACTATTAAAATAGTAACAAAAGAAAACACAGATCAATAAGAAAATTCATGAATAGTTTAGTAAACTAACCGAGAGACAAATATATAAGAGCTAAGATAACTTTAGAAAAGATAGAATAAACATAAGCCAGTAACCTCCAAAATGACAAAATTCAGGCTAACCAATACACACATTAAATTTGGACTCTAAGATTTTAAAATAACCAGTACCGTAGGCCTAGGTAAAAGGTTGTACAAAGTATGAACAAATTGTTAAAGACAAGAAATAATAACTACACAGGGTATGGTATACGATTACAAAGTTAAAAACAGAGATCTGGAAATATTAAGAGTGTTGAGAATCCATGCCAAGAAAATAGTTTAAAAGAAAAAAGAAAATCCATAAATAGTTAAGTAAACAAATAGGGAGAGAAAATATAGATAAGCTAAGATTACTAACTAGAATTAACAGAAAGCCAGTAACTGTTAAAACGGCACGATTCAGACTAACCAATACACACATACAAATTTGACTCTAACATCTTAATCTATGATAATAATTGTCAAAGCCTTTCCAGCATCTAGACAAGGTGAGAAGACAATGAAGAAATTTCATTTTTAGAAGCGGGAGGAAAACCCCGGAGAATTGTTCCAGGGAAAACCACCAAAGTCAAGTAGGGACTGAAAAACCCAATCCACATAGTGCCCCGGTAGGATTCAAACTGGGGTCCCAAGAGGTGGAAGGCGAGGCAAGACACCACTGCAACAACCTGACTTCCCAACCTAACATTTTAAAATCGTCAGTACCGTAGGCTGAGGAAAAAGATTGTACAAAGTAAAAGTATGAACAACTTGTGAAAGACAAGAACAAAATGAACATATACAGGGGATGGTACAAGAGTTAAAAAGTTAAAAGCAGAGATTCATATTTTTAAGAGTGTTGAGCACCCATGACAGAAAACAATCTGTAAAAAAAGTACCGGGTAAATGTCTGTCCATTGCATGTCATCTGGGCTGAGTAATCTACAATCCCGGCCAAAATGGTTGGTCCACCCATTCCTAGCGTTACATAAAACCAATCACTGTACACTTCCCACTGACACCAATCATTCACTCCCCCGTCCACCGCTCAACGTTGACTGTAACGCAGAAGACTGGCAATCAGAGCCAACATTGAAAGGGGACAGGGGGGCCCAACGAGAGGGAGCCGTTTCTTTCTCACAATGTTTTATACTACCAACAGCTCTCTATTGCTTGCTACTAAGTAAGTCTTTATGCTAACAATTATTTTGAGTAATTACCAATAGTGTCCACTGCCTTTAAACAAAACACATACATGTACATGTACATGAATAGATAACCGCCTATATGTGCCTTACCTTGCTAGGGTCATCATACAGTCTCCTTTCTAGAATATTGAATACTTCTTGAACCTCTTCGTCCGTCTTCATGTGTTTACAACCTGACAAAAACAATTCAAAACTGTCTTTTATATATATCACTGCGGTACCCGCTGCCCAAACAGCGAACCAGGCAATCTCAGTCGTCTAGTTGGTAAGACACTGCTCTAGAATTGCAAAGAAAGATCGTAGGTGTGAATCCCACCCGAGTAACATGCCTGTGATCTTTTTTCACAGGACTCGGGAAAGTACCGAGTATACAGTGCTAACACACATCGGTGTATGGGTAAAATGCTTTTTTGAGGGAATTATGATTTCGTGCCTTGCTCAACAAGGGCACAAGTGTCATGACCGAGATTCAAACCCACAATCTACTGCTGACAGCACCGGAGCTTGGGTCCGGTGAACAAGACCACTCAGCCTTGACACACCACTGTTCGTCATACTCTGTCTCAGTCGTAACACTTGTGTCCTTAAGACACTTAACCATTGCTTCGTCCTTCGGATGGGACGTGAAGCCATTGGTCCTGTGTGTTGTGTAACACACGTAAAAGAACCCAGTGCACTTATCGAAAAGAGAAGGGGTTCACCCCGGTGTTCCTGGCTTGATTGGCAGCATATTGCGCCACAGCACCTTGTAAACCATTACATGGTGCTATGTAAAAGGAGTATACCTCATAATTCAAATGTAGTCCCAAATACCTTGCAGGAAATGTTAAAGCGTCTTGAGCGTCACTGAGTGACGGATATGCGGGCTACATCAGAAGCACTACTATGGAAATATTGACTGCTATGAGTGGCACAGTTGAAACAATAGGCCCAAGGTGATGTCAAAACCATGACTATGCCCGGAGCGAAGCTGAGGGCATAGCCATGGTTTTGACATCACCGAGGGCCTATAATTGTAACTGTTCCCCGATTATTAAGCAGTCAATATTTCTTTTATATACCAAATAAAGATTCTTCTAATCAACAACACTCTGACTATACGGTTGAAGGTTGTCTGCGAAGAAAGGTTGCGACGTGACACGGAACGCTAGTCGTACATTATTCATATCATAGCTGCGTTATTTTCAAAGCGGGCATAGTCAATTTACTATACTATGCCCCGGGCATATAGTCACTATGACGTCATCTCGAATAGAAAAAGGGGGGCATAGCTATTTCCATGACTCCATTTTTAACCAATCAGATTAGAGGATTCAATACATGAGGTATATAATCTTTATTATATACCTCATGTACCGAATCCTCTTATTTGATTGGTTAAAAATGGAGTCATAGAAATAGCTATGCCCCCCTTTTCTACCAAGATGACGCCATAGTGATAGTGCCCGCTCTGAAAATAACGCAACTATAATATGTAGAATGTACAGATGTATGTGTACGACTAGCGTTCCGTGTCTCGGTGCGACCTTTCTTCGCAGACGACCTTCCACCGTTGATGAGAAGAATCTGTATTTGGTATATAAAAGAAATATTGACTGCTTAGTAATCGGGGAACAGTTAAAATTATAGGCCCTCGGTGATGTCAAAACCATGGCTATGCCCTCAGCTTCGCTTCAGCATAGTCATGGTTTTGACATCACCTTGGGCCTATAATTTTAACTATGCCCCTCATAGCAGTCAATATTTCCATATTATTATTATACTCTGCCTGTTGTTACCCACCTATAATGACCAGGAGTTTAGCTGAAGACACCCTGTGCTTCCATGACTTGGAGTACTGCATTTGATGCAGCACCATCTTAGTCACATCTTGATCACGGGCATTCATCTGCCGCACTAAAATCTCCAACGACTGCAATCATCAAAAAAGACAAGTTAAAAACTGACTTTGTTTTCTTCATGAAACTCATTTCAGTTCAAATGAACTGTTATTTCATACTTTTCTTTTCAAAATAATATATTCTACAAAAGTTTACATAGATAAGAAGAAATAGTAATATATGATATGAGGCATTGCATGGTGAGGTATCAATTTATATTTGGTTTACGGTAACACCCTGTGTATCTACCTGCCAGGTAGAGTATGTTCTTAGAGAACAGTCTTTCTTTGACGATGATTAGAGCAAGCTAGTCGAAACGTTAAGACTACTTCAAGCACCGACCCCGAGGTAGTACAGTTAACAACAATCCTTTCAGCTAAAGTAGTAGTCCCAGTCAATTTTCTATACCTTCCGCCCGGGTAGTAGTTAAAAAGCAGGACAGTACTTTTCAGAACTGAGAAGTCTCCCGAAGTCTCCCCAACACCCAATAAATCTACTCCGCGGTAGTAGAATTAAGAAAGACAGTTCTCTAAGAACAAACTCTACCTGTCAAGTAGATACACGCATGGTGTCGCAAACCAAATTTATAAGAAATAATAAGTTTGGTATTAATGAACAAGTAATATTTAATATATGTAGGCTCACATTAAAGAGAGTATGAGGCTACCAAATTAAGCAAAGGCTTGTAGAAGACAGACTAGTACAAATGTATTGTTAACAATTATTATATTTAGTCCATCCATACATTCATTCATTCATTCATTCATTCAACAACAATAAAGAAAGAAAATAAAAACAGTTTCTAACCCACCCTTGATATGACGCTGCTATCCTTGCTAGTCAGGCTTCCTTTCAGCTTCTTCTTGGCCCCCGGGTCGGCCACACCGAGGCATCCCAGACACACAGCGCAATCAAAACCAAGATCACCGGAGTCCTTGGATGCACAGGTGTCTCTCAAGAGTGAAAGCAGCTTCTTGGTGAACGGACTTGCCTGTGGTAGAATTTGTATTAGTATTTCCATTTTGTATTTATTATCCAAACCAACAGCAATGAACCGCCAGTTACAGGAAAGGGAAAAAATTAAACTAATAAATGCATCTTTAAATTTACCATTTCAAAATTTACCCAGTCAGTTTCCCTTGTGGTTTATATTGATATCTGAAACAAAAAGTCGCATCCCCTTAAGGTGATCCCCTAGCTGCCGCTTCCCAGGTTGTATCGTAATTTGGGTGTGATCCCTGGCTACACGGCAGTTAACGGTTGTATGGCTTCTGACTGGCACCCCCGAACAAAAATATTGACAAAATAGGGACACTGCCAATATAGGGGTAGATAGCTCAGTTGGTAGAGCGCCGGCACGTTATTCCGGAGGTCGTTGGTTCGAATCCCACTCTAGTCAATTCTTTGTTCAACCCCAAAAATCATATAAAAAACTTAATTCATAAATGCTAAACAGATTTGCAATTAGAAAAAGAGAAATGAATCAACTAATAAATAAACAAATTGCAATTCAATAGACTTCCAACTCCAATGCACACTGCACAGGAAACTTATTGCCGAGGTCAACAAATAGAATTGCGAACACCTAAATATGTATAAACCCCCTAGACTAATGGAAGACTTTGGAACGCTTGGTGGCAGCAGACTTACCAGGTAAATATACTTTCCATTGTTTACAGAGTTCTGAGCATGCGCAAATTATTGAGAACAAGGGATTGACCTGGGTCCAACTTAATGGCTCTGCTTACCGTAAGCACAGAAACGGCGCTTACGGAAGCAGGGAATTCTGTGCTAACGGCAAGCCTATTTCGTGGGTTAGCGGCAAACTTTTGCTTCTGCGCATGCGTACTCCACCTTGCTAGGGATTCTACGCTTACAAGGCTAGCACAGAAATTTGGCGCTTGCACGTAAGCAGGGAATCATGATTGTAAGCACAGAGTTCGGAGGTGCCATGAAATTTGGACCTGGTAAGTCTGCTGCAACCTGTGTTTTGCAAAAACTCTAAACTGGGTATTTTCGTAAATGGAATTTACCAGGCTTCCATTGTTTCCCTGAGCCTGACCCATCAAAACCCTGCATTTCGCAAAGACCCTTAATTGGGTATTTTTGAAATAGTGCACTGAAAGGTTTGACAATTATAAGCCAAGATCTGAACAAGAAAACTGTTTTTATTCCCCTTACCTTGTTGGCCAATTTGATGTTCCTGGAGTTAATCAACGTCTTGACAAGATCCGAGCGGACCTGGTAGTTTCCATCCTCGAAATGCTCCACGATGACCTTGAGTGAGTGGTCACTCCAGAATCCCAACGTCACCAGAGACTTTGCCGACTCGTATCGGACCCTATCATCAGAATCGTTCTGAACCTTTTCAAGAAGAGGTAAAAATAAGTTTTCCAGGGAAGGTACAACTTTATTTTTGATGAATAATTATTCAAAACTTGGCCCAATTTCATGGCTCTGCATCGTTAGCAAAGAATCACTGATTACAGAAGCAGAGTATTCTGCGCTTATGTCAAGCTTATTAGGGTGGCACGGTTGGCTTGTGCGTAAAGCGCTCGCCTCTCACCAAGGTGAACCTGGTTCGATTCCCGGTCGTGAGTTGAGTTGTGCGTTGGTTCTCTGCTGTGCCAAGAGGGTTTTCCAGACTATCCGGTTTTCCTCCCTCAGGAAAAAATCAAACACTTCGATCTTGGCTGTGCTCCGTGGTCACAATGGGTTGATGTGGCTAGCAGCTGAATGCGCCCTTGCATGCCTGCTTCTCGAACACGTTGTAGCTGCGTCCTTCGCAATTCAGCGAGTAAGGACGATTAGCCCCCCAAATTATTATTATTATTATTTCACAGGTTAGCATGGAACTTTTGCTGTTGAACGTGCAGTCTCCAGGTTTACTAAATATTTTGCAGCCTACCATACTTGAGCGGGCACATAGGCTGGATTGGCTAGAAGCCAAATGAAAATGTGCCAAAATCTGCCACATTTTTTAACAAACTAAATCCAGGAGTTTATGAGTGACAAAGTCATTTCGGTAAAAAAATTGGCACGACGAAAACGATCACCCCTGACAACAAGGTTGAGTGAACTGATATCACATATTTATCAAACTAAATAATGATACATGCAAAACAATAGTTAACGGCCTGATGTTTCGACCGTAGCAGAGTCTTTTTCGAAGGTCTTACACTTACCACTTTAGTCAGCGCTGCTAAGATGTCTCTATCACTGCAGTCCAAAGCCCCAAGATGCTGTAATTCAACAAAAGAAATCACTTCGTTGTTCATGTATTTTTTTGCTGCAGTATAGTGAATAGTGGATGATACCCATGCCTACATCCTTATGAACTGTGAACACTGTTTCAGCTCCAGGAGTAGGTGGCAACATGTCCCTGGCGGCGTTTGATTTTGGTTGATAGCCCAAATCAGTTAAGTGAAGCCCTCACCTTGAAGTGCTCGTCAAAGCCTTGTGATGATAGGCAATATCTCATTAAAATAAATAATATCAATATAAACCACAAGGGAAACTGACTGGGTACATTTGTAATGATTTTGGGGGTTGAACAAAGAATTGACTAGAGTGGGATTCGAACCAACGACCTCCGGATTAACGTGCCGGCGCTTTACCAACTAAGCTGTCTAGCCCTATATTGGCGGTGTCCCTATTTTGTCAATGTCTTTGTTCGGGGGTGCCAGTCAGAAGCCATACAACCGTTAACTGCCGTGTAGCCAAGGATCACACCCAAATTACGATACAACCTGGGAAGCAGCAGCTAGGGGATCACCTTAAGGGGATGTACAAATGTACCCAGTCAGTTTCCCTGACACCGCCAATATAGGGCTAGATAGCTCAGTTGGTAGAGCGCCGGCACGTTAATCCGAAGGTCGTTGGTTAGAATCCCACTCTAGTCAATTCTTTGTTCAACCCCCAAAATCATTACAAATGTACCCAGTCAGTTTCCCTTGTGGTTTATATTGATATCTGAAACAAAAAGTCGCATCCCCTTAAGGTGATCCCCTAGCTGCTGCTTCCCAGGTTGTATCGTAATTTGGGTGTGATCCCTGGCTACACGGCAGTTAACGGTTGTATGGCTTCTGACTGGCACCCCCGAACAAAGACATTGACAAAATAGGGACACCGCCAATATAGGGCTAGATAGCTCAGTTGGTAGAGCGCCGGCACGTTAATCCGGAGGTCGTTGGTTCGAATCCCACTCTAGTCAATTCTTTGTTCAACCCCCAAAATAAAATAAATAATAATAGAAAAAATTCAAATAATGAGAATTATTACCCTGGCTGCATCCCGGCGCTCATCAACTCTCTCCGACGTCAGCTTGTTCATAATTTCCTTCAGAGACAAATAAACAATTCTCATTAGCATGCAAATAAATGTAAAAAGAAACCAACACAAATGATCATTAATGACTTTGAGTCAGTATTCTGAAGAATATCCAATTCAAATGATAGAGTATGACAAAAGTTTATTTGTGTCTAAACTGCAATGAATAACCTTCATCCAGATTATGTTACTATTTTTAAGTTGTTACACATCAATAAGACAAATTTCTAAACTATTAGCTCCAAGTACCTGACATTAAACAGCGGAATGTTTTTGACAGAAATGCTATTTTGACTTGTATATAATGCGTTCTTTCACCATTTAAATGTAATTTTGATACGTGTAAGCTTCAGAATTTTTTGTAATTATCGATTAAAAAATCAGGCCTCAATCCTAAGATTTGGAATAATTAAGAACACTTCTGCTGTTGACTTCTGCTGTTGAAGGCGCAACAAAGCGGCTATACAAATTGGAGCTCCCAACGATGACAGAACATGAGTGATTACCTAACGGAGCTTTTCGCGAATCTTTCAGAAAAGTGCTGATTAGGGGTATTCATCATGATTGCGTTTTTTACATAACTAAAATCTATTTATAGTCATATGACTCGATTTCCTTATTCATTGAAACCATTTTAAATGAAGTTCGCCAAAGTTCACGACTTGACATTTTTGTTCAAGCAGGTCTTTAAAACAATTAGCACTTTGATACACCAATAAGGTTGATAACCATGATAACATGTTGTATCTATCTCTTCATCTTCAATAAAAGCACCACTATCAATACGTACCGTTATCCTTTTCCACTTCAGACCATCTTTGTCCAGTTTGACTGTGCTTCCTTTCCTCACTGAAAAAAAAGTACACCAGGAAAAATATTAACAAGTGTGATGTCTTTTCTATTGGGACATGTTTTTTCTGCTGCGGACATGGTAAAAAACTTGACTTAGAAGTTCAACTCTGGGCATCTCACTTGCGAATATCGCTGCGAAAGGAGAGTTGTGACGTCAAATCCATGTCAAATTCGCTTCGCATTCGCATTCGCATTCACATTCGCATACGTATGAACCGGGCTTAAAGACACTGGACACTATTGGTAACTGTCAAAGACTAGCCTTCACAGTTGGTGTATCCCAACATATGCATAAATTAACAAACCTGTGAAAATTTGAGCTCAATCAGTCGTCGAAGTTGCGAGATAATAATGAAAGAAAAAAACACCCTTGTCACATGAAATTGTGTACTTTCCGATGCTTGATTTCGAGACCTCAAATTCTAAATCTGAGGTCTCGAAATCAAATTCGTTGAAAATTACTTCTTGCTCGAAAACTACATGACTTTAGAGGGGGCCGTTTCTCACAAGGTTTTATACTATCAATAGCTCCCCATTACTTGTTACAAAGAAAGGTTTAATGCTAATAATTAGTTTGAGTAATTACCAATAGTGTCCACTGCCTTTAAGGAGAAAAGACTGTATTTTTTTTTGTGGAGACCCTCTTGTAAAAGGAGTTATTATACGTTTCCTTTTTTATAACTTTATATCTTTCTGGTAATGAAATCAAGGGACACTCAAAAGCAATTAGCACTTTAGGCCTAAACCGTAGGCCTGAAGAAATTTCAATATAAAATGTGGACGAAAAACTCCCAACTGGGGAAAACCCATACCCCCAGTGCCGACCCCCTCCCCCCTTAGTGGGGTGTCGTGGCCGAGCAGATAAGAGCACTGAACTCAAGCTCTGGTGCTTCTGTTCAGCAGAGTGTGGGTTCGAACCCCGGTCGCGTCACTTGTGTCCCTGAGCAAGACACTTAACTGTACATGTAATTGCTTCTCTCCACCCAGGGGTAAATGGGTACCTGTGAAGGCAGAGATGGTTCTTGTGATTGGTTTAGCTCAGTGCGCTATATATTTGGCGGCACAGGCTGTATACTCCACAGGGAGCTGAGATGTTTAAGGAATGAAAAGGCCCAGTGATCAGGGGTACGGTTGTTGGAAGTGCTTTGAGACATGGTGTATAAAGCACTAAATAAAAACCGACTATTATTATTATTATTATTATTATTATTATTATTATTATTAGTTACACCACTGCCAATTCATGCAGCAGCCACAGTGTGGAGGAATTAAATGACAGCCTTAATTCTCACTTCCAGGCAACTGCGAATTAATCCAGCACAAACTAAAGGTGGACTCCCCCAGATCCTTAGATCCTTAGAAGGTCTACAAGTTTACTTGTAAGTAATGTTTGAAGCTTTGCATGGTGTGGAGAAATGGGAAAAACTGTAAATAAATAGTGAACTTGTGGGTACAACAATGTAAATCTCTATTGATGGAGTGTTGGCTCTGAGAAGGGCCGGTTTGGTCTCGACGTTTCAAACAGTATACTCTGTTCAAGACGTTGAGGGCATGAAGGCGTAGTACCTGCAAGTTTACTACATACTTATTGTTTCTTCCTAAACTTACTTGTGTTGACGTGTGCTACTATGCCTGCAACAGTGACTGCCGGGTTACTAAACATCTTCCATCGCCTGCTGTAGAAGACAGCACACTTATATGAATAAAACATCAATAAACAATCAGATTAAAGGAACACGTTGCCTTGGATCAGTCTAGTTGGTCTTTGAAAAGCATTTGAAACTGTTGGTTATGAAATGCAAATGGTTAGATGAATAATTTAAAAGTAGAATATAATGGTCCAAACAAACATGCCTCGAAATTACACGGTTTTCCTTTTACGCCGCAAGGAAACACGGTCGGCCACTTTGTAGAATCATAAAATGGCCGACCGTGTTACTTCGCAATGTAAAAGGAAAACCATGCAATTTCGAGTGATACTTGTGTGGATTATAATATTCTACTTTTAAAATATCTTTCTAACCATATGCATTTCATAATCAAACGGTTTCAAATGCTTTTCAAAGACCAACTCTTCCAATCCAAGGCAACATGTTCCTTTAAATACAAACTATAAGACTGGTAATTGTTTCAAAAAATAAAATGATTAGCTCCAGGGACCATCTTCATAGAGCAACTTAAGCAGAAAATATTGCTCAACAATTTTCTGCTAATCAAAAATGAACAGGATACCTATTACAAATTTTACTTGTATTATGGCTGGTAACCAAATTCTGGTAAGCATAATTCTGTTGTGATTAGCAATTTTTTGTGCTTCCGCAGCTCTATGAAATTGGGCCCAGATCAGCAAAGACTGGTACCCTTGTTCCACACATTGTATTGCAAATTATGTCTGCAACTCTTATACCAATGAAAAAGCTTGCCCAAACCATATGACATGGGCACACCGCATGTTTGGACAGAAGCTTCATCCACACTGCCGTCCCCCTATGGAACAGTCTTCCTGTCTCTGTTGTTGGCAACATTACTGAGGAAGGGATTCAGTCATTTAAATGCTGTGTGCATGGACACCTCCGTCTTACATAATTCAGTGTTTCCTTGGTACCATATAGCTTTGTTTTTCTGTTATTCTTTTCTGGTAAATCTGAGCTGCAGTGAACCATTTGATTAGCCCATCAGAGTTCTTCTTTTAAGATCCTTCAGTCTGATTCAAATTTCATTCTGTTCATTGTCAATGTCTGTTGGGCTATGGTTCACATTTGCTCCTTATATATAAAATAAAAAATTTTAAAAAATGTAGTCTGATTAATTCAAAATCAGCATTCCCTTGTGATCAAGCTTGCAAAGGGCTTATTTACACTAACAACATTTGAGAAAAGATGATAATTTTGGGGCTTTACTTTGGTGCGTCTTTCTGTTGCCTAGCTGCTGCGGACATTGTCAGGCTCTTCCGTTTCTTATCTTTGCTCTTGTAAACAAGAAGGTTTGTTTCCTTGGCAACATTCATCTGGTTGACCAATCGTAACGTTGGGCTCATCGCATCTTGAGCTGTTTCGTTCCAATCGCTGGATATTCGAGGGAACTTCTTGGACGGGTTCTTGGGGGAAAAAAAACAGTAAAATCTGTTAAGATTTGAGGAGTGAATTGTAAACTTAAATCAAGGCAAATAAATATGTCTAGGTGATTAAAAGTAAAAAGAAACAAAATCATGAGGCACTTATTAAAGTCACTGTACATTATTGGTAAATGTCAAAGACTAGTCTTCTCACTTGATTTATCTCAACATATGCATAAAATAACAAACCTGTGAAAATTTTAACTCAATCGATCGTCGAAGTTGCGAGATAATAATGAAAGAAAAAACACCCTTGTCGCACGAAGTTGTGTGCTTTCAGATGCTTGATTGATTTTGGGACCTCAGATTCTAAATCTGAGGTCTCGAAATCAAATCATGGAAAATTACTTCTTTTCTTGAAAAAAAACGTCACTTCAGAGGGAGCCGTTTCTCACAATATTTTGTACTATCAACCTCTCCCAATTACTCGTAATCAAGAAAGGTTTTTATGATAATAATTATTTTGAGTAATTACCAATAGTGTTCACTGCCTTTAATGTTACAAAATGCACAATTTCTAGTCACAAGTTATTCAACCTGTAACTGCCGTATGGGGGGATACAACCTGGAAAGCAGCAGCAAAGGAATCCGTTAAAGATACTGGACACTATTGGTAACTACTCAAAATAATTGTTGCCATAAACCTTACTTGGTAACAAGCAATGGAGAGCTGTTGATAGTATAAAACATTGTGAGAAACGGCTCCCTCTAAAGTAAAGTAGTTTTTGAGAAAGAGGTAATTTCTCACTCAAATAATAAAAGACTTCAGCTGAAGCCTTTTATGAGGCATCTGAAAGCACACAAATTTGTGCGAAAGGGGTGTTTTTTTCTTACATTATTCTCTTGCAACTTTGATTTCCCAAATGAGTCAAAATTTTCAAAAAATTAACACCAAGTGAGAAAACTGGTCTTTGACAATTACCAAATGTGTCCAGTGCCTCCAAGGGGATGTTTGTTTTCTTCTTCAAATATCAAGTAAAGTAAAAAAATTTAAAGTCACCTGGAAGTGGTATTTTGTCAAAATAAAGCTTTTGTCACTAATGTTTGTGTTTTGATGAGTGAAATATGAATAAACAGTTAACTAAGGTTCTAGAAAACTAGTTCTTATCTTATTTAAAAATTTAAGAGTAGGCCCGACCAGAGAGGGCGCTGTTCGTGACGTCAATCGAGGTGCGATATTTGAAGAGAAAATGCTGCACAGCGCTGAAAAAGACGTCGGACCGGAACACTAGGCACTATTGCTCTTGTGAGTCTGACCAGCCTTGCAGACTGACCCCATCCTTAGTTGTTTTGCTTCATCCAGCAGCAATACACTTGGTCGGCATTGCCGGAAAAATGCAAGAAAAATACTTTTTTCGAAACAGACAAACTCACGCCTTGGTCTCGCATGTACTTTGCACATGTGTTTACTCTACGTATCAAGGCAAAGTCTGCCTCGATTGACGTCACAATAGGGGTAGGCGGAGTCAACCCCCCAAACAACTTTATCTATTTTTTTAAACATATAAATCGTTACAAACAATTACTAAAAAATTGTTTTGTTGTTACTAAACATATACTCTTATGTTTGAAAAAATTTAAATTCTATTTCCAGGTGACTTTAAAGCAAAACTTTGGTTACAAAGTCCCAAAATGAAACTTACAGTTCTCGTGAGTGGGAGCATCTCTGGTTCAGGCACTGGGCGTGGATGGTACACTACCATGGGCGTCATGCGCGTCCTTCGACCCTTGGGTAGCTGCACGACGGGCAATCCTTCCTGGCTGTTCTTCTTAGCCTTGGGTTTGGGCGCTGGCTCCTTGAGAGGCGCTGACTTGGTCGAGGATTGAGACCCTCTACTCGTCTTACGAGAGGCAAACTTTATTGGAAATAATATTAAGTTTTACTACTAACAATTTAACATGTTGGTATTGCACGTAAATCAACCAAGCACATCTGCTTACAAGCAGCAAAAAGTTCAGGGCCCTATTTCATAGCTCTGCTTACCGTAAGCAAAGAATCAGCACTTACTGAAGCAGGGAATTCCGTGCTAATGTCAAGCATATTTCACGGATTAGCGGGAAACTTTTACTTCTGCACTTGCGTACTCCACGTTACTAGGCATTCTACGCCTATACAGCTAGCGCAGAAATTCGGCGCTTGCACATAAGCGGAGAATGGTGACCGTAAGCGCAGAATTCGGTGGTTAGCAGAGCCATGAATGAATTTCAAAAACAAATCAAAAGCATAAATTGAGTGCCGATTTTCCCAGGGCAAAAACCATGAAGCCCTTCTGTTTCTTGACATGTGCTAAAGGCTCTTAGACAAGAGAGAAAGAATAAGAGAAACAGTCTTAAAGGAACACGTTGCCTCGAATCGGTCGAGTTGGTCTTTGAAAAGCCGTTTGTTGTGAAATGCAAATGGTTGTATCTACCAAAAGTAAAATATAATTATCCACACAAACATGCCTCGAAATTGCATGGTTTTCCTTTTACGTTAAGAAGAAACACGGTCGGCCATTTTGTGGAGTCAAAATTTTGACTCCATAAAATGGCCGACCATGTTAGTTCACGACGTAAAAGGAAAACTGTGCAATTTCAAGTGATACTTGTGTGGATCATTACTTTTAAAATATATTTCTAACCATATGCATTTCATAACAAACGGTTTCAAACGCTTTTGAAAGACCAACTCGTCCGATCCAAGGCAACGCGTTCCTTTAATCCTTACCTTCATCATAGCAACGGATGAGTCCTCACTTAATCGACCTAAGAAGAAAATACAAAATGTGAAGGAAAATTTTACAATTCTAACACATACAAAAGGACAAATAAATTGTCTTAATGGTCTCAGAAAACTTGCTCGCCTGGTAGTGTCTTGCTTCAAGGATTGTTACAGAATTGGTAAGAAACAAAAATCATGAAGATCACAGATTTACATCAAACTTACAAGGTCTAATGATGGTGATAGTAGAAAACATCCCTTGAAATATTTCTGTCTGAAATGTCATATTTGATGAGAAATAAATAATCTAATTTCGCGTTTGGAGTTTATCGTTCAGTGAGCGTTTTATTCATTTTTGTTTGGGTATTGATGCAACGCAAAATGTGTAATCGGTTTTTCAGCATTCTCTCGTGAGCCAGATGGCTGATCAATCTCAAACTTCTACAGGTTTGTCAGTTTATGTATTTGATGGATTACGTACACTGCCAGCAACTGGTTTGTTAGCAAAAACTAATTCTGTAATGTTCCTTTAAAGTTACAAGTGCTCCGACTGATCCAGGCCAGGTCTATGGCTGTATATGGACATATGGACTCTCGTCCACCAGTTATGTTGCGCCCTCCCTCAAATCATATCTAATTGGGTAAGAATGAGGGAGGTTTAGCCGTGATTGGTTGAACTGCTCAACGCCGAATACGCTCATGCTCATTCAACCCATCAAGGGCGTGGATTTTTATCGTTCGCGTTTTCTTTCCCGTTATCAAGGCCTGTGTGACCGGGCCTTAATACCATGTAAAGTCAGAAGCTTTGATCAAGATGACGCAGCCCTTTTTAACCCCACCCTCTTGAAGCGTTCCTAGCTTAGAGTTATATATTTTTTCAAGAGGGCGCACTGGCCTATAAACGCGACCTGTCATGCGCACAGGCGGCCATTTTCTAAGTTGACTAAACAGGCATTGCTTAGCGTGTGGTTGTACGGCCATTTTGTAAGTTAAAAAACCAGCATCGCGTTGCGCTCAACAAACACAAACTCCAACGTGTGTTTCATATTCAACGCGCGTACAGAATGGCACGCGCGTGTCTCCTTGCGGTCCTGTTGCGTTTGTGTAAGCGGCATCACCAGTGCGCCCTCTAGTTCTTATATATAACTCTATGGTTCCAAGCTACTTCTTGACTGCCATGCTCCTTTAAGCGACTTACTCTCCACCTGCCTGATGATGGAACCCTTCTGTTCGCTGATCTGGCTGGTGCTGCAGTCGATGGATTTCCTCGTAGCATCTTCCATCTTGTTCCAGATCTTGTGAATTCGTTCCGACAGCTTGTCTAGGGCAATTTTCTACAAAAGGGAATAAACAAAGATCAGAATGTCAACATCTACAGGGAATTCCACACCCCCCAACTCCTAACCACCAAATGATTAGCCCAGGGCCCAATTTCATAGTGCTGCATAACGGTAAGCAAATTTTCGTGCTTACTGTAGGAGAACAATTTGCTAAGGTGTAAAGGTATTTCACAGGTTAGCAGGAAAATTAAGCTGCCATCCTGCCTGATAAGCAAAAGGTTAAGGGGGCAAGCATTTTCGTGTGCTTCTGTTAAGCGGTGCTAAGAAATGGAAGTCGTGCAGTTAGCATAAAATCTGCCATTAAGCAGCTCTATGAAAATGAGCACAGATCTGGCGATTATCTGGCGACTAATTTTTACAAAGAAATAAAAACAATTATTGCACTTCTCAAGCAAACCAAACAGAACATCAGTAAAATCATTAAGCAGCTTAAAGACATTGTGAAAAACAAGACTATGACACGACTCCAGTGAGCTCTTTTCACACTGTATCTCTTATCCCTGTGGAATGAAGCCCTGGGAAGCATCGGGACTTTTTTAACCCCGCGCATTTTCACACTCTCCCCGCCCAGGTTCCTATGCCACCGAGTTTGGGATACATGTTTAAAAAATACCCCAGGGTTTTACCCTCTACCTCTTCTCCAGAGCAGGGGCGGTTATTCCCCAGAGTAGCCCATTTGCCAGGGCAGCCTGGGGGAAAACCGGGAGTAAAGGGCTCATAGTATGAAAAGGCCGGCCATCATTTACTGGGGGCAACCCCCAGCACAGAGTAGAAGAAAGATTTTGTATTTTAAAGACGGATGGCTCTGCGACAGTAATGATGACATTTGGCATGCATCAGCTTTGAAGACGGTTGCCCTCAATTTCTAGGACACTTGGGATGTGTCTGCCCTGTGCTGAAAACGACAACGTTTGGCAGACAACTATTAATACCGTTGCAGAACCATTCGTCTTCGAAAACAAAAAACTCTCTAATTTGAAAAGGGCTTTGGGGTTGGGTAAAATTGACTGTATTTACGACAAGCAAAAGTCGCACTCCTATAGTGTCTTCCATATCTCAAAAAGGCTAACCATGCAATGTGCAAAGGAAGGATTAGAATCGTGTTTACAAGTGGGGAAGGAGAGGGTCTATGTACTTTTTGTAGGACAAAAAACACAATGTCCACAGATTTACACTAAACTTACACAGTTTGAAGATAATCATAGTAGAAAGCTTCCCAGAAAATATTACGTGCTGAGGTGCTGTAGTTTTGGGGAAATGAGTAAAACAATGACAGGAAAATAATTTTGGTCTCATGAGACCAAAATTATTTTAAGCATTTACAACAAATTTCCATGACATTGTTTTACTCATTTCTCACAAACTATAGCACCTCAGTAAGTAATATTTGAAGGGAAGCTTTCCACTATCATTATCTTCAAACCCTTGAAAAAGTACCCAAATCCTTTAAACAAAAAAATTATAATACAATTATTCAAACCAACCTGTGGCGATTTGAAGCCAGGGCGACAGGACTGGAAAACAAGACAACAACGTTGACACACAGTGATGTTAGTGGGTTACAAACAATAAGAATGGTTAGTCATGAGAGACAACAAAGAACCAAAACACAAACACTCAATATTATTTCACTGTTCATGCATTCAAGTGAAGAAGAAGAAAAAATATCTGAAGGTGCTTTTAGTTATATAGGATTTAAGGCATTGCATGGTGTGAAGTATCAATGGGAGTGTCTTGGTCGAGCGGTTAAGAGCACCGAATTCAAACTCTGGTGTTTCTGATCAGCAGAGTGTGGGTTCGACTCCCCAGCCGTGACACTTGTGTCCTTAAGCAAGACACATAACCATTGCTTCGTCCTTCGGATGGGACGTAAAGCCGTTGGTCCCATGTGTTGTGTAAACGCATGTAAAAGAACCCAGTGCAGTTATCGAAAAGAGAAGGGGTTCGCTCTGGTGTTCCTGGCTGGATTGGCAGCATTTTGCGCCACAGCACCTTGTAAACCATTACATGGTGCTTAAGGATTAGGTCTTATATCTCAAAAATTCGCCCCACTTCTTGCAGTAATAATACCTGGCGCTTTGTATCCTTTGGCAAAAGGCGAGTTATAATACAGTTATTATTATTATAATATTATTTGGTTTGTTGTAACACAATGTGTGTCTCTACTTGCCAAATAGATTTTTTTCTTTAGAGAACTGTGCATTCTACTACCGCGGAGTAGATTTTTGAAATTCGAGAGACTTACAGTTCAGAAAAGAACTGTCCTGCTTTTAAAAACTACTACCTGGGCAAAAGGTAGAAAACCAGCCAAGACAAAAATATCGGAAGGTGTTTTTATATGGGATTTGAGGCATTGCATGGTGAGGTATCAATATATAGTTTTAGCTTTTAGTGGTTCGTTATTAGTGAATCGTTTAAATGCTTTTAGTTGTTGAGTTTTTGCTTGCACCATTATTTATGATAAACCACATGGGAAGGTGTGGACTGGGTATATTTTTAAACAAATTTGGGTTGAATTAAGACAAATTCACTCGAGCAACCCAAAATTAATGGACAATATACAAACAAAATTTTTTTTAAGGTTGTGCAGTTTTGCAGGGTGTGACATTTTGTGCAAAAACATTAAGCAACAATTTTAACAATGCAAACTCATTGAATGGAAATTTCCATTGAAATGTTGACCAAATTTGCATGCAAAAACACCATGTTTCCAAAACCAACAACAACAACAACAAGAATGTTTACAATTTTTTTAAACTTACACCTTCCAACTGACGGCCAGACGTGTTAAAAAAGCAGCAGGAATCAAATGAAAATTAATAACATAAGAATGAAAAATGAATGAATAATTAGTAGTAATGGTTCAGTCATTTCATATGTAACTTTGTAATTTTCTACATGTAAAGCAAAAGGACTAAATGTATTCTGTTTCATGAAAGCCTTGACAACGTTTGAGGTTCAGAGATGACTTAAAAAAAAACTAAAAGCAAAGTTAAAGGAAATGTTCTTGACTTTTGCATGCTTTTGCATACCGAATAACCAAACAAAACCATGATTTGTATAAGAAAATAGACCCCTTCCATTTACCGCCATCTTTGATAATAAATGATGGATACGTGCATGCGTGCACCCACTGCGCATGACTCTCAGCCAATGATAACTCTCCAATGACTTCAGAGAAGGATATAATTTGGGTTTATGACGTCAAATGTAAGGGGTACATGTATTGACCCCATGCACACACGTCAAACGTGGCGACTGTGCCAAGCTCACCATTTTTGGTGGTCAATAGGTTTACTGTAAACGCCGCGTCGCCTAAAATGCACACTTCACTGAATAATGCACGTTGACAGTGACCACCAAAATGGCGCATCCAAAATTATTCTGATGACGACGTCAGGTGAATAGGGTCAATATTAAAGCATGACATTTCCTAAGGTGGATGCTCAGTGTCACCAAAAGGCCAAGTCACGCTGCAGCGATAACGAAAACAAAAACGAAAACGCTGAAAGAATGCATTCTATTGGTTGAATTGCTCCACGCAGAATACGCCCACGCTCATTCAACCAATCGAGGGCGTGCATTTTTATCGTTCTCGTTTTCGTTCTCGTTAGCGGAGCCGGTGTGACCGGGCCTTTACTCCTTCTCTTCCACCCTTGGACCAAGAATCACGCAAAGATAAAGAGCAGGTACCAATCCAAGCCACCAATTGATCAGAAAAATCAAACAATTTGTTTTTAATGAAAGATTATTTACAAAAATTTACATGAATAACAAAACAGCATTCTATTTACAAATGTATCCCAGCCTTTTTAAAGACACTGGACACTATTGGTAATTGTCAAAGACCGGTCTTCTCACTTGGTGTATCTGAACATATAACAAACCTGTGAAAATTTGAGCTCAATCGGTCATCGAAGTTGGGAGATAATAATGAAAGGAAAAACACCCTTGTCACACGGGTTTGTGCACTTTCAGATGCTTGATTTCGAGACCTCAAATTCTAAATCTGAGGTCTCAAAATCAAATTCGTGGAAAATTATTTCTTTTTCAAAAAGTATGTCACTTCAGAGGGAGCCGTTTATCACAATGTTTTATACCATCAACCTCTCCCCATTACTCGTCACCAAGTAAGGTTTTATGCTAATAATTAGTTTGAGTAATTACCAATAGTGTCCACTGCCTTTATAACGTGCACGCTATTGTTGTTTTATTGTGCTACATGTAAGGTACATTGGCACTTACATGGACATCAGGTAGATCGCTGCCCTTTCTACGTGGACGCCATGGAAGCTCTTCTTTTGCCGGAGGGGCTGGAATAATAAATACATTTTTGAATTAAAACCATTTCTTCAAAGTTTTTTATCAACAGATGACGACCACAAAAGTGTTGCCAAAAAGAGAAACGGCTGGTGTCAACTCTCCCTGATAATTCTGCTGACACCTTATTTCAAAAAGGTGAAATTCGAAGAAATGTTTATGAAGATTTGCATAATCGGAACTTTACAGAGTGACTGCAACACAGGACTGTGTGTGTGTGTGTGTGTGCTGTGTGTGAATTTCAACAAAGCAACACAGTTGCCACGTGCATGTCGTCAGCATGTTCAACCTAAGATGATTTATGCGCACTCCCAAGAAGTTTGTGTGTGCGTGTGTGTGTGTTGGACCAGTTTAAAGACCGGATGAAGTGTAAAAGTAAACACCATTGCTGACATTTTTATAGGTATGTTGACTGACTACAAGTGGAGACAAACCATTTGGGTGAGAAAGTATGACAAGAAAAATAATCAGGTGAAATAAATTAAGTTTGTTAAAAATACTACATTTTTTGCTTCTTAATGTTTTGAAATGAATGGGGGTTCGAATCCCAACCAGAAAAATAATATTGTAATGTTTGTTTTCAACTTTGGATCTTATACGAGGAACGGTTTAGAAAACCTAGACACAGCTTTTGTTCACAGCTTAAAGGCACTGTACATGTTTGGTAATTGCCAAAGACCAGTCTTCTCACTTGGTGTATCCCATCATAACCATAAAATAACAAACCTGTGAAAATTTGGCCTCAATTGGTCATCAAAGTTGCGAGAAAATGATGAAAGAAAAAACACCCTCGCTTGGACGAATTTGTGTGCTTTCGGATAGGAATAAAAGACTTCTAGCTAGAAGTCTTTTATTATTTTACTTCAGAGAGAGTTCATTTACCACAATGTTTTACACTATCAACAGCTCTCCAATGCTCGCATGACCCGATGAAACTACATCAGAAATGTGTCTTTGTCTCTATTAATAAACTATAAATAACAGTTACCAAGTCAGTTTTTAAGTTAAAATTTGTTTTGAGTAATTACCAAATGTGTACGTTCCCTTTAATTCACCGTGGTCATGTTGTTAGACTGTCAATAAGAAATATTATAGATAGTGGGGAAACAGCAGGATCAAGGTAAGAGGAAATTTCTTGTTTCTGAGATGAAAAGATATTAATTCAATCAAAAATGTTATCCTCGGTCCCCTAACTGTTTGAGTTTTCAAACTGGTTGAAGCCAGCATTCAAACTTATTTGATCAAACTTATTGATTAGTGAACTTCCTGAAACTTATAGATGTGAACCTCATAAAACCTTGACATGATTTTTTTCTCAGATCATGCAAGAAGTTTGATTTCAGTGAATAGTAGAGCAGAAAATACAGACAAGCAAGTTTGTAATTGAAAAAAGACAATTGAAAAAAGTGGCAAAACCATACTTAGTTTCTAGTGTTTTCAGTGTTCTATTTATTGATTGATTGATTGATTTATTTATTAATTCTGATTGTGAAGCAAGGTGAATATAATCACTAGACAAGCCAAGAACCCCATGGAGAGAAGACAAGAAAAGAAGTTTCAATTTTAGATGTGGGGGGAAAATCCCCAGAGAAATATTAAATAGCGCCCCCGTGTTAGGATCCAAATGGGGGGTCGTAGAAGGGGGAAGGCGTGGAAAGAAACTACCACGCCAATCCAACTGCCCCTAAAATGACACTCTTATGAAAGATTTATTTAAGTTTTTAAAATTTTAGTTGTGAGATCATGGATTCTCATAAAAGTGAACTTAATCACTAGACAAGCCAAGAACCCCATGGAGAGAAGACAAGGAATGAAGTTTAAGTTTAAGATGTCGGAGGAAAACCCCAGAGAAATATTAAATAGCGCCCCCCGTGTTGGGATCCGACATGTCCGCATGGGGGGTCATAAAAGGGGGGAAGGTGTGGAAAGAAACTAGCAGGCCAATCCAACTGCCCCAAAAACAGCACTAGAATTAAAGGGGGAAAAAAAAGAGGAAATCTGATTAAAAGTTGCATGTCTGAAGACAAGATGAGAGAAAAATATAAACTTTTCAGTTTCCCAAAATGTCAACACCAGAGAGGTAGGTTATTGTGCAACATGCAGTGCTGTGGGCGAAGGCCGGTTACATCTTGTGCTGAAACTTACGATGAGCAATGGACATCTTGGGCGGACTTTGGGACCTTCTTCCTAGGGCTTACGTGGGGAAATAAAAACATTTTAAATACAATTCAAACATATTCATTTGTTAAGTGTCTCAGTTCAGAGCGCTAGAAAGACAAAATGAAAAAGCTCAAAGGATGTTTAAAGGCAGTGTACACTATTGGTAATTGTCAAAAACTAGCCTTCACAGTTGGTGTATCTCAACATATGTATGCATAAAATAACTTATGAAAATTTGAGCTCAATCGGTCATCGAACTTGCGAGATAATAAAGAAAGAAAAAACACCCTTGTCACACGAAGTTGAGTGCGTTTAGATGGTTGATTTCGAGACCTCAAGTTCTAAATCTGAGGTCTCAAAATCAAATTCGTGGAAAATTATTTCTTTCTTGGAAACTATTGCACTTCAGATGGAGCCGTTTCTCACGATGTTTTATATCATCAGCCTCTCCCCATTACTTGTCACCAAGAAAGGTTTCATGCGAACAATTAGTTTGAGTAATTACCAATAGTGTTCACTGCCTTTAAGTGTCTCAGTTCAGAGCGCTAGAAAGACAAAATGAAAAAGCTCAAAGGATGTTTAATCTGGATTTGCATAATGTAAAATAGGACGTAATATAAGGGCTCAGCAAGAACAAGCAACAATGTGCAGTGTTTTCAGATCAAAGTGGGGGTGGGTAACTGGTCTCCTACCTGGTTCAATGAACGATGACTGGACAGCTAATCCCAGGTTATGATAAGACAGTGGATTTTCCCTGGTAATCACTTCTCTCTGTTCGCTGTACTCAAACCTATCATGATTAATAAACAACATGGTTACTTTAGTTATGTATTTCCATTAATCCACATCAGTTTTTTTTTTTTTTAATTAAGAGTACTGTGCATTCCAGATGGCTCAGTAGTTTCCGTCCCTGCCTTTCTGTTTCAACTTGGACCTTGGTGGTATCTCCTGGGTGTGATCATTAAGTCTCGGTCGGTACTTAACTAGCAGACCTGCAAGGCCGTTGTGTTTAGTTTTGTGTCCAGTGTTTTGTGTACGTCCTTCGTCTGTTGTTAAGTGTTTAGTTAAATTTCTTATTAAGTTTAAGTGCATGTGCATAGAGATTAATTTTACTACATTTTTTAAAATCTCGCCTCGCCTGCGGACCTTTTGGTTCACCTAAAGTGTATTTTTAGTATGTGTCTCAATGCAAATGCATGTCTTTAGGGACCATTGCCTATAAGCTCTGCTTCTAAAATGGATCCCTCTGCGGTATCATATTCATTTTCATCTTGATTTATCTTTACTGTATTGTTTTCTAAACTGATCGCTCTTGAGTGATAATGAATTTAATTTGTTGATAACTGTGGTAAATAAAATGAACTTTGAACCTTGAACCTTGAATCTTACCTCCGACCGGAGCCTTGTATATGTATAGGCTTTTCAGTCCCTACCTGATTGCATTGGTTTTCCCTATTTTGAGGTTTTCGTCCCACAACTAAAACTGACATTTCTTCATCATCTTCTCTACACAGGTATCTTTAGGCATTGTGTCACATCATTTTTGTTATCACCAGGATGATAAAACAAAAGTAGTACTTTTGGGTTGAACAGAAAACATTAATGGGTTTTGATTTGTCCTTTCAGAACTTTTTTGCTATTTATTCTATTGCTCCGGATCAATGTGCACACAAAAGAACCCAGGGGTGGATTTCACAAAGAGTTAGGACTAGTCTTATCTCGAGTTAGGGCGAGTTACTCGTCCTAACTTAGGACTATCCATGCAATTTGAATATCTCCTAGGACTAGCCCTAAGTTAGGACTAGTCCTGACTCTTTGTGAAATCGACCCCAGAACACTTATTGTGGGGTGTCAGGGCCAAGTGGATACGAGCACCGAATTCAAGCTCTGATGCTTCTGTTCAGCAGAGTGTGGGTTCGAATCCCGGTTGTCACACTTGTGTCCCTGAGCAAGACACTTAACTAAAATTACTTCTCTCCACCAAGCGGTAAATGGGTACCTGTGTGGGCAGACATGGTTCTTGTGATTGGTTTAGCCGAGTAGTGCATATATTGCGCACAGGCTGTATACTCCCCAGGGAGCTGAGATGGTTTAAGGAATGATTTAAGGCCCAGTGACCCGGGGTAATAATGTCGGAAGCGCTTTGAGACACCCCTCGGGCATGAAAAACGCTATATAAAAATTGGTATATTATTATTATTACAAATTGAACTATCTAGCCATAATGTTGGCAGTCTTTGTTCTGGGGGTCCTGTGTGATTTGATAATAATAATTATAATAATAATGGGTTTTTGGGGTTGAACAAAGAATTGACTAGAGTGGGATTTCAACCAACGACCTCCGGATTAACGTGCCGGCGCTCTACCAACTGAGCTATCTAGCCCTATATTGGCGGTGTCCCTATTTTGTCAATATCTTTGTTCGGAGTGCCAGTCAGAAGACATACAACCGTTAACTGCCGTGTAGCCAGAGATCACACCCAAATTACGATACAACCTGGGAAGCGTCGTTGGTTCGAATCCCACTCTAGTCAATTCTTTGTTCAACCCCAAAAATCATTTACAAATTTACCCAGTCAGTTTCCCGTGTGGTTTATATTAATAATAATGGGTATTACAGCGAGATTATTATTATATTTACCTATGGTGAGGCGACATCCAATACTCGGCTGCTAAATCTCTATTGATGTCCTCATCATCAGATTCTCCTGGGTATAAAAAAATAAAAAAATACATATTTAATGTTTTACTTTTGCTCACCTGTATTTTTCGACCGACACTCCATACTAAAACGCAAATGTGCAAAATTTGTATTTTTTTTGCGATTGTGCCGTTGCAACATGCAACGTGCACAAACACAACTTTTCTCAGCATTAGGAGGGGTGGAAGGAGGAATCCAATCGTGATGAAATGAGAGAATGGACAAGACGTTCGGCAGGTAAGTGCACCTCTGATTGCTGCAAAGTTTTCGGAGATGGTGGAAAGATGACTTACATAATATTATATTTGAAACGTGTTTATCCATGGTCAAATTGTGGTCGAAGAAAACGCCAAGGCTCCTAGCACCTTTTGGGAGGTAGTGATGAGGGCATTTCCAATCTGTATCAACTGTGCGTTGAGTCTGCTTTTAAGACGAGGTGATCAAGTAACGATAAATTTTGTCTTGTTGTCATTAAGCTTCATGAAACTTGTTCATTACACAAGGATGTTTTCACAAATATTATTACAACTTGGCACAAGTATTGTCTAGTTTCATGAGGTGCAACTTGGCACAAGTATAATCTAGTTTCCATGAGGGCATCTTATACGCAGGAAAGTACCGGTACATACCTTGGTCTCGGGGGACAGGAAGCAGTTGGACGGGGGAGTCCAAGGCTGAGAGGGAGCCCTCCGTGATGAATGCGTTGTCCACTCTCTCATTGTCATCATCAATGTCTTCGCTGTCATCTATTTCAGTGTCACTGTCATCGTCATCGTCACTGTTGTCGTCATCATCATCTACGTCTGTATCGTCACCCTTGAAGGGACAACGGCAGAAATAAACACTCAAAAAATTATTTAAGTTACTTGAAACTAACATATGTGAGTTGAGTTGTGCATTGGTTCTCTGCTGTGCCACGAGGGTTTTCCAGACTATCCGGTTTTCCTCCCTCGGGCAAAATCAAACACTTTCGATCTTGGCTGTACTCCGTTGTCATAATGGGTTGATGTGGCTGGCAGCCAAAGGCGCCCTTGCATGCCTGCTTCTCGAACACGTTGTAGCCGCGCCCTTCGCAATTCAGCTCTCAGCTGCGAGTAAGGATGATTAGCCCCCCAAATTATTATTAATTAATATTATTAAATACAATCCTAGTCCAGTAAAGATTCTGAACTACAAGCCCTTCAGTCTTGTTGATTTCTCTACCAAGTTCAAGCCCTGTATTCATTTGATTCAACCTTATTCTGAGCATGTCTTAGCACGATATGCTCTTAGAAGTTGCCGAACTTGTGTTTCATAACCTTACAACATAAAGACAATCTAAACTTATTATGGTTTATTATCTACGTCCTTAAAATCTTCATCTGGCAGCTCACCTCATCACTTCCCGATTCGATGGGACCCGCTTCCATTGCTGCCCTTGATCCCGTTGGAGTGACAGTAGCTGAGAAATAAATCAAGACACAAAGGCTAATTTCTGTTTAAAGACAACACAAAACTGGCTTCTTGTTCCAAGAGAAAATAATGTAGAAAATTTGATAGTTTCAGCCTTTAAAAAAGACTCTGCTAGGGTTGAAGCGTCAGGCCATTAAGGGACGGTACACGTTTGGTAATTACTCAAAACAAATATTAACTTAAAAACTGACTTGGTAACGAGCATTAGAGAGGTGTTGATAGTATAAAACTATGTGGGAAACGACCCCCTCTGAAGAAACGTAGTTTTTGAGAAAGAGGTAATTGCTCACTAGAATAACAAAAGACTTCTAGCTAGAAGTCTTTTATTCTTATCTGAAAGCACACAATTTCGTCCAACAAGGGTGTTTTTTCTTTCATCATTATCTCGCAACTTAGATGACCAATTGAGCCCAAATTTTCACAGGTTTGTTATTTTATGCTTATGTTGGGATACACCAAGTGAGAAGACTGGTCTTTGCGACTACCAAATGTGTACCTTCCCTTTAACTAGTTTTGGCATTCCAATAGCTAACATTGAGTTTAATCTTTTTGAGGGCAAGGCCATTTTCATTTTGCAAAGGGCACTTCCTTTAAAAAATCTAAAAATGTCTTTGGGACACTTTTGAAGGGGCACGAAGGCCAGGCCTAGGGGCAACAGAGGCCATGCCTCCGGTGTCCTCCAAGTAATTCCATGCCTGCAAAGGTCATTTTGGTTGGTAAGCAGTTTGCAACAGTTCATCCTATTTTCTCAGTCGGTATTGGCAATTATAAAATGGAGTTTGGTTAAAGGAACACGTTGCCTTGGATAGGACGAGTTGGTCTATTAAAAGCGTTTGAAACCGTTTGTTATGAAATGCATATGGTGAGAAAGATGTTTTAAAAGTAGAATATAAAGATCCACACAAGTATCACTCAAAATTGCAAAATTTTCCTTTTACGTGGCGAACTATCACGGTCGGCCATTTATGGGAGTCAAAATTTTGACTCCCATAAATGGCCGACGGCGTTAGTCGACGAGGTAAAAAGAAAACCACGCAATTTCGAGGCATATTTGTATAGATCAATATATTCTACTTTTATAACATCTTTCTAACCATGTGCATTTTATAACAAACGGTTACAGAACGCTTTTCAAAGACCAACTCGACCGATTCAAAAGCAACGTGTTCCTTTAACCAGAATGTATATTTGGTTTGCGGTAACACCATATGTGTATCTACTGGCCATGTAGAGTTTGTTCTTAGAGAACTGTCTTGCTTTATTCTACTACCGTGGAGTAGATGTTCGGGGGTTCGGGAGACTTCTCAGTTCTGAAAAGAACTGTCCTGCTTTTTAACTATTACCCGCGCGGATGGTATAGAAAATAGGCTGGGACTACTACTTTAGCTTATAGGATCGTGATTAACTGTACTACCGTGGAGTCAGTTCTTAATTTGGTCTCAACGATTCAACTAGCTTGCTCTAGTCATCGTCAAGAGACTGATCTGAATGTCGTTCAACCAATTCTCACCTTGCCCAAACGACAACCTCCGTTCACTCGACCGTCTTCCAGAAGACATCACCCTGCCTTCTCCCCCTCCCCTACTCTCTGCAGCCCCATGCTTCAGAATGGAACGTTCCGGTTTAGTCCCTTCCTCCCTGCTGTCACCCAGGCCATCAGCCATCGAGATGGACCGCTCGATTTCTGAGGGGGTTTTCTCTCGTCTTGATTTTTCACTCAGCGAGTTGGTATCATGTTGAAGATCTGTTGATATCGGTTGATCTATGCATTCTATGTTTTCTGTAATAGGCTGTTATTGAAAAAAGAAAAACATTAAAAAAGATGTGAAGACTACAGCTGAGGCAAAAAGAAATCTTCTAACTCTGTAAATTATTGTAGCTCCATTTAGTATCCTTTAGCCTTTGAGAAAGACTCTGCTCGGGCAAACCGTCAGGACACTGACTATTATTAGCGTGCAAATTTTTACTTAATTTACCATACAAATTTGGATAACACTATCCAGCGACAAATGTTCTATAAGAAATTGTCAAATTTGTGTAAAGACACTGTGAATTTAATAATTTGAGTTTCACAAGTCTTCATGGTTGAATTTATTGGGACGAACAAGAAACTAAGAAGAAATGTTGAGTTTTAGGGAGGTGTGTTATTGTGTGTTATTGTTACCGCATATTGGGAAAAGCCATGAGTTGCATTCAGAGTGAAAACCCAATCTGCATGCCAGGCTTTAGATATGTGAGGCAGGGTTTGAACCAGGGGCCTTTCTAAAAACCTTGGCTTGGGCTCCGACTCAGGCTCTGTGTTTTCATGTTCGTGCAATACGCGATGCTCCAAAATAAGGGAATCAATGTGTGGTGAAGAGGTTTTCAACTAGTGGTTTAATCCCAACGAGTCCTGGTTCTTGATAATTTTAACGAGACGTAGTCGAGATAAATTATTAAGAACCAGGCCTCGGCGGGTTTAAACCACTAGTTGAAAAAAGATTCAACACACTTTGATTCCCATTCATAAATACCTTTTCGGTCAAGAACATCATCACTTTTTGGTCAAAAAGTAAAATAAATGCAAAAATTATAATTGTTAAATGATTTCTTTCAACACAACACCCCCCCAGCTATGAAATGGTAAAGCCCTCCGCCGCCAACAACTCCTTATAAGGGAATGCTGTGCGCGTTGCGCGTATCGCGTGATGTGGCACAACTGTTTCAGCCGTTGCTCTTGACCAATAGGAATGAAGAAACTGTTTTATAAGAACAGGTGCAAGGTTGCGTGTCACGCCCATGAACTAACACTTTTTACCGGTCATAAACAAAGGTTTATACACTTCCACGTGGCGCGCTCTCCACCAATAGGAATAGCGAAACTGTCTGGGGTATTTATGAATGTAGGTTAAAGGCAAGCTGCTTACACAACGCGCTGAGCCTAAGCCTGAACTGGAGCCCAAGCCGATGTTTGAGAAAGGGAAAGAAACC
The DNA here is from genome assembly GCF_032118995.1 of Asterias amurensis. Lineage (NCBI taxonomy): Eukaryota > Metazoa > Echinodermata > Asteroidea > Forcipulatida > Asteriidae > Asterias > Asterias amurensis. Next base: position 19,784,825 of record NC_092658.1, read on the forward strand.
ACTGAGCCAATCTGTTCACTAAAACGTCTCGAAGTGTCTTTTCTTTTTACCTGTTTCTTCCTGGGCATCTTACGATATCTGCTAAGCAGACTCTCCATCCTGTCTTCAAGCCATACCACTCGCCGTCTTGCCTCATGAATGTCTCCACCCGCCTTGCTTATCTTCTCCAATTCCAGCTTAGCGTACATCAACTCTGCTTTCAACTTTGCCACAACCTAGAGTGCATTAGTTAAGAAGCATGGAGTAAACTTGACTGAAAATAATAATAATAATAATAATAATAATAATAACAATAGTGGATTCCTAACATATTCGTCACTCAGTGACGCTTGTGGTGCTTTAACATACAGTATTTTCCTTCAAGGTATACGGGACTACATTTGAATTATGATATCAACTCCTTTTACATATCACCATGCAATTGTTTACAAGGTTGCTGTGGCACAATATGCTGCCAATCAAACCAGGAACACAGGGGGAACCCCTAATATAAGTATCTATTTGATAAGAGCACTGGGTTCTTTTATGTGTGTTACACAACTGACGGGACAAACAGCTTTCATTCAACCTCCGAATGACGAAGCAATGGTTCAGTGTCTTTTGCTTAAGGACACAAGTGTCAAAACTGCTGGTACTCGAACCCACACTCTGCTGATCAGAAACACCACAGTTTGAATTTGGTGTTTTTAACGGCACTGTACAAAATTGGTTATTACTCAAAATATATATTAGCATAAAACCTTACTTGGTAACAAGCAATGAAGAGCTGTTGATAGCATAAAACATTCTAAGAAATGGCTTCCTCTGAAGTAATGTAGCTTTGAAAATAATAAAAGACTTCTGGCCAGAAGCCTTTTATTCCTATCTGAAAGCACACTGTTTTGTACAACAAGGGTGTTTTTTTGCAACTTCAATGACCAATTGAGTCAAAATTTTCACCGGTTTGTTATTTTATGCATATGTTGAGATACATTAAGTGAGAAGACTGGTCTTTGACAATTACCAAACAAGTTCAGTGCCTTTAACCGCTTGGCCACGACACTTCCACTGAAAATAAGGTAATTTTTAGTTGACAAATTCTCAGCTATTTTGTTTTCCTTTTTTCTTACCGTGAGTATGAGAATCATCTCTTCACACTTAGCCTTGAGGTCAGTGACCTCTGACCTCCATCGCTCCAGCTCGGCATCATTCTGTGCATTGTTCAGCGACAGCATCGCTTGCTCTAATTCATCTTGGGTTTGCGCCACCAGGCTTATCTGTTTCAAGGAAGAAAGTAGAAAAACCTGAATTCTTTCAAACAAACTCACAAAATGGTCATGTCGATGTCAATTTGGAAAGCAAAAGTCAGCTAAATGACCGAGTGTGTTAAAACGTTTTCAGTAAACACATAGTTAGTTTTCTATTTCGATCTCACAACGAATTCTTTCCTTCCAAGGCGATTGCCTCCATGCTCCCCGGTCATTGCCTTGATGCCCTTGAAATGCTACAATTTCCTCATAGAGGTGCCCTTCACCAAGGAGAAATTGCCTTGCTCCCTTGCCCTTTCAAAAACAGCAGACAGGCTTGCCTTCCCCTTGAACATTTTATACCAGCCAGATCTGAGCTGCTACTCTTAGGGTCCCCCCCCCCCCAAGAAACTCATCAAACTTCTGCTTCAGCAAAACCTCCTGATGCAACTATCACTAATCAGGCCTTGAATTAACCCACAGCCATAGACCGATCCATTAAGCTCTGCCCCATTGCGTATTGACCAATCACAACGCAACGAAGGTCCGACAAATAAGGTCCTACATGCGTGCGCGTATGCTTGGCGGGCGCGGCAGATTGTGCAGAAAGGCATTGAAGAGGCTCACGTGTTCTTGCTCAGACGTGCGTCGTGAGCGGAGCCAAATGGATCGGTCTATTGCAGTGGGGCCCTGTGCTTTTGCTCTGGTGCCCTTTGCAAAAATCCAATACCAATTTACATTTTCCACATGCCCCTTACCAAAGGAAAACTGCTGTGCCCATTCAAAAGTAAAGCTCAAGGCCTGTGACTAGCAACCATTCTTCAAGTAAGGCTACATGGTTATATCTCACTTGCTCATGATTCTGTCATGGCATCATACATGTAGAGCAGCCACTCTTAAAGGCAGTGGACACTATTGGTAATTACTCAAAATAATTAATGACATAAAACCTTTCTTGGTGAAGAGCAATGGGGAGAGGTTGATAGTATAAAACATTGTGAGAAACGGCTCCCTCTGAAGTGGAGTAGTTTTCGAGAAAGAAGTAATTTTCAACGAATTTGATTACGAGACCTCAGATTTAGAATTTGAGGTCTCGAAATCAAGCATCTGAAAGCACACAACTTCGTGTGACAAGGGTGTTTTTTCTTTCATTATCTCACAACTTCAATGACTGATTGAGCTCAAATTTTCACACGTTTGTTATTTTATGCATATGTTGAGGTACACCAACTGTGAAGGCTATTTTTTGACAATTAACAATAGTGTCCAGTGTCTTTAAGTGAAGGTGATTCAGAACAGGGCCGGGTTTCATGGCTCTGTATATCGTTGAATTCTACACTTAAAGTCACCATCTCCGCTTACTGTGCAAGCGTCGAATATCTGCGCTAGTTGTGTAAGTGAAGAGTGGCAAGTAATGCGGACGCGCACAAGCATTACAAGCATTCAACCAGTGATGAAAGCTATGGTAATGGCTCGGTAGTGATCTCGATGCACTGTACCTGATCATCCAGAAGTACTTCAGATCGATGGGCTACTGGTTGAACTCTGGCTAATGCAATTCCACTTCTGACTGGTCTTGGTCTTCCAACAAAGGAACGCTCTCTCTGTTTGTTGCAACGCACCTCTGCCAGCGTCGCCATTTTTCCTTGTGTTATCTTAGTGGATTCTTTATCAGATAAAAATTTCATACATTTGATTCATAAACAGATTAAATTAAAACAATATTTGGAAAGAAAACACTTTTGATGATTATAAACTCGCCCCAAAAAAACCTAAGTCATAATTAATGACATAATTAAAACAAGTCATGACATTGAGTTGACAATTAAAAAAAATAATAAACATGGCACTGTGTATGATTCACAATCACAGTCAGTGGTGTGAATAAATAAAGAATTGGACAAGTTTCTGTATGGCGCCACCACTTTTTCATTCGATATGAACTACCAAGTTTACTTCAATGAGATATCCCTTTTTGTAAAAATGAGTAAAAAAGTGGTGGCGCCATACGGAAAGTTTAAAAACGCCCAAAGAGTTTCTCATTTGAGGCTAGACCCTACCTGGGGCGCTACTGACTGTAGTGTACTCCTTTTTATTATGAAACTTGTCAGCTAGTTCCTTGGTCTAATTTGTGGCCATTTAATTGGGATAGTTTTCAGCACCTCGCCACCAATTCACCCGCCCTAAATTAACTTGGAAAAGTTTCCATATGGCGCCACCACTTTTTCATTCGATATGATAATATACATAGTATCTAATTTACCTGATTGAAATATTCCTTTTTGTAAAAATGAGTGAAAAAGTGGTGGTGCCATATACGGAAAGTTATCCATTAACTGCAATCCAATATGTTGAATGTGTGAGTGTGTGAATTTTTAAGAACAAAAAATAGTTTTCAAAAAGTAAACAATATTATTACTTTTTTTATTAGCCCTAAAAATATTATTATAATATTATTAAAAAAATAGGACATAATTACTTTTTGGGGAATATTTTATCTCTAGAGTCTAGTATATATTATTATATTAATTTCACATACTTATTTTCGATTACACTCCGACACTCTTTTGTAAATTGTCATCCTAAATATATTTTTACTTTTTTAGTCTCCGGCCGGACTTGTCAAGTTGTTGAGAATGTTGTGGTTGTTCTTGTTGTTGTTGTTTTGATTGACTTTTGGTATTTTTATAAAATCGAAATGAATGAGTGAATGAATGGAAGGGGAATAAATGTTCCATTATGCTTTCCAGAGACAACCCCTAAATTGTAACAATGTTTTGCTCATTACATTTGAAAAATAAATCAATGTATTTCTAGGTCAAACCTCAAAATGTTTTACTTACCGATAAAACCGAAGTGCCGTCTCCATCGAAACACACATAAACTATCAAGTTGTTCAACCTCGTTTTCAAAATGCAACCCATCCGGCCGTGTACTGTGTACACCAAAAACAGAAATAGTGCGGAGAACAACCCAACTGAAGCTAGCACAGTATTGGGCCCAAAATAGCCAGCCGCATATTCCCGATGCAGCCAGCCGCGTATTCGGGAAATAGAACACATACAGTACAGGGAGGTGACAAAATGTCACATTTTGCTCGATTCTCAGACGTGAATCCGTTATTTTAATCGAACGAATATTGCAATATAAGCCGAAAAACAGATTTTTTTTAACTTGATAATATAAAAATTTATTAACTATTAATTATTTTAAACCAAAACATTATTTTGAACTAGTTACAAAAATAATGTAAGAAAAATGAGCCGTAAAATACCGAGCAAAATCCGAGTCATTTTGTCTGCATTATACAAAATATTTTTTTAGTCCAGAATCTTGAAGACTGATTACCATAGGCACTTCAAATATCGAAGCATGAAAATTTGATCCACTAATTAGTGGTTAATTAACCACAGTAATGTATGCCATTTTATTAGAATGCGCATGCACCAACCGCCTATTGAATGGCATCTATAATACTGTGGTTAATTAACAACTAATTAGTGGACAAAATTTCCATGCTTCCATATTTGAAGCGCCTATGGTTTTAGTCTTCAAGATTCTGGACTTTAAAAAGTAATTTTGTATCATAGTTTTTAAGGGCAACTGCTTATGCAAATGTGTGCGCGTTCTTAGTGAAAATAGCATTTATTGATTAGAGGCAATGACCAAATAAATGTTAGCACAAAAACTTGCTTTGTAACGAGTAATGGGGAGCTGTTGGTAGTATAAAACATTGTGCGAAACGTCTGATGAAGTAACAAGGTTTTCGAGGAAGTAATTTTCCACTTAAATATTTTAACTGGATTTCGAGACCTCAGATTTATTGAGGTCTCAAAATCATGCATCTGAAAGCACACAATTTCGTGTGACAATGAAGGTGTTTTTTATTCCATTATTATCTCGCAACTTTGACGACCAAATGAGCTCAAATTTTCACAGATTTGTCATTTTATGCATATATTATGATACACCATAGAGGTAGAAATGGATACACCAAGTGAGAAGACTGGTCCATGACAATTACCAAACAGTGTCCAGTGTCTTTAACCACTGATTGGGCAAAATGTTCACGCTTCGATATTTGAAGTGCCTGTGGTATCAGTCTTCATGGTTCTGGTCTAAAAATAAAATCAAATTATTACAACGGTGGGTGCAAATTCATTTCAATTTATGGTTTTGTATAGAACAGTGTATTTTACATAGAGTTAGACAACTCTATGGTATTTTAAGACGTAATGCAAACAAACTGACTAAAACTTTGCCTCGGTATTTTGCGGCTCATTTTTATTACAATAATTTAATTACATCTATTTAAATTTTTGCTTTAAAATCATCAACAGTTATTAAATTGTTATATTATTACATAAAAAGTTGTACTTTATGGCTCATATTTTAAAATTCGTTCGATAAAAATAACGGATTACGCAAGTTCAGAATCGAGCAAAATGCGACACTTTGTCACCTCCCTGTACTGTATGTGTTCTATTTTCCGAAAACGCGGCTGGCTGCATCGGGAATATGCGGCTGGCTATTTCGGGCCCAATACTGTGCTAGCTTCCGTTCGGTCGGGGAACAAGGTTGACATTGTACGGTATGTCTGGTACCCAACTCCGCAAGATGTTTTACCATACTTTGCAATGTGTTAATAAAAAAATAACCATTTGTAAAATTGTACCTGACTATTTGCCCTCTTTTGCCATTTACCGCAGTTTGCCTGTGAGTTGCTATCAGCAGTAGGTTAGAAAATCCCTTACCATCGACCATTTATGCCAATATTTTCCCATAATTTGTAGTTAATATAAATAATTAAGTATTATTTTAGCTATTCTCTGTGATTTTGTTGTTGAAACCGCTTTTTCTTTAAAGATTAAACCATTTTATAAAATGTCAAGAAAGTCACGATGAGCTTCTTATATGAAGTTATGCATGATTCGACAGTACGATTGTACGACTCCTTTTCATTTAATCTCCCCGTTTTATACTAACGATAGCCTTGTTATTTTAATTGCCACGCCTTAACTGTGACTGTGAGGTTGATTGAGAAAGATGTACCTATCCTGCCACCTTTTTTGACGAGCTTTTACCAAGAGGAAAATATTTCATTTGGTCATTTGTGTTTATTTGAAAATAATTGACTTATTAATGAAAAAGTGGTTGCAGGATGGATTTATTCATGAACACAGAATTTGTTCCATTCATGAAAGTTGATAGAAATAGTAATTGAAATCACGTGTAGGGGACAAGTTCTTGTTTTTTGTTATGAAGGTAAAGACCTAACTGTTCCTCATGTCATTGATCATATGTCCATACTTCCTGCAAATGTGACACAAATTTTGATGTCAATAATTTGCTTCAGGATAAGTTGACATGTGAACTCCTGCGAAACATTCGCTTTGTGGGAAGTATGGACCAGGCTTTTTACACTCTTAAGGGTCACGAGGGCAGGAGGGTTGGTTTGTTATGGCTTGTGTGCATGTACGTCACAGGTGTTTGAAATTACCAAGCCAGCCATGTCAGAAACACCGGGATGAACGCCTTCTCCTTCTATGTCGCGCTCTTTTGCATGTATTACAAAGCACTTCTTCCCAGCAGCTTTTTACACCCCATCCAGCTGATTGGCTAAATTTGTTGGTTTCAAATAGGTGTGCTTCTGAAAAATGAAAAAATCAGTCTGCAGAGTGGTCCAAAATACATGCCTGAATCTGGCCGAAATAGTTTCCAGCTCTTAAATAAGATGCAACTTATAAGCATAATTTTCAATGAAATGTTTATCACCAGTTTTGACATATCACCGCCATATAGATTTATAACTTTCTGTATTCTGTGTTTTTGTTCTTGCAGCCAAGATGGTTCGAATGAACGTGTTGGCAGATGCACTTCGATGCATCTGCAATGCAGAGAAGCGATGCAAGCGTCAGGTCATGATCAGACCCTGCTCTAAGGTCATCATCAAGTTCCTTATGGTCATGATGAAACATGGTGAGTAAATATCCCCATCCCCCCCCCCCTACTCCTAGAAGTATGAGGTGCGTTCCGCTGTTGTCTCCACTAACCTCATAGGGGGATCATCAAAATGTTCAGATCAAGACGTTCTGCCCTTTATGATTTCCGGACTTACAGTTCTTCTTTTAAACCAGATCTTGAAAAAATTAGGCTCCATGTGTTCTTCAAACTCTCATTGAGCGTGCGGCGGGTCAAGAAAATCCCCCTGGAGTGCTAAATAAATTTTCGAAAAGTGATAAGTTCTTACCGTTATTCAACTCGGATCCCATCCAAACTGTGTTCTAAGCAGTGATTTATGTACAAAACAAGCCCACAGTTGTCCAGAACCAATTAGCTGGCTGCGCACAGCTTTCAGGTAGTTCGGTAGTTTTTTTGCAAGCGCAGCAAGTAGTCGTAGGAAAAATAATTGACAGTGCACGCACATGTCCAGCCAAAACTTCCTTGAATTGTCGTCCGTCTCAAAGATAAAAGTCCATTTCTAAGATACTGTTTTGTTTTCATTTGATATATTGATTGTCGGCAGACACAAGAATAGTTCTTAATTTATCTTTGCTCGGATTGCAGGTTACATCGGTGAGTTTGAGATCATCGACGACCACAGGGGAAGCAAGATTGTTGTCAACCTCACCGGCAGACTCAACAAGTGTGGTGTGATCAGCCCCCGCTTTGACGTACCTCTCAACGAGCTCGAGAAATGGACTGGCAACCTACTACCCTCCAGACAGTTTGGGTGAGTTTAGTTTATATGTGTCAATTCACAACAGATTTATATGTGTCAATTCACAACAGATCATCGGTTTATGTTTATAAGGTCATTATAATACAGGCTGTATGGATATTCATAAAATTGCTTTCGCATATTTTTGCACTCCTTTTAAATGGAGTTTGTTGATCAAGAGTGGTCTCCCAAAGTAATTTGTTGGTAAAAAGAAACACTCGGTTTCTGAGAAAGACCTTTTGAGTACTACGAGTGTCAACAGTATTGTGATTACGACCTTATAACACTGATGAAATGAACATTGGCTGTGAGTGTTCACACATGCTTGAGTTACACACTTTTTGCCCTGTTAAAATGTACTGCATGCACTTCTCAAAACGTTGAAACCACAACATTTTGTCACAGAACCAACACTTGTCCTAGAAGAGATTTTACATGTAGTTGTACCTATAAGTTTACTATTTATATTTACTTTTCATGCGTTTTGTTTCTATTCGCCCATAACCTTGGCAAGCAGTGTCTCAATGTGTGTTTTGGTAGGGCTGACTAAATCGGCCCCATTTGTAATGCATAAATTTGTATTAGATACAACACACCGAGTAACCTTAAAATTACCTTTGTGAAAGTTCAAGTCGTGACCAAAACAAAAATTTGTCTTTGAACTTGTGAACCTCAGTTATTGTTTTTATACATTTTTGTTTTGCAATTTTAAGCTATGTTTAAGCAATTTGCAGCTTAAAGCCATTGGACACTTTCGGTAAACATTATTGTCCAAGGCCCACACTTCGTGTATCGCAACTTAAATATAAAAAAACAAACCTGTGAAAATCTAGGCTCAATTGGTCATCGGAGTCTGGAGATAATAACGGGAAACCCGCCCTTGTTTCGGCACGTTTCGCTGTGTCATGACATGTGTTTAAAATAAATCCGTGACTCTCGATATCGAGAATTTATGTTGTTTTAATGTTTTCTCAAAAAGTAAAAGCATTTCATGGAATAATATTTCCAGAGGTTCTAAGTCTTTCACCACTACCTTCTGTAAAACCTGTACATTATTTGTAAATCTGTGAACTTTTTAATTTGTTTCTGTTCCGAAAGTGTCCAATGGCTTTAAAATGCATGGTAGCACACGTTTTACACCGGTTACTGTTAGGGTTACAGCAATGTGCAGGCTCAGAATATTTATTTGGTTTTGTTTTTGTCACAAGACCTAAATCAGAAAGAGAAAGAAAAAAACCCTACACATTTAACATTTGAACTGTTTTAAAGGTATGCACACCTGTGGTAATTACACAAAATATGTATTACCATAAAAGTTACTTGGTAATGAGCAACGGAGAGCTGTTGATAGTATAAAACATTGGGAGAAACATTGAACGACTCCCTCTGAAGTAACCTAGTTTTTGAGAAAGAGGTAATTTCTCGCTCTTAAAAATAATAAAAGACTTCTGGCCAGAAGCCTTTTATTTCTATCTGAAATCACACTTTTTTGTCCAACGAGGGTGTTTTTTCTTTCATCATTCTCTTGCAATTTCAATAACCAACTGAACTCCAATTTTCACAGGTTTGTTATTTTATGCATATGTTTGGATACACCAAATGAGAAGACTGGTCTTTGACAATTACCAATAGTGTTGAGTGCCTTTAATTTGAACAAGCATTAAGAGAAGGTTTATCTCATTTGCTTTATGAGTAAAGTATTCTTCAATTTCAACAAAATTAAAAGATTTGTATCAGACTGAAAGTTAACATTTGAACAAAAATACAAGAATGTCGGTCTTGTCCAGTCATGAATTCACAAGCCCGACATTAAAATCACCGGACCTTTTGAGCCCTGATGTACAAACATGGGGGAACAAGATTTCCCAAAATGATTGAGTTTGTGCCAGACCAGCACATTTAATAAACATTTAATTTTGTTCAAGTCTGATTAATTTTCATGCAAATTTTGTTGTTTGAACAAAAACAAATTTATTAGAGCATGATTTATATCATTAAGGTTTTAATGCCATCGATCCATTGCATCTGTGTTCTTATGGCTATTCAAACCTAAGTTCATCATCATGCTTTCCTTGAGCTGTCAACATCGTCTTTAAAGACATCATATTTTTCTTCTTCTTTCTACAGATATGTCGTCCTTACAACATCCAGTGGAATCATGGACCATGAGGAGGCGAGACGGAAACACGTCGGAGGAAAAATCCTGGGTTTCTTCTTCTAAATTTCATCAGAGGGATTTGGAGTTTCAGATCTAACCAGGGGGGGAGAAAGAGTCGCTTAAAGACACTACTGAGAAAACTTATTAAACTGTTTCACCATAAAGTCACTTGCATACACTGTTGATTGGTCATGGAATGAATAAATAAAAGTTGTACAAAACCAGGATAAATATTGTGTTCTTGTTTGTGATTTTTTGCTGTTCTTACTTTGCTTCTTTGCTCCCTCATCTTGCAAAGGGATTCAACTGACTGATTGGCTTTCCAACCAACACATAAGGCATCCAGTCCACTATTGGAAAGTGGTGTGTGGTACTATTTTGTTTATTTGATAGAGGCCAATTCTTTTTTAAATTAATTTGTGAATTCTAGAGCTTATATCACAGAGAGTCGGAAACTTTGTGGAAGAGGCTAAATAAAGCTAGAGGACAGTTTCAGCAATTTATTGGGCGTTCTGTTCAAGATGTGGTGCTTCCACACACCTTTCACTTTGAGAATGTCACAATTTGGAGGCTGATCCTAAACAAAACGCTCTCTCAAAACTATTATGTGATTCCTTTGTTGTGGGGGGGGGGGGTGGTGAGCTTTCCAATGTGCTTAAATCATAACTTTTGATTTTTCTCGAAGAGGAGAGCAACATAATTATACAAAACTGAGAAGCACTGTTCCACATACAAGGTTATTGTACTACATAATTGTGATGAAACTTTAAATAAATAAAATTAATTGTCACAAAAAAAATTCAAGAAAAGGGCATTACATCTAAAAAGAAAAGCCTGAACACAAACAATGGACCGAGGAGCATGTACATGTAGATGTAGGGGCCCTTTAGCAGGCCCTGGCCAAAGTTTCATACTAGGTAAATTTAAGATTTGTTGCAACAAGATACAATTTTGTTTTTGCCTTGAAATGTTCCGTTCGAATTTGAGAAATCCCTACTAGTTTACTTGTCAATTTTTACAGGAATTTTCGTGGTTGTTGACAAAAACAACAACCTCCCCCCACCCCCCCCCCCCCCCCGAAAAAACGAGTGTAAGTTCTAACAGAGTTAATCCACAAGAGGGCGCTGTTTCACTCAGACGGTCTCTCAAAAAAATAAGCCGGTTGATCCACAAGAGGGCGCTATGTCACTCTAACGGTCTCTAAAAAACACGATATCACATACACATGTGTGGGTCATTCTCCGGTTGTCCTCTTGGTTGGTAAGATTTTTTCGTGAACTAAAAAACATTATTTAAACCAGTCTACAACAAAATGGCAGAAGCTGACAAGACTGTAAAGGCAATAGAGCCCATTGAAGAGGTAAGTTTATACATTTTGCCAATAGTTTGCGTATAATGTCATGTCGATTTCCATGAACAAACTCACGAAAGTCACATTGTTGAAATGAATAGACACTGCATTTGCATTGCAGTGCCAGCTAGGCATGCAGGAGCAGCAAACTCACTCAGGAGGAGAGGTTTGTCATGTTTGTATAGAGAGAGAGGGTACTTTCCCTAGAACTATGCATGACGAGGAATGAACCTCTAGTTCCAGCATTGTCTATGAGATGGCGTCCGACCGCTTTCCGTGCAAGTGAAGTTTTTTTCTGGTTAAAAATTCACACTTTTTGTGAAGTTTTTACATTAACTTTATGTTTATATTACAGAACACATATAGTTCTAAAATGTATATGGTTTATTTGCCATTTTTGAGGTATTTAAAACGTGTTGGCGGCGTGTTGGCGGCGCTCTGGACTTGTTGTCGGCGTTGTCGGCTTGTTGTCGGCTTTTAGTAGGACCGAATAAGTTTCATACAGAAACTCCTCCCACTCCAAGTTTCCCCCCAGAAATATTCCCCAAGTCACTTTCCTAATTTTATTGCATGTTGTTGGGTCTTGGGAGTACATATAAAATGATTTGTGTAATCTTGTTTATAATAGCATATTTTATTGAAGAATAGCTGTCTAAGCTGACTATCACTCATTTCAACAACGTCAGTGCCAGGATATTTTACTGATCATCTGATGCACGTGATGAGCGACCAAACTGTATGATTTCACTGTTCAAAAATATAGTCTTTAGTTTAGTCATATAGTGTTTGCGGCACCCCCTATGCCTATGAATTCATCACACACACACAGTGCGGTGTTACTACCGTGAAACATGAATCAGAACCTAGCAGCAAGCAGCGCAGAATAAAACAACAAGACATTATGAAAAAGATTAGTACATGTAACATGTATAGAAGGGGTTTGAACTCTTTTAAAGTAAATAACCTTTCTCCAAATTCATTGCAGGAGTTTGAAGATGAAACTCTTGCCGAGAGGCTTTGGGCTCTGACAGAAATGTTCCCGCCGAGTGTGTGCAACGGCGTCTCAATGTTAACCAGTGCATCACTGAAAGGCATTCAGGTGTCGTACAACTTCAGTCGAAGCGCCCTCTGGATTGGCACCACGACATTCATGGTCCTCATACTACCTGTGATCTTTGAAACGGAGATGGCCCAGATGGAGCAAGCCCAGCTGCAGAAACAAAGACAGGTTTGTCCAGAGATATTGAAGTGGCATTGGCTTTAAAGATCACTGAAACAAAATCACAGAACTAATTTTACTAGTACAGGCGACTCTGATTATAACGAGGTCCATGGTAACTGGCTACATAACCTCTTTATAACAGGAAAGTTGTTAAAGAGGACAGCATACCAATGAACACAAAGCAGAAATGAGATTTGAAGTCCCAAATCTTGGGACTTCAAAATGTTTTCTTATACGCAAAACTCTTATCAACAGAATTGTTTTTTTTTTATAGAGGACAGCAAAACAAAGAAACACTAATTAAAGCAGAAATAAGACTTGGCAACTTCAAAATATGTTCTTATAAGCAGAACTCTTATTACAATCTCCTTGTTTCTTTATTTTCGTTTTCATAGATTCTTCTAGGGCCCAGTGCTTGCCCTAGTCCGGTTCCAGCGGTATACCAGGAGGCTTGACTCCACCCATCCCAGGAATGCCAAGATAAAAAAACACCTGTTGTTAGAAACTTGGATCTTTATTTAATTATTTTACATTCTATTCAGTGGAGTGGATGTTGTACATTAAAAGGCAGTCTAATCAATTTTTTTTATTTATGTGTTGAGAATATATTTCTCAATTCAGACCTGGGGTGGATTTCACAAAGAGTTAAGACTAGTCTTATCTCGAGTTATGAAGAGTTACTAGTCCCAACTTAGGACTACCCATCAATTTTGATATCTCTTAGGACTAGTCCTATGTTAGGACTTGTCCTAAGGTGTGAAATCGACCCCTGGAATTTCATCGCTACGTGAGCAAGGCCATTTCCAAGTCGATGCGAAACTTTTGGAGGGGCCACATGCCTGTTATTGATGTAATAAATAAGAGATCAGAGATGAATAATATTATTTGTTTTTTAACCTGATACCGACAAGTGATGTAGGGTCTGTAGCCAGCCTCTGTCTTTTCCTAGAGATAATCTCATATTTGTTCCACCAGAGTGGTCTGACCAGGGTCCCAATTTCATAGCGCTGCTCAAGCACACAAATTTGTTTAGCATGAAACTTCTCCCTTGATAAAAACAGGAATGCCAACCAAATTGTCCACTTCATTTTCAGGGCAAGCCAAACAACGGCTGTATACCATGAGAAAAGCATTATGCAACAAATGGAGTTTTGGTTGTTAATCCTCTTTTTTATCAAGAAAGAAATTTCATGCTAAGCAAATTTGTGTGCTTAGCAGCTCTATGAAATTGGGCCCTGGTGGCTCCTGTCAGGCTTTCTTCATCTCCTCAGTCACCCATACGCTCTAGTTTTGGTGAGATGAATAACAAAGAGCCATTCCAACAGCCTTTCCCCCCCCCCCCAAGTAACGCAATTTTTGAAACTCCAAAAGGAGAGTTATTTTATCAAGACCAAGGGCTGGCCTCCATGTACACAAATGGTGTCTGCTCTGATAGGCTTTTGTAAATCACAATCTTTCTTTTTCCCATGTGGCGTGTCAAGGCGGAGCGGTTTAGAGCACCGGATTCAAGCTCGGGTGTTTGATCAGCAGAGTGTGGGTTCGAATCCCCGTCTTGACACTTCTGGCTGGGTAAACTAGGTAGTGCTTTCTGCTTTACCGGCCAGGCCTCGGTGTGATGATACGCAAGCCTACATACGAATGGACTGTTAAAGGGGGTAACCCTGTTTCAGCCCTAGGAGTAGGTGGCAACTGCCTCTGGAATAAAACAATTGTAGCCCACACCTTGAGTTGGACTTCTGGCCTTGTGTATCTGGCGACTTTCATAAAAAATAAAGTTAAACAAAAACCAGACAAATCAGAAATCAGACTTTAGGAGGAAGGCCTGTCGGAATCAATTTCCCAGCGTTACTACAACCATTTTTTATTTACTTTCTATTTTTTAAACAGTGAGGAAACAGAAGACCGGACAATTTGTTTACCCTCCGTGGTTGGTAGAACTTTTTAAATAATTGCATTTATGCTGTGAACGAAATTGAAGTTCTAAACACACCTAATTAATACTGTTAACAGACAAAAATAAAGTGCACAATAAATTTGTGAAAAAGTTTTATTATAAACCGTCTCAAACATTTAATTATTTACAATGTTGTTACTATATACAGTAATTTATTTAATTGTGTTTGGAAGAAATCTCAACAAAGAGTTTACTGTCACAAAGTCTGCAAACAGTTTAAGGCCAACTTGACAAATTGTATACCCTTGTGTAGAGAAGTGTACATTAGGACATCCTCGGCCATTCATTCAGAATGGTGGTGTGATGTCACAGAGCTGTTATAATACCTAGGCGCTTGTGGACTTTTTATGAAAGGCTTTTTGCCCAACATGACTAAGATCCAAATTGGTTTGTTTTTACTGAGTTGTAATTATGTATGTACCAGTACCGGTAATCATTTTGCAACAGTAAAACTCTATTAGACAAAAAAACAAATAATGATGATTTTGTTCAAGTTGGTCTTTAAACTTTGTTCCTATGTTTAAAATGGTGCCTTTGTAACTCTTGTCAAACACTGAAGTACCAGTGTGAAGTACCAGTTCCTTCAAGTACATGGAGCTGTATTCAACTGTCTTACACTACCAAAGTCCAAACCATCTCATGCTAAAGACAGATGAGTTGAAAATCACAGAGGAAATTTGGCGCTAGCTAGTTCCAAAAAAATAATTGGAGACGCCATTTATAATTCTTTTCATCACTGCAATTCCTGGCCTGTGACTTTGTCGCGCCTTATTTGAGTAACCTTTCCTTACATGCGTCAATCAATGTCACGATCAGAGTAACAGAGGGGGCTATTTGTCCTCCGATAGATAGTGGAGAGTTCCATTCATTCTTGCATCCATAATATCACCTCTTCTTAATAGACTTCTTGCCTCCTGTGCCGTACTCTCCCATGTCTCGTTCTAATTGTTGCTTCTCCGCGGTCGTCTCAGAAAGCTGGACAGGAAACCAAGGAGAGGGAAAATAATTATTCATTTTTAAATTTTCACAGATTCATCATTTTAGGGATACACCAAGTTGGGATAGACCAAGTGTGACAACACTGGTATTTAACAATTACCACACATGTCCAGTGCCCTTAACAGTAATTTGGAAGAACATTTTGCTTACCATATCAATGAGGAGTTCCACCTTGAGTTTGAGTAGGTTGTTCTCCTCAGCAAGGGATTCGTTCTGTTTGCGTAGTTTAATAAACTCCTTCTGGCTCACCCCACCACTGCTTCCAGTCTCTGCAGGATGACAAATAAAGAGAACAATAATAACAATAACTAGTTCTTATGATAATAGTATCGAAGTCTTATATAGCGCACGTATCTACCGAACAAGGTACTCAAGGCGCTGAGTATATACAAACTTCCAGAAAGATAGGTTATTGCAGTGATGAATTCTGAGACCCAATTATGTAGCACCTTATAAGGCAGGGGTCGAAATTGCCACTAGCCCGCTAGCCCGGGACTACCAGATTTACAGCCGGGCTACTCATTTTTCCAGTTTGATAGCCCAACGGGCTAGTGGAAAAATAATGCAAAAATCATCATCACAAACAATAAAGAACTATGTTATTGGTGTATTGTAAAGTTTGAGCCGTGACGCGAGACATAATGTGTCTTTCGGGCTACCAAATTCTAATCAGGGCTACTAAAAATTATTGGTTACTAGCCCTGCTGACTACCATGGAAATACACTTAATTTCGACCCCTGTAAGGGTTTACAAGGTGCTACGGCGCATTTAGCAGCCACAGCCAGGAACACAAGGGCGAACCCCTTCTCTTTTCGATAAGTGCACTGGGTTCTTTTACATGCGTTGTTACACAACACATGGGACCAACGGCTTTACGTCCAATCATGTTATATAGCGCAAATTTCACAATAACCGTCTCAATGCACTTCACATTAGTGCCCTGATCATTGGGCGGATAACATCCCTTTAATCTTTCTCAGCTCCCTAGGGAGTATACAACCTGGGCAACCCTATTGCTCCAGAGTCTTTTTCATACACAATATCAAGCTCTACCCTCATTACCCATTTATACCCGTGGGTGAAGAGAAGTAATTATGATAAAGTATCTTGCTCAAGGACAAAAGTGTCGCGATTCGGAGAAAGACCAAAGAGGTAAAGCGATAACGTGTGCAAAAGTCGCCCGTTGTTCCCCAGAGGTGACCCAGGGGAATAGAGTAGTGTGAAAGAACTCTACAATTGTAATAAGCTTTAAAAAGTCAACACAGACTTTTCAGTTTCTTTTATTACCAGATATCCAAACCCCATCGTCGGCATCAAACTTAATGATTTGTCCAGCTATCCTCATGGCTGGCTGGCCATAGTCGTTGCCGTACTCCTCCTCTCGGATGGAACTCTCTAGTTTGTTGAGGTTATTCAAGGACAGAGACCGTCTGGGTGGGGTCTTCTTGGTGTTGAACTTGTTACCAAGGAGTGGCATCTTGAAGACGGGATTACTGGAGAGGATGTATGTGGAGGGGGGGGGGGTTAGAGATCAGAGGTTTGTTAAACAACATAGTTGACATTTTAAAGTTAAAAACAGTACAGCTGATGTTTTTGTATTATTGTTAGTTGTGGTATTCTTAACCCCCCATCCTCTGTGACTGTCGAGAAGTTAAGTACAGTACTCCTAGAACGATGAGGTCATGGAGGTTCGCTCCACGTGGACACGATTATCGATAGCACAACCAAACTCGTAGTTCTAGGAGTAGTCGAGCGGATCAAGGGTTTACGATAATCGCAAACTAAGCTGATGTCTGACGGGCAGTTAAATGTTTGAACATTTGAAAGTGAGCCCTCGAGTGTTCATCATTCATGATTCGACCTACAACATTTTGGGGACCATGGTCAGACAGAATCAGCAGATCAGATGATCTGCCGCACAACTGTGTACAGTACATATGATTCAACCTACCTGCGACTCCCCAACCATTTCCAATAAGTGTAATGCCGTCCTTTTAAATTAATAAATAAAGGACAATGGTAAAGGCTTCTCTTTAGATTCGTTTTTAAATTTACATGATTTATTCGACAATCAACAGCGCCCTCGTGGCGATATGAACACAAACCAAGTGAAGTGTTTCATTCATTCAATGTCACCTGCAGACAAATATTTTTTGTATTTCAATCTTTCAAATCAAGGGATTGCAGGGCTTATTTTATAATTGCTGACGTTCTGATGATGCACTGGTATTGTGATGTAATTTATTTCGTAAGTTTTTGATAAACACTTACCCAGGTATTCAGCAAATCTAAGAAAATTTGCTCTTTTGATCTTGTTTATAAAGAAATATTTTACTCCTCTTGCTGTCAGAGCTAGTTTACGACTGTTTCAATTTTCCGGCAACTCCTAATAACTGCCGTTAGAGATAAAATTCCGTCCCGTCCCAACTGAAGTTGGGCTTGTCCCATCTTGAGTGTTACAGTTGGGAAAAACCAACTAGTCTTGTCTCGTGTTAATTTGTCACAATTTTCCTCAACGTGGAGGGCGCTATCACTCCTTAACGGTGAGCAGCGCGTGGGGCGGTCGTGTCGTGAGAGTTTTTCGTGAGTAGTAGCGCCCTCTACGTTTGAAAAATTGTGACAAATCAACAAAAGAAGTTCTTCCACCAAGACTAGTTGCAGATCTCTGGATCAAACTATAGTTGGGATGTCCCACCTGTCATTGAGAATGTCCCAACTATAGTTGGGACAAAACAATTCCATTTCATGAAACAGCCGTTATAAAGATATATGACCCTTGACCCGAAACATATTTTGTGTTGCTAGACAGCGATCAGAAGCTCCCTGCGATTTGATGTTCATACCTTCTGTAAAATATGATCAAATAAACGTGATCGCTTGAATACTAACGTTCTAGAGAAAGGTAAAGTATTGTTCTCTTTAAATAAGTATATTTTTACTGAAATATTTGTCCCGATTGCAAATTTGAAGGTTTTTTGTTGTGAGAAAAAGACGGATCGTATTCAATTTGAAGTAAGTTGCATATATGATAGATAGACAGAGGCAGAAACTAGACCGTCGTGTGTCTTGTATAGGATCGAAAGGGCTGAAACCAGTCTAAATTCGGGGGAACTGTTAAGTTGCAGTCGACAAAATCAAAAGTGTTTTATTCTGGGATTGAAATGAGTTAAAGTTTGCCAAAAAAATATGGCATTATTAGATTAATTGATGAAGGAGGAGAAGGAGGAGGATGATGAGGGCCACTTTTTGACTATCTATATTTTTTTATATTTTATTTCTTTCAATCAAATTCAAAGGTAGCCCGTCAAGTTTTTTAATTCAAACTGCAGACCAATTCTTTACTTAAAAGTTACCACTAACTTTATTTAATTACATTCTTAATTAAAAGATTAGTAAGTTTAGTGAGAAATACACCGAAAATTTGTCTTAATTTTAATTATATCAAGATCAAGATTAAATCCCAACTGAACTTGTATGTAGTTATCAAATAGAGAACGCAATTATTTTTTTTCAGTGACTGAAAACTGTTGCCAAAGAAATGACAGTTTACTTTGACCACCGAGTCCAACCACCATCATCGGGTGCTAACGTCGACATCGCATGGCATCCAACACATCCCTGTTTGGCCGTAGCTACAAGGCCTGATGTTGGAGGGGGCTATGTTCAAATCTATAATGAAGAGGTAAGACTGATATTGTGCTAACATACATCGGTGTATGGCTTAAACCAAAGATTAAAGAGTGGCGCAAGATGCGAAACTCAGGCTGAAATGTGAAATCCCACTGGACGCCATTTCGGCAAGTAACTCTTTTGATACAACAGTAGATCAGTACAGATCAGTGCAGACAATGACCATTCCTATTAATGGGAAACAAAACATTCACTTGCTGAAATGGCGCCCATGCGTATTTCTCGTTCCAACAATAGATAAAGCTTACAGTTCCACATCTTGTGCCTTGCGGCCCTCTATAATCTTTGGTAAAACCCAAAGTTAATAAACCTTTAATAGTTGAGTAAATATATTATATTATTTATGTGTATTTCTGGTATTGAAATCAATGTTGCCTTTTAAGTGAACTTAATCCCTGTAGCTCGTGAGTTTTTGACAACCTGGATGCCGAGTCTTGCTAAGTGAACCAGAAACACCAGCCTTAACCCCTACTCTTCCATGATAAGTGTTGTGCCCGATATGAAGGACAAAGCAATTATGGCCAAGCATCTTGCTTTTATAAGGACATTAATTGTCAAGACCAGGACTCGAACCTACACTTTGCCAATCAGAAACACCAGAACTTTAGTCCAGTGCTCTTAACCTGTCGGCCACGCTTGTTTTGTACCTTGCTCTATGCTGGAAAACTAAGGTTTACGATAACGCCAGCATCAAAAGTTGATAGGAATTGGACAGTACAATTTCCATAAAATACAAGATTTGATGTTTTCTTCCATTGAGCTGTGTACAAATTGTGCCTGTAGGAAGTCCAGGCTTGGTGGCTCTTTTGTAAACATGTGATGTCACAGGTCACATCGTCTATATAAACCTCAATTCAATCAACACTATTTTTTTCACAACAGGGTGAACCAATCGAAACCTCCAACATCCAGAGATCCTGTTCCTCATCTTCCCTAGCCTGGAATCCAGTCAAGCCCTCGGTGGCCATTGGTTGGGAGAATGGAGAGATCACTGTGTGGAGTGAACAGCACCATGAGTTGTACGAGTCGCCCAAGCTACACAAAGGGGAGGTCTGCCTGATTGTTTGGAACGATGCTGGGAACCGTATACTAACTGCAGACAGGGTGCGTATTCTAAACCTCAAATATGGTACCATTCACCCACACTTGTTATAAACACCCTTTGTTTCTTGCGAATACCCTTGGTAAAGAATGTTATTCCTCTTACAAAAGAGCACAAGTTCGGACTTCAATCTATAATTTCACAACAATGATTATTGAGTATTATGCTTGTTACTATGAATGATGATTCTTAATTTCTCCAGACGGGGCTGATTGCTGTGTGGAAATGTGACGCACGAGGTCGCTTTAGTTCGACGCCCCTTTGCAAACAAGAGCTGGATCAGACAACAACTCAATGCGTGTTTCAGCCGGGAATCAGCTCAGAAGTTGCAGCGTAAGTTTGTACTTCCACCAACCCTACTTTTCAGAGCCCACACTCCCTCAAAAGAGATTTAATAAATATATATTTTATAGTTATTCCTAGACTTAAAGGCAGTGAACACTATTGGTAATTACTCAAGACATTTCTTGGCATCAAAACTCACTTGGTAACGAGTAATGGGGAGAGGTTGATAGTATAAAACATTGTGAGAAAAGGCTCCCTCTGAAGTAACATAGTTTTTCGAGAAAGAAGTACTTTTCCACAAATTTGATTTTGAGACCTCGGAATTGGATTTTGAGGTCCCGAAATCAAACATCTGAAAGCACACAACTTCGTGTGACAAAGGGTGTTTTTTCTTCCATTATTAACTTTGACGACCAATTGAGTTCAAATTTTCACAGTTTTTTTGTGTGTGCGTATGTTGAGATACACCAGGTAAAAAGACTTTTCTTTGACAATTACCAAAAGTGTCCAGTGTCTTTAATAGCAGTTTATCAAATGTAACGATGATCAAACTTCCATCTTCTGCTGTGCTCTTTATGTCTGCAGTGAGACATCAGCCCTGGCTAAAGCTGCCGTTAGCGGCAATCAGAAAGCACTGGATATGTTTTGGGATAAATCCGCTCTGAAGCTACCAGGCTCCAACAACGATGGACTGACTTGCTATATTGGTGGCTCGGAAGGTAATATCAAAACCATTGGCCGATTTCACAGACAGCTAATATTGATCTTAACTGCAAATCAATGTAGTTGCTAAGGAAAGTGTGATGTCACAAAATGGTAATACTGACAATTTGTCTTGCGATGAATGTTACTGCTTTGTGAAATCGGCCCCTGTCAATGTTTGTTTTGGGGGTTTTTTGGAATTCAACATATCTAGTCAAGAATCTTTCAGATCACCAGATGTCTGATTCAAATGATAATTTTTGGGGTTGAACAAAGAATTTACTAGAGTGGGATTCGAACCAACGACCTCCAGATTAACGTACCGGCGCTGTACCAACTGAGCTATCTAGCCCTATCTTTGTAAGTTTGAATAACATGTCTATGTGCGTTGAAAGTGCATTCAGCTCTACCGGCGAGGCTCCTAGTGGATGATACCCTAGACTTGATTCAAGTCCCATTCTCGTGTGAGAGGTCCCTAAGCTATTACCTCAACTTACTATGAAACAACTCCGTAGCATACAGTACAGTGCGCGCTCGCCGTCAAAATGTGGTCCCCAGAATGGGACTTGACGAAGACGTTTCTTACTCTGCACGTTGTTATTGGAAAATCTCCCCAAATGTAGTTTCCTGGGGATGGCACGGGATTGGTACTTGAGTCAAGTCTAATGATACTCTTGCCTACATCCTTACAGACTGTGAAGGAGTTAACCCTGTTTCAACTCCAGGAGTGGCAGCGTGCACCTGGTGACAGCTGGTTTAGGTCGACAGTCCAAATCAGTGATGTGTAGCCCTCACTTAGGTGATTTCTTATTTAAAAAAAAAAAATTGAAGTGATGTTTGCATACATTATATCTCTATCTTGTTTACTGCAGGTAAAGGGTACTACATCGATGAAAAAGGAAATTGTACCCAGGTCTTAACGACAGACGGCCCCATCAAGAAGATGCTGTTTAACAAACATCGTAACATCTTAGTGATCATCACAAAGGCTCTCATGCTAACTCAGTACAGCCTGTCGTCAGATGGCAAAACAATTGAAACAGTCAAGGTATGTGGACATTTATTTCCAGAGATTTTGTTGCTCTGCTTACAATTCTGAACGTATAGGGCTATCTTTGGAGATTCACATTTTTCTTGACATATTTTTTATTAATTTTTAGTTAACGTGGCACGTCAGGCGAAACAATTGTACAGGAGACTTTCTACCATTACCATATTTGTAATACATTGTCTTTTGGATCAAAAAATAACAAAATGTCTTTCGGGGTCTCTTTTTTTTTCGCACCAGGTGAAGCTGAGTGGTAAAGTAACTGAAACAGACTGTGATATGGTGTGGGCTGGAAAAGGCCTGCTAGCAACAGCAAGCGGAGAATGCGTCATCAGGTAGGGTCATTTAAAGTATGGGCTTTAGAGGTATACCATGCCCGATGTGTGGCAGAGGGTGCCCCTCAAAAAATTGTCCCATACTTTATCACACTCTTTTCTTCTTGTACAGAAGCCCTCCCCCCACCCCAACCCTCTGAAAAACAATACCTGAGAAAATAAGCCTAGAAAAACGAGGGTGTACAAAACTCATGGACCCCAATCACAGCGTGCAACAATTGTTTTGTTATACCTTTGTATAATCGTTATTCCTCTTCTCGAAGTTCTGTTGTCATCTTCAAACATTATTACGACCAACTATTCATTGTTTAATAAGCAGACGAACAAGAAACAAATCCCTCGAACCCGCGGTTGTTTCATACACAGCGCTGGAAATCGACCAACGCTGGGAACGATCAAGGTGATGTACACCGGTGTACATCACTTTTAATGTTACCCGGCCCGTTGAGCCATGGAACATGCGTTTTTGTTGCGCGTCACATGATTGGTTCTCGACCAATCAAACTTCACAGTTTGTTACCGAGGTATAACAACAGCTGTTGCATACTTCTCACCAACCATACCAAATGCAATAGATGTAGTGGCCTCGTGTTTGGACCCAAGTGGCTTTATCATATTTTGCTTGCATATCCCAGGTCAAACTGGGGTCAACTGGTTCAACTGGATAGTGATCGAACTCGTCCATTTTCCATATTAACCAACTGGTTTGGACTAGGTTTAATTGTGTTCAATTAGGTTGAAATTATAAACCAGTTGGTCTCTGTCCATTTTCCATATTAAACCAACTGGTTTTAACTGTGTTTAACTAGTTTATCAACTGGTTTCAACTAGTTCCAGTTAAACCCAGTTTAACTAGGTTCAACTGGAATTTCGACCTGGGATTATTTTCATCAGAAATACACAGTACATTTTTTGTTTGAATTTTTCAGAATGTGGGACCTTGATAAAGACGATAATTACGTCTTGGCGCTGGATAACAAGCAGGGATTTGAGACTGGAGAGTGTATCAACTGCGTGGCTTACTCCTCAAAGAAAGGTACATCTACAGATACTGTCAAAATAAAGCATTTTGTTCTTGTCTAGTTACTTGAAAACACTGGACACCTTTGGTATTGTCAAAGACCAGTCTTCTCACTTGGTGTATCTCAACATATGCATAAAATAACAAGCCTGTGAAAGTTTGAGCTCAATTGGTCGTCGAAGCAAAAATTGCTTCTTTCTCGAAAACTGTGTTTCTTCAGAGGGAGCCGTTTCTCACAATGTGTTATACTATCAATCTCTCTCCATTACTCATTACCAAGTAGGGTTTTATGCTAATAATTTATTTTGAGTAATTACCAATAGTGTCCACTGCCTTTAATCTTTGTCTACCCCTGTAGGTGTATTGGTCGGTGGGACTGACAAGGGGCGTGTAGCCATGTGGAAGTTTGCTCCGATGACGGGCATCATGGCACGGAAACAGGAAGGCGAAACCAAATGGAAACTTCAGGTATGTGACAAGATAAATGTTTATATTTCTCGTAAACAAAGTTTCATATCTACAAGGAAAAGTATTGTGAGGAAAGGAGAAATTCAATTTAGAATAATATTAGGAATAATCTTTGAATCTGTACTGGCAGACTGGGCTTTAATTCGAGAGCTTCCCAAGCAGAAACGTTTGCTTAACAATTCCCTGCTGCAGAATTCCCCAAGCAAGTTAATGCTCATCCATTAAGTTTAATGACCAAGTAATTCAACGTAAATACACTCGCTCACTGGAAAAGATGTGTACTTTCCGAGTTTTTTGTGGCCCAAGCTTAGTAATTCTTCACTGGAGCTTTCTTGTGATGTAGCAAATCAGTGATATTCATCCACGTTAAGCTTGGGCGATATCACGATATTATCGAATATCGCGATACTAATTTGGAAACGATTTCGATATTGGATCGATTTTGGTTTTAATCGAAATATCGATATATCGCGATAAGTATCGCAATATCGCGATGTATTTCTTAGCTGAGACATCTTGCACCCCATAGGTTTGGAGTAAAACCAGAAGAACGGGTCATTAGAACACCTTTCTTATGCTATGACTGTCTCTTCTACAACTTTCAGTGGGAGTTTGAAGACTGATGATGTCAAATTTAATTAATCGCGATTATATTGAAGATCGCGTTATATTGTCAGCGATATATCGTGAATAAAATAAATCGATATCGCCCAAGCTTAATCCATGTATCTGTTCCCATTTGCAGGCCCCATCTATCTTGGAGGGAAACATATTACAGGCAAAGTGGGGTACGAGCAGAGACTACCTAGCCCTGAATAGCATCCACAGTGTGGTGGTTCTTCATGCACATGACATGAGTGCACACATCAAAGACAAGGTAAGAACCATGGGAACATTCTACCATGTTCCGAACAGTATACTCTGCTCATCTTCATGAGCAGAGTATACTGTTCGAAACGTCGAGACTTTTCAGAGCCAACACTCACTCAAAAGAGATGTACACATGGTTGTACCCTTAAGTTTACAATTTATTTATAGTTACTTATTATTCCTCTACACCATGCAAAGCTTCAAACAATACTTATTATACCGTGTGTTCTGTAACGCACGTACAAGAACCCAGTGCACTTATCGAAAAGAGAAGGGTGTTCATTCCTGGCTGTGGCTGCTGAATGCACCGTTGCACCTTGTAAATCATAACATGGTGCTATGTAAAAGGAGTAGATCTCATAATTCAAATGTACTCCCAAATTACAGATTTTAATTTTGGCGTCGCCAATATGCAACAAGCAACATGTGTTTTGGAAGAGTTGAGATGTGCTGAACTCTTGCGAAATATTTGCAGCGAAAACAGAGCTGTAGCGCAAACATTTGCAATCGCAATACATTTGCAGGATGTATGAACCGGTCTTCATGCACCAGGCTAAATCAATCCAAAGAACCATCTTTGTCGTCACAGTGGGCCATTTGTGTCACTTCTGAAACCATTTATATCTCGGCTTATTAAGCAGATTACAGCCATTTGCTGCCTTATGTGGCCCTACAGGTACCCATTTACTCCTGGGTGAAGAAAAGCAATTATAGTTAAAGGCACTGGACACTATTGGTAATAACTCAAAATTATTCTTAGCATAAAACCTTACTTGGTAACGAGCAATGGGGAGAGGTTGATAATTTAAAACATTTTGAGAATTGGCTCCCTCTGAAGTTATGTAGTTTTCGAGAAAGAAGTGATTTTCCACGAGTTTGATTTCGAGACCTCAGAATTATATTGTGAGGTCTCGAAATCAAGCATCTGAAAGCACACAACTTCGTTTGACAAGGGTGTTTTTTCTTTCATTATTATCTCGCAACTTCGACGACCAATTGAGTTCAAATTTTTGTAATGCATACGTTGAGATACACCAAGTGAGAAGACTGGTCTTTGACAATTGTTAATAGTGTCCATTGCCTTTAAGTCTTTGCTCTATGCTTGGTTCCACTCTCAGGTTGCTGTAGTACAGACAGGCCCAAGCACAATGTGTATAGACTTACTGGGTTCAGGAGCACACCATGAAGTCAAGACGGACATCCACATCAAGGGCATCTATGCCACCAAGGTAACTAAAAGTCTGACCTACTTCAAGTTTACACTCCATCAAAATATCTTCGATCAAGTTCCATGCTTCTTGTCATTGAACCCAAGTCTCGACACTCATGGGGAGACAGGTCTTTTTCTTCAGCTGCGCCACGCATCTGGAACTCTCTACCACTTAATCTTCGATCTTGTCTTTGTACCACAACATTCAAGTCTCTTCTCAAAACTTATCTTATGTCACATGTTTTCAAGGACTAATTTTGTTGT
This sequence comes from Asterias amurensis, assembly GCF_032118995.1. Taxonomy (NCBI): domain Eukaryota; kingdom Metazoa; phylum Echinodermata; class Asteroidea; order Forcipulatida; family Asteriidae; genus Asterias; species Asterias amurensis. Next base: position 19,811,452 of record NC_092658.1, read on the forward strand.
GTCTGTTTTGTCTTTGTTTTGTTTGCTTTTGGTTTTACTGCGCCTTGAACACCAAGCAGGGTGGATACGTGCGCATTTCAAATCTTCTTATTATTTTTAAAAACTGTTATTAATATTTTTTGTTTATCCTTACACTGATGTGTCTTATTAGATAGATTAAGTAAATAAATGAATAAAAGATCACAAATTATTCAAAGGCCTCTGGAAAAAATCTGTGAAATTTGTACTTTATTCTGTCATGATTTGGCTAAAGTGAGTAATTCCTTATTTTTGCAGGACCATGTAGCAATATGGAATGGAAAGAAAGCTGTAATTTATGATATCTCATCATCAGTGAAAGCCGCAGGTAAGAATTATGTACACAGGGTGGCATGGTTGGCTTGTGCGTAAAGCGCTCGCCTCTCACCAAGGTGACCCGGTTCGATTCCCGGACGGGGCCATATGTGAGTTGAGTTGTGCGTTGGTTCTCTGCTGTGCCACGAGGGTTTTCCAGAACATCCGGTTTTCCTCCCTCGGGAAAAATCAAACACTTTTGATCTTGGCTGTGCTCCGTGGTCATAATGGGTTGATGTGGCTGGCAGCCAGAGGCACCCTTGCATGCCTGCTTCTCGAACACGTTGTAGCCGCGTCCTTCGCAATTCAGCTCTTAGCTGCGAGTAAGGATGATTAGCCCCCCAAATTATTAATATGTATAATAATAATGTTAAAAGCTGAATTTATGTAGCGCCAAATTACCTAAGGATGCAAGGTACTTGAGAGAGAACGACACAAGTAATTAGGACAACCATTACTAGTTGGAGAACAGGTGAGCCTTGAGACCCTTTGGAAGAACAAAACAGTTTGTTTCGCGCTTTTCATTGGGACAGAAGGACTGTTCCATGTGGGGGAGGTTAGTGGTAAAAGCTCTGTTACCCGTGCAAGCTTTTAAAACCCAGTAGAAGTGCACTTAGCTTCTGTGCTGTAAAGCTCATGCAAATTGCAAAAGCAAAACAAATTTCCATTCATCACAATTTTGAAAGCAGCGTGTACCGATTGGTTTGCTTGACATAAATTTTTGACTGCTTATAGTATTAATCAAGCTTAACTCTATCAAGGCGTCTTGAGTACTCTGGCATTCTTTTGACAAGTTTAACTGTTCACTTATAATTTCTTCATCAACATCAGGTACTTTCACAACAGACTGCAGAATTGTTTGTCTCTACGAGCAGAATGCGTACACCACAGAGCCGGGCAAGATACAAGTTCGCAATTTCCAGGTACTCAAAACTTCTATGCCAAATAACTTTAGATTTTCTAACGTTCTGATGTTGGAGAAAGCAGTTTTTTGATGAAACAGTCACAATATATTCCGCACACTAAATCTGTAATGAGTTAAGGTGGTTCTGAAAAGATTTGGCGTGTCTTGACTGAGCGATAGAATCAAACTCAAGCTCTGGTGTTTCTGTCCAGCAGAGTGTGGATTTGAGTCCCGGCACGTCGTGACACTTGTGTGTGTGACACTGAACCAGAGCTTCGTCCGTCAGATTGGATCTAAAGCCATGTGTCCCATTTGTGAAAACTATCATTGCACGTAAAAGATCCAAGTACACACTTATTGCTAAGGGAAGGGGTTATTTTTTTGCTGGCGGATTGGTACTGGTATGAAATCTATATATAATCAGTCAGCTTTCCGTTTGAAACTAATCAATAGGAGACTTTTGAACACTAGGTGGCAGCAGACTTACCAGGTAAATTTCCATTTTTGACATTGTTCTGAGCTTGCGAACATTACCGAGAACAATGGATTTTACCTAGTAAGTCTGCTGCCACCAAGCGTCCCAAAAGTCTCCTATTCTTTTTGATAATTACCACTCATGTTACTTTTTTTGTCTATCGTCAGGGTACCGTGAAGCAGTTGATTACACTGAATGAGATGGAAGGGGAACCGGTTACCATGGATATCAGCGGTCACTTCCTGGTGGTCACTACAACCACTGGTTTCATCAAGGTGTACGATGTATCTAGAAGGTAAATGGGACTGGATTAACACTATGGTCAGATTGAACATGACGTCATTGACCGCCATCTTTGATGTGTGTACGCCCTGCACTCGACTCGGCCAATGATAATATAATATAGTATCCAAGTCCTATGTAGCACACCTATGTACCTAACAAGGTACTCAAGGCGCTGAGTATATACAAACTTTCAGAAAGATAGAGTATTGCATTGATGGATTCTGAGACCCAATTATTTAGCACCTTGTAAGCATTCACATTCAGCAGCCACAGCTTTTCACATGTGCACTGTTTATTAATGGTGCCAACCATGTGAGAGAAGTGAGTGTTAATGACAGCCCGCAACTTTTGGAATGCAAGCCAAGCAGTCTAACAAAAAGAAGGTTACATTGCTGAAACATAATAATGATGTTACTCAAAGCATGGTAGTTCGTGTGTGATTCAAACCCACAACCTTCAGAATGCAAGCCAAGCAGTTAGACCACTGATCCACACTTCCATCTCCTAGCTTCGCATACCAGCACCTTCCACATACATTTATTAATCAATCTTTTTTGTATTCTAAACTCAAAGTTAGTATTCTTTATCCCTGATGCAAATTTAACATCTATTATATCATTGCGGTACCCACTGCCAAAACATAGGATTCGAACTGCCTCTAGCTACCGGGCAATCTCGGTAGTCTAGTTGGTAAGACACTGCTCTAGAATTGCAAGGGTCATGGGTTTGAATCCCACGCGAGTAATTATGCCTGTGAAATATTTTTCACAGGACTTGGGAAAGTACTGAGTATACAGTGCTAACACACAGCGGTGTATGGGGTAAGAAAACAAAATTAATATTCTAAAACCATTTGTCATTCAGAGAAGCCAAGTCTCACTGCACTCCGATAAACCTGACAGAGTCCGTCAGCAGACTGGGTAACATCACCATGGGAAAGATCAACAGCAATGGAACCAAAGTCTGTGTCATTACCAGCCAGGTTAGTAGAATTTGAAACTTTGCACGGTGGAAATACGATACAGAAAGGTTTGCGATATTACCATGGAATGAGAATCTCTAAATGAGTTGTGGTGGTTCTAAAAAGAACCGTTGGTTTCAACTCGACGTTTCGATCAGTATGCTCTGATCGTCTTCTGGAAAGCTCACCGTATAGATTAACACCAAGCTGGCAACAACCAATCTCTTTCAGACAAAACATTGGTTTAATGTCTATAATTATGAATCGCACAAATCAAGAAATTGTGATTCAGTAACTAGTCGGTAATACTTGTTCTAGTCATCATCATCATCATCATCATAATAATAATAATAATTTTCGATTTATATAGCGCCTAATAACTAACACTTAATTCTCTAAGCACATTACATTAGTGCCCTGGTCATAGGGCCAATAACATCCCTTTTTAATGTTTCTTAGCTCCCTTGGGAGTATACAACCTGGGCAACAGTCTATATCGCTCCAAAGGCTTTTTCATTCACACTATCATTCTCTACCCTCGCAGGTACCCATTTATTCCCCTGGGTGAAGAGAAGCAATTATAGTGTGACGGTCATAGAAATTGTACCCCCACTGTTATTTTTATTGCAAATAAATTTTATTGTCACAATAGTAAAGTATCTTGCTCAAGGACACAAGTGTCACGACCGGGATTCGAACCCACACTCCGGTGAAAACGCACCAGAACTTGAATTCGATGCTCTTAACCACTCGGCCATGACACTCTACATCATGTGGAAGTGTCGTGGCTGAGCGGTTAAGAGCACCGAATTCAAACTCTGGTGTTTCTGATCAGCAGAGTGTAAGTTCGTATCCCCAGCCGTGACACTTGTGTCCTTAAGCAAGACATTTAACCATTGCTTCGTTCTTCGGATGGGACGTTAAGCCGTTAACCGTGTTATGTAACGCATGTGAAAGAACCCAGTGTACTTATCGAGAAGAGAAGGGGTTGGCCTGGTGTTCCTGGTCCGATCGGCAACAAATTGCGCCAAAGCACCTTGTAAAGCATTACATAAATTAGATTTTGAGGTCTCGAAATCAAGCATCTGAAAGCACACAACTTCGTTTGACAAGGGTGTTTTTTTCTTCATTATTATCTCGCAACTTCGACGATCAAGTGAGCTCAAACTTTCACAGGTTTGTTATTGTATGCATGTATTGAGATACACTTAGTGAGAAGACTGGTCTTTGACAGTAACCAATAGTGTCCAGTGTCTCTAATGTCACTTTGACCATCCGTCATTGTCAAATTGTGGGAAAATTGAGAAGAAATTCATGATGTGTTTGATGTCTATCTTTCAGGACAATGGAGCACCTAACAGTAAACTATACGTGTGGGATTGTGACCTGGGGACTGTGACCCAGTTTGATCTAGCCACGGGCCGTGGGGACCAGGAAGATTACAACGGACAGGATGATGAAATAAGCGACACAGAGAGGTAAAAAAAAACTTCAGGGCTCGATTTTGGGGGAAAAGACCACAAGACCACAACTTGTTGCTCAAAATGTTTACTGCCGTCGATTTCACAAAACTCTTCCTAAATTAAGACTAATCTTATTGACCTAGGACGAGTCCCAACCCTGCACTGTAGCATGCAGACCTTAAGATTAATCCTAAGTTAGGACGAGTAACTCGTCCTAACTCGAGATAAGACGAGTCCTAACTCTTTGTGAAATCGACCGCTGGCCCTTAAGCTCCGCCCCGGTGCGTATTAACCAATCACAACCCATTGCACAACCAAAAGTCTGACACTATAAGGTCCGACATGCATGCGCGTACGCTTGGCGCGCACGGCAGAGTTGTGCACGTGTTCTTGCTCACACGTGCGCCGTGTGCTGAGCCTAATGGATCGGTGTATTGTTCTTACATGACCAGAACAGTGTAATATGCATATTGTTTTGCTTTGAACAAGCACTATATGGCATACTGTGTAAGATAAGGTGTATCTCTTTTGTCTCTAAGATATTTGTTTTCTACTATATGCTTAATAGAGTGTCATGGCCGAGTGGATATGAGCATCGAATTCAAGTTCTGGTGCTAAGTCACCGGAGTGTGGGTTCGAACCCCGGTCATGACACTTTTGTCCTTGAGCAAGATACTTTACTATAATTGCTTCTCTTCACCCAGGGGTATAAATGGGTACCTGCGAGGGTAGAGGTTGATATTGTAAATGAAAAAGCCTTTGGAGTGATGTAAACTGTTGCCCAGGTTGTATACTGAGAAACATTACAAGGGATGTTATTGGCCCTATGACCAGGACACTAATGTGAAGCGCATTGATACGGTTATTGTGAAATGCGCTATGTAAGAATTGGTTGTTATTATTATATTATTAATTGTTAATGTCGACATGAAAAATAAATGTACACACTTTATTCCTTAATAGAATTGAAAGATGTTTATCAGACTCAAAGTCAGACAGACAGAATTGAAAGATGTTTATCAGACTCAAAGTCAGACAGACAGAATATTTAACAATGGACAGATAAAACGGAGCGAAAAATGCAATTATTTTGGCTAAAAACTGGTTTTCATGTTTGATTGTATAATTATCATTTTGTTCGTGTACTGTGGTTGTGTAGACAATTTCAACATCAATTAAACTTCTCTGTACTTTTAAGATATTTCATTTTCTCAGATATTTCAAAATGAATGAGTTCTTTTTTATATATATTTTGTTTGCGGTAACATCATGTGTGTATCTACTTGCCAGGTAGAGCATTGATACCTAACCAAATATATATTATATAGGATTTGAGGCATTGCATGGTGAGGTATCAATGTATATTTGGTTTGCGGTAACACCATGTGTGTTTCTACTTGCCAGGTAGAGTTGTCTCGTGACGATTACTAGACCAAGCTAGTCGAACTGTTGAGACCAATTTAGAACTGACTCCGCGGCAGTACAGTTAATTACGATCCTATAAGCTAAAGTAGTAGTCCAGTCTATTTTCTATACCATCCGCCCTGGTAATAGTTAAAAAGCAGGACAGTTCTTTTCAGAACTGAGAAGTCTCCCGTACCTCCGATTATCTACTCCGTGGCAGTAGAATAAAGCAAGACAGTTCTCTAAGAACAACTCTACCTGGCAAGTAGATACACACATGGTGTTACCGCAAACCAAATATACAAATATATATTGGTACCTCACCGTGCAATGTATCAACTCCTAATGAGTTATTTATTATAATTATTATTATCTCTTTTTGTTTGTTCAGGGGTCGTGTAGAGGCTGCCCATGACATAGCCGGTCGATACCCACTGGCTGTTCACTGGGATCCTCAGGAGTCTAAACTACTAATCTGTGAGGCCAAACTCTCTGACTCGGACGACGGGGCAGTTAACAAGAAATCCTCACTACTCCTATCAATGAAAGATTCACCGGTAAAACAAATTTTAAAAAGAAAATGTAATTTTTTGATGTATTCTTAAAAGTAGTGGACACTATTGGTAATTACTCAAAATAATTATCATCATAAAACCTTTCTTAATTACGAGTAATGGGGAGAGGTTGATATTATAAAACATTGTGGGAAAAACAGCTCCCTCTGAAGTGACGTAGTTTTCGAGAAAGAAGTAAATTTCCACGAATTTTATGTTGAGACCTCAAATTTTCACAGGTTTGTTATTTTATCAATGTGTTGAGATACACCAACTGTGAAGGCTAGTCTTTGACAATTACCAATAGTGTCCAGTGTCTTTAAAGCAGTTCTGTTTTTACTCTCCATTTTTTCCGAAAACAAGAAGAGTCCTCTGAAAACAAGAATAGTCCTTTTCAAAGTTAGGGCCCAATTTTATAGAGTTGTTTAAGTAGAAAATATTGCTTAGTAATTTCCTGCTGAGCAGAAATTAGCAGGATTTCAGTCCACAGATGGTACATGTGACATGGTGTTTTGGCTGGTAACCTTTGACTGGTAAGCAGGGCTTCAACATGGCTCAATATGGCTTGGGTTCTGTCTGCCATTTTGAAGCCCTGTATCGAAAAGCACATGTCTTGAAAATAAAAATTGGAGCCTAAGCCAGACTAGCCTGAACGTCTGACGTCACACCGGCGTGTAGATTCACCTTTGACCTCACATAGAGATACGCACAATATTTCTACAACAACATTACCAAGCAAGTACCATTACCACCATGCATGTACTGTATACATACATGTCATACCACACACGTGGACACACACGTGCGGACGACCGAAATTAACCTTTTTATACCTGTGTTTTGATTGGCCAACCGAGGTGACCTCAGACCAATCAAAACAAACCCAGCTACGGTAGCTTTTCTTCATTGCATTTACCCAATGATATCATTGTATTCCAATGGAATCAATGGATCTGAAAAGCTGGGACCTGTCGTTATCCTTGCGGGTAAATACACAGGGGCCCAGTCTAAAGCCAGACCCGAGGCCGTGGTTTCAAAGAGGGCGCTAGAGCTGATACTATGGGCCGAGTTCGGGCAGTGTGTTCTTGGATGCTCCAGAACAAGACGGATCGCTGTTCTTGTTTCATCCCCTCAAACGACGATGTGATAAAAGCGCCACAAAAAGAGGTTCGGTATTGGTTATGTGACAACGTGGTTCGTCAGTTAAATAGGATGTGTTTTAACAGTCGGAAACCCCACAGTAGAAACGAGACCACACTTTCATTATTTTCTTTGGGATGACTATAAGCTTTCAACTTATCGATATTATTAACTTTAACAATCTATTTGAGAGTCATTTTCCATCTAATTTACTTATTCTCTTGATGTTGTACTGCTATTTTGTAAAGTGTTGTTCTTGAAACCCCCGATGAAAGGTGGTGTCTGATCTTGTTCCGAGTGAATCATTCTCGGGTCCTGTTCTCATCATTCGGGCGTGAGAACAGCCCACTTGGGCCAAGAACACACTGCCCGAACTCAGCCATGGAACCTATGGAACAAACTCCCTCCAGAAATCCGCCAGTCTGACTGTATCATGACATTAAAAAAACTGTTGAAGACCGAACTGTTCAGAGCCCATCAATTTGTTTATTGTTTATTCTCTATTTGTCCAGCGCCTTGATCTAGTGTCTAGGATATGTGCGCTTTATAAGAACTTTGTATTATTAGTATTATTATTATTTGCTTGTAGTATTCAATCAATATAACTCCCACAACCATGGGTAAAAACTCTTTTGAAGGAGTGGTGGCTCTGAAAAGAGCCGGTTTGGTCTCTTTTCAGAGCCACCACTCTCTCAAAAGAGTTTTTACTCATGGTTGTACCCTCAAGTTTACTATTATAATATTTATATTTATAGTTGCTCTTATTCTCCACACCATGCAAAGCTTCAAACACCATTTAATATAACTCCCATACATCTGTGTGTGTGTGTTTTCTCTCTTTATAGCCTGATGTAATGATCATATCCTTGTTTAGTACCCTGGAGCATGGCATTGTACTTCAAGACAATTTTGGCTTGGTACCAGCCTACAGCCACCTGCTCGGGTTACAGGTGCCATTTTACTACTTTATTAAGAAGGTAAGTGAATAGTGTCAAGGAAAAACACAATGCTTAAAAGAGACAAGTGTGCATGCATGTTAATTTTGCCTCTTAGATATTTGATTACTCTTTGCACGAACGTAGGGTCTGTGCCACGCTTACCATTTGGGGGGAGTAGACAGGTAATACGCCGTGTTGTCTAAAATGCGCGCGACACTGTATAACATACAGGGCGCAAATGGCTCCCAAATGACTCTCAGATGGCGCAACCGAGATTATTGTGACGATGACGTCAGGTGAACTGGGTCAACAGACCTTTCTTTTGTTGATAAACAAACCGCCTTGGTTGGCATGGTCGGCCGAATGTTAGTAAAACACTCAATTGTACAGACAGATGTTTTAACAAAATTCAACATTTTCTGCAAATTTTCAATTAAATAAAATACCTCTCATAATTAGTTGTTTTGTTTTAAACAAAATCAACACAGTTTGTTACATTGTTACCAAAAATAGCGATCTTTTCTTTATTTGCACTTATGGCTTTCCATAGTTTTCCAATCTGGGTTGGCAAAAACTCGGGCTGTGACGTTGCAAAAGAAAGGTCTATAGATGCAAGTTGATTGTTTTGATTTGTTGACCTTTGACGTAGGCTTTGCATTGATTGCATTACTTTATGAGTTTCTGTATGATCGATCAAGAGCTGTCTGTAGAAACTAAACCTTTCAAAACATGTTGTGTCAATTTCTCTGGAACAGGCTGGTGAGAAGAGCGAGGGCATCAAAACCTTGTCCCCAGGTTCCTTGGTTGCTAAGCAGGTGATGAGGGACTTCATTGGGCTAGAGGAAGGAGACAAGAACGCTCAGGAGGCCATGATGAGTTTCAGTTACTTCTTGACCATCGGTAATATGGATGAAGCATTCAAAGCCATCAAACTCATAAAGAGGTAGGTCATTAGAAGACAGGTTCACTGTCTTTGTTTGCAAGGCAGGTATTGGTCTTTATCATAGAGCTAACACCCCGTTATACACGCACTAAGGTTTTGAAGCCGTGTGGGCGCATCCATGTTTATGTACAAACCAATGCAAAAGCTTGAAATTTTGTACGGCAATTGTACGGCTATTTGCATGATAGTGCGTTTGTTCTTTTCTATGTGTCATCGAACCAAAAAGTGCAGAAAATGTGAACGCACAATCTGCTGATGAGCGTACAAAACTGCGAGCGTCATGTGCGTCATGTTTAAAAGGCGCGTATACATTTTTAAGTACGTTAAGCAAGTCGAACTTACGGTTTTCGTAGCGCGGACGTGCGCGTATGGGCAGATGCGTACGAAAGCGCACATGCCGAATTAAAAAAAATCGTGGCAATGTGTGTTCTCTTAAAATTAAAATCGTTCCGTAGTCACGCAACACGTCAAACATGTCTGCGCCCAGGGTGGCTTCAAAACGCGGAGCAAGTTAGCGCTCTAGTCAATATATATAGCTCTATGGTCTTTATAGAACCAGTGATATCATTGGCTACAATGTTCATGTACATCCATATAAGGATGTTTTATATTTAAACCGTTGATCTGGCATTCATTTTGCAGTCAAACTCTAGCATTTGACTGCAAAATGAATGCCATGGTACATCGGTACCATGTGGCTGTCAGGATCTTGACGTGGGCTCAAGGCCAATCTCTGGGGTCATTCACAAGCCTTGAAGTGTGACGTCAGATAATAATAATATAATAATTTGGGGGGCTAATCATCCTTACTCGCAGCTAAGAGCTGAATTGCGAAGGACGTGGCTACAATGTGTTTGAGAAACTGGCATGCAAGGGCGCCTTTGGCTGCCAGCCACATCAACCCATTATGACCACGGAGTCCCGAGGGAGGAAAACTGGATGGTATGGAAAACCCTCTTGGCACAGCAGAGAACCATCGCACAACTCAACTCACATATGGCCCTGGCCGGGAATCGAACCGGGGTCACCTTGGTGAAAGGCGAGCGCTTTACGCACAAGCCAACCATGCCACCAAAAGATGTTCAGGCTAGGTCATTAGCAGAAAACATTGCACGTTAACAAAAATTATAAAACAAAATTACCTGCAATATTTTATCATTTATATCAAAATTTACTTTCCTGCCAATAGCGAGTCCGTGTGGGAAAACATGGCCAAGATGTGTGTGAAGACGAGACGACTAGACGTTGCCAAGGTGTGCTTAGGAAACATGGGTCATGCGCGAGGAGCGAGGGCGCTCCGGGAAGTAGACAAAGAGCCCGAGCTGGACGCCAAAGTAGCCATGTTGGCCATACAGCTCGGACAGTTGGTGAGTTCATATGACCTTTCATTGACCTCTAGCTTCAGTTTATCAGTAACTCCCCCTTTTGAATCTGTAAATTTGATTGAAAGTGTTGAGTTCTGTGTGGTGTGGATACATATAAAAGAACGGGGTGGATTTCACAAAGGTAGTCCTAACTTAGGACTTTGAGATAGGACCAGTCCTAAGTTAGGATGAGTTACTGGTCCTAACTTAGGACCAGTCCTATCTCTTAGCATTGCTTAGGACTAGTCCTAAGTTAGGACTACCTTTGTGAAATCGACCCCAGGACACTTGTCAAAAATGAAAGAGACCTAGCCTGATGTTTCTTGCATGAGTGGCAGCAATATTTCTCAAAGATAGAAAACTTGTCAAATCCTCTATCATTCCTTGATGATCCCTGTATCTTGTAGGATGATGCGGAAAGATTGTACAAGAACTGTTCCAGATATGATCTGCTCAACTCTTTCTACCAGGCCAGCGGACAATGGGGAAAGGTAAGCGTTAAAGATTGGAAGGACTGCTTGCGATTATCTGTTCATAATTTGAGGCATTGCATGGTGAGGTATCAATATATGTTTGGTTTGCAGTAACACCATGTGTGTATCTACTTGCTAGGTCGAGTTTGTTCTTAGAAAACTGTCTTTCTTTATTCTACTAGGAATAGATTTATCGGATGTTCCTCAGTTCTTAAAAGAACCTGCCTGCTTTTTAACTACTACCCCGGCGGAAGGTGTAGAATATTTGCTGGGACTACTACTTTCCTAATTAACTGCACTACTGCGTCGTCAATTCTTGGATTGGTCTCAACATTACGACTAGCTTGCTCTAGTCATTGTCAAGATACTTTGACATATCTTATATAATTTGTTTAACTGTAATGTACCAATGTGTATAAAGCATTGTGTACTCAGTACGTTCCAGAGTTCTGTGAAAAAAATCCAAAGGCAAATCATTCAGGTGGGATTGAAACCCACAACCTTTGCATTGCTACAGCAGATATCTTACCACTACACAACCGAGCTAGCCTTGGTTTGCCTCTCAACATTTCTTTCTCATTGCTGATTATTCTTCTACTCACCTTACCAGGCTATGGAGACAGCTGAATTGAATGATAGAATCCACCTACGGACTACATACTACAACTATGCCAAGCACCTGGAGGCTAAAGGGGACATTAATGGAGCTATACCAAAGTAAAATACCTAAACAATTATTTAGAAAGTGCCATCTAGATTCTATGATAAATAAATTGACAATTTTTTGGTTGAAAATTCGTCAGAGCGGGATTGGAAACTGTGACTTCCAGATTAATTTGCTAGGGCTCTACCAACTGAGCTATCTATCTAGCCCTATGTTGGCGGTCTCCCTATTATGTCAATATGTTTGTTTGGGGTGCCAGTCAGAAGCCATTTAACCATTAACTATTGTGCAGTCAGGGATCACACTCAAGATAGGGGATCAGGGGAACTTGACTTTTCATTTAAATCATCGAGAATTTTGCGTTAAAAAAACAAAATGGCTAAAGCGCCATTTGAACCTGTAACCTATTGATTAATGTGCCAGTGCTCTACCAACTGAGCTATCTGTTTTAAAATTTTCCTCAGTAACTTTTGGCTTTTATACTTTACAGCTATGAGAAGTCCGATACCCATCGTTTTGAAGTTCCCAGGATGTTGTTTGACGAACCCCAGGCGCTGGAAGCGTACATCATGAAGAACAAGGACAAGTACGTCTACAAATCAAAGACATTTTATTTATTTATAATAATAATAATAATAATAACTTTCGATTTATATAGCGCCTAATAACTAACACTTAATTCTCTAAGCGCTTTACATTAGTGCCCTGGTCATAGGGCCAATAACATCCCTTTTTTAATGTTTCTCAGCTCCCTTGGGAGTATACAACCTGGGCAATAGTTTATATCGCTCCAAAGGCTTTTTCATTCACAATATCAACCTCTACCCTCGCAGGTACCCATTTATTCCCCTGGGTGAAGAGAAGCAATTATAGTAAAGTATAATGTTTATACTTACCAATGGTGTATAACACCTTTAAGATTGATTTGAATTCTTTGTGAAATCGACCCCTGATCTGTTAAGAAGTGAGTCTTTTGCTTTGATTCCTCAGGTCTCTTAGGAAGTGGTGGGCACAGTACATGGAGAGCACCGGTGAGATGGAGACTGCTCTCCAGTTCTATGAGGCGGGCCAAGATTTCTTATCTCTAGTTAGAGTCTACTGCTACTGTGGCAATCTAGAGAAGGTAAGTAATAATAATTAATAATAATACAAGGTATTTATTAAACACTCTAACTAACAAAGGAAAGTACCACAGTAGTAGTACACAATAATAAGTAGTAGTACAGAATAATTTTGTTTTACTGTTACACCGATGTATGTGTATAGAGCAGTTGAGCAATAAATATGTGTAAACTGATGAATAGCGTTTAAAGTACGAATGTTGAGAGGTAGCGAGTCCCAGCATCTGGGTCCAGCTACTGAGAAAGCCTTGTCATGAATGTGCGATGTATTTTTAGAACTTAGTCATTTTAGAACTGCAATCATTTGTTATTTTCATCTTGAAACTTATTTCTGTTTTTCTTTTTTTGAAGGCTGCAGAGATTGCCAATGAGACCGGTAACAAAGCTGCCTGCTACCATCTGGCAAGACAATATGAAAACCAGGTAGGTGCACCAACTATTGGATGACCTTTGAACCCTCCTCTCAACCTTGACCCTACTTTCCAACCCTATTCCCTTCCTCATTAATCTTTAGCCCCCCCCCCCCCCCCACCCTTCTTCTACCACTTAACCAGACTGAAAGAGACGGACCAGGTAAAGTTTCTAATCATCAGGTCCCAATTTCATGGCTCTGCTTACCGTAAGCGAAGAATCTGCGCTTACTGAAGCAGAGAATTCAGCACTTGCGTTGGGCGTATTTTCAGGTTAACGGGGACTTTTTCACTGTGTGTGTGTGTGCACTCCACGTTAATAATAAACGGCATTTTAAATAAGCTCTACCTAGAAAACTAAATCACAGCGCTTACAAAAATATTTAGTCACGAAAATAAATAAATAAATGAAAATCAATTGAATTAATGAAATGAAAGCCACCTGAATGCAATAAGTTGATTAATGTTGAAATAGGTATGTTTTGATCATTTTCTTGAATTTGTCGGTTGATTTGGCATTTTGGATTGAGCGTGGTAGACTGTTCCACTCCTTTGCTGCAGTGACTGTAAATGTTCTATCACCAGCCTGCGTTACTAGGCATTCTTTGCTAACACGGCTAGCGCAAAGAGTTGGCGCTTGCACATTAAGCGGTTAATGGTGATTGTAAACGTAGAAATTGGCGATAAGCAGAGCGATGAAATTGGGCCTTGATGTTTGAACTCTTTTGACTGTTGCACTAATAATCCCCCTATACCTTTACCACTTCATTGTTGTTGTTAATTACCAACCCACAAACCTGCTCCACCATAGTTTGGCTTATTGTATGCATTAATGGTCAAAGTACTAAAACAAGAAAAGGGCTTGGACAATTTTTTTCCATCTTGCCTGAGTTTGGTTGCACTAATTTGGTTTTTTAAAAAAACACTTCAGCTTTGGCCATTTGCTTCAGTGATGTCATTAAAGAGTAAGCCTTTTTAACAACCTGCCGCAGCAACTGTCGAAGCTGTTTATTCAGCAGTCGATTTCACAAAACTCTTCCTAACTTTAGACTAATCTTAGGACTTAGGACGAGTCCCAACCCTGCACTGTACATTGTAGCATGCAGACCTTAAGACTAATCCTAAGTTCGGACGAGTTAGTGTCCTAACTCGAGATAAGACGAGTCCTAACTCTAAAATCGATCCCTGGTCTTACTATGGTGAAAGTCAGTTGAAAAGTAAAAGTATTTAGCACTATTTAAAATGTTCAATTACGAGGCGGGATTCTTATTTATAGATTGACAAAGGTTGTTAACTCAGAAAACATCATGGTATTAGTGTAATGTTTCAAACTTCATGCTTAACCCTTTTAAAGGCAGTGGACACTATTGGTATTTACTCAAAATAATATTACCATAAAACCTTTCTTGATTACGAGTAATAGGGAGAGGTTAATAGTATACAAATATTGACTGCTTCGAGTGCTATGGTTCGAGTGAACACCCGAGGTGATCCCCGGAGCTTCGCCTCGGAGGGAAAATAGAACGCTCCGGGATCACCGAGGGAGTCATAGTTTTTAACCATTGCACGAGTAAAAGCAGTTAATATTTGTTTTATAACACCCCAAACATTTCTAAATACTGTACTATTATTATTAAGTTACAGACCTGAATGCTACAATGCACGGGCGACGCGAATACAGATTGCCAACACTCTTACTTACTGTGTTGCATGTATGTGTCGTGCAATCCGAAATGGTTACATACTATTAATTTATCATCCTCGTACACGCAGCGGACGTCTGGGTACTGCACGCCGTGTGCTAGTCTGTCGGACTAGCGCACGGCGCCGTGTGCTAGTCTTCGGACTAGCGCATGGCAAACCGACGCACTATCACACGGCCGTCGTCTAGCAAAACTAAGACATGTCATGTGACGCGCTCTAAACCAATGAGCAGGCAGAATACTTGCAAGGGGTGTTATAATATAAAATGTTGTGCGAAACAGCTCCCTCTGAAGTGACATAGTTTTCGAGAACGAAGTAATTTTCCACGAATTTGATTTCGAGACCTCAAGTTTAGAATTTGAGGTCTCGAAATCAAGCATCTGAAAGATCACAACTTTGTATGACCAGGGTGTTTTTTTTTTTCATTATTATCTCGCAACTTCGACAACCGATTGAGCTCAAATTTTCACAGATTTGTTATTTTATGCATATGTTGAGATACACCAAGTGAGAAGACTGGTCTTTGACAATTACCAATAGTGTCCAGTGTCTTTAAGAAATATCAGCAATATCGATTATTGATATTGATAACTTTTCTGACCACGTTGTCATCCAGAGCAACAAAAAGGACAGCTCTGTTGAAGCCATTGATGAACAAACCCGAATGGTCAGTATGTGTACATCGCACAGCCTTCTTTAGTTCTTGTTGCGACTCTTCAGAGCGTTCTCTAACTACTTCAAGAAACTTTGCTTCGTCTTTAGCAACACTTACATGTTTTGGTGTTTAAGTACAACGTCACAGTTTGTGCACATTCTCTGATTATTAGAGTCAATCTTAGAAAATTAACAAGTCTGTATTCTGCTCTTTTTGTACAGAGTTCTTGTTTATTATATATGTTTTTTCCGAAGATGTGTAGTTATCTGAAGTTTTGAATGTTTGAGGTATTTTTGTCAACTCAGGTTCACTTTTTGACATTTGTTGCTTGTTGTCATCTTTTGAGTTAGTAACAATGACTCTACAAAGTTTAAATGTATTTCATAGATAATTTCTATAGTTTTGTTTCTCTTTAATTCCTACAAATCTAGCAAACTTTCTCAACTTTGTATTGACTTGATGTTTTCTTTAAATGAGACAAATTTGAGGTTTGACTTTTTTAAACTTTTGTCTTGAAACATGTTGGCTCTTCAAAACATTTTAAGCACATCATTTGCATGAGTAGTCTTGGTTGTGTGGACAAATAGACTTCTGTATTTAATTTACTGGGCCCAATTTCATAGAGCTGCTTAAGCAGAAAAAATTGCTTAACGTTTTCTGCTGAGCAAAAATTAGCATGATGCCATTCACAGATAGTACATGTGCGACATGGTATTTTGGCTGATGAAGTCATTCTGGTAAGCATAATTTCGTGCTTACTTTTGTGTATACTTAAAGGAACACGTTGCCTTGGATCGGTCGAGTTGGTGTTTGAAAAGTGCCATGTAACCGTTTGTTATAAAATCGGTATGGTTAGAAAGATGATGTAAAAGTAGAATACAATGATCTACACAAATATGCCTCGAAATTGCGTGGTTTTCGTTTTACCCTGTCGACAAACACGGTCGGCCATTTATGGGGGTCAAAAATTTGACTCCCATAAATGGCCGGCCGTGTTAGTTCGCGACGTAAAATGAAAACCGTGCAATTTTGAGTGATACTTGTTTGGATCATTATATTCTACATTTAAAACACCTTTCTATCCATATGCATTTCATAACAAACGGTTTCAAACGCTTTTCATAGACCAACTCGTCCGATCCAAGGCAACGTGTTCCTTTAAGCAGCTCTATTAAATTGGGCCATTTACTTGGAGGTGTGACCAGCAAACTTGAAGGTCATTCATCTAATCAACCGTCTGTGATAGACCCTTTCCTACTGATGTCACATTTCAGTCTTGGTCTTATCAGACTATTGCACATACATGTTGGCCTAGGGTACATATGCATGGTGCAATCCAGCCATAGAGCTATATATATTGACTAGAGCGCTAACACCCTGTTATACACGCACTAAGGTTTTGAAGCCATGTTTATCTACAAACCAATACAAAAGCTTGAAATTTTGTATGGCAATTGTACGGCTATTTGCATGATAGTGCGTTTGTTCTTTTCTATGTTTCATCGAACCCCAAAATGCAGCAAATGTGAACGCACAATCTGCTGATGAGCGTACAAAACTGCGAGCGTCATGTGCGTCATGTTTAAAAGGCGTGTATACTTTTTTTAGTACGTCAATCAAGTCGAGTTTACGGTTTTCGTAGCGCGGACTTTTCGAATGGGCAGTGGCGTACGAAAGCACACATGCGGAATTTAAAAAAATTGCGGCAATGTGTGTTCTCTTAACATTAAAATCGTTCCGTAGTCACGCAACACATCAAACATGTCTGCGCCCAGGGTGGCTTCAAAATGCGGAGCAAGTTAGCGCTCTAGTCAATATATATAGCTCTATGAATCCATCGCTTAGTTTCATAGCACGTGTTCTCGCTGCAAATAATCTTTTTTATATATTTTGTGTTGGACACAGGATAACATCCGTGAGGCAATTCACTTCTTCACTAGAGCCCAGGCGTACAGTCAGGCAATAAGACTCTGCAAGGTAAGGCCGGAAGGCTGATGCATCCATCTAATTTTATTACATTAGTGTCATGGCCAAGCGGTTAAGAGCACCGGATTCAAGCACTGGTGTTTGATCAGCAGGGTGTGGGTTCGGATCCCGGTCGTGACACTTGCTACATAATATTGGGGAGGTAGTGCTTTCTGCTCTACCGGCCAGGCTTCGAATTGATGATACCCAAGCCTACATTTGAATGGACTGTGAAAGGGGTAACACTGTTTCAGCCCTAGGAGTAGGTGGCAACTGCCTCTGGAATAAAATAATTGTAGCCAACACCTTGAAGTGGCCTTCAGGCCTTGTGTGTCAGGCGACTTGCAAAAAAAAATAAAAAATAAGGATGTGCTTTTAATGTGGTGCCCTGTTTCACTAAATGGACATTTATTTGTTGTGTAAGTGCAAAAAGTCCTGGGCGGGCCCGCCCAGCACCGCCCACCGTGGCTACAACACTGGCCAAATATACTTCATGATTCAGCGTTCATTCATAATATTCTCACTCTCCGTCTCTACCTTACTCTTAGGAGAACAACATGGAGGATCAGTTGATGAACCTAGCCTTGATGAGCTCCAATGAGGACATGATTGAGGCAGCGCGCTACTACGAGACCAATCCCAACACCATGGACAAAGCAGTCATGCTCTTCCACAAGGTAATAGGTCTTACATTAACCACTGGTGGGTACCCCATGGGTCCCCCATGGGTCCCAAATCAGAACTTGATTTTTCAAATCATTCTTTAAGTTTTTGTGGATTGGAATCGTTCACTGGGTTTAAAAAACAACTAAACTAACATGTGAACATTTCAAATAGTGATTGCGCTTTTGATATTTCCCCAAAAATCCGAAGTGGTTATTTCCATGCAAGAATAGTAATCCGCAATCGGACACACAATCTGAGAGGTGTATCTGTAACTATTCTCACACTCAAATTTGGGTGTTTAAAAACCTAAACCTTTATCCATAACCACTCTACTTTAAGAAAAGTGTTTCTCAAAATGCTATATACTATCGAAAGCGCTGTAGTCTTCTAACGAAGTGAGTTTTTATTGTTATTAATTTTAAGTGTGATTGCCAATTGTATACCTTCCCTTTAACCAGAAATGGAAATTTTGTGTGTGATCTGTGTCTACAATCCCGGCCAAAATGCTTTGGCGGCCCATTCCTAGTGTTAAATAAAACCATTCCCTTCCACTTCTAATTGACAATAAACAGGGGGGCCCAACAAGATAAAGCCGGGATTGTAGGGCAATTTGAGGTAGAAGATATCTGACTAACTATAAACCCTTGTCTCCTCTTTATTCAGGGTGGACATTTCTCCAAGGCTTTGGAGCTGGCCTTTAAGACCCAGCAGTTCGGAGCTCTTCAGCTCATTGCAGAAGATCTGGACGAGAGGACAGATCCAGTCCTACTCAACCGCTGTGCAGAGTTCTTCATGGAGCACGGCCAGTACGACAAGGCTGTAGACTTGATGGTGGTTGCCAAGAAGGTATGTTTTCTGCATTCAATTTAACTTCTCTCCGAGAAAGAAGACAACATATTTTGTACTTTACTCCAAGAAATTTTGTTCCTACCGAATTAGGAACAGTGTAAAGGCCAAGCCACACTGAAGCGATAACGAAAACGATAACGATACCGACGCAAAGAGAATGCATTCAATTGGTTGAGTTGCTCCAAGCAGAATACGCCCACGCTTATTCAACCAGTACGCTTATCAACAGTACATCGTGATCGTTTGTTCCTTTTACATATTTTTCATTTCATTCTAAACAATTATTCATTGTCTATGTCTGTCCACAGGCCTCGGCTTATCAAATCAGCCTCCATACTATTTCCTTTCTTTGCTTTTTTCACCCTACATACTTCACGGAGGCAACAAAGGCGATTGTCTCCATGCCCCTTGCCACTGCCTTGGTGCCCTTGAAATGCTCCAGTACAAATTTGCAATTTCATCATAGGTTGCCCTTTACCAAGAAAAAAATGCCTTGGTGCCCTTGCCCTTTCAAAAACGAAGCATACAGCCCTGCTACATGTATGTCCCTATGTATGATTCCTAGTCTGTTCCGTTGTATATTTTATCACATTGTTTAAACCCACTTTTGTAAAATTTTCTTTGTTCAACTCCAAGTTATTTAATATTTACTCAGTCACTTTCCCCTTGTGGTTTATTAATCATTGTTTGTTTACTCTGATGTTATCCGAAGTATGATGAGGCGCTTGATCTCTGCGAGCGACAGAGCGTCCCGATCACGGAGCGCTTAGCAGAGAAGATGACCCTCTCTAAGGACAACAAGAACAGCGATGTACGCATGAAGCTACTGGAGAAAGTCGCTGATATCTGCTTCTTACAAGGAGCTTATCATCTAGCTACCAAGAAGTACACACAGGCTGGTAACAAAGTCAAGGTAAGGAGAAATCCAACCTTGCTACCATGGGCAGCGCGCCGTTTCACGCTAGCTCTGGGTACGTCTCTTACCCCTTGGAGGGAAACTTTGATCTGTGTCTTTGATTGGCTATCATATACGTGCAAAATTTGCATTGTTGTGCAGCTCTAAAAAGCTCTATACGCAGAAACGTGTGCGTATAAAGATGTGCGTAGTCATGTTTTAGGTCACGCACTACTGAACGTCAAGGGAAGTTTATGACTTTTGTTCATAGATATAGAATATCTATGCATTTATTTCACACAGCGCATCCAGCGTGTGCGCGACTAACCCCAACACAGAACATGTCTGTTATTGTGAGTCACTTTTGGGTTCTGCTTCCAAGATTTGCCTTCAAACTTTATTGCTCATTTCTAAACTCTTCTATCCAGGCCATGCGAGCGTTGTTGAAG
This sequence comes from Asterias amurensis, assembly GCF_032118995.1. Lineage (NCBI taxonomy): Eukaryota > Metazoa > Echinodermata > Asteroidea > Forcipulatida > Asteriidae > Asterias > Asterias amurensis. The sequence continues at coordinate 19,832,067 of NC_092658.1, forward strand.
TCTGGCGACACAGAGAAGATTATCTTCTTTGCCGGCGTGTCCAGACAGAAGGAGATCTACGTCATGGCAGCTAACTATCTACAGTCCTTGGACTGGAGGAAAGACCCAGAAATCATGAAGAACATTATCGGCTTCTACACCAAGGGTAGAGCTCTGGACTCACTGGCAGGATTCTATGATGCCTGTGCTCAGGTTAGTAAAACTAAACTAATGACGTGTTGGTGTTAAAAGCGCCAGACTCAACCTCTGGTGCTTCTTGGCCCACTGTCATGGCTCTGCTTACCGTAAGCATGGAATCGGCACTTACGGAAGCAGGATATTCTGTGCTTACAGCAAGCGTATTTCACGGGTAGGCAGCGAATTTTGGCTTCTGCGCGTGTGTACTCCGTGTTACTAGGCATTCTACGCTTACACGGCTAGCGCAGAAATTTGGTGCTTGCACGTAAGCGGGGAATCGTGATCGTAAGCGCAGAATTCGTCGGTAAGCAGAGCCATGAAATTGGGCCCCGATCAGCAATGGGTGGGCAAGAGTCGCAGTGGTGGCACCTGTGTCCTTTACCATAATTGAGTTGTCCTTCGGATTGGTCACTTTAGCTGGATTGGTAGTGCATGTAAAAGAACCCAGAACAGTTATTGTGGGGGTTACCCTGGTGTTTCTGGTTCACATATGTAGCAAGCACCCTTGTTAATAAGTTCTCTCAGGCTTGCGAGCTACAACGATTAAGTTCATGCTTGATTTCATTAATATGTAATCATGTGCTATAGACTGAGCAAGTGTCATTATACAATTGTTGCACGCTGTGACGGGATCCATGGCGTTTTGTACACCCGATGGGGAAAAATGGCACCCGAGGCGAAGCCGAGGGTAACACTTACCACCAAGGGTGTACAAAACCCATGGACCCCAGTCACAGCGTGCAACAATTGTTTTGTTATACCTTTGTATAATGTTATTCCTCTTCTCGAAGTTCTGTTGTCATCTTCTAACATTATTACGATGGACTATTCATTGTTTAATAAGCAGACGAACGAGAAACAATTCCCTCGAACCCGCGGTTGTTTCGTACACAGCGCTGGTAATCGACCAACGCCGGGAACGATCAAGGTGATGTACACCGGTGTACATCACTTTCATGTTACCCGGCCCGGCGAGCCATGTAACATGCGTTTTTGATGCGCGTCACATGATTGGTTCTCGACCAATCAAACTTCACAGTTTCCGAGGTATAGCAAACATATTTGTTCATTTCGGGGACCACTTTGGTCCACATTGCTTTAACTCGTTAGAAAACAAAGTTGTGCACTTTGACGGGTCCCATTGTTCAAATACGTGCGAAAATTGCAGTCTTATCCTGCAATGCAACCCAAATTTATCCAATCTTCATGTCCACAGGTGGAGATTGACGAGTATCAGAACTACGACAAGGCTCTAGGAGCCTTGAGCGAAGCCTACAAGTGTCTGAGCAAAGCTAAGATGAAGAATGCCTCCTTACAAGAAGAGAAATTAGGAGCTCTTAAGAACAGGATTGGACTCATTAAGAAGTTTGTCACCGCTCGAAGGTACAGTAAAAACTATAATAATCTTAAGACCGACATATTTAAGGATTCCTCTCTGCCTATTGCAATAGCTTTTTAATAATAGATGGTCAAGATAACTTGGTTTACTTCCCATTTGTTTTACTCTTACATGCCTTCACTCTTTTATATTTGTTTATTTCTGTAAATTTGTAGTTTTTTATTCTCGTTGTCTTTTGTTGTTTTGCCTTTACTTTTATGTATTCTCCTTATACACAGGGAAGACAATTTTCGAGTTTTTAATCATGACAATAAATGTTTGATAGTAAATCTTTAATCACACAAAAAAAGTTTTATGATTTGCAGTTCTTTTGTAAGAAGAAAGACATAAAACGTAACAAGTTTAATAGTAAAAAAGGCTGATAGCTCAGTTGATAGAGCTCCGGCACTTCAGTCTTTGCCAAATGTATATTGTATTCTGAAATTCTTCTTAGCTTTAACATTTTTACATGTTTAAGGCTCATGTTTTCTTTTTGATTATTGTAATATGTACATGTATATGTCATTGTTTGCACTATTAAAGGGCCATGAGCACTTTTGTGGATTTGTGCGCTTTATAACTTTTCATTTTTATTGGGGTAAATGGGTACCTGTTAGGGCAGAGATGGTTCTTGTGATTGATTTGGATACGTAGTGCATATTTGTTGCCATTAAATTAATTGCTTAAACCATCTCAGCTCCCTAGTACTCCCTAGGGAGCTGAGATGGTTTAAGCAATTAATTTAATGGCCCAGTGACCGAGGGTCGATTTCACAGAGAGTTAGGATTAGTCCTTAAGACTAGTACTAGGCGATATACAAAACGTAAGGCTAGTCATAATAGGACGAGGTAAAACTCGTCTTAACTCTAGATAAGACTAGTCATATAACTCTTTGTGAAATCCACCCCTGGGGTAATGATTTTGGAGCGCTTTGCGAAGCCCTTTGAGTGTGAAAAGTCCCATATAAAAAAACATTCCCCCTCTGTTTGTCTGTCTGGCTTTGCTCATCTCAGAGTGTATGGATTTGTACGCCATATAAGTTTTCATTGTATAACTTTCTCTGTCTGTCTTTGCTCATCTCAGAGTGTACGACGAGGAACCAGATGAAGCCATGAGGCAGTGTCAAGTACTACTGGAGGAGTCTGAGTTAGACAGTGCCGTCAGAGTGGGTGATGTCTTCGGTATGATGATTGAACATTATGCAAGACAAGAAAACTTCAAGAAGGTAAACAAATAGACCCTTCCCATGCAATATGTAAAGTGCGCACTAACATTTTGGTTGGTAAAATGAGGGAATATTGCGCTGTTTTGTATGCGGCTAATGGCTGCATGACGCAGACGCGATTGCGCGTCTGCTTAGTGCACAACTCTATGGTGTTTGCCAACTAATAGGGTCTGTACGCATGCGTGAACACATCTCTTTTTGATGTAGTACATGAAGTACTCAGTAAATCGTTTTAACATTTGTTTCTTTTCCTTTTTTACTTGATTGAATTTCATATCTTGATATCTTTTTGATGTAGTACTCAGTACTTTGGTAAATCGTTTTAACATTTGTTTCTTTTCCTTTTTTACTTGGTTGAATTTCATATCTTTATATCTTTTTGATGTAGTACTCAGTACTTTGGTAAATCGTTTTAACATTTGTTTCTTTTCCTTTTTTACTTGATTGAATTTCATATCTTTATATCTTTTTGATGTAGTACTCAGTACTTTGGGAAATCGTTTTAACAATTGTTTCTTTTCCTTTTTTACTTGATTGAATTTCATATCTTCATCTCTTTTTGATGTAGTACTTAGTACTTTAGTAAATTGTTTATCGTTATGTTTCTTTTTTCTTTTTACTTGATTGAATTTCATATCTTCATCTCTTTTTGATGTAGTACTCAGTACTTTAGTAAATTGTTTATCATTTTGTTTCTTTTTTTTTTTTACTTGATTGAATTTCATATCTTCATCTCTTTTTGATGTAGTACTCAGTACTTTAGTAAATTGTTTATCATTATGTTTCTTTTCTTTTTTTACTTGATTGAATTTCATATCTTGATTTCTTTTTGATGTAGTACTCAGTACTTAGGTAAATCGTTTTAACAATTGTTTCTTTTCCATTTTTACTTGATTGAATTTCATATCTTGATATCTTTTTGATGTAGTACTCAATACTTTGGTAAATCGTTTTAACAATTGTTTCTTTTCCCTATGTTATTTGATTGAATTTCATATCTTGTCAGTTTATTTTAAGACAAATATTACATATATGACAAAGCCGGACAGTAACAAACTGTTTGTTACAAGTGCAATGCCACAAATCATCAGCCTTTAAAATGCCTTTTAATTTAATTATGTGTGTATACCTGTGCCTTCTGGCTTTTTTCCCTTGTATTTTTTGACAATGTACATAATATTAATAATTTTGTTTCTTCCTTTTGTTAATTTCTGTTTGATGTTTGTTTTTTTTTGAAATATTTGATGTTTTCATGTGCAATTCAGTTATTCAACGGTGATACATGTTTATTATATTCTATTTTTGAATTTTGATTTAATTAGCCTTTCCTATGAAGTATGCTAATTACGTTCAATGTCGCATACAGACACTATTGGTTTGCCGACGCTATAGAGTTGTGCACTAGGCATAAGCACAAAGGCGTTTGCATTTTTTTAATAATTGTGTTTATTATTATTGTAATTATCAAAGAGAAACTACTGTTTATCATTGGAGGATTAGTTATTGCAATACATGAAATACAAACTTTAAACTTGATTGAATCTATAAAAATAGCTATTTAAAATGTAGTTTTCATGTCAAATCATGTCAAATTAGGCCTAGTTTAATTTATAGTTTATAGTTGTGTTTATTTCTTTTTACATTCATAACCCACGGCTACATTACAGTAAAAACTACAATTTATACAAAAATAGTTTACATACAAAAAAAGTTTACATACAAAAAAAGTTTACATATAAAATACACTGCTAGCTTATAATTTGAAAATAAAATTAACAGATATACTTTTGTTAAAGTTTGTTGACCAAATGCAGTTTGTTTTCCATTAAAATCAGGCTTAGTGTTACTTGAAATGAAAGTAACAGATTTACTTATGTAAAAGTAGGCTGACCGAAATGTGTTGTGTTTTTCGTTAACAGGCGTACGAGTTCATGGAGGACATGCGTTCCCGTATTCCAACAGTCAATATGGCGTACTACGTCAACATGCGTACTATAGAGGCCGTACACAGGGCTTTGGATATCCCATTGGGGCGTGGCATGGGGGCGGAGACAGCCCCCGGTCAGGGGGATGAGGATGATGTGGAGGAGGAGGTACAGGAGGACTTTCAAGACGACGAGGGATTCTGCTGATAGTGAAATATTAGGTTTCTGGGTGTGGCTTTGTAGAGGGTGTGGCTGCTAAAGGCGTGGCTATACCAAAAGAAGATAGTTAAACAAAGTATCAAAGTATACACCAATCGGGGCATGCAAGTGTTGAGCACTGCGCGCCATTTGCTGTGGTGTCTTCAGTGCCAAGATTGTGCACTGCAGACACAGCAGTTGTTGATTTTTTCAATAGAGGGCGCTACCAATGTTGTTTTGTGTCTTCATGTGCCTAGATTGTGCAGTGCAGACACAGCAGTTGGTTATTTTTTCAATAGAGGGCGCTGCCAATATTGTTTCATGTCTTCAGTGCCTAGATTGTGCCCTGCAGACACGGCAGTTGTTAATGTTTTCAATAGAGGGCGCTACTAATGTTGTTTCGTGTCTTCAGTGCCTAGATTGTGCACCGCAGACACAGCAGTTGGTAATTTTTTCAATAGAGGGCGCTATCAATGTTGTTTCGTGTCTTCAATGCCTAGATTGTGCACCGCAGACACAGCAGTTGTAAATTTTTTCAATAGAGGGCGCTACCAATTTTGTTTCGACAGATTGGTCTTTAGGCCCAAATGGTTGTCGGCTTCTGAGGAAGCATGCAAGAACAAAACACTGCTAAGCACAGCTGACACGTCTTGGTAATGATGCAGGGTTTTTAAGTGTGGTCCAGAGTGGAGCTGCCGTCGATTTCACAAAACTCTTCCTAACTTAGGATTAATCTTAGGACTTAGGGCGAGTTCAGTTGAACCCATCCTAAGTTAGGACGGGTTACTCGTCCTCACACAAGTTTTGATTAATCCTAGCATTTCATGCAATCGGCTGCTGGACACAGACGTAGCTTCATTCAGTGTTGTTTTTACTTTCCCATTCATCTGTACATTTATCTGGATTATCTTGATTTAGTGTTAGCAGGTTGGCTCAATGGTTTCAGTCCCTGCTTTTAGACCTCAGGGTCCGAGCCTTGCATGTGGACTGGGTTTTTTCAGTTCATACTGAGTGCTTGGGTTTTCCCTTTAGGGGAACTAATTAAATCAGATTCAGATTTATCACATTTACAATTGAATCTTTGCTGTCATTCAGGTCAAAAAATAATTTGCGATCATGATTTGACAAATTATGAAAGATGAATGAAATTAAGGATACTTAACCAGCAGTGTTTTCAAATTTAACAAAAATCCCAGCGTGAAGTTTTCTTAAATCTGTGAGTGTTGTGTTTGATTTATTGCTTGTACATTTTTTAGTCCTTAAAATAATAGCTAACTCTGTACAAATATTTCTCACTGTAAATTGTTTATACTACTACTGTACAAATTTAATCTTTGTAGATGTACCTTTTTGATTCAGTAAGATCAAGTTGTACTTCCGATGCTTGATTTTGAGACCTCAAATTCTAAATCTGAGGTCTCAAAATCAAATTTGTGGAAATTTACTTCTTTCTCGAAAACTACGTTACTTCAAAGGAAGCTGTCTCACAATGTTTTGTACTATCAACCTCTCCCCATTACTCGTTACCAAGTAAGGTTTTATGCATTTTACACCAAGTGAGAAGACTGGTCTTTGACAATTACCAATAGTGTCTGGTGTCTTTAAATAGTACTTAATCTTTCATCAGAATGACTTGTAGACATCAGGGGAAGCAACAATTTGATTTAATAAAAGTATCACACCATACATTCATATTTATCTCCACAAGTCAATTCATTATTTATGACCTCACAATTTATAAAGCTTCTTCGGATTCACATCTTATGTACAAAATCATTTACAAATGTTGATATAAAATTCTTTGTGCTTAATTTTTACAAACAAAACTATAAAGAAATATGTCCATGCATAGAATCAAATAAATAGCACTGATATTTGGATAATGGGCGGATATGATTTCACTTTATATTTTTCATCATCAAGTAAAGACCTTATGTATTCATGACATCACGACATCATCTTTTACACCTTGTAACCTTTGTTTAAAAACAAGAGTGACCGTCAACATACCAGGGCCTTTCTAGTAAACAAACAAACAAAACAAAACAAACACACCTAATTTTATCAATCAAAGGCATTTCTTATGACGTGTGACAGAAACTTTTTAATCTGCCGACAAGACACGGAGTCTATGTATTAAAACATATGAAAAATCACAGTCTATAATAAAACTTGCATAAACTCTCTAAGAAAACTTTGCTCTATGCATTTCCTATGAGCTTCTTGTAATCATTTAAGCCAGTTTGTGTGAAAAGGTTGTGGTTTATTTGGCCGGGTAGCGCATTCGTTGCACAAGGCTGTATACTCCCCAGGGAGCTGAGATGGTTTAAGGAATGATTTAAGGCCCAGTGACCAAGGGTAATAATGTTAGAGCGCCATGAGCGTCACTGCGTGACGGACCTGAGCACGATATAAGAAGCCATTACTATTATTATTATTTAAGGTAGAAACATTGTGTATAAGGTCACAAGCCCAAAACAGTCCCATCACTGAGGTCAATGAAGAGCTATCATTGGAGAGTCAAGCGCAGCACTTGCACATTTGCACGTTTCTAGTGTTTGACATAAAAACGATGGCCAATGCAAGGAGTTTATAGACCGTATTGAATAACCCCTTTTTGCTATGAAAAGTCGCCATCTTGTAGGGCAAACCGTATGCGCATCCAAATGCGTACATCATCGAAGCACGCATTCCGCAACATTCCCGGTTTGATTTCTAAGGCACATGCACGTGCACACGCGCACAGACGCCATCTTGTATGTCAGATATTTGAATGGTGGCGTCATATTCAATACGGTCTAAACATCAGATATGGACAACTTTGTTGGTCTGTGTGTGACTTGAATGGCTTTGACTCTGACTTTTGAATTATCCTAAGTCATCTCTACAGACACAGTATTTGTTGTATACCCCTCCCCTCCCCTCCCCCCCCCCCCCATGTTGTTACATATAGATCTGATCCTGGCGTAGCAAGGTCTCTTCCACAGCCAGGGCGGCGCCAGTACTCACTTCATCATGGTCTTTCTGTTGGTCAAATACAAACAAGGAATTCATACTTTAATATATAATTTTGTTATTATATAAAACACAACTAGGACCTATACCAGAATCTGTGTACATACATGTAGGCAAGCTCTTTTCAAAGCCTTATTACAATAATAAAATAGTAATAACATGCATTTATATAGCGCTTAAACAAGAAGTGTACGATATCACACAAAAAAAGACAATTTAAAGTGCAGGATGAAAAGGCAGAAACTGAACAGCTTAGAGTGTTTTTAGAGCAGTTTTAAATGAGTCCGGTGAAGACACAGATGTGGACGGGAATATTGTTCCAGAGAATTGGTGTGGTGAACACTTTGAACATCTCCTGACTGGAGACCCCAAACATTACGGGCGAGACAGCTCAGTTGATAGAGAGCTGGCACATTAATCCGGAGGTCATTGGTTCAATTCCTACTCTTTGTTCCACCCAAAATCTTTTTGATTAATGAGTCATAAAATTCCAACAAATGTTTATATAACTTACCAGTAACTCCAAGACCAGCAAATCACTCAGCCTCTTGACCTCTCTGGGCTGTGCCATCAACAAATCCTCCCGTCTGTCAAATGAATATATAAATAACCATGATTTGCTTCTCTTCACCCAGGTGTACGATTGAAGACTTGTGAGGGCTTACTTTGTTTAATAAGTACTAGACAGGGTAAGTCCACAACCATTCATTTTGATTTTTCAGAGGTATTAGATATCTGAGCTTCTAAAATGATTTCCGTAACTTGAAGTTCTGAATTTTCTTTTAATAAATAAAAACAAATGTCAACATTATCACAAGTTGGATTTTTCTTTTAGAAAACCCAACTTTTTAAAACAGCTGTCAATTTAACCAGATTTTCCTGCGTTTGAGTTATCATTAAACATTCTACCAACCAGTCCTCATTGACAAGAAACAAAACTACATATACCAAGCACAAAAAAACCCTCAATGATTACATCCAACCAAGGGCCAGCAGCCGATTTCACGAAACGCTAGGATTAATCTTATCTCGAGTTAGGACGAGTAGGCCTACCTAGTCTTAAACTTTGGCTTAATCTTAAGGTTTTACATGTTACAGTGCAAGGCTGGGATCGGACTCCTCCTAAATACTACGTTAGGAAGAGTTTGGTGAAATCAACGACTAAACTATTAAACCAGATCTCATGTCAGCCCAAGTCCAGCCACTTTAGCATTTGGTTGAAATTTAAGCCCAACCCTTCTAATTCTGTAAACTGCTGATAAATGAGTCTAATAAGCTTGGACAATTGGTGGCGCTCTTCATCTTTACCATAGACAGATCCCCAAACCTCCCCCCACCCCCCACATTCAATATCTCTTACCTCGTGTGTTCCTGTAGATCATTTCTCTGTTTCTTAAGAAACTGCGTATGGTCTTTCTGTCCGCCTTCGTACATCAGTTGATAATTCTCATCCATCTGACGTACAGAATGGAAAGTGTCTTGAATCAGCTGGCTGTAGGTCGGGGCGTCCATCGTGCACAAAAAAAAGGTTAAGAACTTTAATACAAGTCTGGTCATTAGAGTTCGAAATTAGAGTTGTATTTAAAAATGTATTGGAAAGCTCTGTTTAGTTAGTTGGTGCAAGCTCTCATTACATTGAAAAGTACGTGGGCACAACAACTTGATTAGCACCATACACCATACAGTTACAATTCCTGCAACTGGCACCACGGCCATTTCTTGCTTAGCCAAGAAATTTAGTAAGCAGAATTTTCTGCTAAACAGATTGGCCCAGATTGCAACCATCATAAAAGGATATGGAGGTAGTTTCTTGATCTCGGTTCGTCTGAGGAGGTTGTCGATACCTGTCGTCTGATCCAGGCCCTTCTGTCTCAAGAAGTGAAGGACCAGAGGACTCTGTCCGCTGCTGTTGAACATCACTTTGGAGAATGTAGCGCCCTCACCAACGGGATGAGACTGGGGATGACGGGAGAAAATAAGAATACAAACTTATAAATCGAACCTTCTCGATGTTATAGTTCAGGAGGTGTACAGATCTTTGAGTTTGGAATTGGTCACAACACACTTCATCAGCGATGGTATTTGGTCAATTTGAAAATTCTTGAAAAATGGCTTGATGGCCTGTGTTCCCCTTTACTCTAAAACTAGAACCTTCTAGATGTTATAGTTCAGGAGGTGTTAAGACTCTGTACAAAGCCAGAAATACACAGGTTTGGAGACGATATATGACTATTCCTTTTAGCGGGTGCTTCACCCTTCTTTAAGAAAACTTACAGGCTCCGTCTAGGTAAAATCCACTCATAAGTAAAATAATAACATATTTTAGTATTTCTTTTTTCTGGTACAAACAAATTTGATTTGAAACGAACCTCAACTGCCTTTGCATCATTTCTCTGCCTTATAAAGGACTGCGTCGTTGACTTGGATGCCTGTACCTCCAGCGTATGTCTACTACCGCTATCGCTTGCCCTGAGTCCCTCTCCATTGCTCTTAGAGGTATTGTTTCCGTTCCTTTGATCCTTCCTACCCCTGTTGACATTCTTAGCAGCTTTTGTCTTCCCTGTTTTCAACTGAGCCTTGTCTATGTCAGAATTCTCGAGTGAGTTCTCACGAATCGGCAACAGTCCTCTGGTCTTCATCACCACGCCGGTTTTCCCCGCTCCTGTCGTGGGTTTCCCCACGGTACCTCTACCTGTTCCTCTCAGTGGGAGAGGGGCATGCTGCGCCCTGGCTACCGTCGAGATCGACATGAAATCAGAGTCTTGTGGGATGACTCCCGTGGCCGTCGTGGCCACTGACGTGCCGCTTGATGTCCGTGATTGGAGTTTGGTTTTGGCGTTGACTTGTTGTTGGGACGTTGGAAGCTGTGGCTGAGGGACGGACGAGTCGGTTGTCTTACTTGCGTTGGAGTGATTACTGCTCTCTGGTGTCAGCATGTCAAAGTTGAAGAGACCTCCTTGAAATCCATGACATGAAAATAATTACAATGTTTCTTTTAGATACATTTCAAAAATAATAAAATAAGTTTGTATGGCCAGCAAAATTCCCTGTGATCTGTTTTACCATTAAGATGGCCACCACTTAAAGGCAAGTATACCTTTGGTTTTTGAAACCGTTCGGTTGTTTTCATTCGCTTTTATTCGCCGAAAACCTCAAGCGGTTTTGTCCACGCAGGAAGAATAATCCATAACTGAAATACACAATCTGAGAAACGTTTTTATTGCAGAAACATTTTGGGAGACAACTTAGTTCTGAAAAGAACTGTCCTGCTTATTAACTACTGCCTTGGCGGAAGGTAGAAAATTGGCCGGGACTACTATTTTAGCTTAGTGGATTGAAGGGACTTCTCATTATTAACTTCACTGCAGCGGAGTAAGTTCTTAATTGGTCCCAACATTTCAAATAACCCGCTCTAATCTTCGTCAGGCGACTGAAGATCTGAGACATGTTGGTCTACTAATAGGGATTTGTAAATTTACCTTTCTTGTTATCCGTCTTCATGAACTGCTCTCGCTTCATGTTCTGCGGCTCCAGCCCCGAGTAATTCCACTTCAGCCACGTCCTTGGCCTCGGTCTGGTCCCGTCCACCCACTGAGAGGTCAGAGTGCAAAGGTCACTCCTAAAGTTATTGTCAAATTGCCGCCACGAGTTGGGGAACGCAGCGCAGAAGGCGCTGTAGATTGACTGAGCTAGGAGGTCGCTGTAATCCTGTAAGCATAAATGTGGTGTCGACATTTTGAAATTCTGACAAACAGTTATACCCCATCACACCGAACTCGTTCTCAGTACATTCTGAAAAATGTAGCCGAACGGGCTAAAACAGCGTGCAACCGGAGTGGATGCAGCAACTATTTATGGTCAGTTTACCAAATTTAGGGACAGGCTCAGACGGGTTTGATCAGAATGGTGCTCCAGAACTTTGAGCCTACTCAACATTCTTGGCCGATGACTATCCCGTCCTGCATTTAGACGAAGTGGCAACGTACTTAAAACAAGAAGGACGTCTGCAAACGGAATTAAACTGTCGTACTTGAATTGTACTAGGGACGTGCAAAACGTTGTGGGTCGGCTGCAGAGCTGCAACTCATGCCAAATTTGGGGACAGGATTTGGAGGAAACTGATGAGGGTAGTCAGGAACTGACCTGGAAGAACACATCCCTGAACTTAGGGTTCCTTGCAAACAGCAGCAGCTTGACGTAGTTATGAGCAACTCGGTTGAATATCCTCTCTTGGGTTCTCTTGCTGGGATGGTATCGCTGCAGGAAGAACCACCAGAAGGTATCCTGGGCAACAACAACACAAGAAAAAGAGTACAAGATTACAATGTGGAATTCACTACCTGAAAGCTGCAGAAAATTTGTGGGCGAAATTTGATGTGATTTTAGAACTTAGGATGGGTTCAATGCGTCCTACATCTTTGGATACGGAACTGAAACCGTCCTATAAGTCCTAAGATTAATTCTAAGTTAGGAAGAGTTTGGTAAAATCGACGGCAAGGCCTTCAAATCTACTCAAGAAATGAAACTTACGACAAGAACAGCCTCGGACATCTTTGAGAAGAAGAGTCTCTTGAATTCCTGTCTGTACTGCGGCTTATTCTGAAGGCCCGTCAGGGCGTCTGTCACCCTCTTTATGATGGTCATTGTCTCTAGGTCTGGCAAGGAGGTGAGCTGATGGGGGTCATAACCAGCGTACTGATGAAGCTACATCCATGTAATCAGAAAAGAAGAAAAAAATGTTTATAAAACAGGCCCGATACTTTACGGAGGTAATGAAGGCAATTGACTCGATGCCCCCTGGACATTGCTTCGGTGCCCTTAAAATGCTCCAGTAGAAATTTACAAATTCCTCAAAGGGTGCCCTTTACCAAGGAGAAAACACCTTGGTGCCCTTGCCCTTTCAAAAAAGAAGCATACAGGCCTGAAATAATACTTGAATAAGTTTGGTGCAGTGTTGGTTTTGGTACTGTATGAAAATGGTTGATGTAACAATGCAAATCCATGGTGAACGCACTTAATTTTCTAGCTAACCTGTGAAATACACTCTGCAATATGGGGTGAACCAAATGGTTTTATCTTCATTTTCTTATGAATTTGATCTTATTTTTTATTTAAAAAAAATATATATAAAAAGAGAAATCACATCATCCACGTAGTAAGACCATTGTATCATAATAATTATTATTATAAGAACACAGCAAATGCATGGATATAAATCAGCTTTTTCACTCGAACATGTAGCTCTCTGTGAGCATAAAACATTTATTGAACAAGCTAAATCATTCATCGCATTATCTAAGTTACGATTCCTCAGTGTCGTTGAGAAACAGGTGGCAGCCACCTCAAAAGGCTCCTGCAATTCATTACATCTTGTCAGAAACGGAAACCTTCATGTACATCTGTTAATTACAGTGTGCAACTGCCAGTATTTAATTATAGTTGGCGCCATGTTTTTTCACTATATTTTCAAAGACAATGTAATCTACATGTATGACCAAGTTTTTAATTAAAATTGTGTCTAAAATTAAAGGAATCGATGTATATTTGGTTTATTTGGTTTGAGATAACACCATGTGTATATCTACTTGCCGGATAGATGTTGCTCTTTAGAGAACTGTCTTGCTTTATATTCACTATTTATATCATGTTTTTATAAACACATCAACTTAAAGTCCTTTTAATTGAAAAATGAATGAATGTAATAGGCTTTTAGAATTTACATTCAATGAAGTTAAATTACATGTAAATTGAAATGACTAAATCGAGGAGAAATCTTCAACACTTGTCTAAGGTCTTCTCGGAAACTGTCTAGGGCTGTCTCAGAAAGTGCCCAACATTGTCTCAGAACCGATCAGGTCTAAATAATTGCCAACTAAAAAGTTCCCGATGGTCTTAGCTCAGGCACGTTGTGATCCTGAAAAGTCAGTCGCAGACCGTTTTTTTGTTGACGCAAGGTCGACCTGAGGCCGGCTTTAGACAGTCTCAGAAACCATTAAGGTTAATTTAAATCAACCACTGCCCAACTCAAATTTGACCATAATATCATCTTACCTCAACAAGTTTAGGCTTAGTGTCACCTTTATCCTTTGTAATCTAAAAAATATACAACAATTATTAATAAAACTTAACAATTTAATATCAATCCATGGAGATTCAGGAATGAACTACAAATGTAGCGGCCCAAACTATTGTGACATCTTTGGCTGTGACATCTTTGGATATTAATTGACAAATTCAAATACAAACTTTATATTTGACCTTAATAGAGTTCCAGTTCAACTATTAATGTGACAGAATTCAATACTCAAGCCAATAAAAAATGACAAGCAGAAACTAAGTTTATAGTATGCATCGTCAAACAGACGAGTCTCAAAGCAACTGGAGAAAAGTACAGTTATTAATAAAGGCACTGGACAACTTTGTTAACTGTCAAAGACTAGTATTCTCACTTTCTGTATCCCAACAAATGTATAAAAAATAACAAACCTGTGAAAATTTGGACTCAGTTGTTCATCGAAGTAGCAAGAGAATATTGAAAGAATAAAACATTCTCATCGCACACATTTGTGTGCTTTCAGATGCCTAAGTAAGACTTCACACTTCGGCTGAAGTCTTTTAATACTTTAGCGAGAAATTGCCTCTTTCTCAACAACTCCGTCCCTTCGTCAGAGGGAGCCGTTTCTCAAAATGTTTTATCCCTACCAACAGCTCTCCATTGCACATTATCAAGTAAGTTTTCATGCTAACAATAATTTTTGAGTAATTACCAATAGTGTCCAGTGCCTTTAAACCAAAATTAAAATGACTTAAAAGAAACAGGTGTTCTGTCAAAATTGTTTCTCCCACCTTTCTACTTGACTCGTTGATTTTAGAGAGGTGTTTCAGCTTAGGTGTGACGACCTTTACCAGCGCTACACGCATACCGGGAAAGAGAAAATATAGATAATTAGAACACTCGCAAGTTTGTGATATGACGTTGGCCTAGATAAATATATCTGTGATATCAGCTGTGATGGTTCACCCAAATGTTTTATTCTCTGAGAGTGAAGGTTTAATTTGGTGGTCAAAGATTCTCAAATTTCAATTTAGGTCAATAGTCTATTTTCTTCATCTTGAAAAATAATGAACAAATAATCATGATCCTCTGTTTCAGTTAGGAAAACAAGTGTTTAAATCATATCGGGATCAAGAATAAAATTTGTTGGGACGGTTCTGTGAGTAAATGCATTTAAATCAACTGCTAATTTTGATCAAATCACAATCGTACGATTCTCAGATCAACAACTTTAATTTAGATTTTAAATTAGATGTGGGCTGTCTGAGTCAGTTTACTTTGTCAAGACACACAAATAATTTCAGTCCATAACACAACTTACGCATAAAAAAACAAGTATTCATTGCCCCCTTTCAATTTGACTAATTTACATTTTGATCAGATCAGGCCTGATACTTCACGGAGGCAACAAAGGCGACTGCCTCCGTGTCCCCTAGTCATTGCCTTGGTGCCCTTGAAATGCTCCAGTAGAAATTTACAACTTCACCATAGGGTGCCCTTTACCAAGGAGAAAATGCCTTGGTGCCCTTGCCCTTTCAGAAACGAAGCATACAGCCCTGCCAGATGTTTGAACCCAACACCACAAACCAAATGAATAATTTCACTTCTAACCCCACTCCACAACCCCCTCCTGTAAACTCTCCTTTCAAAACAATTAATAACAACAGATAACAACAAGTATAACTTTACTTCATCCGCCTGATTTCCCTGCACAAATAAAAACCCGCTCATTACAGCACAGCTCAGGTATCATTTACTCCAACTTCCCATCTTTAAAAATAAAAAGTGTCCAGTACATCTTCTTGATGCGGCATCAAAAATTCATAGCCTTAAACCGCTTGAGTATCCGTAGTGATCACTTTCTACAAACACAGGAGGCAGTAGTAGTCTCCAGTTTCAACCCTTGCTCGAGGGTGAAAATAGTCTCGCGTGTCGACCCTGCCGGGGCATATCTCCAAGACTAACTAATATTTTTTTGATGAGATCTTCAGTTACTTTGGGACAATTGCTGGATAACCTTTCAATAAGTCTTGGGGTTTTTTTTGTCACAAATAACTGAAACTAGAGATGGGGTAACAATTACTCCTGCGATATCAGCTCTCTCCTGAAAAAATAAAATTAGTTACACGACACGATTTCGGACCTGAAAATAGACCAGCTAACGTTACATAATTAGAACATTCTCATGAAAACAAAAGGGTCGGTTTACCGGCCTATTTTTCAGCAAGCCCATTTAAGCACACAAATCTTGCTAAACAGAAATGGGTCACTAACCAATACACCATGTAGATGACACTGCTTATTGATGGTTCCCCACAAATTTTGCTTAGTGGCGTAAACTTAAAACTATGTCCAGACATCGGTTTTCAAATGCCAAATTTTTAAAAAATGACCTTACAAACTAAACTTTGAACATTAATACTATACATAGTAAGGTTTGCAGCTAACACCATGTAATGACACTCTCTAAATGAGTTGGGGGTGGTTCAACAGTTCTTTTCAGAACCACCCCAAGTCATTTATTGTCATTAGGCCTACATGGTGTTACCACAAACCTTACTTTATCATTTTTCCATCATGCAAAGTTTCAAATCCTAATCTATATTTTAGTTTTTAATAGTCTTTAAAATTGCTTGACCAGCAAAAACAATAATTGGAGGGTCATGCTGATTATGGGAACAATGCAACCAGGCAATAAAAATTACTCTTTACGATGTCAATTATAACCCAAACTCATTTCTGCGTTAAAGCCATTTTTTTATGACAGGTAGGCCTAATCTTGATAAATTATGCTATTTGTGGATGGTTCCCCACAAATTTTGCTTAGTGTTAAACTTAAAATTATGTCCTGACATCGGTTTTCGATTGGCAATTAAAACAAATGACCTCGCAAACAAATTTTTGAACATTGATATTTAACATAGTAAGGTTTGCGGTAACGCCATGTAATGACACTCTCTAAATGAGTTGGGGTGGTTCAACAGTTCTTTTCAGAACCACCCCAATTCATTTATTGTCATTAGGCCTACATGGTGTAACCACAAACCTTACTTTATCAATTTTCCGCCATGCAAAGTTTCAAATCCTAATCCACATTTTAGTTTTTAATAGTCTTTGAAATTGCTTGACCAGCAAAAACAATAATTGGGGGATTATGCTAATTATGGGAATACTAAAACCGGGTAATTGAAATGACTTTTTACAATTTCACTTACAACCCAAACTCATCTCCCAGTTGAAGCCATTTTTTTATGACAGATAGGCCTAATGTTTATAAATTATGTTACCGGTACATGTAGTAAAATAAAAGCATGCTGGGTACAGTTAGTAGATTTGTCATAAAAGATGAGTAGACTTTGCTTCCAAATAACATGCATTTCATACACTTCATTTTGTGAGTAAGTTACAGCCATTGGACACTTTCGTTACAGAAAACAAAACAAAAGTTCACAGATTTACAAATAACTTACAGGGCTTACAGAAGGTAATGGTGAAAGACTTCTCTTGAAATATTATTCCATGAAATGCTTTACTTTTTGAGAAAACATTAAAACAACATCAATTCTCGATATCGAGAATTACGGATTTATTTTAAACACATGTCATGACACGGCGAAACGTGCAGAAACAGGGGTAGGTTTTCCCGTTATTTACTCCCGACTCCGATGATCGATTGAGCCTAAATTTTCACAGGTTTGTTATTTTATATAGAAGTTGTAATACACGACGTGTGGGCCTTGGACAATACTGTTTACCGAAAGGGTCCAATGGCTTTAATACAGATCTCAATGACAATAAATGTAACTCACAGGCCTGGGGTCGATTTCACAAAGAGTTAGGACAAGTCCTAACTTAGGACTAGTCCTAAGAGATAACAAAAACATATGTACAGTCCTAAGTCAGGAAGAGTAGCTCGTCCTAACTCGAGATAAGACTAGTCTTAACTCTCTGTGAAACCAACCCCTGGTATTTCATCTTTGAAAGGGCAGGGCCATTATCATTTTGAACAGAGGGCACTTCCATTGAAAACAATCTATAAGTCTATAGGAAATGTGTTGAAGGGGCACCAAGGCCAAGACATGGGGCAATGGAGACCATGGCCTTCGAGTTCTTCGTAAAGTTCCAGGCCGAGTCTCTCACATCTAGAAGGTTGATATTAAAGGCAGTGGACACTATTGGTAATTACTCAAAATAATTATTAGCATAAAACCTTACTTGGTAACGAGTGATGGGGAGAGGTTGGTGGAATAAAACATTGTGAGAAACAGCTCCCTCTAAAGTGCCATAGTTTTCGAGAAAGAAGTAATTTTCCACAAATTTGATTTTGAGACCTCAAGTTTAGAATTTGAGGTCTCGAAATCAAGCATCTGAAAGCCACAACTTCGTGTGACATGGTGTTTTTTTCTTTCATAGTTATCTCGCAACTCCGCAGACCAATCAAGCTTAAATTTTCACAGGTTTGTTATTTTATGCATATGTTGAGATATAGCAAGTGAGAAGACTGGTCTTTGACAATTACCAATAGTGTCCAGTGTCTTTAATATTTATTATTACAACATTTGTTGAATTGTCAGACAGTAGGAGGGTTTCAATGACGTTCAAGTTATTAATACACTGGTCAAAGTTAAACTACAAATTAAAAATTGTAATTACAGTGTTTTTTAACAAAAAAAATTAATGGAGTGACTTACATGCAAACAACAATGATTAGAAAGTTTATGAATCATTGTCAAGTTTCAACAACAAAAAACCTTGTTATGAAGGCCAAATTGGCATTTCATGGCTCTTAATCGTCAGCTAAATTTATGGTTAGATAAACATGTTTTGGTAATATTAATTCTTTGAGAAGTTAATTTTTAATAATTAGCATATTTAACATACAATATTAGAAGCATGCATATTGCTCAGCCAGCTTGCAGAAAAGTTAGCTCTGTTTAAAGTGGATTGATTGATTGAATTTAAATTAAAAAAACACATGCAAGTCAACAGTTAAAAATTAATCCATTCTGAAATGTAGAAGTTAAAATTATTAGCATCATTTAATCACATGGCATGCTTTAAGTTGAAAGATGGGTGTACAGCACTGGTTAAGTAGAAAGAGATCATCAAGTGTCCTTCGGATGGGACAAAAAGCCGTCGGTCCCATGTGTTGTGTAACGCATATAAAAGAACCCAGTGCACTTATCGAAAAGAGAAGGGGTTCGCCCTGGTGTTCCTGGCTGTGGCTGCTGTATGCGCCGTAGCACCTTCTAAACCCTTATAAGGTGCTAAAGAATTGGGTCTCAGAATTCATCACTGCAATAACCTCTCTTTCTGAAAGTTTGTATATACTCAGCGCCTTGAGTACCTTGTTTGGTAGATACGCGCGCTATATAAGACTTTGATATTATTATTATTATTAAGTGTTTTCCTTGTATTCAGTTTGAAAGTGTCCCTGTTTTTATTTTGAATGTTTTTAAACCACAAGGTAAACTGACTGTGACAATTGTAAAAAATTTGGGGTTGAACTAAGACAAATATAAACCAACAACCTATGGTGTAATGTGCTGGCCCTCTACCAACTGAGTATTTAGCCGTCTGTTGGCAGTTTTCCAATTTTATAAAATAGGCCTATAGATTTGTTCAGGGGGTGCCAGTCAGGAGCGATATGCATGTTAGCGTTCGTGTGGTGAGGGGTCATGGACAAGTTTACCGACCTTGGAAGTGGCAGCTGGGGGATCACCTTCAGGGGATGCGATGTCTTTGTATCAAATATCAAGTTATAATACACTTCCCTCCTTCCTACAATCCCCCTGAGTTATTTCCATCTGGGATATTTTCTATTTGTAGCCCCTTGCCAAGAGTGGCTTTTAATTGTTTGGGTGAACTTTCACTTCAAAAAAAAACAGAATGAAGTTTTTATCTAAGTCCAAAACAATTAGGTGTTGAGTTTCCTGCAGAGTGGAGTATTTTGTAGGATATGGGAACCAGAGAAACCCATGCTGGGCTAGAGTTTGAATCTGAAATGTTTTCTTACTGGTAATATGCAAACAGGCCGAGGAGGGGGGAAATGAAAGTTCATAAAACATTTCAAGTAAATGACCTGTGAGCATTTAAATAGACCAGGATTCCCACCAAAAATTTGGCTAAAAACAAAACCAATGCTGTACCTCATTTTTAATTCAATTATACACAAGATTAAGAAGCATTTTGTTTATTTTTAGTCTGAAAGAAATCTTACTGGATTTAGCAGCATAGACCCCAGCGAACTGATTGAGTTCCTTGACATCGGAAGCTGTTTAGGGAAATAAAATATCCACCGATGTTTGCAGGGGAAAAAAATGTTATTCATCAGCCCCAAATCAGACGGGCGAGAGGGATTTTGTTGTTAGTAAGTTATGAACAATGGATGGAATGATCATTACATCAGTGCAAGATTTTTGTTTACCGAGTATGAATTTGGGTGGACTGATTGCCTTTGTGCCCTTTGAAATATTCCAGTAGAATGTTAACATTTCTTTTTCAAAACAAAACAAAATGGCTTGCCCTTCCTTACTGGAATGCAGTCACTTTATCAGGCTCAATTTCATAAACTCTGTAAGCACAACAACTTTGAGTGGTTTATTTTGGTTTTTACCCATGTACACTATGTGTGTTAGCACTGTATACTCAGTACTTACACGAGTTCTGTGAAGAAAAAAAAATCAAAGGCACATTACTCGGGTGGGATTCAAACCCATGACCTTTGTAATTCTAGAGCAGTGTCATACCAACTTACACCTTTAAAACTTTGAGTGGCTGTTAACCTTGTTTGGGGCTAACTTGCATAACAAATAAAATATTGCTTAGCAGAAACATGTTACCAGCCGACATCCTGGTATCCCACTAATTTGTTGCTTAGCAAAGAAACGTGCTAAGCAGCAGTATCTGCTAAACCGCTTTGAACATGAATTTGGGCCCTGGCAGACCTTATACAATATTCTTGCACTGTTGTGATGATTTATTTGGTTAGTCATGGTTTAAATAATGATCAGTCACACCAGAAAGCCACTGCAAGAACCACACTGCAACCAAAAGCTGTTTTGATTAGTTAGACGACATAACCTAATGAAAAATAAACCAATGAAAATGTCTTTCACGAGATGAATAGGTTATCGGACATGTCACTGACAGCACCACCTTAAAGGCAGTGGACACTATTGGTAATTACTCAAAATAATTGTGAGCATAAAAACTTCCTCCGTAACAAGCAATGGAGAGCTGTTGATAGTATAAAACATTGCGAGACGGCTCCCTCTGAAGTGACGTAGTTTTCGAGAAAGAAGAAAATTTCCACGAATTTGATTTTGAGACCTCAGAATTGAGTTTGACTCGAAATCAAGCATCTGAAACACACAAGTTTGTAAGACAAGAGTGTTTTTCTTTCATTATTATCTCGCAACTTCGACGACCAATTGCGCCCAAATTTTATGTTGAGATACACCAAGTGAGAAGACTGGTCTTGGACAATTACCAATAGTGTCCAGTGTCTTTAAGTTAACAGGTGTTCCAAAAGAAGTAATCCAATCATATACATGTATTCAGTCAGCAGGGAATAACTTTTTATTTTGGACGTGGAAAGTTGCAGCAGTCAAAACTTACTGATTCCTGACAGCTTGGAAAGTAAATTATCTTTGCATTTAAACATTTTCTGTGATTAGTTGGTTTGAAACCTCAAACAGCTCACTGAAAAAAGGCAATGATCTTTGAGACTCTGAATCCATTTGTAAAAAATTCCTATCTTCAATTGATGAATGATAGGCCTAAGTTTTGGTATTTTTATTAATGGAAAAACATAAATGCCTTGGCGCCATTGAAAAGCTCCTACAGAAATTCACAATTTTCTCTTTGATGTACCTTTTACATTTTTTATTATTATCTTGTTAATTTGTCTTGTGGGATTTTCCCAACAATTTGAACCACAGGTTATCATTTCTCAAAAGTTAAACCTTACAATTTTTTCTTATTTTAATGTTAAACTGTCAATATTTCAATCTTAACCCTAAAGTTTTTCTTCATTTCCTTGGAATTCAAGAATAAAATCTTACAAAAGTTACAAGGGTCATTAGAGACACTTTTCTCCAGTTTAAAATAGTAGAGTGTACAATAAATATACCACTCGAGGTAGGAAATGAAAATATACAGTACAATAAAGATTAAAAAACAGAAGAAGTACAGTAAAAGCTCTACCCAAGATTCGATGAAACCACAGAATGATGATGAAAATAACTTTTCCAAGAAATGCTGAATGAAACCCCCCTGCAATATTGCCCAATCACTACATTACTATAGTTTCAGCTAATTGGTTCATTAGAACAAGTCACGGAGGTCAACATCGACACAAACATGCTTGGCGTAAAGAAGGAAGTCTTAACATAGGAGACTATATAACACAGCAATACATTTGGTACATCGCATGCTTTACTGTAGTCTTGATCAGCGACATTAACTTTTTAAACGTAGTTGCCAATAGTTTTCCCCGGTGTTCCTGGCTTGATTAAGCGCCTAATAATGTTGTATATTATTAATATTATCGCAACTCGAATGACTGGACAACAGATCTGTATCACACAAAAACATTGTTCTGTTTTGATCCTGATCTCCGAGCCAGCCTCTGCACCAGTCAATGTACAGTACTACAACAACAAAAATGTCTCCAATCAAGACTAGCTAGACTACAGCCCATGCATCCATTCACAGAAATCAAATTATCAAGAAAAGAGGACAGAACAAATGAACGATCAACAACACACGACATTGTCACAGATACAACTTGGGAATTCGTCTTGGTGCAAGATTGGGCAATAGTTATGAATTTTGGCTCTAACATTCTTGTGGGGACTGCACAAAGCCAATGATCCAACTTCCCACTCCAGCTCACGGCTGTTACGTTACTACAACATAGAGTTATATAAGAGCTAGAGGGCGCACAGGCCTACATACGTGACCAGTATGCGCGCAGGCGGCCATTTTTCTAAGTTGACAAAACAGGCATCGCGCAGCGTGTGTTTGTGCGGCCGTTTCGTAAGTTGACAAAACAAGTAAGCATTCAACAAACACAAACTCAAACGTGTAGTTCATATTTAACGTGCGTACAGAATGGCGCGCGTGTCTCCTTGCGGTCCCGTCGCATTTGTGCAAGAAGCATCACCAGTGCGCCCTCTAGTTCTTATATATAACTCTATGTATATAACTCTATGTACTACAACCACTTCACTTATCAAACATATTGTAAATATGTGAAGCCTTTCTCTACGGTCAAAATGTAGTGTTTTATAACACTATTGACTAAAACATTCTTGCACCTAGACAAACATATAGTAGCTAAAATCTATGGGATTGGGCACCTAACTTTATCTTACAAGCATGCATAGGGCAATGATAAACTTTGGGGCAGTAAATGCATACAATAGAAGGCTTTGATGCTCACTCTTATCTGAATAAAGTTCTTGGCACTTCCATTCTAAGAATTGACTTTGTTTCTCACATCCAAACCACTGTAACTGTATTGAGGCTGGAAGGGAATTTAATCTGACTCATAAAGCTATATAAATAATGGGTGCATTCGTTTAGCTTCCCTGGGTTGACCACGGTCTGCCCCCGGTGCCTTCGAATAGCTTTGACGTCATTCCAGGGGCTCACCTGGGTCAGCCCCAGTGCCCTGCTTGTGGAGTGGGTCACTTGGGGGGCTGGCCCCTGGTACATGACGCCACTACGAGAGCGATGAGTGATCGTTCGATTAGCTCTTGTCAGGGGCTCACCCGAGTGAGCACCGCGGGGTAGACCCAGGAAAGCTGACCTGACTCCATCTTTAGAAAGTGAGTGCACTATCACTTTAAATTGGATGCATACTGCCCCTTTAAGTTCAAGGAAAGTGAGCTAAAGCAAATCACAGCATAGACAATCAAGCCTTGTTACCAGAAAGTATGCAAAATCAATGCACACACATCACAAAAAAAGCTAGCAAGCGGAGGTTGCAGAGAAGGAGTTTGCCAAACTTACGAGAAACTGCAAGAAATGAAGCAAGCAATAAAAGCATTACAGAACGTCATCCACACAGCACAAGGAGAACACAAAAAAGGCAAATGGCCTTGCATTTTAAAAGAGCAATTTCCAAGTCTGGCAAATTATTAAGTAAAGCAAAACTACTGAAACCCTATAATAAAAAAAAATTAAATTTAAAAAAAAATTACTCAGAAAGACGAGTATAGCTATTAAAATAATAATTGAGCTCATTAAAATAAAATTACATAGGGAGCCTATTGCACAAGTCCCATTTAATAATAAGTTTAAGTCCGTAAAACCTTCTATATGAATATTCATATTATGCAAATATCACAGCTGCTCCTGCATTATATGATTGTCTTTTTTCTTTTCTTTTTCTGGTTTGGTCTTCAATATCAAATATAAAAACTTTTACAATACAAAATCAGTACTTTAATTAATAATTTAATTTAATTGATAGTTGAATGGCTTTCTTTGGGTCAGAGACCTTTTTCCTTATTAAATCCAAAATAGGTTTCTGTTTTTCATGATGAAAAGAGAAAGTCCTATCCCATACTTGTTCTTATTTATGCTAAGAAGATAGATTGCTGTTGACAGTTTACTTTCTGACCTTGAATGCATACATCAAAGCAGAAATTACTCTGAATAGGCTAACAATCCTTTAAAGGGAAGGTACTAGTTTGGTAATTACTCATAACAATTATTAACTTAAAAACTGACTTGGTAATGAGCATTGGAGAGCTGTTGATAGTATAAAACATTGTGGGAAACGACTCCCTCTGAAGTAACATAGTTTTTGAGAAAGAGGTCATTTCTCACTAAAATAATAAAATACTTCTAGCTAGAAGTCTTTTATTCTTATCTGAAAGCACACAAATTTGTCTAACAAGGGTGTTTTTGTTTCATCATTTTCTCGCAATTTCGATGACCAATTGAGCCCAAATTTTCACAGGCTTGGGTATTTGATGGTTATGATGGGATACACCAAGTGAGAAGACTGGTCTTTGACAATTACCAAACGTGTACCTTCCCTTTAACTTGATGATCCACCCTACTGTAGTTGGCCCTATCCAAAAAACAATTGACACAGGCTTAACTTGAGTGTACTCTAGTCTAGTAGTAGTTAGGCCAGGCCCAACTTCATTTGGGACAGGTACTCAATATTTTATAAAGATACAAAGATTCAAAGCCATTGATTTACCTTTTTGCGGACCCTTCTGAAATCGAGGGGACAGGAGAAGAACATCTTCAGGGACGTTCGTTGCTTTGCTCTCAATCACCAGCTCCGAGAAATCCTGAAGCTCTCTGTCTAAAGTGGCTATTCTTTCATTCACACGTTCTATACTGCCAACAAGAAAAGCTGTATCCCCCGAACTGTTAAGGTTTCAACGCACTCATTACTTCACATGGAAAAGCTGAATTGCATTTAATGTTAAAAATAGTCAATTTGTTTTGAGTGCTCTAAAATTAAAAAGGGAACATGACTCTACCAGAACGGTGTATTGAGAGAGTTATGACTTGCTTGGAGGTCTTGTATGGAGTTTGCACAGTAGCATATAGATCCCAGATACCTGTGCTTTTTTTTAATACACAAACTGGCTAAATCTATTTGAAAGTGGTGGAAACTAACTCTCTTATGGCTCTGGACTCTACCACAACTTCACAAGACAGATTTGAATGAATCAGCACACAGCAAGTTTGTTTTAAAAGTAGTTTGTTTTCAACAATTATTGATGGGCTGATTGGGCTCCAGATCCAATCAACAAACATCCATCACTCACTTTAAAATAAATCCAGTAATGTTACCTTTATCAATCATTCATGACCATACTTTTTTTAAATGAAAAAAAAAAAAAAAAATGGAAAGTGACTAGGGCCCAACTAAGAGTGTAAGACTATTTTAATTTAAATAGGCCTGGGCCTATCTATTTGTTGTTAATGTAGGGCATGCCTTTTTCAGCAGGTTATAACCTATATTGGCAAGACATAGTGTTGGTCACATAGCGTGTTTGCGCATTAGACTAGTTTACAGTCAATCAATTGATCAAACAAGCTTCGAGCAATTTTTATCACGAAATAGATTAAGTACACTCGTACAGTTGCAATATCGGTCGCACGGGAGCGACTTCAATCTGCGTCTGTAATGCAAGGTTTTGCTGAATCAATTCTACTTGAAATAAAGTTCATATTGATGAAGGATACGTGCATTTTTCCTCTGCTCTCCGATCAGTTTTTCTCTTGCCTTATCAAGTTCTTCTTTCGTGTCTAAAATATCTTCTCTGTACAAATTCATAGGCGAGTTTGTCCTGTTTATATCCGCCATCTTGGATCACCAAGATCACCGTTTTCACTCTCGTAGCCAGGTTGGTGTGTTTACTTTGTTCGATCCCACGTTGATAATTTGAGATTGAATGTGAGAACGAAGTTGTTGTTTTGTTTTTGAGGTAAACTATTGCCGGCAAAATGAACAAAAATCTGAAAAAATATATAATGAAACAAATTTCCAAATCTTAGGGTTTACGTACATACCGGTGCTGCACACGACAATTCTGACTTACTTATCGATATATATTATAATTACTATCTTGATGTAGGCCCCCTACACGATAAATTATTTACATGGTAAATTATCAGGACCGTACACATAATTTATTGTGTACGTACGCGATAACCATCGTATACGTACATAAACAATAAATACTAAATAATAACAATAATGATAATAATAATGATAATAATAATAATGCATTTATAATGCGCCATCTATCTAGTGTACAATACCCTATTCCGAGGCCCAGAGCAGAAAACAAAACATAAAATACAACACACAAAAAATAGAATACTTAAAAATAAAATAAAAAATGTTGTTTAGTCGATTGCCTACTACAATTAAGGAGAAAATAATATCATATCATGATACAAGTGATAATGTGAGCCCTAAATTCCCTGGCCCTTAAGCGGGTCCGGCCCCATGCTGTAAAGGATTCACACTTGCATGCTCACTCTTTGACAGATTTGCCCCCTAAAACTTGTGTCATAGATCCGCACATGAACTTGATGCTGTTAGCTCAAAAGGTTCTGCTGCTGCTCAAATTTTTTAATATGTTCTGTTCCATTCTGTTTGCCTCTTATTGACCCAAGATTGCACCACAGAGCATCTAGAATGCAGCATTTTGTCTGACCCTTAAGCGGGCCCGGACCTCAGGCCGTAAAAGGCTTCGCGTTCCGCTTTATACTATGCAGGCTCCATCTTTAACAGATGTGCCACACCCACCACCCCCCCCCCCCCAATCCCCGGGATGAAACGCCGTTTGAGCATTATAATGCAGAAACAATATGGATATTACGAAGCTATAACTGAGTAGTTTTTGTTTTTTTCGATATTATACAATATCCATGATAGCACAACCAGGTGCATCTCTGAAATAATTTCCAACATCTGAGAGGGGGGCACATCACCCCTAGATTCAGAGAGCATCTACGGCCTAAACAGAAATGTCAGGGCCATAAGCGGGCCCCAGACCCCACACCGTAAATGTTATGTGCCCCCCCCCCCCCATCTTTCAAGACGGATTGACATCCCTGCGCTCAATTAGCACCCATCATAATCAATCAATCAATCAAACATAAATTGTATAGCGTCTAAATCAAAAGTTTGCTCAAAGGCGCTGAGGCACAGAAGAAATAAAAATTTATTAATGGTAGGCCTCCTGAAACAAGTGGGCCTTCAGAAGTGCCTTGAATGTGTTGAAGGATGTTGTGTCGTGATTGAGAAGTTTGTTCCATAGTTTAGGCCCATATACCCAGAAGGCTCTATCAGCAAAAGTGATGTGACTTGTTCTTGGCACTACAAAGTATGGTGAACAGGAGCTATGTGACCAACAAAGGAGTCTCCGTTCAGCACCAACTTGCAGAATGTGTTACAGTTGGTAGCAGCGGTTTTTACCTGTCACAAGTCATCGAACTTGCCTTATTTACCATCCTTTTCCTGCTGTTTTTCTGTGCTGGAAATCACCTCCTCTTTTTCTGCAAAGGACTTTACGGTCTCACATAATATACTTTAAGACATCGGTTTTCAGTGGTGTGCTCCTACTTTGTGACGCCACGTTCATCTTCTCCTTTCCACGAGTCAGACTTTTGAACAGTTTCTTCCAGAAGTTTATCTGCTCTGCTTTGCCTTTAGTTTCAAGCCACAGTCTTCAATTTTGTTGTTGACTCTTCGCCAACTGTGCATCGCCGGTATTCCTGTGTTCCAGGTTTTTTCTTTTATTCATTGCTTCTACAATCTTCTGGCTCATCTTGCTGTGCTGCTTCTCCCAACCTTCGATATCCTGTTTTCATGTTCTCCGCTGACTCTATACTTGTGCTTTCTTCGTTAACTTCACTTGCTGCCCTCTGCACCATCTCGACTGCCCAGGGCCCAATTTCATGGAGCTGCTAAGCACAACAGTTTGCTTAGCACGAAATTTCTTCCCTGATAAAAACAAGATTACAAACCAAATTTTTACGTGATTTTCAGAATAAGCAACTAACAGCTGAATACCCGTAACAAGCAGTATGCAACAGTGGGAAATTTGGTTGGAACTCCTGTTTTTATCAAGGAAGAAATTTTGCGCTAAGCACAACAAATTGGGCTTGGCAGCTCTATGAAATTGGCCCCTGGAGCTTAGGCCGAGTTTTCCATATTCAACGTGACGATTGCTGTTCCTGTTCTTTTCTTTGAACGTTATCTACTGACCCACCAGATTGTGTGTCACCTAAAAAGACCGGCAGCCCGCACTTTGGTTTAAGACACTGGACACTATTGGTAATTGCCAAAAAACAGTCTTCTCACTTGGTGTATCTCAACATATGCATAAAATAATAAACCTGTGAAAGTTTGAGCTCAATCGGTCATCGAAGTTGCGAGATAACAATGAAAGAAAAACACACTCTTGTCACACAAAGTTGTGTGCTTTCAGGTGCTTGATTTCGAGACCTCAAATTCTAAATCTGAGGTCTCGAAATCAAATTCATGGAAAATTACTTCTTTCTAAAAAACTACATTACTTCAAAGGGAGCCGTTTCTCACAATGTTTTATACTATCAACAGCTCCCCATTACTCGTTACCAAGAAAGGTTTTATGCTAATAATAATTATTTTGAGTAACCAATAGTGTCCACTGCCTTTAAAGGAACGAACGAGTAAACACGGCATTCGTCGGCATATCCTGTTTTCGCTCTTGACTCCGGACAGCCTTCGGTATTTCAACTTCTCTCTGAATATTTCTTCAGTTGATCATCTATCTATCCTCCCAACTGTGTTTCTCATCCTGATCTTCAGTACCATGTTTTCCCCCTCCTCTGCAACTGACTGGAGCCTCTACGCTTCACGGCCTGCAATTTCTTCGGACTTAATCCATATTGATATTGTGTGGATTCCAGAGTGCGCCCCATCTCTTCATCTCTTCGATGTTTCAAGTTCGTCAAACTTTCTGAACATTCACCTTCTTTACTTCGAACTTAACTTGAACAGCTAATTTTGCCATTCTAACTGCTGTATTCTTCATATCGCTCTAATCGTTGATAATGATACTCTCTTAATGTAAAAGAGTGAAAAACACCACTCTTTACATTTCGAGTTGTCCCTCATTATGGTTCTTTAAAAAGAGTGGTGGTTATTTCACTCTTTTAGAGCGGTTTCACTTCAGGACAGAGTGAAAAATCACTCAAAAAGATGCAAACATCACTCAAAGAGATGCAAACTTTAATCTAAAAGAATGGAAGACCACTGGAAAAAGAGTTGTCCCTCATATGGCTCTTCAAAGAGTGCCTTTTCACTCGTCCATTCGGCAAATGAACAGCCAATATTTAACCACAAAGCTATTCTATTTCGCGCGAAATCGAATTCTACTGAAAAGGGTCATTCGATTTCGTTTTTCGAAATCGAATGCGACTGCAAAGGGTCATTCGATTTCGTTTTATTATTAGTCAAATTTAGTGTTGTCGAAGAGTGGACCCTTGCGCCACTCTACTCTGACCAATATCAGACATAAAACCCAGACACAAGAATGGAACACAGTGACACCAGATTAGAAATAATAAAGAAAATTACAGCTTAATAGAAGTACCCACCAATAATTTAGCTTTAACAATATTCCAGTTTTGCACCTTTACAATTCTCAACAGCTTTGAGCAATCCGTACAATCTTGGTTTTCATACATAAGTAAATACGTTTACTTCTGCATTTTAGCCACGAAAAACGCCCCCACATTATTAGCTACCACGCGCCCTAACTGTAGGCTAAATGACGAAAGTTGATCCCAAGAGGGCGCTGTTTGTAGCGGCTATCGAACGACTAAAAAGCCACGATCAAAGACTTGGAATCAAGTCTACGGGAGGATTTGCGCTGTTGATGGGCCTTTAAAAAACACCCAGGTCGACACGAAATGCACAGGGTCCAATTTCATAGAGCTGCTAAGCACAAAAATTTGCTTGAGCATGGAATTTCTGCCTCGATAAAAACAGGATTACCAACCAAATGTCCACATGATTTTCAGGTTGAGCAAACAAACAGCAGCTGAATACCAGTAACAAGCAATATGCAACAAATGGAAATTTGGTTGGTAATCCCGTTTTTACCTAGGTAGGAACTAAGCAAATTGGTGTGCTTAGCAGCTCTATGAAATTGGGCCCTGGTTTGGGTTACGTGGGAGAGTGGCAGGGGGAGGGGTGTGGCCAATGGGGGTTCTAAATTGAGACCATGAGACCCAAAATCACGCAGTTTTTTTATATACCAGTCTCGAGACTATAAAACACTGGGCAACAATAATTCAGGTCAGGCAATCCATTTAAACTGAATCGATCCGGTTTAATCTGGTTCACAGTTTGATCCGGTTCATTACAGTTCGACCCAGTTCGATCCTGTTTGTTTGAAGGAAACTCGGCAAACTCCCACAAAGGGATATAAACACCAAACTGCAACAGCAAATCTCTCTCATACAAACATGGGCGTCAATCAGTGGGGGGGGGGGGGGGGGGGGGCAGGGGGACATGTCCCCCCTGTCCCCCCACCTTTTGGGGGGTGGGGGACACAATATCAAATGTCCCCCACCTTTTTGACCACCTTTATCGTGAAGCCCAAGTTTTGCACTGTGTAAGACGAAACCCTATGTCCCTATATGGCCATTAATCCTGTGGGCAAAGGATTACACAATTTTTTGAAGGGTGGGGGACACTATATCAAATGTCCCCCCTCAAAATTGGCCCTAGATTGCATCACAGCGCATCTAAAATACAAAATTTCCCCGGGCCCTTAATCGGGCCCGCACCTCACGACGTAAAGGCTTCCCACACGCATGGTCCATCGTTGACAGATTTGCACATTCCCCTGAAAGAGTGGAAGGAACGTGAACCCCCACCCCCATTTTCGAAGGGTGGGGACACAGTATCAACTGTTCCCCGTGTCTTTTGACCACCTTTATCATGAAACTCATGTTTTGCACTGTGGAACTGTGGAGCACTGGAACACAATATTCCCACAGCTCATTGTTTTGTTTCGTTTGCCATTTGGCCGCTAAATGGCCTAAAGATTGCACCACAAAGCATCCAAAAACACAAAACTTTTCCCGGGCCCTTAAGCGGGCCCGGACCCATGCCTTGAAAGTTTCACATTCGCGTGCTCACTCTTTGGCAGATTTGCCCCCTAAAACCTGGTTCATAGATCCGAACTTGAAGATGCTGTTAACTCAAAAGGTTCTGCTGCTGCTCACATTTTACAAATGTTCTGTGCCATTCTGTATGCCTCTTAATTGGCCTAAGATTGCACCTCAGAGCATCTAGAATACAAAATTTTCCCGAGCCCGTAAAAGGCTTAGCGTTCCGCTTTATAGCAGGCTCAATCTTTAATACCCACCAGGGATGAACTGCCGTCTGAGCATTATATAATGCAGAAACAATATGGATATTACGAAGCTATAATTGAGTTGTTTTTTAGGTACAGTAACCATGATAGCAAAAAACGGTGCATCATAGCTTGAAATAGGCATTAATTTCCAACATCTGAGAGGGGGGAACATCACCCCTCAGTCTCCCTAGATTGCGCCAGAGAGCATCTACGGACTAAAAAACTCCAGGGGCCCTAAAGCGGGCCCCGAACCCCACGCCGTAAATGTTATGTCCCCCCACCTTTCAATACGGATTGACGCCCCTGCATACAAATATTGGTTTAATGGCTATATAATTATGAACTACTCAAATCAAGAAATTGTGATTCAGTAACAAGACGACAATATCATTTTTTGTTTTACTCTAGTCATTGTGAAATCAGCGGTAAGCTGGGGGATTCGAACCCACAACCTTTTGATTGCAAGTCATGCAGTCTAACCACGTGATCTGCAGTTGGATCTGGTACGATCCAGTTTGATCCGGTTCGACCCAGTTTGGCAAAAATGTTTTCACATTGGCCGATAGTGCAGGAGTTAGTGTGCGTCATGTACCGGTGTCAAGACAAAAACTGTCAGCAAGAATAATTTGTTCAATGCTTGAATAATGCTTGCACAAAATTATTTGTTGACGATCCAGCAGGGGCGATCCCTTTTTGTGTGTGTAATTTTGTTGTTTGTGCATTCCATACTTTATTTCATTTTGAGGAAACCCCCTGTCAATGACACACAATTCAACACGCACGCGCTATACAAACAACAAGGAAATGGATTCACGAACTTGTTGACGATTCGCGGTGAAATGACAGGTCAGTTTGTAAGCATTTTTCTAGTTTTTGTTAAAAATATATATCTATATCAAGTATTACACATAATAATGTTCATTTGTTGTTTGTTATAAGGACTCAAAACAGCTGGGCAGTCGGTCTTTTTTATGTGTGCCATGTGTGGGATGTGTTACTCAACTGTTAGTGTAGTGCGTGTGGCACTGTGTTACGTGTAGAATTCGTCTGAATCGTGAACTTTGTGCAAACATGGAGGTAGAATTGGTGCAAACTAAACTTGCAAGTGCAAGATAATGTGAAATGTATGCGATATCAAAGTATAATAAAGCTGAAAAACTGGAATTTTTCTTAAAGGCAGTGGACACTATTGGTAATTGTCAAAGACTAACCTGCACAGTTGGTGTATCTCAACACATGCATAAAATAACAAACCTGTGAAAATTTGAGCTCAATCGGTCATCGAACTTGCGAGATAATATTAAAAGAAAACACACCCTTGTCACACGAAGTAGTGTGCGTTTAGATGATTGATTTCGAGACCTCAAGTTCTAAATCTGAGGTCTCGAAATCAAATTCGTGGAAAATTAATTCTTTATCGAAAACTATGGCACTTCAGAGCGAGCCGTTTCTCACAATGTTTTATACCATCAACCTCTCCCCATTACTCGTCACTAAGAAAGGTTTTATGCTAATAATTATTTTGAGTAATTACCGATAGTGTCCACTGCCTTTAAAGAAGACGAGGCCATTTATTTACATTTTGCAAAGGGCACTTCCAGAATCCAAGTGAATGAAGTACATGAATGAAATCAATTGCCAATTATTTATGGGACTCTACTCCGGGCCCCACTCTGGGTGGGAGGGGAAACTTTGGAAAAGTTTGCGTATGGCGCCACGAGTAACTATAGAATACAGGGCCACCCCTAACCCTAACCCTAACCCTAACCCGAACCCTGTGTGTGTAGTGCCAGTTGAAGCACTGCCGGGAGGACTGGGTAAATCTAATGTGGCCATGTATTCTATAATTGTACCAATAATATAGCTAAAGTAGTAACTAGTAGTAGTAATTTACCTCAATGAGATTTCCCTTATAAACTGATGTAAAAATTAGTGAAAAAGTGGTGGCGCCATATGTGAATTTATCCAAAACTGTTTTTTTTTGTATAAAAGGGGCAGCCAAGACTAGGGCAACCACCATACATATTGACCCGTCATGTGCTTCCTAGAAGCCCATTGGAGTAGTTTCTGTATGGTGCCACCACCGTTTCATTCGATATGAAATAATATAATATCTTCAATGAGATCCCTTTTTGTTAAAATTAGTGCAAAAGTGGTGGCGTCATACAGAAAGTTATCCGCCATGATTAGGATAAGACCAAGTTACTAGGGTGCTGTACACCCATTTTTCAAAATTAAAAAAAACGGTAGTATGACCGATAATGACAAAGAAGTACAGTGCCCAAGTAACTGGTAACCCACGACCCACGACCCCCTCGACCATCGACTTTTGTGCGATCTTTTTTTCTGTACACCGAAATTGCCACAGTTCACAACCTCGGCCAATCACGCACACAATTTTGTATGCTGACGTCGACTACCATGCCTCGCACATCACTGTGGCGATGGTTATGTACAGTTAAAAAAAACGTGGCATTTCCACGTGTATCTCTTGGACGATCCGAGATTATATGCGTGTACCGCCCGAAATTTACATCCCAGCTGAAGGACGAAGCAATTTGCAGGCCTGATACTTTATGGAGGCAATGAAGGCGATTTCCTCTATGCCCCCTGGTCATAGCTGTGGTGCTCTTGAAAAGCTTCAAGTAGAAAAGTAGAAATTCCCTCATAGAGTACCCTTTACCAAGGAGAAAATGCCTTGGTGCCCTTGCCCTTTCAAAAAAAGAAGCATTTTGTAGGCTACAGACCTGCTGTTAAAACCAGAACTTGAACCCACGCTCTGCTGACCAGAAATACCAGAGTTTGAGGCTGATGTGCTTTCGCAAGACTGCTCATCTGTGTAGGATAGGTCATTTGGGAATGAATTTGACCTGCATTCCTTGCATAATTAAAGGCAGTGGACACTTAGTAACTACTCAAAATAATTATTAGCATAAAACCTTACTTGGTGACGAGTAATGGGGAGAGGTTGATAGTATAATACATTGTGAGAAACAGCTCTCTCTGAAGTGACATCGTTTTTGAGAAAGAAGTAATTTTCCACGAATTTGATTTCGAGACCTCAGATTTAGAATTTGAGGTCTCCAAATCAACCATCCCAAGCACACAACTTCGTTTGACAAGGGTGTTTTTTTCTTTCATGATTATCTCGCCAACTTCGACGACCAATTGAGCTCAAATTTTCACAGGTTTGTTATTTTATGCATATAATGTTGAGATACACCAATGAGAAGACTGGTCTTTGACAATTACCAATAGTGTCCAGTGTCTTTAAATTGGGTCCAAATCAGTCATGGGTTGAGGTCACTCCATAGTCAGCCAGTACATTCACATGGACAGTGTAGAGGAAGCCGTTTCATAGTGTTAAGTTCATTAATCGATTTACAGTAGGTGGGGTGTGTCGTAGCACCAATTGTGTGCAAACATATTCCCACCATGCAACGTTTCAAATCCTACTTATTGATCTATGAAAATTTGATGTGTTTTACTTGGTATTTAGAAATAGAAAGTCGCATTGCCTATTTATGGTGATCCCTCTGCTTCCACTTCCCATATTGTATCTCAAACTTGCGCCGATCCCTGGCTATATGGCAGTTACAGGTTAAATGACTTCTGACTGGCACCCCAAAACAAAGACCACTAACATTAGGGCCAGATAGCTCAGTTGGTAGAGTGCTAGCGCATTAATCCAGGGGTTGCAGGTTTAAGTAAATTTAAGTACATTTTTACCCCCTTAATCTTCTAAATATTAAGTTTATGTTACCAAGTTGTCTCCAAGGTTGATTAGAGTCATCTAAATATTTGATATTTTTTAAATATTTGTTTTATAATTTGTTTTCTTCACAGTTTGAAGACGAGCTTTGAACGGTTCTGTGGCGAGAGGCTGAAAACAGAATGTAAAACTCCTAATAAAAGGTAGGATTAGATTTTGTTGCTACATTTTAAGTAAGTTACGATATAAAATTATGGTTTACTTTGCAGGAACTGTTTTCCAACCTGAAAGCAAGTGGGTTTAAGCTTGGGCGATATCGATTTATTTTATTCACGATATATCGCCGACAATATATCGCGATATTCGATATAATCGCGATTAATGAAATTTGACATCATCAGTCTTAAAAGTCCAAGTGAAAGTTGTAGAAGAGACAGTCCTAGTATAAGGGAGGTGCTCTAATGACCTATTCTTCTGGTTTTACTCCAAATCTATGGGGTATCAGCTAGCAAATACATCGCGATATTTAATCGATATATCGATATATCGCAATTATCGCGATTATCGGGATATATCGCGATAAATCGCGATATATCGATATTTCGATTAAAACCAAATCCATCCGATATCGAAATCGTGTCCAAATTAATATCGCGATATTCAATAATATCGTGATATCGCCCAAGCTTAAGTGGGTTTGGACTGGATATTGGGGGGGGGGGGGGGGGGGATGACAGGAACGACAACTTTTCAGTTTATGTGTTTAAAGTGTTTATTTCTTTGAATACACGTTAAAGGCAAAGCATGTATACCTTTGGTTTTTCGAACTGTTTGATTATTTTAATCCTATATAATAAATTGTGGTACACAGTAAAACTATTAAAGGGGAAATTTAATTGGTCTCCTGGTTTTTGAGATACTGCCGAAAAATTGTGAGCCAATGTGTCCATGAAGGATCAATAATCCCTAGTACATGTAAGATTACACAATCTAAGAAACGTTGTTTACAGTAACACTCTTCAGATCCATAATTTTATATATTTTCAAAAGATAATATATATTTTACATCCCCATTGCTTTGAGGTGAGATGTTTCGAAAGCTGTTGTCATGGTGGTAGGCTTTCAACATTTTTTTTTTATTGGCATTAATTACAATATACCGAAAGCACTGTTCTCTTTGTAAGCTTTATACGAAAGCTTCCCCTTCTTCAGTTCCTTTTGTTAATTCTGTCTGCAAAGTTCGTATTTACGTGTTGTCACTTTATAACTTACAATCTGTCTCAGCTTGTCAATATATTGTAGTCCAAACATTTGTTTGAATCAAATTTGGCAGAAATTTGACGCTACGGAGCCTTCGTATCAAGGGAAACACAGGAAAGGGGATTGTGTCCTGTAATACTTTGTCAATCAATGAGATTGCTTCACTCTACTCTGATTGGGGGATTGTCGGACAAATGTAATTTCTGGGAAAGACTTGTTTGTACGTGGCAGACAAAGTGCACGTGTGAGACGACAGCCCAATTTCATCAAGCCGTTATAAAATTTAAAAGCACAAGAAATTGCCTAGCGTCGACAAGTATTGCTTAAAAAAGTTACCAGCCTGAATATCATGTAGGTGTTTGTGATCATGGTGACTGGTTCCAGTCAAAGACAAAAGTTCTTAGCAAAGAAAGATGTTGCTTAGTAAGCAGAAACAGATAAAGATCCCAGTAGACTATGCAAGTATCGCATTGAACTGGGTTGGTCCTATGAACTATACTAAGTTTTAAGTTTGATTCTGTTTCTTCAAATACTTTAGTTTAACATAGTTTATGGCTATTATTACAATCTTTTTAAATAATGTT
The DNA here is from genome assembly GCF_032118995.1 of Asterias amurensis. Lineage (NCBI taxonomy): Eukaryota > Metazoa > Echinodermata > Asteroidea > Forcipulatida > Asteriidae > Asterias > Asterias amurensis. Next base: position 19,869,505 of record NC_092658.1, read on the forward strand.
GGGAAAGTAACATTAAGCGCTGAAATATTTGTATAAAAATAAATTTAACAAATCAACAAAGAAATCTTGACCTCCCTTTACGGTTGCTTGTAAGCAACTTTGCATTTAAAAAAATACAGTCTTCATTCGAATTTTGGTTTGTTTGTTGCAATATGCACAAGACTTGCACAGGCTATAACTTTGTGACCTTTTCCGGTTAGCAGAAATATTAGCCATTTTACTGTCTTCTGCTTTTTTTTTAGCAGCTTACGGATGTTGGCCATGCATAGTGACCCCCACCATCTTTATCTAAAATTGCAAAAATATTATTCAAAGAGATGACTCAGAATCGGCATCTACACAAAAATTGAAATACACTCTGACATTCAACATTTTGTATGAAAACAAAACAAGCAGAAAAGTACTTTTGAACACCAAATTGAAAATGTATTCCCTGGGATAACAAACACAACACTGTGTTCGAGTGCCCATTTTTAACCCAAGTCTCGCTCCAATGTCTGCATTGTTTTTGTTTATCCTTCGATGACGCTGAAGGAGGGGCCACACGCTCCTACATCCAGATACTGTTTGCCCCCGTGTTGTCCTCATGCCCACGACACTTGACTGACAAATTATTTATACTTGTGAATTGATGTGAGCGGCTCAAGAAAGAACCAAACGTCAGAGAGCTAAATCCTGATGTTTTGATTTTTGAACAAAATCTGTTAGTAGCCTACAGTCTGTGTGGGTGCCGATATGCTATACTTAGAGCCTCAGAGTTTTTTAAAAGATAAAAACTATCTCATACAACATCAATAATCAAGGTACAGGCTTCTATGACGTTTTTTAAAGGTCCTTAATAAATTTAGAACTCTTTCTTGTGCATGAGGCTTTTGTCATGAGACTGGTTTGTTGAAACTGCGGTGTTGTTAGAGTACACATTGGGTCGTAATATTTTTGTTTTCATATTTCCTGGTCTTTAGAGTGAGACAAGAAGATAATATGAAATATGATGGGGGGATGGGAATGATAATACAAACTGTGCTGTTCTTTCAAAAGGATTTATTTTAAGCAGATTGTCTGTGTTAAAGGCAGGGTATTCTTTCTTTTGGTAGTTGTCAAAGGCTAGTTATATCCTCACTTGGTGCATCCCAATGTTTGCCTAACAAATCTATTTGGGGTATAGGCCCAGTCAGCGAGGTTGCAAGGAAATAATGATGAAAGAAAAGACACACTGTTGCATAGAATTGTGTTGTGTTCTTTTAGATGCCTGAAAAAATCTTCACGCCTGAGACCTTTTAATTTCTTTTGTGAAAAGTTGCCTCTTTGTCTAAAACTATGTTGTTATGAATATAGTCTCCTGACGATGACTAGAGCAAGCTAGTCGAAACGTTGAGACCAATTCAGAACTGACTCCGCGGCAGTACAGTTAATTACGACCCTATAAGCTAAAGTAGTAGCCCAGTCTAATTTCTATACCATCCGCCCTGGTAATAGTTAAAAAGCAGGACAGTTCTTTTCAGAACTGAGAAGTCTCCCGAACCTCCGATTATCTACTCCACGGCAGTAGAAATAAGCAAGACAGTTCCCTAAGAACAACTCTACCTGGCAAGTAGATACACACATGGTGTTACCGCAAACTAAATATACATTGATACCTCACCATGCAATGCCTCAAATCCTATATATATTTTCATATTAATACATTTTAAATTTTAATGTGTATGTAGTTGCTGGGCACTTCTGAAAAACAGTGTTTCACTGAGAGGTTTCTCCAGGGTAAACAAGAAATAAATAAATGGAAGTGTTGTGGCCGAGCGGTTAAGGGCACCGAATTCAAACTCTGGTGTTTCTGATCAGCAGAGTGTGGGTTTGAATCCCCAGCCGTGACACTGTGTCCTTGAGCAAGACACTTAACCATTGCTTCGTCTTTCGGATGGGACGTAAAGCCGTTGGTCCCATGTGTTGTGTAATGCTTGTAAAAGAACCCAGTGCACTTATCGAAAAGAGAAGGGGTTCGCCCCGGTGTTCCTGGTTATGGCTGCTTAATGCGCCGTAGCACCTTGTAAACCCTTATAAGGTGCTAAATAATTGGGTCTCAGAATTCATCACTGCAATAACCTATCTTTCTGAAAGTTTGTATATATACTCAGCGCATTGAGTACCTTGTTTGGTAGATACGTGCGCTATATATAAGACTTCGATATTATTTATTATTATTATTATTATAAAAACTGTTACTTCAAAGGGGGTCATTTCAAACAATGTTTTATAATATTAACAGCTCTCCAGCGCTCTTTATTGATTTTGGAGTAAATAGCAAAGGCCTACCCTCCCTTTAAACTAAAAAAAACACATGAATGATTTGCTGTTGAAATGTTATTAATTGATTTATTTATGGATTGTAGCTTGTTCACTCAATCCAACCAGTCATCACCCACAATAAATAAATGTTTGTATGCACAAATTTTGGAGTCAGATTCCCGGATTATATAATGGACTTTTTTTATTCAACAATTAGTGGGGATAAGAAGTGAGAGACTTTTATCTGAATTCAGAAATCCTTCTAATATTTTTGTTTCTACAGAAAAAGAAGTTTTGATCATTGACATTTTACCAAGCTTGTGAAATCGAAATCCTAGGGTTATATAAAAGGTGGAACTTTCACATGTTGAAAAGTACCACCTAAAATGTTGATTATACGTATCAAGTTTCAGACTGTTATGTCAGCAATAACTCTGATGCTTTGACCCCGTTCCCACTGGACCCCGCATTGATCTCCCAATTCGAGAAAAGTGCGATCAAGGCCCTGAAAGGGCGAACAAAGGGCAATCAACGAGAAACAGGCTCCAGTGGGAATGCAAGGACAATCAGGATCTGACCGTGCAATTTTGATTCTCCTCTGGAGTAGGATTAAAGCGGGATCGGATCGCCCTTGTGGATTAATGGGCGATCAAAAGTCTAGTGGGAACGCAAAGGGCGATCAGACCCCGCAATTTGCTAGCAAAACAGTGTTCTGTTGAACCCACTTCCGTTCCCCAAAAGGGGGATCAATGCGCGATCATACTCAAGTGGGAACGCGACCAAGATTTCACGCCTGCAACTAATCTTGTTGCTGGATCCCGATCTCGCAATTGTGGATCCAGTGGGAACGCGGTCTTTGGCAACATTACTGTGATCAGGTGCTGAATGTCCTTGCTATGTACTTTACTCATCAGTGTAATGATATGATCAGGTCAGATTTCACCACAGCATGGATTGCATTGTTTTCCTAAGTTGATTAGCCCTTAGTTTCCTTTAAGATTAGTCCCAAGGACAAATTTTCAGGAGTCTGAAAAGTAATAATGTCTTGTGTGGAAACAGAGGCTGATTTCACAGAGAGCTAAGATTGATCTTAACTGCAAATCAATTGTAGATCTTGCTTTTATCGTCAAGTGTGATGTCACAATACAGAAAAAGAAGTTTTGATCATTGACATTTTACCAAGCTTGTGAAATCGAAATCCTAGCGTTATATAAAAGGTGGAACTTTCACATGTTGAAAAGTACCACCTAAAATGTTGATTATACGTATCAAGTTTCAGACTGTTATGTCAGCAATAACTCTGATGCTTTGACCCCGTTCCCACTGGACCCCGCATTGATCTCCCAATTCGAGAAAAGTGCGATCAAGGCCCTGAAAGGGCGAACAAAGGGCAATCAACGAGAAACAGGCTCCAGTGGGAATGCAAGGACAATCAGGATCTGACCGTGCAATTTTGATTCTCCTCTGGAGTAGGATTAAAGCGGGATCGGATCGCCCTTGTGGATTAATGGGCGATCAAAAGTCTAGTGGGAACGCAAAGGGCGATCAGACCCCGCAATTTGCTAGCAAAACAGTGTTCTGTTGAACCCACTTCCGTTCCCCAAAAGGGGGATCAATGCGCGATCATACTCAAGTGGGAACGCGACCAAGATTTCACGCCTGCAACTAATCTTGTTGCTGGATCCCGATCTCGCAATTGTGGATCCAGTGGGAACGCGGTCTTTGGCAACATTACTGTGATCAGGTGCTGAATGTCCTTGCTATGTACTTTACTCATCAGTGTAATGATATGATCAGGTCAGATTTCACCACAGCATGGATTGCATTGTTTTCCTAAGTTGATTAGCCCTTAGTTTCCTTTAAGATTAGTCCCAAGGACAAATTTTCAGGAGTCTGAAAAGTAATAATGTCTTGTGTGGAAACAGAGGCTGATTTCACAGAGAGCTAAGATTGATCTTAACTGCAAATCAATTGTAGATCTTGCTTTTATCGTCAAGTGTGATGTCACAATACAGAAAAAGAAGTTTTGATCATTGACATTTTACCAAGCTTGTGAAATCGAAATCCTAGCGTTATATAAAAGGTGGAACTTTCACATGTTGAAAAGTACCACCTAAAATGTTGATTATACGTATCAAGTTTCAGACTGTTATGTCAGCAATAACTCTGATGCTTTGACCCCGTTCCCACTGGACCCCGCATTGATCTCCCAATTCGAGAAAAGTGCGATCAAGGCCCTGAAAGGGCGAACAAAGGGCAATCAACGAGAAACAGGCTCCAGTGGGAATGCAAGGACAATCAGGATCTGACCGTGCAATTTTGATTCTCCTCTGGAGTAGGATTAAAGCGGGATCGGATCGCCCTTGTGGATTAATGGGCGATCAAAAGTCTAGTGGGAACGCAAAGGGCGATCAGACCCCGCAATTTGCTAGCAAAACAGTGTTCTGTTGAACCCACTTCCGTTCCCCAAAAGGGGGATCAATGCGCGATCATACTCAAGTGGGAACGCGACCAAGATTTCACGCCTGCAACTAATCTTGTTGCTGGATCCCGATCTCGCAATTGTGGATCCAGTGGGAACGCGGTCTTTGGCAACATTACTGTGATCAGGTGCTGAATGTCCTTGCTATGTACTTTACTCATCAGTGTAATGATATGATCAGGTCAGATTTCACCACAGCATGGATTGCATTGTTTTCCTAAGTTGATTAGCCCTTAGTTTCCTTTAAGATTAGTCCCAAGGACAAATTTTCAGGAGTCTGAAAAGTAATAATGTCTTGTGTGGAAACAGAGGCTGATTTCACAGAGAGCTAAGATTGATCTTAACTGCAAATCAATCGTAGAGCTTGCTTTTATCGTCAAGTGTGATGTCACAATACAAATCTGTGATACAGACAATTTGTCTTACGATGGATTTCATTGCTTTGTTGAGCCCTGAATTGTTTGGCTCATTGCTAAGGTGCATGAATCTGTTGGTTGTTGATTCGTAACACTGAGTGAACCTGAGATTTTGTTTCCTGATTCGCTGTGGTATTGCTTTCACCACAAAAACAATCAAGACTTAACCATGTGTCAGCTAGATCTGAAAGGGAAGTGATGCTCAAGATTGAAAAATTTCCTGACACCAATATTATTTTGAGTTTGTGATCTATTCACCCTTTGATAATTCCAGCTGCGTGACAGGTTTATTTCTCGTCCCACCAGGAAGTTTACAATGTAAGTTCTGTGTTCTACCTTCTTGGATTATTTTGGGACATTATTGTTTGTGTGGAGGGTTCTTAAACCCGTGGTTAGGGTAATGAGTAAGATTTTGTGTTGTCTTAAAGACACTGGACAATATTGGTAATTGTAAAAGACCAGTCTTCTCAATGCATAAAACAACAAACCTGTGAAAATTCACCTCAATTGGTCATTGAAGTTGCGAGATAATAATGGAAAAGAAAAAACCCCACCGTTGTCACACGAAATTGTGTGCTTGATTTCGAGACCTCAAAATCTAATTCTGATGTCTCGAAATAAAGTTCGTTGAAAAATACTTCTTTTTTGAAAACTACGTCACTTCAGAGGGAGCCGTTTCTCACAATATTTTATAACTCCAGCTGCGTGACGGGTATAATTTCTCGCCCCACCAGGAAGTTTACATTGTAAGTTCTGTAAACTCCCTTTTTGCATTATTTTGGGGCATTATTGTTTGTGTGGAGGGTTGTTATATGTTGCAAAATGAAGGTAGGGGTAAGATTTTGGGGTTGTCTCAAGAGTTTGAAGAGTAGCATAGCTATAAAGGGTGTTTTCCCTGAACATTGCATTGGGGGTGAGGGGTCGCAAATTTATTACTTGTAGTTGCAAGTTTAACAGTGTAAAAATAAATGTTATTCTCGTTAGAAGGGCCATGGATATCAAAATATTTCTTCTTCTAATTTTGTACTGTCTATTTTGTTTATAAAAAGAAGAAGCAAAATCCAGCCTTGAACCAAGGCTGAGGGCACCATCCTCCTCGCTAGCAAAAATAGCTTAATTCAATTCAACTCAAATCAATTCAGTTCATTTTTGGTCAATGGAAGAAAATTCCCCTGCGTACATGTATGTTAATCATAATGTAATTACACACACACACACACACACAAATATGCTGAATACAAATATAACCATGATTTAATCACATCTTCTCATAAAGTAAATAATGTAATTAATGTTTGGGCTGATCGTTGATGAGAATTTGAAAAAAACAGAAGTACAAAGTCTTGAATCTGAAAAAAAGGAGTACAAAGTCTTGAATTTGAAAAACAGAGTACATAGTCTTGAATTGAAAAAAAAGGAGTACAAAGTCTTGAATTTGAAAAACAGAGTACATAGTCTTGAATTGAAAAAAAGAAGAAAAAAGTACAAAGTCTTGAGTTTGATAAACAGAGTACGACGTCTTGCCACGTTTTGCACTTTACTGACTCTTTAAATAAAATTGCTGATTGCATGCCTCACATCATGCACAAACAACTGTAAAGTAGCCGCAAGCTTGCATTGATGTTTTCCTTTCATTTATCAGTCTGCTCATAGTGTTTTACACACCGTCACCTTTCACACGTGTAGAACATTTTCCCTTAAAGATACTGGACACTATTGGTAATTGTCAAAGACCAGTCTTCTCACTTCGTGTATCTATTACTTCAGAGGGCGAGCCGTTTCGCACAATGATTGATACCATCAACCTCTCCCCATTAATCGTTACCAAGTAAGATTTTATGCTCATAATTATTTTGAGTAATTACCAATAGTGTCCACTGCCTTTAAAGAGGGACTCCGCGATGAAATTCAGTTTTTGTGTTGCGCTCACTTTCCAACAGAGAGTCCTCACTCATGAAGGCCTGGAATCGTTGCCCTAGTCTTTAGTCTTGGCCTTGGTGCCCCTTTAAAAGTTTCTCAATGACTTTAAGATTTTCCGATGGAAGTGCTCTTTGCAAAATGAAAATGATCTGTGCCCTTTCAAGATGAAATTTCCAAGCCTGCTCATGAAAGTGGGGAACAAATCACAACTCTAACCTCACGTTAAAATGGTATAAAATGCCAATGATCCACACAAATTTGCCTCGAAATTGCGTGGTTTCCTTTTACTTTGCGAGCTAACATGGTCAAAAATTTGACTCCCATAAATGGTCGACCGTGTTAGTCGATGAGGTAAAAGGAAAAGCGTGCAATTTCGAGGCATGTTTGTGGGATCATTGTATTCTACTTTTACAACATCTTTCTACCCATGAATTTTATAACAAACGGTTACAATTGCTTTTCAAAGACCAACCCGATCCGATTCAAGGCAACGTGTTCCTTTAAAGAGGGGTCCATCCGTTGGAAAATGAAGGCATAACAAATAATAATTTCACTTTGGAGCTCCACTTTAACAGTGTAGAAAAACATGCAATTATGTCAAAAACACACGACCGTAGTTAGCCCAAAGAAATTCTCAATTTCTTGAGGTATTTGATCACCCTGATGAGTTTTTCACACTTTTCTAATACTTTGGAAGGGGGGGGGGGCCTTTTTTTCTTTTCCTTAAAATTAATCATTAATGATTTGATTGTCGGCGCCCTCTCTACCAGTAGGTCAAACAAGGTGACAACGTCATCTATCACTGTTTGCCGAATACCGCCTACTTCATCTTAACACCATTTTGAGGATGGGAAAATCTTGGGTGTGATCGCACAACTCTCTGATGGATTCAGTTGACTTGTTTGGTCGGGGTCACCCCTCAACGCACCGCTGTGGACGCGTACTTCTTACACCTTCTTAAAATATGAAATTAATTGGCAATTAACCTTTTAAGACGTAAGATGTTGACAGAGACTATAAGGAAATAATCACACCTGTCCTCCCACTCTCAAATATTGGAGAGTGGGGAGCTTTTGTCAGGTTGTGGTGAAGTTTGGGTGATATTTGAAAATTCCTTTTTTTTTTTGAATGAGTATAAAAGAGAAAATATCTTTTTGTACAGCTGGTCTGGCACTGTAGTTTATCTTTCTGTTTAACCTTTAAAAACCAATGTAGGTTTGAGTTCATCAGGGATAAAGAATATAGTTTGTTACCCTTTCATAATAATAATAATAATAATAATAATATCTAAGTCTTATATAGCGCGCGTATCTACCGAACAAGGTACTCAAGGCGCTGAGTATTATATACAAACTTTCAGAAAGATAGGTTATTGCAGAGATGAATTCTGAGACCCAATTATTTAGCACCTTATAAGGGGTTACAAGGTGCTATGGCGCATTTAGCAGCCACAGCCAGGAACGCTGGGGCGAACCCCTTCTCTTTTCGATAAGTGCACTGGGTTCTTTTACATGCGTTAATACAACACATGGGACCAACGTCTAAACGTCCCATCCGAAGGAAAACCAATGGTCAAGTGTCTGGCTTAAGGACACAAGTGTCATGGCTGGAGATTTGAACCAACACTTTGCTGTCAATCAGAAACACCGGAGTTTGAATTCGGTGATCTTAACTGCTCGGCCACGAAACTTCCACTTTCTCCCTTGTGTATAATATTTTTAAGCACTCTATACTTTTCCCAATTTCTGTGAAAAACAAGTTCACAGGCAAAGCACTCAAGTGGGATTAGCACCTGCAACCTTTTTATTTCTAGAGCACATTAAAGGATCTGTAATAAATTTGCCATAAATTTGTGAGTAAAGAGCAATGCTGTTTTTCTTTACTCACCGTTTTCACTACTTTGATTTTAGACAACAAAATTGTAGCACGCCGCAGCTGCTTTGCAGCATGTTTTTATTAGTTGTTTGCTCTAACATGCAGATGTTCCACACTGCAGTTATGTACGTAACTCACAAAAGCATCCCAGTTTGTCAATACTTGTTTGTTTTCCTCAAGGGTGGCTTCACTTAGATTAAGAACCCAGCCTATGCCCAACAATGATCAAATAATAGTTTTGGTTTTTTTTTGTTTTTTTTTCTTTTCGACAATCTAATCATGTGATCAACATTTTATTTATGTTCCACGTAATGTTCCCTTTTTCCAAATGGCAGCTTCGCTTTGATTAAATCCGTCTGCATGTCAACATTATTACAGAAATAATAATAATATTGTTTTTTGTTGCAACGTTCTAATCTTGTGATAAAGATTTTAACAGATGTTGCATGCAATGTCTGAATTAAAAATCTGTTTAGCATACATATTATATATATATATAGGTTGCTAAAAACTAAAAGAATTAATGACTGTAAAAGCTTATTTGGAGAGAAGCACTGCAGCTGTTTTAAAAGTATAAACTACTTTGAAAAAGGATTTCCATTGAAGTGATTATGGATACCATTTTTGTACTATTGAAAACCTTTTCAATGGAAATTGCAGATTACAAAAATTAAAACTGTTTTGGAAACTAAGAAATTCTGCCAGTGGTGATTTGGGAATTATGAGCGAATTATAGGCGAATTATGGGCGGGTTTTCCGGCACTGACCACTGTGGGCAGAACTCTGGTACTTGCCCCCACTCCTATTGAGCAACGTTCAGTTGTCAAAACTATCAAATTATTGACAAGTACATTGTACAGTGATGAGTAATTTTCGACTTTCACCTGAATTCAGAATTTTTAAAGTCTGCCTGGATAAAAGAGTGCTCCAAGTCCAGCAGCCGATTTCACGAAACGCTAGGATTAATCCTATCTCGAGTTAGGACGAGTAACTCGTCCTAACTGAAGATGGGTTCAATTTACCCTCATCTTAGGATACGGAACTGAACTCGTCCTAGGATTTGTAAGATTAATCCTAAGTTAGGAAGAGTTTGGAGAAATCGACGGCTGCTCTTCTCTACATAAGTAGCACTGAGGATACTCTAGCTCATTGGAATCTGTATGATACATGCAACTCCAGGGGTTACAAAAAGGTGGGAATTATTTCAATGTACCTTCTAAGATCCGAATCTCAGTTTCAGACTTAATCGTCAGCAATGACTTGCACCTCTGTAAATAAACAGACTTAAAAGGTAGTGGACACTATTGGTAATTACTCAAAATAATTATTAGCATAAAACCTTTCTTGGTGACGAGTAATGGGGAGAGGTTGATAGTATAAAATATTGTGAGAAACGGCTCTTTCTGAAGTGCCTTAGTTTTCAAGAAAGAAGTAATTTTCCACGAATTTGATTTCGAGACCTCAGATTAAGAACTTGAGGTCTCGAAATCAACCATCTTAACGCACACAACTTCGTGTGACGGTTTATTTGTCTTTCATTATTATCTAGCAACTTCGATGACCGATTGAGCTCAAATTTCCACAGGTTTGTTATTTTATGCATGTGGTGAGATACACCAACTATGAAGGCTAGTCTTTGACAATTACCAATAGTGTCCACTGCCTTTAAATTGAGAAGTTTAAAGTCACTGGACACTATTGGTAGTTGTCAAAGATCAGTCTTCTCACTTGGTGTGTCTCAACATATATGCACAAAATAACAAAGCTTTGAAAATTTGAGCTCAATTGGTCGCCAATGTTGCGAGATAATAATGAAAGAAACAACACCCTTGTCACACAAAGTTATGTGCTTTCAGGTGCTTGATTTTGAGACCTCAAAGTCTAATCTTTAGGTCTTGAAATCAAATTCGTAGAAAGTTACTTCTTTCTCGAAAACTATGTCACTTAAGAGGGAGATGTTTCTTACATTGTTTTATACTATCAACCTCTCTCCATTACTTGTTATCAAGTAAGGTTTTATGTTAATAATTATTTTGAGTAGTTGCCAATAGTGTCCACTGCCTTTAAGTTGGTAAAGTTAATACTATGACTTGCCTGAATTTGCTTTGATAGCACTGTCACTATTGAAGTGAAGCCGGTCGTACCTCTGTGATTGAGTGGAATGATCTTGCGTTACCCAGCACAATCAAACGCCTGGATTAATCTATCATTCTACGTGGGTGATACAGCAATCCCCTGATGCCCGAAGTTGAAACTCAACACTAGGCTGGCACCCAGAATTGCAAGGTTAACCCTAACATGATCGTGTGTCGCATAATCAAAACCGAACTGTATAAAAATTGTTACCGCGAAACTTGCCCAATGAATAAATGAATTTAGAAAGGTATGAAAAGCTGTCTTTATTTTACACTGCTGAGTTTCTCTGAAGACAAAGAAAAAAATGGGGTGTCCCTGTGGACGTCAATGCCAAATAGAATCCAATCTTGGTAGCCAATCCGTCGATTGATAAAATTGGGTACTGGGGGAAAGCGTAGAAAAACAAATTGACAAACTAACCCATTAATCTGGAGTCCTTTTTTTTACGGTTGTTTATTTCTGTGAAAGGGAGTTACCCATCACTCTCTCCATGTATGTCATACATTATTATACCACCGCTTACAAATATTCTGCCTTTCATTGGTTTAGAGCGCATCACATGATATGTCTTAGTTTTACTAGAAACGACGGCCGTGTGATAGTGTATCGTTTGCGGTGTGATAGTACGACAACTATATCACACGGGGTACAGTACCCAGACGTCATTTTACCCACCTCGAACCCAATCAGTTGTGCATCTGTGTATCTGAAATGCGCGTCGACCGTTACGTGTACGAGTATGATAAATAGTCTGTTGGGGTGTTCTAAAACAAATATTGACTGCTTTCACTCCTGCTATGGTCAAAACGTCAACTACCTCGGTGATCCCCGGACCGTTCCATTTCAAAAAAAAAAAACGCTCCGGGGATCACCTCAGGAGTCGTAGTTTTAACCATACATGTAGCACTTGAAGCAGTCAATATTTGTATTTTAGAAGCAGAAAATAGAATTAGCTGTTGCTCGTGCCTTTATTACACTGCCACGACCCTGCCGGTTTTAAACAGCCGTTTAAGAACTCCCCGCTACCCTTTTATTCCCTTAGTTGCTGGGCAGCCTCTTCCATCCAGTACATCCACATTTCAAATGGGGGCACAATCAGGACATCAATTAGGGCATGAGGGGCCTCTGGTTTGTTGCCCCCTCCCCCGTAGTTGCGGTTGCGCCACTGACTCTTCTGAATGAAAACCTATAAAGTGCACAAATCTATCAAAGTGCTCATGGCGCAAAATACAAACAATAGCGTACGCATTTACAATAACCAAAACCATGTAGGCCTTCTTGTACATTGTAGGTCAGGTCGTAGACTGATATTAAATTGGTTGTGTGTTATATATGAGAGAGAAATGATGGCAGAAAAAAAAGTAAGACATCTCACATCAGGGAACACCAGAGAAAGAAATGAATTCAGTTGAAAATTGTCATTTGTGTTTTTATTCCCAAAGTAAATTTCTGTGTCAAATAGTATTGTAAAATACTGTACCCCAACTTTGTTTGGCGTAATTGTACATGACAGGCTGAGGAGAAAAAATTGAGCCATGCTTGTGATTGAAATGAATAAAGCATGTTGTCCTCAGAATAAATAAATGTTGTGCAAACTTTAGGCTTTTTTCTTTTTAGTACAGTAAATTTATTCAAAGTCCAAACTGGTGTGCCTTGTCACGTCTGTTTTCCCTAAATGAAATTGCACTACACTTGATTTATATAATACAAGTTCACTACGGGTTATACCTTATGGATAAAGGCCTGGTCACACAGGCCCTGATAAAAACAAAACGAAAACGAGAACGATAAAAATGCACGTCCTCGTTTGGTTAAATTGCCTCATGTAGAATACGCCCACGCTCATTCAACCAATCGAGGGCGTGCATTTGCATCGTTCTCGTTTTCATTCTCGTTATCGGGGCCTGTTCTCATTATCGAAATGCACTTTTCCATCAAATTATTCCTGCTTAAATCATTTACATACTTATGTAGACCATTCCTTAAAATGTCTCAACTCCTTGGGAAGCCTACAGCCCCAAGCTGCTCACATTAATGCTAAGAGAGTTAATCCCACCATGGAGGAAGGAAGAGAAGGAGCTTGAACGACCCGCAAAACCGCAGAGTAACAAAAGAATACTCTGACAATGCCCCTGTCTGGCAAGTGGAAAAAGATAGGGGAGTTCCAGCTGGACGGCCGATTAACGAGCGGGATTTAATCTTTTTGTACAGAACGACAAACCGACAAAACAAAAATGGTAGCGCCCTCTATTGAAAAAAAATTAACAACTGCGGTGTCTTTGTGCATAATCTAGGCACTGAAGGCACCGCAGCAAATGGCGTACCGTGCTCAACAGGTGCTCGCCCGGAGCGCGCCCGGATTGGTGTATAGAGGTGCTATCATGGCTAAGTGCCTCGGTGAAGGCCACAGGTGTCACGACTGGGAATCGAACCCACACTCTGATTCAGCCATCAGAACTTGAGTCCAATACATTGGACAACTCAGCCATGACACACAGTAGCTCAATATACCACTTACCTTGAAATAATAATAATAATAGTGGCTTCTTATATAGCAGTCAGGTCGGTCGCGTCACGGCGCTGAACAACATTATTAACCCTGGTCACTGGGCCTTCCTTAAACCATCTCAGCTCCCTGGGGAGTATACAGCCTGTGCCCCCAAATATGTAGCGCACTAAGCTAATAAATCACAAGAACCAACTCTGCCCTCAAAGGTACCCATTTTACCCCTGGGTTGAGAAAAGCTTGGTTAAGTGTCTTGCTCAATGACACAAGTGTCACGACTGGGATTCGAACCCACACTCTGCTGAACAGAAGCACCAGACCTTGAGTTCGGTGCTCTTATCTGCTCGGCCACGACACCCCCACTTGTATGTAGTTATAAACCTCCTATTCGGTTTTACAACATTCGGTTGAAGGCAGTAAATGGTTGAGTGTCTTGTTAAGGTACACATCTGTATCAAGACCGGGACTCGATCCCACACTCGGCTGATCAGAAACACCAGAACTTGACTTGAGTCCTGTGCGCTGGACTACTCTGGCAGAACACGCCACGCGGTTTAACCATAGAGCAACACAACGTATGACGACCCTGTAAAATTTGTCTTGTTGAAAGAGTTCCTTTCTAATATTGTTTTCAATTTTATTTTGTTTAAACACACTCTGCTACATAACGATTAAGTGCAAAATCAACTTAGAGTTTGTCCTGTGATAAGAGCTTTGTTAAGTTCAGTGCAGACACTTCAAATACATGCTTTAAAGACAGTGGACACTATTGGTAATTGTCAAAGACTAGTCTTCTCACTTGGTGTATCTCAACATTTGCATAAAATAACAAACCTGTGAAAATTTGAGCTCAATCGGTCGTCGAAGTTGCGGGATAACTATGAAAGAAAAAACACCCTTGTCACACAAAGTTGTGTGCTTTCAAGATGCTTGATATCGAGACCTCAAAATCTAATCTAATAGTGTTTGGGGCAAATTTCAATACAAAAACAGACTTACTTTTATTTTAATTTTATTTTATTACCTTCATTGCACAAGTTCATCAAAAAAATTACATTGGTGCAAAAGGAAAACCCTGAACAGGTACACATGCCCACTAAATGGGTACCCTTGTTCAAACATCAAAAACATAAAGACAAGGGACAAGCACAACTAAAGGCAAACAACTGAAGAAAACAAAGAAATCCTTTAAAGCCATTGGACACTTTCGGTAAAAAGCATTGTATAAGGCCCACATTTCGTGTATCACAACTTATATATAAAATAACAAACTTGTGAAAATTTAGGCTCAATCGGTCATCAGAGTCGGGAGAAAATAAATCCGTAATTCTCGATATCGAAAATTGATATTGTTTTAATGTTTTCTCGAAAAGTAAAGCATTTCATGGAATAATATTTTAAGAGAAGTCTTTCACCATTACCTTCTGTAAACCCTGTAAGTTATTTGTAAATCTGTGTTTTTGTTTTTCTTCTCCTGTGCTGAAAGTGTATAATGGCTTTTATTCACATTGTTGGTAAAATAAAATTTAAGCATGAAATATCTAAAAGTGAAACAAATTTAACAAATCAACAAAGAAATAGACCGCCTGAGAATAGACCGTCAATCGATTCGTCATTTTGTCATATATATGGTAGCTTAATTTTCTATTTGCGAATCATCCAGATTCCCTGGCATTTGCTGCGGCTATAAAGGAGTACAATTATCTTGGATAAATACAGCATGTTTTTTTAAAAAGCTACATATGGCCATATCAGCTACACTTAGACACGTACTTGTACTGGCTCAGATGGGCAGTTTTTATGACAAATATTTTGATGTATATTTGTGTGGGAGCTTCGTGTTTCGTTGGTTCTGTTTTTGTCTCAATTGAATCTCGAGGGAGTTTTCCAGCCCATGGGATGTTCTTGTACGAAAGTATGGTAGTATTTTTATATCGTAACAAGTTCTGCGTGTATGCCAAATGTCAAACCTTGAATAAGCAACAATGGACACGTCTTTGTGGTAGTTTAAAAAGGGTCTTTCCGTATGGTTACATTTGTTGTTCATATAAATGTGACGTTTTTTATTTTTCAGAATCTCCATTTTGTAAAATTGTTTTTTGTTTTAAATGCATCCCACAATTTAGAGTTACAAACGTCGTTTGGAAAATCTGAAACCACTTTTCGGTATAATGAGTATTAACAATGCAATGTGCAAAATGTGCATTGCACAACATTTGGGACCTGCGGCTTGTGGTCCCAACTGAAGGACGAAGTAATAATGGTTAAGGTGTCTTCTTTAAAGGCAGTGGACACTATTGGTAATCACTCAAAATAATTATTAGCATAAAATCTTACTTGTGACGAGTAATGGGGAGAGGTCGGTAGTATAAAACATTGTGAGAAACAGCTCCCTCTGAAGTGACGTAGTTTTCGAGAAAGAATTAATTTTCAGCGAATTTGATTTTGAGACCTCAAAATTAGAATTTGAGGTCCTGAAATCAAGCATCTGAAAGCACACAACTTCGTGTGACAAGGGTGCTTTTTCTTTCATAGTTATCTCGCAATTTCGACGACCAATTGGGCTAAAAATTTTCACAGGTTTGTGCTTGACTGCTCGGCCCAGCGTCGTGTCATTATACATTAAAAAAATTATCTGTAAGGGAATTTAATATTGAAATAACTGCAAATGGCAAAATAATTTTGTATTTCACAAACACTACAGCCAAGTTACAAAGCTTTTAAACATTCTAAAATGTGACGCAAGACTGTAATTGAGGGATCGGTACATTGTTATCATTTGTAGAGTGGCAGTATATTTTAATTATATTCATAAAACTGTAAAATTTGCCTGTTGGGTTTAATACCCAAATAAAAAAAATTCTGAAGTTATAAAAAAGCATCCTCGCCTCTCCGAGCACTCTTCCATAAACATTGTTAGATTACAACTGATTTTTAAAGGGAAGGTACACGTTTGGTAATTATTCAAAACAAATGTTAACTTAAAAACTGACTTGGTAACGAGCATTGGAGAACAGTTGATAGTATAAAACATTGTGGGAAAACGACTCCCTCTTAAGTAACATAGTTTTTATAAAAGAGGTATTTTCTCACTAAAATAATAAAAGACTTCTAGCTATTCCTATCTGAAAGCACACAAATTCGTCTAACAAGGGTGTTTTTTGTTTCATCATTTTCTCGCAACTTTGATGACCGATTGAGCCCAAATTGTAACAGGTTTGTTATTTAATGCTTATGTTGGGATACACCAAGTGAGAAGACTGGTCTTTGACAATTACCAAACGTGTACCTTCCCTTTAACATGTTTAAAGGACAATTCATTTGATATTTTAAAGAGTGTTTGGCACAGGTTGTCCTTGTCATTAATCGGTGGTCCTCCCCTACAAACCGTGCTGCCCTTACAAAATGCTACATTACCATGCCTAACCACTGGCCAGCAATTGTCCGCCCAGGAAAGCAGAGTTAAATTGTGTGCACCGAAAATTACTCGGAGCTGAGGGAAAGTCACATCCTCGCAAACAATTAGGGGAGGCAAATTGATTACTGGTGGTGCCGGCTGACTGTTTGCGTCGTGTGTGGACGTTGTGGTTAGACTTAAAGGCACAGGACACTATTGGTAATTACTCAAAATAATTATTAGCATAAAACCTTACTTGGTAACAAGCGTTGGAGAGCTGTTGATACATTTTGAGAAACGACTCCCTCTGAAGTAACGTAGTTTTTGAAAAAGAGGTTATTTCTTACTCAAATAATAAGACTTCAGCTGTGCGTCTGAAAGTACAAAAAGTAATGCAACAAGGGTGTTTTTCTTTTCATTATTCTCTTGCAGGTTTGATGACCAATTCGAGCCCAAATTTTAAAATCTGTTATTTTCTTCATATGTTGGGATGCACAGAGTGAGAATACTGGTCTTTAACAATTACCAAGCATGTCCAGTTCCTTTAAGGGGCGTCCGTGCCAATCGAGAATTACAATCACTGACTACATTTTTCCCCTTCTTTTTCTACTTTTTTTCACTATCCCCCAGGCAAATACAATTATTATTCTTTGTTGACAAGTCTCTTTGAGCTGTGTTCATGTTGATGAAGACGACAGTCTGAACGAAGTTGGTTTTGTAAGAGGAGTTTATCCAATGCTCCTTGTTGTGTTGTACCATGATTGGTTGTGGGCAGGTGTAGTTAATGTCTGTGTACCTTAAGCTATAAATGATAGTCCATGAACTCTCAGTCGATGCACTGGCAAGTTACAGGCTGCTTTACTGCCCTTGTGAGAACGCGTACACCGAAACGTAATAAAATTCGTGTGTGTTATTTTCAAATTAGAATTGTTTGGTTGTCTCAAAATGTTTAGGAAATCTCTTCCATGTTAAATTATTACCCACATGGAAACGTTTGTAGTTGTCAGGCACTGCCAGCGAACTAAGGCTTGACAAGAAATACAATAGATTATTCACCTCTAAGGTGATTCCTCTGCTGCCGCTTCCCAGGTTGTATCATATTATCTAGGGTGCGATCCCTGGCTATACGGAAGTCACAGGTTGAATGTATTCTGAATGGCATCCATGAATAAAGATATTGAAAAAATAGGGAGACAGCCAACATTACGGCTATAGATAGCTCATTGGGTAAAGAGCTAGCACGTTAAAATCAGGAGGTTTGTGGGTTCAAATCCTGCTGGATTAATTTTTTTTTTTTTAACCCAGAATAAATTAAAACCCTTGTGGTTTATTAGTTGAAAGCCTTTCATATTTATAATGGAAAACATTTGTCAATGTAATCCAGGGGTCGATTTCACAAAGAGTTAGGAGGACTAGTCATAGGAGATATTAGAAACGTGTGGCTAGTCCTAAGTTAGGACGAGTGGGACAAGTGACCCATTCCTAACTCGAGATAAGACTAGTCTTTACTCTTTGTGAAATCCACCCCAGGTGGTATTTTTGCCAACATGAATTTCAAAGCAAGTTGATGTCACTTTTGGTAAATTTTAGCCATAAGAAAGGTCTGTGAATTCTCAATATTCACAACCATGGCTAACAGAACATACCCTGAAGCTGTAGTCTCAACTCCATCTAAAAAGGGAATCGCAGCAAATAAAACTGAAAATAAAAATTGTGGATAGAGGACTTTCACCAATAATACGTGTGCAGGGATATTTTATTTTTACGTGATACGTGCCTTTGACCGTGACCATACTTTGGCAAGACTCATAATCTAGGTGTACCCATGCACTTTCTACCCCATTTTCACCTCTAGGAACTGCCGGGAGCTAAAAGTGTTCCTTTTATTTGATTAACTGTCAGCATGTATGCATTTTTTATTCTGTAAATTGACAGCTTAGGCTGTTCCTCTTGTCTCTGGAGATCCAGAATGGCTGGGTCTTGGAATAATAATAATAATATTATTATTTTTAAAGGCACTGGTAATTGTCAAAGACCAGTCTTGTTACTTGGTGTATCTCAACATATGCACAAATTAACAAACATGTGAAAATTTGAACTCAAATGGTCGTCAAAGTTGAGAGATAATAATGGAGGGAAAAAACACCCTTGTCACACCCTAGTCTGTGTGCTTGCAGATGCTTGATTTGGAGACCTCAAAATCAAATTCAGGGAAAATGACTTCTTTCTCGAAAACTATATCTCTTCAGAGGGAGCCGTTTCTCACAATATTTTATACTATCAACAGCTCTCCATTGCTTGTTACCAAGTAAGTTTTTATGCTTACAATTATTTGGAGTAATTACCTATTATGTCCACTGCCTTTAAAGGAACACGTTGCCTTGGATCGGACGAGTTGGTCTATTAAAAGCGTTTATAACCGTTTGTTATGAAATGCATATGGTTAGAAAGATGTTTTAAAAGTAGAATATAATGATCCACACAAGTATCACTCGAAATTGCACGGTTTTCCTTTTACGTCGCGAACTATCACGGTCGGCCATTTATGGGAGTCAAAGTTTTGACTCCCATAAATGGCCGACCGTGTTAGTCGACAGGGTAAAAAGAAAACCACGCAGTTTCGAGGCATATTTGTGTAGATCATTGTATTCTACTTTTACAATATCTTTCTAACCATATACATTTTACAACAAACGGTTACAGAACGCTTTTCAAAGACCAACTCGACCGATCCAAGGCAACGTGTTCCTTTAAAGTTTTATTGTCACATGTAAAATACATACAGTGAAATGCATTTTGATTTTGTGTGTCTAAACTAAAAAGATGTATTTTGCTTATAATCACCCAGTAAAAATTTACCATAATATACAAAAATACTTTTTTTTACTTGTTTTACTTTTTATTTTTTAGAAAGGACCCCTTTGTATACAGACTCAAGTACATGGCTTTATGCATCAGCGTGTTGGTTCCAATCCTGGTCATGACACTTGTGTCCTTGAGCAAGACACTAAAACTATAATTGCTTTTAATCACCTTGGGGTTGATGGTTCTTGTAATTGAGTGAGCTTGATGTACTACATAAAATGTCTCTGGCAGCTCTAGGCCGCATATCCCACAGGGAACTGAGATGGCTATTGAATACAATAAATGGTCCAGTAACAGGGGTAATAATGTGTGTGCACTATAGACATATCAATTTTTATTATAATTAAGTAGTTGGGATAGGAAATTGTAGAGAAAATTGCAGCAAGTTGATTGTTTTCTAATGCCAGTCTAATTCTCCCTATTAATACTGTTTTTTACAATTTCGACCCCATTGAACTTTTCAATTGAACTGAAAGAAGATGGTTCCGTCTTCTGATTAATGTATAAAAAAGAATATGTTAGGCCGCGAATTTCAAGAGCAACTTTTTGTGACGATTTTTGAAAGAACAAACTTACTTTCGGACTTGCTTTTCACATGTCTTCAAAGACCTAAGGTCTTGTCAGAATGATCAATTTCTGCCATAAGAAATGTCTACCTACATGATGGATAAAATAGCACAGAAACATATGCCAGCTTTGTAGACGGAATAAGCGAAAACCTTACTTGAAAATCGGTGCATATATAGGTTGTACAATGTAACACCTTAAAACTGGACAGATGAAGAAAACAAAAACAATGTCAAACATAATAGAGAGTCAGAAGTGACAAACAGAGAACTGAAGATTTGTTCAAGACATATCTTTGATTGTTTGGACATTGTACCTCGTTGTCAAACATTTTAGTCATCACGTTGCATTGCTTAAAAGACCAAAGACTAGAAGCTGGTGCCGACTTATATTTGTGTACACTTCGCACTACTCTGATATGCACTTCAAAGCACCGGCAGAGAGTGAAGAAAGTATGATATTTTATCAGTTTGTGATATTTAGTGCAGTGTTTGCCACAACGCTGGAATTTCTCGTGGGTAGTAGCAAGGATGAGCTAATTTTTCATGCTGCAATTGACAAGACAAACAATCTGTTGAATGATGGGGGAACAAAACTGTAATTATGACAGACCTGCACACTTGTGTCCTTGAGCAAGATACTTTACTATAATTGCTTCTCTTCACCCAGGGGTATAAATGGGTACCTGCGAGGGTAGAGGTTGATATTGTGAATGAAAAAGCCTTTGGAGCGATATAAACTGTTGCCCAGGTTGTATACTCCCAAGGGAGCTGAGAAACATTAAAAGGGATGTTATTGGCCCTATGACCAGGGCACTAATGTAACGCGCATTAATACGGTTATTGTGAAATGCGCTATATAAGAGTTATTATTATTATTATTATTATTATTATTATTATTCATGGGACTCTGACCATCAGAGTGCGAAAACATTGTTAGATCAAATGTTGCCTTTTTGTGTCCTTGCAGATTGTTTTGCCAGGTAGGGGAGGAAGGGGTTGGGGAGTGGAAGGGATAAGTTGAAGGGTTGTTAAAATTTCTCATTTTCATATTAGTTTTAAGCTGTACATTTGGGAGGAATTAATGTGATGTATGTTTTCTGTGTATTTTTTTCTCATATTTTTATGACTTTTTATTTCTGTTGAAGTTTGTCGTGCATTTGCTTTTCCATGGCAAAACAACCTACTTAAAATGTTTGGTTTCTTGTACAAGATCATTTCTGGGTTAATTAAGGGTATATTTTTTCCATTTCAAATTTTCAAAGGCATAAATGTATGGATGTGAACATAACATACTCTTTACACTTTTTCCCTGTTTATGGCAAGACGGCTTATCTCTTTACCTGCTTTTCTCAAAATGTATTTTTTTCAAGTAGTTCTGTTTTGCCATGAAATGGCCAGACTGGGAATGGTTGCATGGTAAACAGCCCCCCCATGAAGTGGGTCCCAGTAATTGAAAGAGTTCCATTCTAAATCTCGTAACATACTCTGCCTCTCTTTCCACCTTTGCCCTGTTTATCACAAAACATCTTTAAATCTCTTCTCAAAAAGCGCTTCTCAAAATGTCATTTTCCGAGTGAGGTTGCATGGTAAACAGCCCCCCATGAAGTGGGTCCCAGATATTGAAAGAGTTCAATTCTGAATCTCTCGCAGCAACCGACAATAGACAAGTTTTTGCAAATCTCACCCAAACTGTTTCTCATAGAGTCAGATCTCAGAGAGATACAAAGTGCGTAGTTTGTGTCCCTCGGCGAAGTATTTGTTACACTTATTTACACCGTAACTGGATCGGTTTCGGCCCCCCTGCTGCCAGATGAAACAAATGGGGAATACCATGTACATTGATGCCCCTTGTCTCGGGAGCTCACGGTGTATGTATTATAGCAGCTCTGCCCTTTCCACTGGCTATTCAACGGGGATTCACCGGCGCCTCTGGCTCCGTTAATACAACAGTAATGCCATGTCGAGGTATTATGCTCTGATGTATTCACAACTTTATTTGGCTTCATCATATAGTGATATGCGATGCCACCATTACCAGTATTATTCCGGGGTTCTCTTTTCTGACTTATTCTTCCGGACGGAATCGTAAGAATCGTTGGTTTCTTTTGTCCGGGCGGACTAATGGATTACAAAGTGGTAATGTGATCGCTTGGTATTATATTGGACTGTCTATTAATCTGTGGGATAGATATCAAGTCCAGTGAACTTTTTCACGGGGTGAGGGGCTACGGTTTATAACCATTGCTTCGTCCTTCAGATGGGACGCCAAAAGCCGTTGGCCCCGTGTGTCGTTTAACGCATGTAAAAGAACCCAGTGTACTTTTTGAAAAGAGAAGGGGTTTGCCCCGGTGTTCCTGGCTGTGGCTGCTGAATGCGCTGTAGCCCTCGTTAGGTGCTTCATATTTGGGTCTCAGAATTCATAACTTCAATAATCTATCTTTCTGTAAAAATGTATACAAGTTTACCAACCGCCTTGAGTACCTTGTCGGTACAGAGATACGTGCGCTACATAAGACTTTGATATTATTAATATTATTATTATTATACTAAACCTTTTATATTATTATTATTATTGTTATTATTATATTATACCTGTGGCTAGCATTGGATTTTACAGCACCAGTCATGGAATAGTGCTATTTATTCAATATGTTGCAATTATTCACTGTGGTTTTTGCAAACGCCTGTCAGCTTAAGACAAAACAGGCTATGAGCTACATACAAATCTGTGGCTTGGGGCGTTTTTGATACGGCCTGTTTATGCAGCCTTAACAGTAGCTTATTGCTCTAGAGGGAAACAGTCTGACATTCTAAAAGTTAAGTAAGTCGAGCATAAACCTGCAAGGAACGTATTTTTGTAGCTGGTCTGTTCTTCGCAGACGGACAAGTTTTGTTGTCATCTAGATTTTTATTTTTTTACTTTAAGTCAAAGTCACAAGCAAATGTTAGAAAAATACATAGCTGTCTCCAAACACGACAATTGAGCTCAGTTGTGAGATCAGAACAAGTTATTTTCTAAAGATTTTCTCAAAACTACAGCATTTCAGTAGAAAAATTTAAAGGAAAGTTATATCTACAATTGTGTATACTGTCAGTTTTTTGTATATCTTTGAGCAGTTTTATTTTTAATCTTACCTTTGCTTTAAAGACACTGGACACTAATGGTAGTTGTCAAAGACCGATCTTCTCACTTGCTGTATCTCAACATATATATGCATGAAATAACAAACCTGTTGAGCTCAATCGGCTGTCGAAGTTGCGAGATAATAATGAAAGAAAAAACACCCTTATCATACGAAGTTGTTTGCGTTCAGACGCATGATTTTGAGACCTCAAATTCTAAATCCGAGGTCTCAAAATCAAATTCGTGGAAAATTGCTTCTTTCGTGAAAATGACAGTGTCTTATTATACCAACCTCTCCCTATTTCCTGTTACCAAGTAAGGTTTTATGCTAATAAATATTTTTGAGTAATTACCAATAGTGTCCACTACCTTTAAGAGACACTTTTCGATGAATATGCAATCAAATTTACAGTGAGCAAATACTGACACATTAAGTGTATCTTTACCCAGTCCCCCAAAAAATTTAAATGCAATTTTGTTTTCACGCAAACATGTTGTTATCGCAATTCAAGACTCACCATGCAGTAAATCTAATAGAAAATAGATTCATGAAATCTGTGTTTACATTGCTACATGTTATGTATTCTCAATTCAGCTTCTACTGTGCAAAGAAATCCAGTTGGATTTAGCCAGTCTTGTTCGAAGCCCCATTATAAGCCTCATTGGTTGAACTGAAGTTACAAAACATATGCAAATGAGAAATTCACTTCAGAGCACAGCACACTCAGGCAACTACCAACTAAGCACCACCCACTATCCTCTTCATCCAATCAGGGCCTGACCAGGTCACTGTCATTATCCTATCAACCAAGCACAGCAGCACACAGATTTGCATATAAGCTGCTGAACACCACCCTCCAGTCAGTGTACATTGCATCATTACAACTTGTTCACAGGAGACACTTGTCACATTTGTAGTTTTACATCGATAATGTCTGTACTGCAAACACGCTGTTAAATCATTCTTGAACATCAGCATCTTGTGAGTAAAAGCGCACTCTGTAGTTTTACCAGGAAGAGTCATTTCAGTCCTTGGAAGGCGGTGAGTTTTTCACAAAACTAGCTTTAGATTTTAAGATTACATCAAATTTCGATTTTCAATTGGCGGAAGTGACAGCTTGTATGGTTGTAAACGATTCCTTGCCATTGACTATGAATTTCATAGCTCCTCATTCTTAAAGGCACTGGACACTATTGGTAATTACTCAAAATAATTATTTGCATAAAACCTCACTTGTTAATGAGTAATGGAGACCTGTTTATGGTATAAAAGATTGCGAGAAACGACTCCCTCTGAAGTAATGTAGTTTTCAAGAAAGAAATGATTTTCCAATAAAATATTTGAATTTGATTTTGAGACATCAGAATTAGATTTTGAGGTCCCGAAATCAAGCATCTGAAGGCACACATTTTTGTGTGACAAGGGTGTTTGTCATTGCATTAATATCGTACA
Source organism: Asterias amurensis (assembly GCF_032118995.1). NCBI lineage: Eukaryota > Metazoa > Echinodermata > Asteroidea > Forcipulatida > Asteriidae > Asterias > Asterias amurensis. The sequence goes on from NC_092658.1 coordinate 19,894,531, forward strand.
TATCGATAACCAATTGAGCTCAAATTTTCAAAGGTTTGTTAATGGCGAGCTGCTTTAGCAGTATGCGAAAACCTTAAATGAAAACCTTAAATGGTCAAACTTCTTATTGCAACGATGTACTGACTCGAAACTTAATACATTGCTTCTGTCATATAGATACGTATGAAAAGATAAAATTCAAAGAGTGCATCAATGGTTCCAGTTGACACTCTATTGAGCTGAAATTTTCATAGGTGATTTATATTGTATCTTTATTGATAATCAGGACTGTAAATCAGCAACACATTGGCAAAAACCAATCCATGGCCCTACCCTAAAGAGAGCACTGTTTTGTTTCCTACAAAGGCTACCGTAGGCCTGGTACTTCATGGAGGCAACGGAGGCGATTGCCTCCATGCCCCTGGTCATTGCCTTGGTGCCCTTGAAATGCTTACAGTAGAAATTTACAATTTCCTCACAGGGTGCCTTTTACTTAGAAGAAATTGCCTTAGTGCCCTTGCCCTTTCAAAAATGGAGCTTACAGGCATGCTACTGCAATGTATGTGATAACCCAAGTCACAAAAAAATCGTTGGTAATCGAAAGAGTGGATATATTCCCATCTTCCCGTTTTCAATTACACACACCATTTAAGCATTGAGCCTGTGATTATTGCATCAAATTTGGCCTTCATATTGTAGTCAAGGCAACACAATCTGTTGTATGGGTTGTCATGGATTTTGTGTATTTTATCCAGCCTCTTTACCATGGTCAGAGCGACTGTTCGATACCTCTCATCACTTACAAGTAATACTCAATACCTCTCATCACTTAACCCTGGTAGGGATCTGCTGAAAAGCAACACTGACTATTGAGCGCTTGATGACTAGTGATACTTTGGAGAGCTTGTATGACACTTACATGTAGTACATGCGTGTCAAAATGCGAGTATTTTAACGCGAATTAAAAATTAAAAAAATTACTCAATGCTTGTACAGAGTCACCCTTGAAGCTGCATACAGTCAAGAGTTTTTGCCTTTAGGGGCTAACATTGTATAATTTTGTGCAATTTTTTCTTCCTTGGGTTCTATTTGGATTTATTTTATTCCATTGTTTAACCTCTTGATGTTGTGTAAGTATTTTTGCCATGAAAGATGTGGTACTCATTGCTAAAACATTGGATTCAAACTGCCTCTAGCTACCGGGCAATCTCAGTGGTCTAGTTGGTTAGACACTGCTCTAGAATGGCTAAGGTCTTGGGTTTGAATCCCACCTGAGTAATATGCCTGGAATGCTTTTCACAGAGCTTGGTAATTTTTTGTAGTATACAGTGCATAACATATATCGGTGTTTATGGGTAAAAAAAAACAAAAAAATAACAACAATTTTGTTGTTGCCGTGCTGTATTTTTATTCAATTAAATTGAATAAATGAATCAGACATGTCACAAGAACGGAGAGGAATGAAAGGGGAACCAGTGTCTCTATGACTTGACCTCTTTTGCTACATGTAGCCTCCATAATTGGGTGGATCGGCCACAGACCTAATTAAAATGTGCCATATGCCGGAACGTTTTAATTAAAAGCAATACCAGTGCTTACGTGTGAGCAGCGCATGCTTGGAACAAATGGGGCGGAGAGATCAGTCACCCCTGGGAATGAGGTTGGTTCTTATCAACCTTGTCTGATTGCTGCAATCGAAATAAGCGGTGGTGATTTGCGCCAAGATCTTCAAATGCTATTTTTTATATGTACATATCTAGCCTACTTCATGGAAGTGTCAAGGCCGAGCGATTAAGAGAACCAAATTCAAACTCTGGTGTTCCTGATCAGCAGAGTGTGGGTTCGAATCCCCAGCCCCCACTGGTGTGCTTAAGCAAGACACTTAGCCAATGCTTTGTCCTTCGGATGGGACGTAAAGCCGTTGGTCCCATGTGTTGTGTAATGCATGTAAAAGAACCAAGTGCACCTATCGAAAAGAGAAGGCGTTCGCCCTGGTGTTCCTGGCTGTGGCTGCTGTATGCGCCGTAGCACCTTGTAAACCCTTATAGAGTGCTACATAATTGGGTCTCAGAATCCAATACTGCAATAACATATCGTTCTGAAAGTTTATATACTCAGCGCCTTGAGTACCTTGCTTGGTGTACATGCGCTATATAAGACGTCGATACTATTATTATTATGAAGGCTTCTTCATCACCATTCCACCTTGATCTTTCTTGTGCTTGTCGCATGTCTTCCGTCCAATGCCTACTTTGTCTCGTTTGTGATCTTGGGGTCCATTCTGTTATACAATGTATTCTGGTGTCATGACGCCTTACAAGGTGGCCTGCCCACTGTATTTTTTTCATCCTTTTTTAAAATTTTATACTTTACATCTATTTAGTCTAAATCTAACTAATAAAAATCTGATTTAACGAGGTCCATTTGGTTGTACGCAGTTTTCAACCACAAATGCTAAATCTATGTCTTTTTCTAGACTTTTACGGTTTTCCAGAAGAGACTATTTCTCTGGAGGATGGATTAAGGTCATTCACTGTATAATTTTGTAATCAGTGAGCCCTTGGATTGAAAAGTAATTATTAACTACTGAAATTGACTACGTTTTATATCAACTGCTTATTCTCTGAGGAATAGCTGTGCATGGTATGAAATAGGATAGCAAGGGCAGGAGAATTTATAAGTTTACTCTCTTTATAGACTCAATTCTATTTAATTTAATTCAATAATATGTTTATTTCATACTCTTGTTGGAAAACAGAAAAATTATGAGAATTAATCAGTAGGCCTACATAGAAATGTAACAAAATCAAAATCACATTATAAGTATATGGCACGTAGTATGCATCTAAACATATCCGAAAAAAACTGGTTATAAACAGTCCCAGCTGGTCATTATCAACGGTTTAAACACCCCAACGTGACGCGCTCTCCACCAATAGGAATAGCGAAACTGTCTGAGGTATTTATGAATATGGTTTTTTTGTTTACCTTGATTTAAAAAATATATATTTTGACTCAAGACTCCACATATTGAGCTTCAAATGAACAGACACTTGACTGCCAAAAAGCACAACTCATTTGCCCAGAACTCCAATATCGCAATACTCAGTCATGACTGACCAACTGTTACATTTTAATTTTGGAAAAGCCGAAAGGACAATGATTAAAACAGTCTCTTCCGTAATAGCGGACAAGACAGCGAGTAGTGAATAAGAGATTTATGGAGTGACAGCTCCTTTGGCCAGTTGATTAGAAGATTCATCAGAACTTGTTGAGGAATGGTCATGAAATAAGAGGTGTTGAAGTAATGTTTGTTGTTGGTTTGTTTTGATTTTTCTAACTCATGTTTTGAAAAATTGTCTTGAGTTGGGGTTTGAAAAGTCCCTAGATCTGTTGGGCAAATATTTTGAACAATTCTGATAAGATGACGAGAAGACGAATAAGAGGAAAACCACCTTTGAGATTTATGGAGTGACAGCTCGATTGGCCAGTTGATTAGAAGGTGAATCAGAGTTTGCTCTGGGATTGTGTCATGAAATGAGAGGTGTTGAAACAAAGTTTGTTTATTTTGTTTTTTCTAACTCATGTTTTGAACAGATTTCATGGTTTGAGATTCGACATGTCCCAAGATCTATCAGGCAAATATTTTGAACAATTCTGACAAGACAGCGAGTGAAAAAGAGGAAAACCTTTGAGATTTATGGAGTGACAGTTCCATTGTGCAGTTGATTAGAAGACTAAAGGCAGTGGACACTATTGGTAATTGTCAAAATCCAGTCTTCTCACTTGGTGTATCTCAACATGTACATAAAATAACAAACCTGTGAAAATTTTAGCTCGGTTGGTCGTCGGAGTTGCGAGATAAATATTAAAGGAAAAAACACCCTTGTCTCACGAAGTACTTTCAGATGCTTGATTTCGAGACCTCAAATTCTAAATTTGAGGTCTCGAAATCAAATTCGTGGAAAATTACTTCTTTCTCAAAAACTACATCACTTCAGAGGGAGCTGTTTCTCACAATGTTTTATACTATCAACCTCTCCCTATTACTAGTTACCAATTATTTAGGTTTTATGCTAACAATTATTTTGAGTAATTACCAATAGCGTCCAGTGCCTTTAATCAGAACTTGTTCGAGGATTGTGTCATGAAGTAAGAGGTGTTGAAACAACGTTTGTTTGTTTTGGTTTTTCTTACTCTTGTTTTGAACTTTTTTCATGGTTTGGGATTGGACAAGTGCCTAGGTCTATCAGGCAAATATTTTGACAAATTGTAAACAGTCCGTGAAGACGGAGAGATTAACAATCAGATCGTGTTGACTGTTGAAGAGGTCTGTCCTCACTGAGAATGACGTAGTGTACACGCAGGTTGTTGGAAAAGAAACATTGGAAGTGCACTGAATATTTTAAAACATTTTTAAACATTTTAACAATTTCATTAGGGTGGTGAGGGAGGGGCTGGTCTTGAACGAAAATTGTTCAGTTTGTTCAAAACTTTACATTCCCAAAACTTGTGTACGATTGAATTGAGTGACTTTGTTTTGTAAACTTTATTGACCTTGTCATTTCAGTCTGGAATCTTCTTAGGCATTTGATCCTTATTTTTGTCTGATCGGATGTTTGATTTTGAGACCTCAAAATCTAATTCTGACGTCTCAAAACCAGTTTTGTGGAAAATTACTTCTTTCTCGAGAACTACTTTACTTCAGAGGGAGCCGTCTCTCACAATGTTTTATACTATCAACCTCTCCCCATTACCAAGTAAGTTTTTATGCTAACAATTATTTTGGGTAAATACCAATAGTGTCCACTGCCTTTAAACACTGCGGTGCTTTTGTTTAATTTCAAGTGCAATCAGGAAAGTGTGCTTTTCAAATTTAATACATGAAAAAGGTCACTTGCATTTATCTTCACAAGTAATAAATTCAACAGCAAAGCTTGATAGTTATTAAGTTATCAATATAAACCACAAGGGAAACTGAAAATCAGTCATTAAGTTACATACAAAACAAAACAAAACAAACAAACAAACAGACATTATCATTTCGCGCACAAATGTCCGCTTAATGCTTTTGACATTTCTACATGATGCCCTATAAACGCATCTTCAGAAATGATTAACCAAACGATGTGGTCGGCACTGAAGTATACATCACACATTCTCTGAAGTTATCACACGGGGGGGGGGGGGGGGGGGGGGGGGGGGGGGGGGGGGGGTCTGTAGTGCCTGCAGAAACGCTGTCACCAAATGGAGTTGTAGAACGAAGCAATATACCGACAAGGTTATTCGGTTGACTGTTTTGACTTGACGCATTAGGCCCTTAGACTAGGTAGAAATGGAGTTGTAGAACGAAGCAATATACCGACAAGGTTATTCGGTTGATTGTTTTGACTTGACGCATGGGGCCCTTAGACTAGGTAGACAGGGGAGGGGGGTTGTATAAAGGTTGAAGCTTTTAAGATATCAATAGTAATAAATCTTTCTCATCTGTCATCATTAACTTTTGCCACTAGATGATGTTGTTATGTTAACACGTTCGTATGTTGTGTACGAACATGTACACAACATTTCGGCTTGTTTATACCAAATTGTATGTTCTAAAAGGGTAGGAGTTGAATTTGAAGCCCTTTTAATGGTACTTTTGAGAATGAGTTATGTTCACTAAAAGTACATACTAAAACTTGATATGTTTATAAAGTGCTTGATGCTAAAAGGGTGGAGTTGAATTTGAAGCCTTTTAAATGGAACTTTCGGGAATGAGTTATGTTACTAAAAGTACATACTAAAACTTGATAGGTTTTTAAAGTGCTTGATGCAAAATTTGTTTATATTTTTTTATAATAATGTCAATTGTATGTGTACAATACCATTATATATTGACCCTCTGAAGAACTTAGGAGCTACATGTAAAAGCGGCTTTTTAAAAAAATGTCCCTAGTGGCCAGCTGCAAACAACCCTGGAGATTGAAGTCTTATGCGCATCAAATTCAAGTTCTGGTGCAGTCACCGGAGTGTGGGTTTACACCCAGGTCGTGACACTTGTGTCCTTGAGCAAGATACTTTACTATAATGGGTACCTGCAAGGGTAAATTTTGATATTGTGTATGAAAAGCCACAAGTGCCTTACAGGCAGCTCAGGGCTGTATACTCCCCAGTGAGCTGAGAAACATTGAAAGGGATGTTATTGGCCCTATGATCAGGGCACTAATGTAAAGCGAATTGGTAGTAGGTTATTGTGAAATTTGCTACATGTAAGAATTTGTTACACTGTACACTGTACTTCAACCCAGAAGCAAAATAATGTCTCGTTCTGAATTGACAATGATGCAAAGTTTGTCTGTAATAATGTCAATTGTATGTCTACAATTCCATCACTTTTGTACCCTCAGGAGAATGTGGAACTGCAAGTGGCTTATTTAAAAATGTCCCTAGTGGCCAGTCGCAAATTACTCTGAGATTGTACCCCATGTATGCAGTGTTCACTGTGCTTCAACCCATAGATATAGAATTAAATAACTAGATCGGCCGTGCGTACATGCGCAGGTTCTGGCATGGGGGCAACCTTAGCCTATCCCCAACGTTCATCTTCTACCAGCACGTGACTTTAAGCGCGTCCATAGTGTGGTTAAAGGCCTATGTCTCATCTTCATTTTCTGTGCGTTGCCACCAGCACGTGACTTTTTAGCGCGTCCATGAAAAAATAGAAATGTTTGTGTACGGTTTATGGCGTATATGTACGCGCGGCCGATCTAGGTATTACATTCTATATCTATGGCTTCAACCCAGAAGCAAATGTTTTGTTATGAATTGACAATTTCCAATGTTAACATGGCCGACTTTAGGCTGTGTGTCGTCAAATGGGCACAATGCTGACAACAGAATTTCTTGACAGCAAGACTGTCCTGTTGAATTTGTATAAAGTGGCAATCAGGTTGACTCGTTCAGTGGTTTCTTTCCCTGGTTTTCACCTCATCTTAAAGTGATATTTCTTCATCGTACATGTAGTCATGAAGATATCTGTGTAACTACACTTAAGCCTACAGGGCCCAATTTCGTAGAGCTGCTAAGCAAACAAATTTGCTAAGCATGAAAGTTCTTCCCCGATATAAACAGGATTACCAGCCAAATTTCCATTTGTTGCATAGTGCTTGTTATTGGGGTTCAGCTTTTGTTTGCTTATCCTGAAAATCACACGGAAATTTGGTTGGTAAACCTGTTTTTATCAAGGAAGAAATTTTATGCTAAGCAAAATTTTGTGCTTAGCAGCTCTATGAAATTGGGCCCAGGTCACAGTGCTTGTCACATTTGAGAGTCCCTTGGTCTCATGACCAAGAAGATACAATAATGGACAGCAATGCAAATTTAAGCTTGCATGTGAATATCAATAAAAGCTTGAGTTTAGCACAAACGCCTTAACTATCTTCAACACAGGAAACTGCTCCTTTAAAGATAAAAGATAGGCCTTGCTGACATTAGAAACGTGCCGGATATCATATGTTGTCACTGTCGTATATTTCGTGCGATAGAAAGAGTTCATCCAACTTGTTATTATCTATCCAGATTATAAGTCATGAGCGCTGAGCAAAGATCGTCATAAATCCTTAATTAATTTCTGTTTTGTGTGGGTGTTTTTTTCTCTCTCCATAGACCAACAAACTATGCACAGTGCCTTCTTAAAATACTTCCTACCAAGACCACACCAGTAACGTTACCATGACGACCATATCCTCCCTGCTTCCTCTGGTGCTCTTTCTCATCCAGCTCAGCTCCAACCTCGGAGCGGGATGGCGAGAGAAGGATAGAAGGGCTTGGCAGTACTGCATCGTCGGGGCAGGCCCAGCCGGCCTGCAGATGGGGTTCTATCTAGACCGGGCCGAGAGGGACTACGTGATCCTGGAGAAGGCGAACATCAGTGGCGTCTTCTTTAAGGAGTACCCACGACATCGTAAACTGATCAGTATCAATAAGAGGCACACGGGGAAGACCAACAAGGAGTTCAACTTGAGACATGATTGGAACTCCCTGATCAGTGACGATGAGACCTTACAAATGAAGTGAGTCTTATTTGACTATTATAGTCCCAGACCAGGGCCCAACTTCATAGAGCTGCTAAGCACAACAATTTTCTAAGCATGAAATTTTTGCCTTGATAAAAACAGGTTTACCAACCAAATTTCCACATGATTTTCAGGATAAGCAAGCAACAGCTGAATACCAGTAAATACCTAAGCAAATGTTTGTGCTTAGCAGCTCTATAAAATTGGGCCCTGTGTTGTAGCTAAACTAATTTTATTGGTTGGCTCTAAATCCAATTTAAGCCACCAAGGGCGAGTAGTTCAACCAAATTATTCATGTTTATATGTGGGGCCATCATTGCTGAAGTGCAATCTGGGGGAAATCTGTGCTGGGCAGCATAGTGTATTTTGTTCAGAGTGTTGGGCGGAACTTGCTAGTTCTGGGATAGCCCACTGTGGCTTTTACACACTGTCCCTGACGTTCTGAGCTAGGGCTCAAAGCCTACACGAATCCAAATAATGCCATCTTGTATTCCAATCCCATCCACCATTTTATCTTTTTTCCTCTGATGGCCGTTTGTGAAACCACGTCTTGGGCTTAGGCTTAGTTATTTAGAAAACATGGGTTTCTTTACAGGGCTTCAAACAGGCAGATGGAGCCCAAGCCCGGAGCCCAAGACCAAGAGCCTGCAGTTTTGCAAACAACCTGTGTTCAATGCAATCAGGTTCCAACAGACAGTCATTAGATTTCAGTGCCATTAGCACAGAGTACAGGAAACTATTTACACTTCCCCAGCTGGGAAGTCAGGTTGGCGCAGTGGTGTCTTGCCTCGCCTTCCACCTCTTGGGACCCTGGTTCAAATCCTACCGGGGGCACTATGTGGATTGGGTTTTTCAGTCCCGACTTGACTTCGGTTGTTTTCCCTGGAACAATTCTCTGGGGTTTTCCGCCCACTTCTAAAACTGAAATTTCTTCATTGTCTTCTCACCTTGTCTAGACGCTGAAAAGACTTTGACAAGAATTATCATAGACGTAGATGTAGACGGCCTTTTTCTATTCAATTCACCAGGATGGGAGAGGGGGCCTATGAAAAGAGAGGTGAAACAGAGGATTATGATGGTGTACCTGTTATAAAATTACTCAAATGTGCATGTTTGTTTTTTGGTCTCTTTCCCAGATATTACTCCAAGGAATTCTTTCCCCCAGCCGACACCTACGTGCAATACCTTAATGACTATGCAAGAAAACTTAAACTCAACATTCGCTACGACACAAACGTCCAAAACATAAGCCGACCGACCGATGGGGAATCATTCTCATTTGTTGACCAGCATGGCTACGCCTACACATGCAGGTAATCTTTCATGATTTGTACTCATCTGGGGTTGTGGAGGGTTTTCTTTTTTCACCGCATCTTTGTTTGTTTTGTTTTTTTCTCTGATTTTTTTGGGTATCCCCTGCAAGGTATTTCAGACAGGGTATAGAAGTCGTACACAATGTATGTCTAAGTATGATGACAATTTGGGTGCCCAATCTGGCAGAGTTTGGGAGACCTGCCAATAACCTATTGCAGTAGTCCAGATGAGAAGCATGGAAAGCATGTGGGGTGTGGTGGCCGAGCAGATAAGAGCACCGAACTCAAGCTCTAGTGTTTCTGTTCAGCAGAGTGTGGGTTCGAATTCCAGTTGTGACACTTGTGTCCCTGAGCAAGACACTTTACTATAATTACTTCTCTCCAACCAAGGGCAGAGGTGGTTCTTGTGGTTGGTTTAATAGCTTAGTGCGCTACATATTTGGCGGCACAGTTTGTATACTCCCCAGTGAGCTGAGATGGTTTAAGGAAAGAAATGGCCCAGTGATGAGAGTAATCATTTTTGAAGCGCTTTGAGACATGGTGTATAAAGCGCTAGATACAAACCAAATATTATGTACAATGCGCTCAGTAGCTGTCTTATCTAGATACTTTCTAATCTTTCCGATTTGAAGAGATTTCTACATCTCCGAAACTCTTACATATCAATGGAAGAATATTAGTCAATAAAAGTAGGCCCCCCAAGATAGGGTATTAAAGGCAGTGGACATTATTGGTAATTACTAAAAAATAATGATTAGCATAAAACCTTTCTGTGTGACGAATAATGAGGAGAGGTTGGTGGTATAAAACATTGTGAGAAGCGGCTCCCTCTGAAGTGCCATAGTTTTCGAGAAAGAAGTAATTTTCCACGAATTTGATTTCGAGACCTCAGATTTAAAACTTGAGGTCTCGAAATCAACCATCTAAACGCACATAACTTCGTGTGACAAGGGCTTTTTTTTCTTTTATTATTATCTCGCAAGTTCGATGACTGATTGAGCTCAAATTTTCATAGGCTTGTTATTTTATTTGTATGTTGAGATACAGCAAGTGAGAAGACTTGTCTTTGACAATTACCAATAGTGTCCACTGCCTTTAAAAGACGCAAAGCACCCATTTGTCTGGTGTATATTGTGTTGGTAAATTTATCTTCATTTCTCTGAGATAACACGAAGCAACTTTCAACTAATATGCTCATGGCGTGCTAGTGCACGCCCTAGTGGTAATTGGGAAAACATTCCTGTGGTTACCATGGTACCGGTGCCCTTCCCTCCTCATACAACATGCGTTTATGTGAAAACAGCATCATATGTTAAGAGTTTCTTTATAATGTGTGTAATAATAGTATTGGCTTCTTATATACATGTAGCGCATATTTGTCAATGTATAAAATGTATAAGCACAAGAAAGTCCACTAATGATAAGAGTTAGTTACATGTAATTAAAAGAACTCTTTAGGCAGACAATATAACATCTTCTATATCATTGGGGTACCCGCTGCCAAAACTTAAGATTCAAACTGCCTCTAGCTACCGGGCAACCTCGGTAGTCTAGTTGGTAAGACACTGCTCTAGAATTGCAAAGGTCGTGGGTTCGAATCCCACCCGTGTAACATACCTGTGGTATTTTTTCACAGAACTCGGGGGAAAGTACTGAGTATACAGTGCTAACACACATCCATCGGTGTATGGGTAAACAACCAAAACTAATAGACAATAATAGTGCTTACGATTTTGGAAGCAGAGCTTATTTTGGAAGCAGAGCTTACAAATTTTGCCCTGACCAGCGTTATGCCATGCTTGAATTTGCGGCTGTGGCTACAACCTAGGATGCCTATACTGTAGCAGGGACCCTTAGCAACAGCAACAGTCACAGCCTCAGCTGTCAATCGGGACTTGTTCAATATTATAAATAGACAGAGACTGACCATAATGTGACTCTCTCTTGGTCGAGCGTGCAGCGTATCTCTTTACATCCCAAATGTTTTCAGTATATCTTTGGGGTCCTTTTTTTCTGACCGAATTCAGAAACTCTTTAGAAGGAACATTACAAAATTGGTTTGCTGGCAGTGTAAGCACTTTATGTAATCCACCATGTACATAAACTGACAAACCTGTAGAAGTTTGAGATCGTTTGGCCATCTGGGTCACGAGAGAATAGTGAAAAACCGATTACAAATTTTGCATTGCATCGATGCCAAAATTAAAAATGAATAAAACGCTCACTGAGGGATAAACTCCAAACGCGAAGTTAGATTATTTATTTCTCATCAAATATGACTTTTCAAGGGATGTTTTCTACTATCATCATCATTAGACCGTGCAAGTTTTATGTAAATCTGTGATCTTCACGATTTTTGTTTCTTACCAATTCTGTAACGTTCCTTTAAGCTTGTTTTCAAAATGCCTTTTTTCCCCCCATGTTCATGATGTTAGGTCGGAGTATCTCTTAAGTGATGTTTGAAGCTTCACATGTACATGGTGTGCATATTAAGAGTTAACTATAACTTGTTTGTAGTTAAAGGCATTGGACACTATTGGTAATTACTCAAAACGATTGTTAGCATAAAAACTTACTTGGTAACAAGCAATGGAGAGCTGTTGATAGTATAAAACATTGTGAGAAGTGGCTCCCTCTGAAGTAATGTAGTTTTCGAGAAAGAAGTAATTTTCCTTGTTGAAAGAAGTAATTTTCTAGTTGTTAGTTATTACTTGTCAATGCAGGCATGAGTCACATCCCTAATGGCGTCAACCACGGCAGTATCTCACCCGCGCAGTCTGTCAGAAATGTCCGGAGAATCTTTGTCAATCTCAATTATGTACCGATCTTTTCTTTAGGGACATTTTTTCACTTGATCTGATCAATTTTACAAATGGGTTCCATACCTATAGAAAGCACAACATACACATGTTTTTGTAGTCTATACGAGAACTTGACGTAAAAAAAAATTGTGCAGTCATTTACAATTTTAATCAGCACATCTTTCTTTTCTTGTAAATGTAAAGAAATGTCGCTGTAAATTTGAGTGGATGATCTGTGTTATCAGCCATGAATGGATGCATGGGTTAAAAATCACACAATTTTGCAAAGCTGTTTCTGTACAAATCATTGATATATTCATAACGTAATCTAGTTTCATACACTTACATTTATTAGAATGACCGACGCATCATCAGATTTGCCATACTGTGTTTCCTCACAGTGACATGGAACGATATGCCACTTCGGTCTTTAAAGGCAGTGTGGCATAAAACCTTTCTTGGTGACGAGTAATGGGGAGAGGTTGATGGTACAAAACATTGTGAGAAACGGCTCCCTCTGAAGTTCCATAGTTTTCGAGAAAGAAGTAATTTTCCACCAATTTGATTTCGAGACCTCAAGTGTAGAACTTGAGGTCTCGAAATCAACCATCTAATTGCACACAACTTCGTGCTGCAAGGGTTATTTTCCTTTCATTATTATCTCGCAAATTCGATGACCGATTGAGCTCAAATTTCACAGGTTTGTTATTTTATGCATATGTTGAGATACACCAACTGTGAAGGCTAGTCTTTGACAATTACCAATAGTGTCCACTGTCTTTAACTGTACTAAATTTCCAATGAATGCGGTTTGACAATCCTTTTGTTTCAAACTTTTTCAGTTTGGTCTGAGGGTCGTTCTAGAGTGTCAGGGTTATCCTGTTTCTTTATTAATGTATAATAGTCCCTTGTACGTTATATTTGATGTAATTTTTATAAATATTTTTATCTTCTCCATTTTTGAGGTTTTCAGGAAATAGATAAATAAATATATTGTTACGATGGCCCTTACGCATATGCAGTGTGCTTGTTGTTCACAGTTCCCCAAGCAAAACAACAACAAAAATCCTTTCTAAATTACACACACCTTTAAATGTTCAAGCAAGACTGTCCACTTAGAGGCAGTGGACACTATTGGTAATTACTCAAAATAATTGTTAGCATAAAACCTTACTTGGTAACAAGTAACGGGGAGAGGTTGATAGTATAAAACATTGTGAAAAACGGCTCCCTCTGAAGTAACGTAGTTGTCGAGAAAGAAGTAATTTTCCACGAATTTGATTGCCAGACCTTCGAGGGGTGTTTTTTCTCCCATTATTATCTCGCAACGTCGATGACCAATTGAGTTCAAATTTTCACAGGTTTGTTAAGTTGAGATACACCAAGTGAGAAGACTGGTCTTTGCCAATTACCAAATGTGTCCAGTGTCTTTAAGCGGGATGTTCAATCTGTGTTCAGGATAATTGGTTTTGACTTGAACCATGTGAAATCACGCTTCACTGTTATTAAGAGGTGTCATTTACTCATTGTCCATCTGGGCATCTGCAGACATGCTCATCAGTCAAAACATCATCTTTCATTCATGGGAGAACTTCTTGGAATTTCAGTATAAAGTTTGGGATGGTTGGGACACCCTGAAGTGTGTTTAATAACAGCATCTCTGGTCACAGAAATCATTTCTCAGATGCAAATGTTTTTTTGGTAAAAATTATCCAAACTATGTTCACTTCAAATTGAATCCTTTCTCAAAATAGTTTTTACCAGCAACAGCTGCAGTGCTTTTCACCAACCAAGTATGGTACTAATTTATGACCTTACCTTTAAATGAACACTTGGTTTTTCTGAATTCAGACGTTTTGCTCAAAAACATAGCTCTAGATCTGTCATGATTAAACACAATGTCAAATTTCAATAAAGTTTATGCTAGAAATGTCAGCAAACATTTTTTTCATTGCCCCAGTGGAATTTTTGTTCAATTCTACTAATCTTTTATCTCCGCTCCCAGCGGGTCCACGCTCGGAAGAAGAACAAAAATTGTCTTAGAAATATACTGAATTATCGAACGTGTTTCTTGGCCTTACTCTTTCCCCCCGTTTCCCTGTAGGTTTCTGTAAATGCAGTCTAGCCTAATGACAGGTAGAATAGCCACTGGGCAAAAGTGTGTATTGGGAACTGCCACAACTGTCAACATTTTCACTAAAAGACAAATGAATCTAACATCTTATTTATATTGAGTCTTTTCGAAGAGTCAAAATAAATGTTTCAACTGAATTGAAACTTGAATAATTAATTTTCCTTTTTAATGGCTTTGCGCCGTTAACTCAGATCCTCTGTTTTTCTGGGAATCTGTTCAATGGATTTATCTGTGAAAAGATTTCTTTTTTTTGCTTTCATTTTCTTTTTTTTCCTTCTATTTCTACTTGTTCTCATCGTTTGCTATATTTATTTATTCATTGATTCGTTTAGACAGGGTTGCCTTTAATTTACAATTGCTATCCCTAAGGACCCTGCGTGCAAACACTAAAAATTAAACAGTTTTAAATTATAGAGCAATAGAAGAGATAAGTTACAGTACCGTCAAACAAGCGAAATCAGGCTAACCAATACACACATTAAAGATGCTATGTCAGATTTTTTGCCGATTTGACCCAAAAATTTTGATTTAAAATTCAATAGGTATTTTATGGGGGTCGAGAAAATTACAAGCTTTCATTTGAGCCAGTGCTCGAAAAAGTCCGCCAATTATTAGTAGCAGTGAAATAAAGTGATCAAAATTAGTTTTTGTCGTGATCCCGACAATATATCAAGTGACCAATACTTTTATGTTTTATAAAAAAAGTTTTAAATTTTTGTCATGGTTCCTGACCATTAAGAGTAAAAGTTATACCTTTTTTCGTTAGAGCGAGTGATACTCTTTGAAATACCATTCACTCATAAAAATCTATTTTTTAATGTTTGGGGCCAAAAATCTGACATAGCATCTTTCAAATTAGACTCTAAAATGTTAAAATAATCAGTACCGTAGGGCAAGGTATAAAACTGCACAGTTATTATTATGCAGTCAAGTTTTTTGTTAGTTTCAGCCTTCTTTTTGAATAAATAAAAATAAGTAGCCTAAAAACAGGAACGTGCTAGAAGTATTCAATCAAACAAATTGTCAAATGAGTCTGAGTCACCAAAAAAGGGCATTCCTATACCAAGTTTGATCTCAAATTATTTTTCAAGCAGCTTAGTCCGAAGATCAAGTCCATCTTAAAGACACTGGACACTTTTGGTAATTGTCAAAGACCAGTCTTCTTACTTGGTGTATCTCAACATATGCATAAAATAACAACCTGTGAATGTTTTAGCTCATTCAGTCATCGAAGTTGCGAGATAATAATGAAAGAAAAAACACCCTTGTCACACAAAGTTGTGTGCTTTCCGATGCTTGATTTCGAGACCTCAAGTTCTACATCTGAGGTCTCGAAATCAAATTCGTTGAAAATTACTTCTTTCGTGAAAACTACTCCACTTCAGAGGGAGCCGTTTCTTATAATGTTTTATACTATCAACCTCTCCCCATTACTCATTACCAAGTATGGTTTTATGCTACTAATTATTTTGAGTAATTATCAATAGTGTCCACTGCCTTTAAAAAAAAGTGGCAATTGAGTTAAAATAGAACAAACTAAAATGTCCACATACTACAAGCATGTTCAATGCATATTAAGCCAATTATAGCATGCTTGTATGCACTAAACCATTCAAAGCCCTATCCAAATTAAATAACGTCAAGACTTACTGATTTCCGATAGCTTTGCAAATTGACTTTCTGGCTGACTGCCTGGATTAACTAAGGCAACAAATGCTCCTCTACCTTTTAAAAGGAAAGTGTTATTTTGTTTTGTATCGATAGGTCGCAAAGCATTATTTTTGTGGGTTTTTTTCCCGTCTCTATCTCATCCCGGACTTGGATTGATCAAATATTCCATTATTTTGTGGCCTTGTATTAAGCCGGAGAGATTTCTCTTTAATTCTGTGCCAAGTTAAGACATCTTGCGGAGCGCTTTACACGACTTGGAAGTCCGTCAACTGTGCATTTACCTGTCTCCTCGACTCCATCACACAGGCCAAATGTTCCTACGCACGAGGAACTCATGCATGCGTTCAGTCTGGCGTATTGCATTTCGCAAATCCCCCCTAAAACAAAAAATGAAATTGTATAACTCGGGTAGTAAGAGAACGTGACGTCTGGAAGGTGAGCCTGAGAAATTATTGGTGGGGAAGTCGGGTGGAAAAACAGAGTTAAGGGGAAACGTCATTGCTTTGAAAGTGACTCAACACCAAATCTCCCCCCCTCCCTTCACACTTTGGTTATTGGTTACGATTAAAGACACTGGACACTATTGGTAATTGGTGTATCTCAGAATATGCGTTAAAGAACAAACCTGTGAAAATTTTAGCTCAATTTGTCATTGAAGTTGAGAGAGAGTAATGGAAGAAAGAAATGCCCTTGCCGCACAAGTTGTGTGCTTACAGATGCTTGATTTCGAGACCTCAAGTTCTAAAGCTGAGGTCTGGAAATCAATTTCAATTATTTTAGTGAGAAATTACTTCTTTCTCAAAAACTATGTTACTTGAGAGGGAGCCGTTTCTCATAATGTTTTATACTATCAACAGCTCTCTATTGGTCGTTACCAAGTAAGTTTTTATGCTAAACATTATTTTGAGTGATTACTGATAGTGTCAAATGCCTTTAAACTGACATGACTGAGAGATATTTGAAAGAAAAACTGTAGCCTGGCATTTTCTTTCTCTGTCACAATTATTGTTTGAGGGAGATTTCTTTAACATGTTTTAAACTCTTTTTTTTTTTTGTGGAGATAGAAATAGGATCTTGATATCATGGCTAAATGTTATTATTTAAAGATATCAGAAACTGTATATTGGGAAACTGTGCAATCGTGCACGTACATGTAGACAGATGGTTGTTTTGCCGTTGAATTTGTTTTGCTTTTTTTTTTTCCCGCTCAGGTTGAGGCATACGCTCAATATTTCAGGTTGTTTGTTTTGATTACGACGTGCTGTTGCATTGTATTTTGCCAGATGTGATTTCATTATTACATTAAAAATTTTTTTAGAAGTCGTGTTTGGATAAATTGTTTTTTTCTCTAAAACTCAATTGCACGGCTCATTTGCTAAACAATATTCAGTAGGAGGTTGAGTCATTGGTTTTTAACCAGATTATGTGATTAAAGTTTTACAGTGATCATTTTTTTAGAAGCCATACTGAAATTTGACCTTGATTTTGCTTTTGGGTTGCTCACTGGCTTACTATAAAAAATCCCCTGCTCAGAACTATCCGGTCATTAGTGCTATTCGTAT
This sequence comes from Asterias amurensis, assembly GCF_032118995.1. NCBI lineage: Eukaryota > Metazoa > Echinodermata > Asteroidea > Forcipulatida > Asteriidae > Asterias > Asterias amurensis. Next base: position 19,912,048 of record NC_092658.1, read on the forward strand.
GGATGTAATCCAATTTATCTGACTTTGTTCATCCTTATTCCCCTCCTCAGACTTTACGATCATCTCAACAGTCATTGCTTTCTGCTACTAGAGCTTCTTCAATTTTTTATGGCCACAGATTTTTTTCTTACGCCGCACCGTTTCTTTGGAATAGTCTTCCCGTGCATCTTCGCCAGGCTAATTCTTTACAATGTTTTAAGTCCCTGTTGAAAACTCATTTGTTTAAAGCTGCTTTTTTTGTAATTTGCTTATTTGTATCTGGTATCTTTCTCTCATTGTTTATTTTATTGTTCTCTTTATGCGCTTAGAGGCTTTTTGCATTAGGCGCTTTACAAATGTCTTATTCTTATTCTTAATGTTCTGCTTAAAGGTCTATTTGGCGCAGATTGTGTGATTACATTTTTACTTCTGATCCTATTTTCCAGAATATTAATCATGAGCACCGGCTACAGCCTTCCACACGAGCCCTCCTTTGAAGGCTTTGAACACACCGAGGGTTACCAGACCATCTCCTTAGACCAGGAAGAGTACGAAGGAAAGAGCGTACTCATCCTGGGTAGGGGGAACTCTGCCTTTGAGACGGCCGACCACATCATTGGATCTACTAACGTCATCCACATGGTTGCTAGGTCACGGGTGCGCATGGCGTGGGAGACACACTATGTTGGGGACTTAAGGTGAGAAAGGATCAACAAATTTACCTGCAATTTAGTTGGGGACCAGTTATGAACACTATCATTAAGGCACCCTCTTTCTGCTAAGCAGGCATTTTCAGTGCTTAGCAGTTTGCAAGGAAATCCTTTCACCGATTACTGGTATTTTTTTAGTACCTCTGTTTAATAATGCTTAAAAGTGTTTTGCCTTCTTTTTTTGGTTGTTAAAGGAACATTACAGAATTGGTTTTGCTGTCAAAAACGTTGCTGGCAGTGTAAGCACTTTATGCAATCCACCATTTATATACATAAACTGACAAACCTGTTGAAGTTTGAGGCCGATCGGTCATCTGGGTCACGAGAGAATAGTGAAAAACCGATTACAAGTTTTGCTCTGCATCGATGCCAAAACAAAAATGAATAAAACGCTCACTGAGCGATAAACTCCACACGCGAAATTAGATTATTTATTTCTCATCAAATATGAAATTTCAGACAGAAATATTTCAAGGGACGTTTTCTACTATCATCATCATTAGACCGTGTAAGTTTTATGCAAATCTGTGATGTTCACAATTTTTGTTTCTTACCAATTCTACACATATCCCTGCCCAATGGTTGTCTTGGAGCTTACCTACCACATCTAAAAACTTAATTTCAGTTTTCAATTATTCCTTTTTTGACCCAACCACCAACAATATTGACAGACAAATCATAATTTTTAATTATTGACAATTCTGAATGGCCCTTATTTTCTTCAGATTCTACCCCTCAACACAGCCGTCAACAACGGCCTACTGGACACCTATCAACTCAAAATTTATTGTTATTGACAACTCGGAATGGCCTCTTACTGATCTTCCTCTCACATTTGTGACCCACTCTGTGAAAATGAGTCAGATGTCGCCCAATGCATTATTAAGTTATGGGCAGTGGAAAATGTAAAAAATATATATATATTTTTTTCCCCTTTTTAAGATCTATAGTTGCATGGTTAACCTTTAGAACATACTTTGGTCATACATGTACTTATGTCTAATTTGTATCCTTTTGCACGAAATGGTAGTTTAAAATATCATTTTACTTGTAAATCGTTTTTCACAAAAAATGATGTATTGGCTAATTTCAAACGGGAGTAACTCAGCAATGCGATACACCCCAAAGCTTAGACATATACCAAATTACTGCTGCTGATGTGTTCTTTCCAGCCATGCATATAACTCAATTCTTGAAATTGCCTACATCTGACTCATTTTCACAGAGCGGGTCACATTTAAGAACTGAATTTTGATTTTCAGTTAGTTCTTTTGACCCATCCACAATATCAATGGCCCCTGACTCTCTTTTGATCCTACCCAACAGAGCCGTCAACAACGGCCTACTAGACACGTATCAACTCAAATCCCTAGACGGTATCCTAGAGGGCGACATTAGCGAGATGGCCATCCTGAAGCGCCCCGACGGCCGCCTGGTGCTCGTGGACCAGTACGAGATGGATCTAGCTCGCGAGGAGAACATGACCGATCATAACATCGAGAATCACGTCGTTCACATGATGCCTGATAACTTTGCCCTGAGGGAGCCCTACGATAAGGTCATCCGCTGCTTGGGGTTCAAGTTTGACAATAGCATCTTTAACAAGTAGGTAGACAAAATAAATATTGATGGAGATAATAACAATAAAGTTCATGAATAGTAATACAGTTCATATACATGTAATTACTCTAAACACTGATGACCATAAACAAAGTTTTGGGTAAAGAGCTGGGGGCAATTTCATATAGCTGCTTAAGCAAAAAAAAGCTTGAAAATAGCTCGCTTATTTTACATATGTTACTGGCCAAAATGTCATGCCATATACATTGCTTGTGACTGGTATTGAGCTGTTATTTACTTCAACAATTGAGTGGAATCTTCTCCGGTAATCTGATTTTACTAAGCAAGGATTGTTTTGCTTAAGCCACATTTTGTGCTTAAGCAGTTCTATGAAATTGGGCCCTGAAACCATTGTCAGACACAACCTCCTTGGAAGTAATGTAGTATTAGAGAAAGAGTACATTTTAACCACTTTTTTATGTTATTTGCCAAAATTTATAAGATACATTTGGGCAATTAAATTCCCCCCCCCCCCCGAAAATATTTTTGTAAAAACGTTGGCCTGTTTTGGCTTGTCTCTCCATAGGAATGATTACCACAAATAACTTGTTTAGCTTGATCGCATCACATATCTTCTTTATGTATCGACAAAAAATAAATTGACCGTCTGATGAGGTTCAGTACGGAGGAATCCAATCTCAAACGAAAAAGAAAAAAAAAATGATAAGCCAAACTACGGGAAGGAAATTGAAAACGTCAGACGCCAGTGTCAGAAGGCCATGCAATTAAGCACCATTACGCTACGCTGCTCCTCATCAATGCGTCCATCAGGCTCGGGTTTGTCTCCAGCGCAAAGTCGTGTCAGCGGGAAGACAGAAGGCGGCAATCTGTTCTACTTATGTTGCAAATTCAGTCAGGCGTGGGGACACTTTGTTTTTTACAGAAATCAATATACGACACTTTGAGCGTGACTTTGATAGGCTTGCAAGCATCTGCGGGGGAGACACGCTGCGGATAATTGTATACTTAGTTGATGTTAGGCTGGGGTTTTTTAATGGATGATGGTAGAGATGGCTGCAGTTATATGTATGAAGTGCAAGCTGCATGATATGTTTTCAAGACATCATTTGCAAGTTTTGACTTGTTTAGAGAAATCATTTTTTTCTTATATAACCCATTATCAATGATGGGAGTAAGAATATAAGAAAAGAGACAGACATACTTGTGTATTCCAATAATGGATTATTCTTCCTGAGCAGACACATGATAATAATGTATATTGATAATAGTGTATATAATGAATAGGGTAGATGGCCTTAGCTTTCGATCCAATCCTACTATTGATAATAGTGTATATTTATAATGTGCCATGTCTGTCATAAAAAAACACTCCTGGCGCCATAATATCATGTTTTGTGGAGCTTGTTAAGAATGATTTTATGAGACTTTTTTCCCCAAAAGAAACTTTGCGACAAACTACTAAACGCTAATTAAATTACATACAGTCATAGTGAGTAGGAATTTATTCTTCATTGGCAAAAACTTGATCAACAAATGGTATGAAAACCCTTTAAAGACACTGGACACTATTGGTAAATGTCAAAGACCAGTCTTCCCACTTGGTGTATCTCAACACATGCATAAAATAATAAACCTGTGAACATTTGAACTCAATTGGTCGTCGAAAGTTCGCGATAATAATGGAAGAAAGAACACCCTTGTCACAGGAAGTCGTGTTCTATCAGATGCTTGATTTCGAGACCTCAAAATCTAATTATGAGGTCTCGAAATCAAATTTGTGGGAAATTACTTCTTGCTTGAAAAACTACGTTACTTCAGAGGGAGCCATTTCCCACAATGTTTTTTACTTTCAACAGCTCCCCATTACTCATTACCAAGTAAGGTTTTATACTAATAATTATTTTGAGTAATTACCAATAGTGTCCACTGCCTTTAATATAACACCTTGTAGGTATACTACATGTAGGTGAGGTGGTGCATATTGGTTACAGACCATCAAGAAACACTGGGGCAAGCCCCTTCTCTTTCATGACAAGTGTAACTGTATTAATTTTGGTTTTTGATATCAGTATTAACCACATGGGAAACTGACTGGGTAAATTTTGAAATGATTTTTGGGGTTGAACAAGGCACGTTAGTTCGGAGGTCGTTGGTTCAAACCCCACTCTAGTCAATTTTTTATTCAACCCCCAAAATCATTTAAAAATTTACCCAGTCAGTTTCCCATGTGGTTTATATTGATATCTGAAACAAAAAGTCGCATCCCCTTAAGGTGATCCCTTGGCTGCCGCTTCCCAGGTTGTATCGTAATTTGGGTGTGATCCCTGGCTACATGGTAGTTAACGGTTGTATGGCTTCTGACTGGCACCCCCAAACAAAGATATTGACAAAATAGGGACACCGCCAATTTAGGGCTTAGACAGCTTAGTTGGTAAAGCACCAGCACGTTAATCTGGAGGTCGCTGGTTCGAATCCCACTCTAGTCAATTCTTTGTTCAACCCCAAAAATCAGTTTTGGTTTTTATGCTTACACCGATGTGTGCAAGCACTGTGTACTTTCACGAGTCATGTGAAAAAAATATCACAGGCATGTTTCTCGGGTGGGATTCGACCTAGCCCCTTGCAATTCTAGAGTACTTTCTTACCAACTAGACTACCGAGGATGCCCGGTAGCCAGAGGCAGTTCGAGTCCTATTTTTGGCAGCAGGTACCGCAACGATATATTTGTAAGAGATGTTAAATTTTGTTGTATACGGGAAATTTAATATCTCTTATTTAGCATTACACAACACAAGGGATCTTCGGCTTTACATCCTATCTGAATGACAAAGCAATAAGTATCTTTCTCATGGACACGGGTGTCAACGGGGACTCAAACCCACACTCTGCTGATCACAAACGCCAGATCTTGGGTCTGGTGTGCGTGACCGCTCGGCAAAAACAATCAGCAACAAACTAAAGTTATTATTGAGTGTAACTGTGTTTGTTTATGTGCATTACACAACACAAGGGACCTGCGGCTTTACATCCTATCCGAATGACGAAGCAAAAAGTATCTTGCTCAAGGACATGGGTGTCAACGGGGACTCAAACCCACACTCTGCTGATCAGAAACGCCAGAGCTTGGGTCTGGTGCGCGTGACCGCTCGGCAAAAACAACAGCAACAAATTAAAATCATTATTATGACAGGAATTTTTTCTCTCTGTTTTCCCTTTTTTACCCAAATCCCTTTGTGTCATACAAAACTTATAATGATAGAAAAAAGAACACAGGGGAAAAAAGATGACATAACTGTTTTCTTTTTAATTTTTGTTTTACCCTTACATCGATGTCTGGCAGCACTGTAGAGGGTCATTTCCGAGTGGTTAAGAGCTTCAAATTCAAGTTCTGGTGCTAAGTCATCGGAGTGTGGGTTCGAATCCCGGTCGTGACACTTGTGTCCTTGAGCAAGATACTTTACTATAATTGCCTCTCTTCACCCAGGGGTATAAATGGGTACCTGCAAGGGAAGAGGTTGATATTGTGAATGAAAAAGCCTTTCGATATTAACTGTTGCCCAGGTTGTATACTCCCAAGGGAGCTGAGAAACATAAAAGGGATGTTATTGGCCCTATGACCAGGGCACTAATGTAAAGCGCATTGATACGGTTATTGTGAAATGCGCTACTATATAAGAATTGGTTATTATTATTATTATATCCAATACTTTCCTGATTTCTGTAAAGAAAATCACAGGCGCATTACTCAATTTCTTATTCTTTGATTTTTGTTTTCCAACCCACAGCGATTCTAAACCAATGATGGGCGAGTCCAAGCTGAGTAAATTCCCAAAGATGAGCGCTAACTACGAGTCCACGGAGGTTCCAGGCCTCTTCTTTGCCGGGGCCATATCACACGCTGTTGACCACCCCAAATCAGCGGGGGGCTTTATTCATGGGTTCAGATACACCGGTAAGAACAAGCCTCAATGGAAAAGGATGAAACCATCAGTTTCTTTTGTCCAATTTTAGAGAAATCTACAAACTCATCTTCCTAATAATGCATTTGCTTCTTTTTTCCCCCTTTTCTGCTGTAACCTTTTTCATATTGATCTTGCTTTTTTCAGTGCCACGAACCTTTTTGGTGGATTTTGTGAGCTTAATAAGGTTGTCATTGAATGTATTTGTACAGGCATTAATTCCCTACTGGTCTGATTACCTGGTCCCTCGTCAGCTCTCCTATCTGAAATGAATCATTTCACAATGTCGTTTTTTTTTCCGGAAAAACCTAGAAACTCATCTTCATAATGAAGCATTGTTTTTTGTTTTTTTCAACTGTAACCTTGTATTTTCACATTGTTTTTGTCAGTTCCATGAACAAGTTTGGTAAATTTTGTGCGCTTAATAAGTTGTCATTGAAATATTTGTACAGGCATTTATTCCCTACTGGTCTTATTACCTGGTCCCTGGTCGGCAGCTCTCTTATCTTAATACTCACAAAGGTTCTCTCACGTCGTCGTTTCAGCTCGTGCCTTATTTCAGATGCTGGAAGTACGTTACCAATCACAGAGGTGGCCTTCAGTCCCGCTTCGAATCACAGAGCTTATCAATCACATCGTTAAGAGAATTAACGAGGCTTCGGGAACCTATCAGATGTTCGGTGTCCTAGCCGACGTAGTCGTCATCCATGGGTGAGCTTTTGTAACGAGCAAATGGATAGCGATTGTAATTAGGGTTGTGGTGCTTGTTTTTTTGTTTTGTTTTTGATGATATTCCCATCAAGGGAACTTGTTTTTTGATGCGCTCCCCATCAAGGGAACTCGGTGAACTCTCCCAAGGGGTTATAAACCACCAAGCAGCCAATTTCTTTTCTAACAAACAATGATTCAAAGGCACTGTACACGCTTAGTAATTGTCAAAGACCAGTGTTCTCACTGGGTGTATCCCATCATCGATCATCGATCATCGAAGTTGCGAAAAAATGATGAAAAAAAACCCAGCCGTTTTGGACGAATTTGTGTGCTTTCAGATTGGAATGAAAGACTTCTAGCTAGAAGCCTTTTATTATTTTAGTGAGAAATAACCTCTTTCTCAACAACTACGTTACTTCAGAGGGATTTGTTTCCCACAATGTTTTATACTATCAACAGCTCTCCAATGCTTGTTACCAAGTCAGTTTTTAAGTTAATATTTGTTTTGAATAATTACCAAACGTGTACCTTCCCTTTAACGTTTATGATTATGATTATGAATTGCACAAATCAAGAAATTAAGATTCAGTAACGTGATGACAATACTTACTCTAGCCATTGTGAAATCAGTGGTTAGCTTGGTAGGATTGTAGGATTCGAACCCACAACCTTGTGATTGCACGTTCTGCTGTCTAACCACTGGACCCTTTTGAGGATAGACTTACCATTGATACTAATTTGAAATACCTTCAGTCTTTTAAAATGTTATCCTTGTTTTCTTATTTTTTTAATTTTTTAAATTTTATTATGCAAGTCGCCAGACACACAAGGCCTGAAAGCCACTTCAAGGTGTGGGCTACAATTATTTTTGTCCAGAGGTCGTTGCCACCTACTCCTAGGGCTGAAACAGGGTTACCCTCTTTACAGTCCATACGGATGTAGGCTTGGGTATGATCAGTCCGAAGCCTGGCCTGACCTCCCTAATTTTATGTAGCAAGTGTCATGACCGGGATTCGAACCCACACTCTGCTGATCAAACAGCAGAGCTTGAATCCGGTGCTCTTAACCGCTCGGCCATGACACGCCACAAGACTTGTCTTCTTTTAGGAAAACTATCTACAATCTATCAATCTATCAAAAATCAGGAATTATTACAGGTAGTTGCAATGCCACGTTATATTCTGATGTGACATTTTATTTTTTGAAGTGATAACATGGAGTGTGAGTATGTGGAGGAGTTCCCACTGAAGCTGCTACCAAAGTTCACTGAACTGACGGGAATCAATGCTAGTCAAGTCATAGTGATCTCAATGGAGTATGGAAAAGATTTCTCTGGTAAGAAGATTGTTATGATGTTAATTTTGGTTGTTTACCCATATACCGATGTGTGTAAGCACTGTATACTCAGTACTTTCCCGAGTCCTGTGAAAAAAAAAAATCACAGGCATGTTACTCAGGTGGGATTGCGAACCCACGACCTTTGCAATTCTAGAGCAGTGCCTTATCAACTAGACTACCGAGGTTGCCCAGCAGCTAGAGGCAGTTCGAATCCTATGTTTTGGCAGCAGGTACCGCAACGATGTAATAGATGTTAAGTTTGCATCAGGGATAAAGAATATTAATTTTTTTAGATATGATGTTGTTAGATGATTTAGGGTAATAGATTTTTTGCGAAGAGTTGATGACCGATCAGATTTATTGGTATCAATTCAACTGAATTGTATATTTTACATGGGGGTGTCGTGGCCGAGCGGATACGAGCACCGAATTCAAGCTCTGGTGATTCTGTTCAGCAGAGGGTAGGTTCGAATCCCGGTCATGATGACACTTGTGTCCCTGAGCAAGACACTTCGCTATAATTGCTTCTCTCCTCTCCACCCAGGGGTAAATGGGTACCTGTGAGCGCAGAGATGGTTCTTGGGATTGATTTAGCCGAGTAGCGCATTTGTTGCACAAGGCTGTATACTCCCCAGGGAGCTGAGATGGTTTAAGGAATGATTTAAGGCCCGGGTGACCAGGGGTAATGATGTTCGAGCACCATCAGCGTCACTGTGTGACGGACCTGAGCACGATACTATTATTATTTCCGCATCGCTGAACTGTACCTTTCATGCCTTTTTAGCTGTATCGCACTGTAGCAGTACCATACCATACAGGACCGTAACATACCGTACCGTACTGTGCCATGGTAAATGTTCCACCAGTCTATCCAACCTTGTTCCTCCTGTCAGGGTGTTTGAGCGTGAGACCAGGCTGTCTGCTTGTCCTCATCCTTACATTCTGGCTGTGCCGAGATGTAGAACAAAGAGCTACTCCAGTAGCTTTTTCCCTCGTACTGCATCTCTTTGGAAGTCCTTGCCTGGTGCATGTTTCCCTTCATCCTATGATCTTCCATCTTTTAAGAGGAATGTCAATTCCTACCTTCAGCTCCTCTGAGTTTCTGCATGTCTATGTTTTCTTCCTTGTAGCCCTTAAAGCCATTATACACTTTCGGTAAACAGTATTGTCCAAGTCCCACACTTCGTGTATCACAACTTATATATAAAATAACAATCCTGTGGAAATTTAGGCTCAATCGAACATCGGAGTCGGGAGAAAATAACGGGAAAACCCACTCCTGTTTTCGCGCGTTTCGCCATGTCATGACATGTGTTTATAACAAATCCGTAATTCTCGTTAACGAGAATTTATATTGTTTTACCGTTTTCTCAAAAAGTAAAGCATTTCATGGACTAATATTTCAAGAGAAGTCTTTCACCATTACCTTCTGTAAACCCTGTAAATTATTTGTAAGTCTGTGAACTTTTTTTTTTTTTTCTGTACCGAAAGGGTCCAATGGCTTTAACCTAGAGTGGCTCTTAGCCTTGTTTGGGCGACTTGCTTAAAAAAAAATTCTTTTTAAATACCAGTACTGTACCATATAGCAGTACCGTTAATCGAAACCTTGAGTGTAAATCAGGCGCTTGAATGTGTGACATTAAATGACCGACTGTCAGAAAAGACAGATAATAACTTGAAACTACACAATCAATATTAAAACTTTCTCTCAGTAAATAAAATATGAATTGAGTAAAGTGCTGACAGAGAAACAGCGTGAGAAAAATGCATGGAGGCCATGATAAGACTTTGCTTGCAGCGGCTTGTAAGAAACTACCCAATCAATCTTTAAAACTTCTTGCTGTAAATAATATATGAAGCTTTGTACTAGTGTGGATTGTAAGAGAATGGAGTAATTTGCAGTAAATGACCGGGAAATAATCGTCTTTTGGTGGAGCAGGTTGTGTTTCTGAACTGGGATGGGATGCATTTCTGACATTTCTGAATAGTACACTCAGCGTCTTCTTGTGAACTTTTGAATTAAGAAAGTAAAGCTAATGTTTGTCAGCAATAGGCAGTGGCTGCTGAGTGCTATACAACTCATTAAAAAGTCTAAAACCTTTCTTGAAAAATATTTCTCTTTGTTCAAGCGCCTTGAGCACTTTATGCGCACTATAAAGACTCCAATATTATTGATGGTTATTTTCACTCACAAGTTAACAAAGTAAACACTTACAGGAAACCTTCTGTAATCTGTTAAATAACTTGCAAGTAAAAGAACTCCTAAATCTGCTGGTTACAAAACAAGCGAGTTATGATTGTTTATTGGCTTGAAAATTATTGGGTATTTCTTATTATACCTTTTTTCTGCAAACTTATGTGTCTAATTAATTACCTTGACCTACAGAAAAACAATCTTTGACAGACTGGCACATAATTTAAATGGGTCACAATACAGTGATCAATGATCAACTGTTTGTTTAACAAGAAAGGAAAATAAAACAATTGAAGATCTGTAAATTAAAAGTGACAATGCTCATGTGTATGCAGTTCTGACAAACAAGTTTGACATTCAGTTTTCGTGTTCTAGGTCGAGAAAATGTGCCTCGTTTCCTGTTGCCTTATAATTCTGTAAACAGAAATCTCTCCCAATTTGGCCAGTTCTTTCAGTGTGTGTCAACATGTATTTGATATTAATGGTGCAGAAGGACTGCCGTCGATTTCACAAAGAGTTAGGACTCGTCTTATCTCGAGTCCTAACTTAGGATTAATCTTAAGGTCTGAATGCTACAGTGCAGGGTTGGGACTCGTCCTAAGTCCTAAGTCCTAAGATTAGTCTTAAGTTAGGAAGAGCTTTGTGAAATCGACGGCAGATGATCTAAACATAAGAGTGAAACACTAAATATTAGCGGTCGATTTAGCATAGGTTTGGCGTAAAGTTCCTCGCTTTGCACCTCCAGGATTTGGTTTCCAATCATAGAGTTATATATAAGAACCAGTGCGCACTGGCCTATATACGCTGCCCCGGCATGCGCACATGCGGCCATTTTGTAAGTTGACAAAACAGCATGGCGTATAGCGTTCAATAAACACAAACTCAAACGCTCACTTCATATTCAATGCGCGTACAGAATAGCGCGCGTGTCTTCTTACGGTCCCGGCGCATTTGTGCAAGCAGCATTACCAGTGCGCCCTCTAGTTCTTATATATAACTCTATGTTTCCAATCTTGCCTGGGGTACTTTTTGATGATTGAGTTTTCAATCCCATGCCCCCCCCCCCCCCACTCAAAGAACAGGTGCATCATTCATTTTAAAGGTTAATGTGGAATGATACTTTTTTGTACAAATGTATGCAGGCTTTAATATGGAAGACATCCTGATGGATTGTAGCGGACTGAAGTAGGTTTTCGGGTCAGATGCATTGAGCACATTGTACAAGTAGTTACTTAATAAACATTGATCAAGGATTTGTGCTGATAAAACTGTAAATATACTCATAACACCCAAGGGAAATTACTTGTAGGTTTTGCCTTTTTGATGTGTGCATTTATAAATACATTATTGGCTTTGATTGCTTATCTGTGGGCTGATTTATAAATTGGCAATTTTAGTTGAAGAAGTGGGTGGAATTTGTCGAAGTGAAGAAACAGTATTGTGTGAAGATTTGTTCAAGCTGATGGATTGAGAATTCAAGGTTGTATTCTTAAAGACACTGGACACTTTTGGTAATTGTCAAAGACTAGTCTTCACGGTTGGTGTATCTCAACATATGCATAAAATAACAAACCTGTGAAAATTTGAGCTTAATTGGTCGTCTAAGTTGTGAGGTAACTATGATAGAAAAATCTCCCGTGTCACACGAAGTTGTGTGCTTTGAGATGCTCGGTTACCAGACCCTCAAAATCTAACTCTGAGGTCTCGAAATCAAGTTCGTGGGAAATAACTTCTTTCTCGAAAACTACATTACTTCAGAGGGAGCCGTTTCTCACAATGTTTTATACTATGAACAGCTCTCCATTGCTCGTTACCGAGTAAGTTTTTGTGTAGCCTCATCAGTAAAGTGCATCAGTGCAGAAGTAAAATGTAAGGTAGATAACTGAGAAGAACAGAAGCTCGGCTGCTCAGAGCGGGTTCTGTTTACACAGCCAATCCACATAAATCATGGAATGGGATCAAATGGAAGCTGGCGTGACACTAATCAGCCACTTGTGAGAGTGGTTTTTAAAGGCAGTGGACACTATTGGTAATTACTCAAAGTATTTATTAGCATAAAACCTTACTCGGTAACGAGTAATGGAGAGCTGTTGAATGTATAAACCTTGTGAGAAACGGCTCTCTCTGAAGTGACGTAGTGTTTGAGAAAGAAGTAATTTTCCACAAATTCGATTTTGAGATCTCAGAGTTAGATTATGAGGTCTCGAAATCAAGCATCTGAAAGCACACAACTTTGTGTGACAAGGGTGTTTTTTCTTTCTTTATTATTTCGCAAGTTCGACGACCAATTGAGCTCAAATTTTCACAAGTTTGTTATTCTATGCATATGTTGAGATACATGTACTCCAGGTGAGAAGACTGGTCTTTGACAATTACCAACAGTGTCCAGTGTCTTTAAGAACATGGGATTCGGATAAGTGTGTCACAGGTTTTCTTCTTCCTGTTCGTGACACAGTTATGGATTTTTCCGTCAGTAGTGGGTGATCTTTATGCGCTCTTGCAGACTAATGGCCTGTCTTCCCATATTGGTTGGATGTAACAGAACCTATGTTGTGATAGAGTGATGAGATAAGACACGGAAACACTCAACTTGAGGTGGCCCAAGCGCAGCGTAATGGCCCTGCTTTATAATGTAAAAGTGAGAAATCTGGAATTGGTAGAGTGTGGGTGGAAGCTCTGGGATTTTTAAATCTTGTTTGGCTGTGGACTGCGTCTGCATTAACGCTGTAATTTGAAGAGAGCTTGTAGTGTGTCGAAGTTCACATCAAGTGAGGCAATGAAGAGAAATGGAACTGTGCCAGTACTTTGATTGATTATTTTTTAGTAATCATTTTATTAAATTAATCGCAGACTTCTTGTCCATTATTGTTAAATTTGTTTGGAGGTAGGGTCATTGTTTTGGTCTTTGCTATGACGGCGTCAGGGGTATTGGTTCAATAGGAGTTAAGTATTTACAGGTTATGAGTGAGTTCATGCTTCCAATACAATGATGCATTGTTCTCAGCGCCTATTTGCTATTGCTCTCAACGGTCCACACTGCAAGAGGGAAGGGGGATGGGGGGGGGGGGCATGGGCGGAAATTGGGGGAACAGGCTCCCAAGTCAACCCCAACCACGCCCCCCCCCCCCCCCCCCGACCCTTAGTTATAGCAATAAATTGTCCCTTTAAAGGCAGTGGACCCTATATTGGTAGTTACTCAAAATAATTATTGGCATAAAACCTTACTTGGTGATGAATAATGACGAAGCTGTTGATAGAATAAAACCTTGTGAGAAACGGCTCCCTCTGAAGTTATTTTCCACAAATTTTATTTCGAGACCTCATAAATAAATTTTGAGGTTTTGAAATCAAGCATCTGAAAGCACACAACTGTGTGTTGCAAGTTTTTTTTTCTTCTTTCAGTATTATCTCGCATTTCGACGACCAATTGAGCTCAAATTTTCACAGGTTTGTTGTTTTATACATCTGTTGTGAGATACGAGAAGACTGGTCTTTGACAATTACCAATAGTGTCCAGTGTCTTTAAGTAAAGTGCCCCATGTGACATTTGGGTTGTCATATCAATGAGTACCCACATCGTTAAGCTACCTGTAGCTGCAGTTTGCCAATTATCCGTGTATTCATCCACGCGGAATTTCAGCCTCTGGCATTTGCAGAGTATGTTTTATTCCACACAGGGAAAGTTGATATCATGGTTAATTTGATCATGCCATTAGGAAACATTTTCAACTACAACTACCTCTCCCTCAGGACAGAACAGAATAAAGTTCATTAAAAGTCACTATTTTTTTCCCAATTAAATACCCCTCTCGTTAAATTTATGAATTTTTAATAATGAGCACCCGAGTGCTGTCATTATAATTAACAATGTAGAAATGACACCCTTTGAGTTAATGTAGTTTTAGGGAAAGGGGTAACTTTTCACAAACAAATTCAAATCTGAGATAGTCTTTAGGCTCCTGTTATTGAAAGCACCTACTTCTATGTAGTTGGTGTATTTTTTCTTTCAGTATTCTCTTGCAACTTTGATGACGAATTGAGCCAAGTTTTTGTTATTTTAAGCATGTGTTTAGGGTAAAAAAAGTAAGGATACAGCCGTCGATTTCACTAAGAGTTAGGACTCGTCTTATCTCAAGTTAGGACGAGTAACTCGTCCTAACTTAGGATTAATCTTAAGGTTTGCACACTACAGTGCAGGGTTGGGACTCGTCCTAAGTCATAAGATTAATCCTAAGTTAGGAAGAGTTTGGTGAAATCGACGGCAGGTCTTTGACAACTACCAAAAGTATACCCTGCCTTTAACATTATCTTGTGGTTTGAGAAACATTTTCAAATTCAAATATACCTAATTCCCAACGGAGAAAAATATACTATTATTGAAGTTCATCATGTCTTCAAATACATCTGTGATTTTCCTGAGGCATGTCAGGAAAGAACTTCCAGAAATAGAAAAAAAAACAAAAAAAAATCAATTTAATTTTTAAAATAAAAACATGGGATAACAGTCACTGAATAGACAACCGTTAACCAATTAAAAAAGCTAGCAGTATGAGAAGAATTCAAGCTTAATGAGTTGTGCTCAAATGTGCTCTTGTAATTACCCAACCGACCATTTATTCGGTCTTGTTGTTTTCCTAGAGGCAATTTGTCCGATGTTTTTGTGTTAGTTTGACATGAAGCCTCGCGGTGCACTGTTCAGGAAAAAGTAGTTTCAGACGCATAGGTAATCACCCGACATTGTAATTAACATGCTGATTGAAGTTGTGTATAGAGCCAATATCGGAACCAAGTTGGAGGACTATTTGCCCTTTCGCAAATCCTCCATTTTTGTTTTCCTCGGGGCATTTGGATTTAAGAAGTCCAAAGGAAAAGAAAACCGGCAAGGCCGCTTCTGGAGGAACTAAATATTTTATGCTCTCCGGTGCTTTGCAGAATTATTCAGTTTGCAATGGAAACCGAGAAGTGGATTTAGGTATTTAGTATTTAATAGTTTTTGGAGTAGAGGGATTTCGGTGTACTTTTGAACGTGTGTATGCTGCAATGCTGTCCCCGATGGACTGATTTTCACGGAAATATGATGCAGACAGGCTTATAAATTGGCTTGTCCTTTATCTTAGCGCGATTGGAGAATTTCTTTGTGGTAATAATTGCAATGGGATTAGAGAAAGCGCACATAATTTAAATGTTTGTTTTACCTGTAGGTATTAATGAAACAAAAGAAACAGAAGAAAATACTTTTCTTTTTTTCCGCATTTAATTTGTAAGATTTATGGATACACATGCTGATATGTGGTCACTGGTCAAGAGATATTGCCCACTTTTGAAGCTACCTTCTTCAGCCCTTGTTAATTTCTTATATGGGTGGCATTTTTGGCTTGTGCGTAAAGCACTCGCCTCTCACCAAGGTGACCCCGGTTTGATTCCCGGCCAGGGCCATATGTGAGTTGAGTTGTGCTTTGGTTCTCTGCTGTGCCACAAGGGTTTTCCAGACCATTCGGTTTTCCTCCCTAAGGAAAAACAAACACTTTCGATCTTGGCTGTGCTCCATGGTCATAATGGGTTGATGTGGCTGGCAGCTGAATGCGCCCTTGCATGCCTGCTTCTCGAACACGTTGCAGCCGCGTCCTTCGCAATTCAGCTCTTCCCGTGAGTAAAGATGATTAGCCCCCCAAATTATTGTTTACTAGGGGAACAGATTTTCATGGAAGACCTGCACTCTACCAACTGAGCTATCTCGTCCCCCTCTAGTCAAGTTTTTTTCTTCAACCCAAACCTTGTTTTGGTAAATCAAAACTAATGGGAGACTTTTGAACGCTAGGTGGCAGCAGACTTACCTGGTAAATTTCCATTGTTTACGTAGTTCTGAGCCTGCGCTCATTACCGAGAACAATGGATTTTACCTGGTAAGTCTGCTGCCACCAAGCGTCCCAAAAGTCTCCTATTATAATCACCGAGGCTATTTTTCCGACATGATTTTGCAAGATGTTTTTAAATGGTTTAACTTTCCACAGCATGTAGAATAGATAGTGTGAATTTCTGGTAATCAGTTCCTTGTCGTTATATTTTCCTTTTCCCTTACAGGTCCTGGGAAGGACATCTTTGGTCCACAGAGGGCGACATCAGACCCAGAGCTTGCCCATCTTTCCAACTTCCTTCATCCCGTGTTGTATTACTACCGTGCCTTACCCACAGGTAATTATAAATCACACACTAAGCCACCACGATTTCTGGCCTGGGGTCCATTTCACAAAGAGTTAGGACTAGTCCTAACTTAGAACTAGTCCTAGGGGATATTGAAAGTTTAAAGCCATTAGACACTTTCGGAACAGAAAACAAATTAAAAGTTCACAGATTTACAAATTACTTACAGGGTTTACAGAAGGTAATGGTGAAAGTGTTCTCTTGAAACATTATTCCATGAAATGCTTTACTTTTTGAGAAAACATTAAAACAATATCAATTCTCGATATCGAAAATTACGGATTTATTTTCTCCCAACTCCGATGACCAATTGAGCCTAAATGTTCACAGGTTTGTTATTTTATATATAAGTTGTGATACACGAAGTGTCGGCCTTGGACAATACTGTTTACTGAAAGTGTCCAATGGCTCTAAGGCTGAGTAACCTTTCCTAACCCGGGTTAAGACTATTCTTAACTCCTTGTTTCATCCAACTCTGGTCAGTCGCGACACTTGTGTTCTTGAGCAAGGCACATTATCATAATTACTTCTCTTCACCTAGGAGTACAAATGGGTACCCGCGAGAGATGAGCGGTAACCCTTTGATAGGCTGTCATCTTGTCTAGGGAAAATAGAAATATTCTCCATTACTGGGTACTTATTTTCACAGCACACCGAGTACGGTCTAGGGGTCATCTCTGAGCCACCTTTCTATGGCCCATGGAATGTTAGGAAATTTTCAATTTCATAATTACTTCTCTTCACCCAGGAGTACAAACGAGTACCGGCGAGAGATGAGCGGTAACCCTTTGATAGGCTGTCATCTTGTCTAGGGAAAATAGAAATATTCTCCATTACTGGGTACTTATTTTCACAGCACACCGAGTACGGTGTACTACCAGGGGTCATCTCTGAGCCACCTTTCTTTGGCCCGTGGAATGTTAGGAAATTTATCAATTTCAAGCTTCTAAAACTCTCCATGTATTTGAAGATCAGGTAGCTTTTAAAATTGTTTAATGCACCTATTTCAACTTGCACTCTTTCGTTCTTTGTAATTTTAAGTTCTGTTAGTCACATTGAGACTTCTTCTAGTTATGCGCTAAATAAGATTTAATTCAGTCATCTTCATTCGAGACAAGTGTTTAGTTGCTAGTGAAGGCCTACAGGTAGTTTTGTAAAAACATGTTTATTTTATTACATTTTTTCTTGTAACTAATCTTTTGTTTGCAAGTATATGTTTATATAGAAGAGTTTGCGGTAACACCATGTAATAACAATCTCTAAATAAGTTGGGGTGGATCTGAAAAGAACCGTTGGGTTAACTCGACGTTTCGATCAGTATGCTCTGATCGTCTTCTGGAGAATATATGTTTCTGTACCTTGTGAAATGGCCGAATAAATAGTAATAATAATTATTATGATTAATGCATAACTTGGCATATCTTCATCATTTTTACATCTTCTTCTTCTTCTTCTTTCTTGATGGTAACCAGCCCAAGACATGATGTCTTTAGGTCCCAAGGACATCCTCCCTGACCCCTACCGTCTCCATCACATCGTGGAAGACTTTCTGACTGACTGGACTGCACCTGTCAGGTATGCTTTAAAGGAACATTACAGAACTGGTTTTTGCTAACATTTGTTGGCAGTGTAAGCACTTTAATGTAATCCACCATATACATTAACTGACAAACCTGTAGAAGTTCGAGATTGATCAGCCATCTGGGTGGCGAGAAAATAGTGAAACAAATATTACAAATTTTGATTTGCATCGATGCCAAAAATAAATAAAAACGCTCACTGAGCGATAAACTCCAAAGGCGAAGTTAGATTATTCATTTCTCATCAAATATGACATTTCAGACTGAAATACTTTAAGGGATGTTTTCAACTGTCATCATCATGTACGTTTTATGTAAATCTGTGATCTTCGCGATTTTTGGATCTTACCAATTCTGCGTTCCTTTAAGAGTCAACACTGGAATTCAATAAACCCCTCGCATAATGGGATACGCTGCAGGGACGCTGAGCTCGCACACCGATTTTTAAGCACGGGGAACAGCTTTCGTTCAATCATTTGCCTTCGTTGACCCAAGTCAGGGAGCTTTTTGACCCCAGTGAGGAGACGTTTTGAGCAGTCACACCTGTCGCCAAGGTGTCCAGTGGCACCACTGAATCAACACTTTGATTACCTAACACCCGATTTAGAGTCGCGGCGAAACCATATTCTGAGTTAAGTACATGAACATTTTTTTGGTAACAAAACAGTTAGGAGTGAATGGTTGCTCTTGAAGTCGAAAGATCGAGTGTCGCAGTTGTTCATAACGACTAGAGTCGCTTCTAATCTATTTGGTTCGGGTGTTAGTCTCCATGCTGGAAAAAGGCGATCAGAGGTAACACCTCGGTCCAATCTCATCAAGCTGTTAAAGTGAGAACAAATTTGCTTGTTTTGGTATCGTTTATGGCATGGTTGGCTTGTGCGTATAGCGCTCGCCTCTCACCAAGGTGACCCCGGTTCGATTCATGGCCAGGGCCATGTGTGAGTTGAGTTGTGCGTTTGTTCTCTGCTGTGCCACAAGGGTTTTACAGACCATTTGGTTTTCCTCCCTCGGGAAAAATCAATCCAATCTTGGCTGTGCTCTGTGGTCATGATGGGTTGATGTGGCTGGCAGCCAAAGGCGCCCTTGCATGCCTGCTTCTCAAATCTGTTGTAGCCGCGTCCTTCGCAATTCAGCTCTTAGCTGCAAGTAAGGATGATTAGCCCCCCCCCCCCCCAAATTATTAATTGTGAATTATTGGAAATGAGATTTGACCCTCGTAATTGTTTGTCTTTAAAGATTGTGAGATGCAGTATGGCAGTAGGCTCATCAGATATGGCATTCGCCTCTTCTGATTGATGAAATAATTTTGAGCGTTCATACAAAGCTCTAAGTATCACCATCAACTCCAGGGGAGGCCTAGCACTGGCTCCTGGCTGGAAGAGACCCAGAGGCCGCCCTCGATCATCCTAGGCCCAACAACTTGGCCGGCCTAGCGAAATCCACCGCATGTGGTGTGAGGCTGTAGGACATGGACACAGGAGATTGGCGCGACGGACCCTTGCTGCTCTGCGGTCGATTGACTGATTGATTCATACAATACCAGATATATTGTTTGACAATCCTTTAAAAAGATATTCAAAATATTTTTCTCCCCACACAGTCATATCCTTCTCCTGCGCCGATTTCTAGAATCTTGCCTGGGGCATGATATGCGCTACTTCTTCGACACCACCTGTTTCCAGCTGGCCATGACCCATGACGCACTGCCACTGTCTTGTCAGGAGTACTACATGAAAGGTCAAGGGTTAGAGGGCAACGACATCTACTGGGGTCACATCAACGAAATGCAGGACCACTTGATGGCAGGCAGATATCAGACGGAAGTGACAGAGAGCAGCCCCGTCTGGGCTCATAAATAATCCTTCAAAAAGAATATAATAAAAACTTATACGGATTTTATAACTCAATCATGAATTTGTAAAATGTTGTGTCCGAGCAATGTCGCTAGTATCTTCCAGGTTGCAGGCCTGATACTTCCTGGAGGCAACGATGACGATTGCTTCCATGCCCCCTGGTCTATGCCTTGGTGCTCCAGTCGAAAATTATGATTTCCTCATAGGGTGTCCTTTACCAAGAAGAAAATGCCTTGGTGCCCCTGCCCTCTCTAAAACGAAGCATACAGGCCTGAGGTTGTATCATAACTTGGGTGTGATCCCTGGCTACACGACAGCTAATGGTTATATGGCTTCTGACTAACACCTAAACAAAGATATACACTGTATTGAAGTTGACGTCACCGTTCAAATATCTGCCCTACATGGCGTCTGTGCGCGTGGGCGTGCGTGTGTGCGTGCATGTACCGAAGAAATCAAATCGGGAACAATGCGTGCTGCGTGCTCCATTGATGTATGCGTTTGGGTGCGCATACGGTTTGCCCTGCAAGATGGCGACTTTCATAGCAAAAAAAGGTTTATTCAATACGGTCTATTGGCTAATCACAAACAAAGGGCTGGATAGGCTAAAGCCTGGTTCATACTTCCTGCGAATGCGAATGCGAAGCGAATGTTGACGTCACAAATTCGCAAGGAATAATTCGCAGCAGTTCAACTTTGCTCAACTCACTTGTGAATATCGCTGCGAAAGGAGGGTTATAACATCAAATTTACGTCAAATTCGCTTTGCATTCGCATTCGCAGGAAGTATGAACCGGGCTTTAGTTGGTAGAGAGCCGGTTCGTTAAAGGAACACGTTGCCTTGGATCGGACGAGTTGGTCCATAAAAAGCGTTTGTAACCGTGTTTTATAAAATGCATATGGTTGGAAAGATGTTTTAATGAATACAATGATTCACACAAATTTGCCTTGAAATTGCGTGGTTTTCCTTTTACTGTGCGAACTAACACAGTCGGCCATTTATGGGAGTCAAAAATTTGACTCCCATAGATGGCCGACCGTGTTAGTCGACGAGGTAAAAGGAAAACCAAGCAATTTCGAGGCGTGTTTGTATGGATCATTATACTATACTTTGACAACATCTTTCTACCCATATGCATTTTATAACGAACGGTAACACATGCTTTTCAAAGACCAACTCGACTGACCCAAGGCAACGTGTTCCTTTAATCCGGAGATCATTGGTTCAAGTTCCTCTCCAGTCAAGTTTTATTTGTTCAAACACAAATTATCCCCCCAAAATGGCGTGTGCATAATTACATGCCAGTGTCAAAGGGTTCTATCTTGCTAATAACTTTCACGGATGTACACAAAAAGCACCATGAATATACATTGTTGGTAGATATAATAATAGTATCGAAGTCTTATATAGCGCACGTATCTACCGAACAAGGTACTCAAGGCGCTGAGTATATACAAACTTTCAGAAAGATAGGTTATTGCAGTGATGAATTTTGAGACCCAATTAGTTAGGGTTTACAAGGTGCTACGGCGCATTAATCAGCCACAGCCAGGAACACCGGGGCGAACCCCTTCTCTTTTCGATAAGTGCACTGGGTTCTTTTACATGCGTTACACAACACAATGGACCAACGGCTTTGCGTCCCATCCGAAGGACGAAGCAATGGTCAAGTGTCTTGCTTAAGGACACAAGTGCACTAAATCACTCACTCAGTCGATCCAAGTTGTCGCATTGCAGCATGTTTGAGTCGGGCTCGATGTCTGACACGCACACAACTCTATCCTGCATACAGCTGATTAGCTTCTCCATGTTGCTTACTCCTGCGCTATATAAGACTTTGACATTATATTATTATTGTTATTATTAACATTTTGTTTGGAGCGTTTTGGTGTGAGATATGACAGTGCGACACAGTGGAGAAACAAGTTGCACTGATGCAACGAAGGCGGATTATGTTTGAGAAGAATGATACAATTATTGACAACCAAATTTCGTACACATCTATTGATACTTTATTTCAATCAACACCTTTAATCATGTCCTTAACTATTTCCATGAATCAGTAAAGCAATTTTCAAAAAGCCAACTTTTTTGAACAACGAGGTGGGTATTTGTTGGTTCAGTTGTTCGACTTGCCACTTGTGTGTTTATCATGTTGAAGAAAACTAAAAGAAAAGTTTTAAGTTTTCTGTAAGTGTGTGCTTTCTCAAAATTCCATTCAAATATAAGAAGACAAAGTGAGTTCCTTCATGAATTATGTCGTAAGGTGATATTTCTTTTTGGTGGTCAGTGCAGAGGAGGACAGTTTAATTGAGTTTGTTTTCAAGCAAAGCAATAGCGACCCAATCAACATTACAATTAATTTAATACCTGTTATGGCATTTTTGGGGTACATTTACAGGTAGGTAGAAATTAACACCCGTTTCAAGCAAGACTCCAGAATCGCGTCGAACCAAATTCTGAATTAAGTACATGAAAAGTTCGACATCTGAAACAGTTAGGGGCGACTGGACGCGCTGGAAGTCGAAAGATCGACTGTTGCAGTAGCTCGGAACAACTCTGGAGCGCCTTGGTTGCAGATGTTGATCTTGTCATGAGCCGAACTAATGTAATGTAAATGTTATGTTAAGTTCGACTGTTGCAGTAGCTCGGAACAACTCTGGAGCGCCTTGGTTGCAGATGTTGATCTTGTCATGAGCCGAACTAATGTAATGTAAATGTTACGTTAAGTTCGCCTGTATAAAACCAAAATTTAATTAGGTCGACCCAGAGTCGCTCCTAGTCTATTTGGTTCGGCGGGACTCTGGAATATCTGTCTGAACCGGGTGCAACTTAACCTTTTATAACTCTCTCAGACAATCCTACTCCATGTACATATGTATAATCATTACCATATTATGCATAACACTCGGTACTGTCTTTTTATCTACCAAATTGTTTTCATTTAGGGAGGGGGGGGGGTGGACAGTTTATTTTAGATTGCATCTACTAACACAAAACAAAATTGGGCAATGTCAGTTGAGGACATCCACTCTACTTTTTGGGATAGAGTGGAAGTAGGTCAAATCTGTTGTCATTGACAGCTGCTGTAGACCCCCTTGCATATACGGTCACATTATGAACAGCCCCCTCCTTGGGGGCAGATCCCCAGACACTAGCTGTTCTTGTCACTTGCGTAAAAACATGCACGTGAGCTCAGCGTACAAGCAGGGATGCGCGTAATGCAAGGAGGTGTTATAACTTTTTTTCACCCAATGTCACACATGGCTACTTTTCGCCACAATAGCCATTTTTGTAGTCGTTTCCTGTACAAAATATGGAAAGCATACCAACGCTGCACGGGGAGAGGTTGATAGTATAAAACATTGTGAGAAACGGCTCCCTTTGTAGTGACGTAGTTTTCGCGAAAGAAGTAATTTTCCACAAACTTTGATTTTGAGACCTCATATTTAGAATTTGAGGCCTCAAAATCAAGCATCAGAAAGCACACAACTTCGTGCGACAAGGGTGTTTTTTCTTTCATTAATATCTCGCAACTTCGATAACCGATTGAGCTCAGATTTTCACAGGTTTGTTATTTTATGCATATGTTGAGATACACCAACTGTGAAGACTAGTCTTTCACAATAACCAATAGTGTCCAGTGTCTGTAACAGCTTTATGAAGTTTCGCCTTGGACGTAAGTTGGTGCTACTAGATTCAATTTCTTATCTTCATGGAGTCGAACCCATACCACTAGATCTCTTTATCATAACTCTTGTGTTTCTGTTTCTTTCTTTCTCGGTTTGTTTAGCTTTTTTAAAATAAATATTAAAAATTAATACTAATTTGAGTGTGTTATCTGTACTACCCAGAAAGTATTTAGTTTGTTAACAATTCACATATATTCATTCACATATAAGTTTAATGTTATTTTGGTTTTGGGGTTGTTTTTTAAAATCGTGCGTATCATGTATGTCTGTGTGTCTATTTTTGAAATGCAAATAAACAAGTAATTTTTATACTTAAGATGGCTTATGTGATATATTTTATTAAGTTTAGATTTCGCAAGCACATTAATGTGCAGAGAATTTATTTGTATTGATTTATTTTATTTTATTATTATTTGTTTTAATCATTAAATAGTTCTGCAATATTTTTAGTGCACACAGGGAAAATTTTTCACCTTCTGCTTGTAAACTGTGATGAAATAAAAAACATTAATTGAATTACTAATAATAATAATAATAATAATAATAATAATAAATCGTATAAAGCGCTGGTACCTAGAAAATAAAAACTATTCACTGCGCTATAAATATGTCAAATGGAAAAAATTAATGGTAGGCTCGACTGAAGAGGTAAGTTTAAGAGTGCGTTGCAGTAGTCAAGTTAAGACATTACAAGCGACGACTAAGTTGTTCTGCAGCGCTGTTCTGTATTTCTTGTGTTAACTTTCAAGACTCAAACATGTAAATTTCCTGCTTATTTTAATCTGAACTTGTTCATCATTATTCCCCTACTCGGACTTTACGATCATCTCAACAGTCTTGCTTTCTGCTACTAGAGCTTCTTCCAATTTTTATGGCCACAGATCCTTTTCTTACTCAAACTTTAACCAAAGTGGATTTTAGTGAATTTTCTAGGGACAAGCGTCATCCCGAAAAGCGATCATTACCCGAAAAGCGATCATTACCTATTAATTAAAAAAAATTAAAAATCAACATCGACAGTAATAAAACCAACACAAGTCAAAGATAAATGTATAACTTATTTATTTATATTCTATTTAAGTTTTAATCCGACCTAATATACTTTACACTTTACTTATCAGCAATGAATATTTACACTCGAGCTCCTTCAACGGAATTTACATAAGCAGAACTCTTTAACTCTTAACCTAACATTGCATTTCACACATTTTATTCTAAAGGTCGACAGCCTTTCGGATTATTTGTGTGAATATTATTAAAATTTATATGTAAGACTAATGTTTGAAACACCTGATGTCAAAAACAGTTTATATGAAATTACAGACCTTCACAACTCATACAACAAGTATATTTTGACAAATATGTTGTGTTATTTGAATACAGGGTACAGCAATTTGGCAAAGGTTACTCTCTTTGAATCAAGCTAAGGTACAGCATGGGAGTGTTGATAAAACTGCAGCTATTGGAAGGTATGCTTGGTTCATTTAAAGACACTGGACACTATTGGTAATTGTCAATGACCAGTCTTCTCACTTGGTGTATCTCAACATGTGCATAAAATAACAAACCTGTGAAAATTTGAGCTTAATTGGTCAAAGAAAAAACACCCTTGTAAGACGAAGTTGTGTGCTTTCAGATGGTTGATTTCGAGACCTCAAATTCTAAATCTGAGGTCTTGAAATCAAATTCATGGAAAATTACTTCTTTTTCGAAAACTACATCACCTAAGAGGGAGCCGTTTCTATGTTTTATATTATCAACCTATCCCCATTACTCGTTACCAAGTAAAGTTTTATGCTAATAATTATTTTGAGTATTTACCAATAGTGTCCACTGCCTTCCAAAGGCAGTGGACACTATAAGTTATTACTCAAAATAATTGTTAGCATAAAAACATACTTTGTAATGAGCAATGGAGAGCTGTTGATTGTAAAACATTGAATCAGCTCCCTCTGAAGTAATGTAGATTTCGAGAAAAAAATTGAGTTTTTTCACGAAATTTAATTCAAAACCTCAGAATTAGATCTTAAGATCTTGTGACGAGGGTGTTTTTTCGCAACTTTGACGACAAGTTGAGTTCAAATTTTCACAGGTTTTTTATTTTGAGCATATGTTGAGATACATCAAGTGAGAAGACTGGTCTTTGACAATTACCAAAGGTTTCCAGTGTCTTTAAAGGCTTGTGACAGTTTAAAAAAGAATTGTTTATGAGTTGTCAAACATGCAATGGTTATAGTACATTTCAAAGTCACTTAAAAAGATGCTTCAATATTGACCTGAAGTCTTTCCCTCCAAAAATGGGCTAGAAAAGTGAACCACACCTCCCCTTGGTTTGGTTTCACTTTGAATTTGATCACTGGAATTTGAAACACAAATTTGTGCAATCATTAAATTAACTTACACACAAAAATCATCTGTGCATACATTAAACATCATCAAACCATTGTTATGAATAAATCCTGAGTTTTCAATTATTAGTCTTCATCTTTAACAAACATAATCCAAAACATAAACTGCTAACGCTATTAAACAAATAAAATAAAAAATTAATTAATCATTAATATGAACACTAGTTTTGCAACTAACTATTGTTTAAAGCGCTCAGATCATGTATATTCCAGATCCTGGCTTGATAAACGTATGCCCCCCCCCCCCCGTTACTATTTGGAGGTAAATCACATCAAAGGTCAAGTGTTTATTGCCATTTCCAATGTAGCATGCTATACCCCACCCCACCCCCTCCCTATTTTGGCTTCATTGTGTCCGACTTGTTCAGTTTTTCTTCAGAATATGCAGTCAATTTACAAATAACATATTCCAGCATCAGAATAAAAGACACATTCCGCACTCCGCATTAGAACAGTTTGCCATAAGTAACCGAACTATTGGTATGACAAATTCAAGTGATAATTCTAAAACAAGACAAACACATAAAATGGAGTGTAGAGAGCTTTGTTTTAAATTTAACACTGTAGTTGTTTGCTACTCAGTTTAAAGGCGGTAGTAGACACTATTGGTAATTACTCAAAATAACTATTAGCATAAACCCTTACTTGGTAACGCGTTATATTATTTTATATGATAGTATAAAACAGCTCCCTCTGAAGTGGAGTAGTTTTTGAGAAAGAAGTATTTTTTTCACGACTTTGATTTCGAGACCTCAGAATTAGAATTTGAGGTCAAGCATCTGAAAGCACACAACTTCATGTGACAAGGGTGTTTTTTCTGTCATTATTATCTTGCAACTTTGACGACCAATTAAGCTCAAATTTTCACAGGTTTGTTATTTTATGCATATGTTGAAACACCCCAATTGAGAAGACTGGTCTTTGACAATTACCAATAGTGTCTAGTGTCTTTAACAACAACAGAAGGAGGTTTACTACTGAAAACCTACAAAGGCTAATGTAGACTTTTGGTGAAATTTCTGTGTACTGCAGAACTACGAACGGAGAGAAACCATGTCTCTATGATTTTTCAGATGTACCCAATATTTGTTTTTCAAAAACTTAAAATGAAAATTTTTTTTTTTTCTGCCCGCACAGCCCCTTCTCCCTCCCCAATATATCACCAAAAGTTCACATTTAAACATATATTCTGTTATAATAAAGAAAAATAATATTTTTGTTTTTAAATATATAAGTTTTAGTCTCTAAATATATTTCACTGGTCATACAAACGTAATTCAATTTCAGTAGCACCCAGCCGCGTTATAGCTAGCATTGTGCCGATCTTTCTTCAGGTCATGCTTCATGGTATTGGGAAGGGGTAGGATGTCGATGTCGTTGTCGTTCAGTCCCATGCTCTGCAAGATGGCGGCGTAGCATTTATCCTGTAAGCGGAGCTTGCGCGAGCTTCGTTCTCCGAGTTCCAGTTCAGTCTCAGCTGCCGTTGAACAGGCCAAGGGGTAGAGCTCCTCCCCACCTTGGTGTAAATCTGAAATTAAAGAATGGAAAGAAAAACAAATTTAACTAGACATTAGGTGTTTGTGAACAAACACAAAGCTGTTCTGTGTTGCTTTGCTTGGATTATGTGCTTCAATGAGTCTATAACTGAAAAAAAGTTTGGAAAATGTTGTGTAGTTCTTGATATATGGTCCCACTTCTGGTTGACCCGAAGTGAAGGTCAACATGGGGTCAAGGTCAACATGGGGTCAAGGTTACCAAAGGCTAATCCGCAATGCCGGAAAGACAAACAAATTTCATTAGTCATGATCAGCCCCAGGTATACCTTAAGCAATGAAGGCGATTCCTCGATGCCCCCTGGTCATTGCCTTGGTGCCCATGTAATGCTCCTCAGGGTGCCCTTTACCAAGGAGAAAATTACCATGGTGCCCTTGAGAATTATTTTTCTAAGAACAAACTCTACATGGCAAGTAGAAACACACACATGGTGTTATCGTAAACCAAATATATATTGATACCTCACCATGCAATGCCTCAAATCAAATGTGCCCTTGCCCTTTCAAAAATGAAGAATACAGGCCAGAACATGTGAAGTGCCCTTCTCCAAAAGCAACTTAGTTAGGGATGAAAAATGTTACACTTTTTCTGTGTGCTTTCTCTTCTCTCCATCTTTATTCGCTTCCGCTATTTCCACTTCATAGCTTCCGTTACACTGGTATGCCTGTAGTGTGTATGTGTGTCAAGTTAACCATGACCAACGACATGTGCCTATTGTCTGCCTACAACTGTATGTAGCAATTGTTAGACTTGCTGGTGGTACTTGTACATGTTTCGTCGACCGTGTTTGTCGACGAGGTAACAGGAAAACCACGCAATTTCGAGTAATACTTGTGTGGATCAATAATATATTCTACTTTTATAATATCTTTCTAATCATATGCATTTTATAGCAAGCGGTTACGAACGCTTTTCAAAGACCAACTCGACCGATCCAAGGCAACGTGTTCCTTTAAATGTATGCCCATACAGGCACTGCATTCATTTGTAACATCTGCGCCCCGCCCCCACCCTTTCCCAAATTCCAGGGGCTAGCAGTGTTCTCCCTTATAACAGTGGCCCAAATGGCCGAATGCAAGTTATATAACTTCTAAGGGCCACTCAAAATCCTGTCCAAGTGGTCCTGCTAGCTTTCAAAATTGAGGTTACGAACTATTGTGTTCATTGCTCATGCACCATGTAAACATGTACTAAAAGTTTGTTGAGATTTGTTGTTGCATCATGTCTGTGTATTTATTCTTTTCTTTTTAAAGTGGATTAAATAATCCTGGATGATATCTACCACTTCAAGCACTCCAACAAAATAATTTGTTTATTTGTGATGCAAGGTGACGGCCTCCCATTTCAAGGTAAAAACTTTAGAACTGATAAGATCCCTCCCAAATCAAAAAAGTAATAACTGATCTGAACTTTAGTACTGTGGCAATTATCACCAAAACCAATAAGTAAATATGACTTTATTAACGTCATCGTCTCTGAAATGTTGACACAGTAGAGGCCAGAGATAATGTCATGTGAAAGTTCCATGAACGGGATTTGAACCCACACTCCGATGACTTAACCACCAGAACTTGAGCTTGATGCTGTAACCCACCCGGCCATGACACCCTACCCAAAAATGATTTAAAGGGAAGGTACACGTTTGGTAATTACTCAAAACGAATATTAACTTAAAAACTGACTTGGTAACGTGTAATGGGGAGAGGTTGATAGAATAAAACATTATGGGAAACGAATCCCTCTGAAGGAACACACTTTTTGAGAAAGAGGTAATTTCTCACTAAAATAATAAAAGACTTCTAGCTAGAAGTCTTTTGTTCTTATCTGAAAGCACACAAACTCGTCCAACATGGGGGTGTTTTTTCTTTCATAATTCTCTAGCAACTTTGATGACCAATTGAGCCCAAATTTTCACAGGCTTGTTATTTTATGGTTATGATGGGATACACCAAGTGAGAAGACTGGTCTTTGACAATTACCAAACGTGTACCTTCCCTTTAACTAAACAAATAAATATCAAAACAGTACCAACCTTTGAAAGCAACTCCTAGGTTAATACCATTCTTGAAGAACGTGAGCGTACCAGCATACAGATTAAGTAGAATGCCGATCTTGGTGTTGTTCTCGTAGAACGGTTCACAGTATTGTCTGCAGGTGCCGTTGTGCCAGACTGTCCCCTTGTAGGATAAACCCCAACTCTGGTCGTCCATGCCTATCGTATTTGTTTTTTTTTGTTAAGGGAAAAGAAAATTAAACATTCAAACAAAGATCAAAACAAGCACTGGCAACCTCCAACTCGACAGGTGCAAAAGAATCTTTCTTCAGACCTGGTACTTCCTGGAGGCATCGAAGGCGATTACCTCTATCCCCTGGTCATGGGATTGGTCTTGGTGCTTTTTTAAACAAACCAGAAGAAATTTACAATTTTCCTTTGCCCCACATGTTTTCCTCCCTCCCCAAAAAAAATGTAACATCTTCGATCGTTGACTTTGTTCTGTGGTCATGGGTCCATGTGGCTGACTGTCAAGAGCACCCTTGCATGCATACGGCTAAAACACGATGTAGCCACATCATCCGCAATTTAGCTTCCCAGATGCGAGTAAGGATGATTAGCCTCCCAAACTGTTATTGAAACTTACATGACTCCACAACAAATGCAACCTCTTCTGCTACAACTCTAGTTGTTTTGTCATGAAAAATTCCAAGAAAATTCAGACTCAGTTTCACCTATTTTGGAATGTTTGGAAAGATGAAAGGGTTGAGGGCAAAAGCCTGGCCACTCACCTAGCATGTCGATGTACTGATAGTTGTTAGTGTGTAGTAGAGCTTTCTGTGTTCCAACCCCGACCATGACGGATGTCCCAAATGCGGGCTCAGTAAAGATGACTTCCCAATAGTATTCCCCTTCATTGAATCCTTGTGTCCCTCGGACGCCTGCTGTACCGGTGCTGTCCTCAACGGGATCTAGACGAGAAAATGTTAAATGAAATCGCAGGTAAGTTTAGACCATGCAGGTTTTATGTGTGACGCTTTGAAATCCTAATACTTAAAACTTTTTATGTGTGTAAAGTGGAGAGTCAAATCATACATGTGGCCTTGTGCAGGCAAACCCTGACCACTATAAAACTTTGTTAGTCCGCCACTCGGAGCTAGCCGCTTGCCCAACCATCCTCTGGGAGCCCACACAAGGCAAGGCCTCTCTTGGGAGAAGATGTCTCTCCTTCGTTGACACCCTGAAACAAAATCACTGGGCAGGCTCAAGCTTCCACATGGCGCTCGACTTGATGAAAAGAAAATTTCAATAGACAGAAAAAGAAAGGACTTTAACGCACTTAAGATGTTAAAAAGGCCCTGTGTTGTTAAAGCTGGGGGAAAGAATAGTTATAGTCTCTTTTGAAAACAAAGTCATATCTCCTTTACCCCAGCATGTTTTCTTAACAGTCTTTGCAGAATTTACAAAATGTATTCCCGCACTACACCTCAAAGCTGTCTTGAGACAAATATTTCTGTTCAAGTGACAGTTCTGAGCAACAAAACCTTGGGTGCGTTTTCGTGGGTGAAACCAATAACGGTTTTGGTCAATGACAAATGAACAACCAATGGTAAGTTCAACCGAAACAGTTCAGTTACGACCTATGAAAACACACCCCTGTGGACTCTTGTCAAGATATTTTTAAAATTCCAATTCCAGCCCTGTCAATGTGATTACTTTTGTTGTTTACCTATATGGAAATACGCAGCTAAGTGATTAGAAGATAATTGCACATCAGACGACTTGCTCTGGCCGTCCCAACACCAGTTATCGGGCCTGTATTCCCGGCGGGTCGACACCTGGCCGATCTCCATGGTTGATATCATTGTGCTCTCTGTAAAAAACAAACAAAACAACACATGTGGGTTTAGATTTTACAGTCTGTGGATTTTATATTTCCATTAAAGGAACACATTGTCTTGGATCGGACGAGTTTGTCTTTGAAAAGCGTTTGTTAGGAAATAAATGGTTAGAAAGATATTTTAGAAGTAGAATATAATGATACACACGAGTGTTACTCAAAATTGCACGGTTTTCCTTCCAAAATCTTGAACAGTTTTTTTTTCTTTGGGGGGGGGGGGGAATTGTATAAACATTCGAAAGAATTTCTAATAGGCCCTAACTAATTATAAATGATTGAATTTGAATATGGAAAACCAAAAGTTTCAGTATTCTGCTCCCAATTTTGCATTTGTCATTATCTGAAATGAGAAATTCCTTTTTTTTTTAAGTAAACAATTTGAATTTGTGAAAAAATGGTGGCAGAATGATCAATTATGGGATGGATGGATAACGAAAGATATCCATCTCAATCTAAGTCTATTTTTTTACTACAAAATTCAATGTCAAAATTTAACAACTACTTCATGAAATAAAACATTATTAACTTACCGTCTGGCTCGAGTTCTTTCACACCCCAGAAACAGTCATAAACTGAAGACAAAAACTTCGACCAGCATTTCAAAGCCAGTGCGATGACTTTGAGTTGAGGTTTTCACAAAAATCTGTCTAGTGTCAGTGCATAATTGAATGGATCAATTTAATTTTCTGTTACTCTACCGTTAAAAAACGGACCCACTGATGTCTAATAACTGCCCCAAAGGGCACTTTCTCTCACACAACTAGCTCTAACTGTATTACCATCGACGCTCAATGACAAAATCCCACCAGTTTAAATGAAATAAATGGCTAATTCTGATGATCTCTGAATACCACTTCCTTTTAATGCACGATGATGAAATATTCTCAATACGTGTATACGTGTGGTGTGGACCGTTGTTGTTTACGTTTTCAAGAAACACATTAATTTCATTGAAGCGATATAACTGCGCCGTTCTATTTTGTGGGCGCACTCCCTTTGTGTTGATCCGGAAACGTACGTTTGTTTGATGTTTAAACTTCCAAATGTCTTATCAACTTTGTATCATTCAGCTGTAATAATAACTGTTAGGAAAATCTTGCGTCCTATTGTAGTTTAAGGTAATCAAACTATTATCAAGATGATGTTTATTCTGTGTACAAGGGAGTAACGGTAAATATAGTACTGTCCCATAACAATGTCACGTGATCAACCTTAGGAATGGACGGGTGAAGAAACACGTGCTTTTTGTTTGCTGACGTAGCTGCGTCATCAAGGCTGCTTGGAACACTGCCAAAGTAAATAAAAGTGGGTTGATGGGTTACCAAGAGTTCAGTTAGCCCCCCCCCCAATCAGGTGGCTCTCTCCTGTTCTAAATGGTGGAACTTGTGATTGACTGTTGTTTTTGTCATTAACTACAAAACCTAATCTTTACTTACAATTCAACCATTGTTCAAATTTGTATGTATTTTTCAGAAAAATTAATATTAAACACCCCAGAAACTAATTTTGCCTTTAAATTTGTCAAGTCTCCACAAAAGTAGAAACAATTAGAGGCCTGAGTAGATTGTTAATGCTGTATTGACACATTTTATTTATTATATTGCATGACCCCGTCATTGTTCAATTACTATTTGATAATTAGGCCTTTTGTCACATTTAATGGGTGTGGTGCCCCCCCCCCCCCCCCCACAGAGCCGTGTATATGCAGCTCTACCCCCCCCCCCGATATACGGCTCTGCCCCCCCCCCGACGAGCGCCCTCACTCATCGGAAATTTGACGCTCTCGAGGTGGGACTCCATGTTTTCTCACAACAACAATTTTTTTCATGGTATAACTCAACATTATATAGCGAATTCGGTCGACAAAACCGCCGAAAGTCGACATAGGTGAGTAGAACATTACTTATAGCATACCGAGAAGTCCGCTCAGAGTGAAAATCACGGTTTAAAAAGCAGTACTACTTAAGCAAAATTGGGCTTCATTTTTTTCTCGAGCCCACAAAAGGTCACCATGGTCACACAGATCATCAGATGAGGCGGTGATTTTAAACGCACGTGTGTTGTGGGCCAAGCTCGTACAAAAAAAGTTTCTAGAAACGTTTTAAATGCGTGAGGGTCACACATGGTCACACCATGTCCTTAAAGCAAACACACACAATCTAGAGTGGAAATCCAGACAAAATTGTACAGTTTCGAGGCAAAATAAAATTTGTTAATATTCGAAAGATACTTTTTAGTATTACTAATCATTAATATCCTCCTCTTACCAGTTTTCTTGGTATTATGCCTTTTTCTTTGATGCCCTAATTATCTTCATTTGTTTATATTAAGTATGCATACTTTTTCAAATCAAGGCAAACAAGAAAGAATGGTTGGAATCCGAATGGTTTCCCAATGAAGCTATACGTGTTTTGTGTTCAGTGAAGGGTTCTTTTTGAGTGTGGGCCTAGGGGCATTTGAATTGCTCTATCTATTGGGCTATGGGTCAGGGGGTTCGATTTACAAATAGACTAGAACTAAGGAAGGGGGCATTTTGTAAACAAAAAAATGGGATACGCTGTATTAATTTCCTTTTTTAAGCTTAAACAATGTTGATCATTTCTCCTTTTTTTTATTGTCAATGTTTGGGGCCTTTTTATGTCTTTTAAGCAACGGCTATGATTGTCATTACAATCACAACACTAGGGGCCTATTTATTTTGAACTATTATGTTGAATTATGTTGTTTGGGAATCCCTAGCTTGACAAGAGAAACACTAAGTTGTTAAAAACTCAATGAAAAATTTGGTTAGTCCAAAATAAAACTTTACTTAAACAGTTCTAAGGCCCTATACAATAAAAAGCAAAGAAACAGTCCCACCGGATTATAGGAGATCACATTCCACTCCACAAAGATTGAAGCTAGAAAATCCCAGCTTCCACACAGTACTAACTCAGATTAAAATGTTATGGTTCCAGTTTCTGCGAAACCAGTCACAAAGTTGATGTTCACATAATCATTTTGTAAAGTTCTCAAAAGCTGTTGCGCCCTCTGCTGCTCATGTAGCGACCCAATTCATTGGACCTGGGACATCTTATCATCGGCCGACACTCAGTCTGGCATTTCTTCTTAGATTCCAATAACACTCACGCTGTGAACAAGTCTCTAGCGGAAAAGTAAATAGTGCCCTCTGTTGGCAGCCGAATTCCACATGATTCCAATCACTTTATAAATCGCCATG
Source organism: Asterias amurensis (assembly GCF_032118995.1). Classification (NCBI taxonomy): domain Eukaryota; kingdom Metazoa; phylum Echinodermata; class Asteroidea; order Forcipulatida; family Asteriidae; genus Asterias; species Asterias amurensis. Next base: position 19,946,922 of record NC_092658.1, read on the forward strand.
TTCTTCACCAAAGTTCTCCAATAATTGTACGAAAATCACCTAAAATCACATATTATTAATATTCATCCATCAACCAGTTAATTCCAGCCCTGTGCGTGCAGTATAAAAAACCACGGGTAAAGCTCACAAAGCTCACTGATATTAAAGACAGTTAAAAGTAGTTCACCACCGGTCTGGCTGTCACATTTTTTCACACACCCAGGGGGGAAAACCATCTATTTGTTGGGGAAAGTAAACCACAATCTTCTAATAAATTTGTCCAACAAATGAATAATAAACTTCTCAAAGTTTTCCATGAATCTTCCATTAAATTTCTTACGTGCAAATTGATTGTTATTTTCAAAAGTCCAAAACACTAGAGAATTAAATGAACATGCCTCTAGAATAAATTTAATAAGCATTGAAAATAGCCATGACTTGCGTTCAGCTCTCAGTATTGTTGTCTCCTCACTCCAACCAATTTGCTTTAAAATATAATAGCAGCCTGAAAATCTGCTCTGATTTTGGCAATGGCGCACAATCACATAGATTTGCAGAGACCAACACCCAGTGCAATTTTCTGCCACTGGATCAACAAGGATGACATCCTCTCTCAATCCATAATTATAAAGATGCTACTAGAATGACCTCCCTACATCCAATACACAGCTAGCATAGACTCACTCTCACTGACCGCACCCATCTACTCAACATACCTCACAATTCCACCCATTTAAAACTTCTTACTTGACCGAAGCAATGGGAGCATAATGCTCTAAGGAATTTCTGAGGATGACTTACCACTGCAGACCCAAATAAGGCAAAGCATTTAAATAAAACAAAGACACTGAATAATTACTTACTGGCCCTGCCTACTGATAGAATATTCATAGGTACAGTCAACTTTTATTAAACTCACAGCTACTGAGGAGAGAAATACTAAATTCACATGTGTCCATGAGATTAAATTCTGACAGCTGACCTCTTAGAATCCTCCTCTTGCAGCCTTAACAGTCGCATTACATTGCATGGTCAGTCGCATTACCAGTTAGTCGCATTACACTTTTTTATGACTCGTTATTCAGGTATACCAACTAGAGTGTTGATTTCTTGACTCATTTCAGACTTGGTAATAAGGGGAGTTCTAAGCATACATGTATTTAGAAATGCCATGAAGATAGTCAGTGCATTTTTCTTACAATTGAAATGACTTCATCTCTTGGTCAGTCGCGTTCGACCCTGTTAAAGTTTCACAGGAACACTACTCAGTTCTCACACTGCTTAAATGGGAAATATGAATTAAAATTCATTCTGAATTGTAAAAAAGTTGTACCTGCTGCTCATCACAAACGTCAAAGTTTTCCTGGAAAAATATTTACGGTAGCCTTTTGTCAAGGCCTTCGTGGCTTGGACAGCTTCGTAGAGCCTCGGTCCCAAGCGACTGGAACGTCCAAACCAATCAGAAGCGACCGGGGGTCAGCGGGTCAGCATACATTAATGCACGTTTCATACTCTATGAATAATTGTTCAACAAAACTTCAAAACAAGCTGTAAAAGGTCCTCGTGGCTTTGCCACTCACGTGTGGTCGCTTGGGACCAGTCGCTTGGGACCAGCCTTGACAAAAGGCTATCTTTATGGGGAGAAATATTTAACTTTGAAGAAACTGCCTTAATATGCTCACTTTTAAGGGTCCGTTCACAGCTTGTGTAAACACGAGCTGCTGTTTTGTACAATATGGTACAGAATTTGAAAAAAAGGTTAATATCTGTTTTCTTTCATTATGTCAGCTATATTTTCTAAGTGGAGAGAAAGTTCTGATACAAATTGCCCATCCTATAGTTACTGCAATCAGAACATGCAGAAAATACCACAGCCATGTGTTGTGTAACCCATGTAAAAGAACCAAGTGCATTTTTCTGTATGCGCCGTAGCGCCTTGTAAACCCTTAAGAGGTGCTAAATAATTGGGTCTCAAAATTCATCACTGCAACAACATGTACCTATCTTTCTGAAAGTTTGTATATATTCAGCGCCTTGAGTACCTTGTTTGGTAGAAACATGCACGCTAAATAAGACTTTGATATTATTATTATTACCTAACACCTGTTTAAAATAAAACCTAAAGAATGCAATTTGTTTTTACACTTTGCGTTTTCTACAGGTACATGCCACACCAACCCATGCATCAACCAAGAACCTGTCCAAGAAACCAAGAGGCATTATCACCCCTCATCATGAGAGAGCAAGAACGAACAATTGGTCTTAATTCAAGGTAATGAGAGACTTTTAGACAGCCCCTTTTTCACAGTTCTCGCCAGTTCTTGTGCAATACTGAGCATGTGCTCTCACGCTCAGAGACACAAAAAAAAAAGGACATTTATTGCATTTGCCACCAGCATCTCAAAAGTCTCCCAGTAATACTCTAAATTTATTTCTGGATGTCCCTTAATTTCTAAGTCAGCTTTGTGAAACATGTTGATTCTGGAGCATTTTGCTTGGGCTGGGATTCAATTACATTGCAAGGGTCGCTTAACAGCCGATGGCACCAAGCCCCCCCCCCCCCCCCCCCGACCATTTCACAACCCCCCCCCCCCCCCCATTGGAGGGTGAGTGGATTCAGGCGGCTCCGGCTGATCTCCAGTGACTGAGCTGAAACCACAGTGGTTGGTAGGGCATTCCAGATGCAGTCGAGACTTGTAACAATTCTTTTTCTCTGTAGTAAAGAGCACTGCTACATGTATATGAAGCATTAGTTCTATGTTTCTTGAACAGTTTCAAACATTTTAAAGTTTTTCATTGTTGCAACTAACACCAGTGTTTAAAAAAACTAAAGATTGCATTTTGATTTTACATTTTGCGTTTAGTACAGGTTTACGGATAGATGTACATATACAGCCACACCAACCCATGCATTCACCAAGGACCTGTCCAAGAAACCAAGGGGCATTATAGACCCCTCACCATGAGAGAGCAAAGATGAACAAATGGTCTTAATTCAAGGTAATGAGAGACTTTTAGACAGTCCCTTTTTCACAGTTCTTTCTCGCCAGTAGTGTGTGTGTTCTAGCCGACTTGTGCAATACTGAGCACGTGCTCTCATGCTTAGAGCAGACACAAATTTTTTGTTTATGTCATTTGCCTCCAGGGGTGGATTTCACATAGTTAGGACTAGTCTTATCTCGAGTTAGGACCAGTTACTCGTCCTAACTTAGGACTATCCATGCAATATGTATATCTCCTAGGACTAGTCCTAAGTTAGGTCTAGTCCTAACTCGTTGTGAAATCGACCCCAGCATCTCAAAAGTCTCCCAGTAATATTCTTAATTTATCCTCTGAAGTCCTCTGACTTTCAAGTTGGCTTCATGAGAGATTTTGATTCTAGAACATGTTTAGTTTGGGGGTTCTATTACACCAGGCATCATTAACCAGGGGGTGAGGGGTTGAGGGGTTGAGGGGTGGTCTCATGGCAATGAGCCCCCCCCCCCCCAAATATGTTGCCTCGGCCCCAGAAGTGCCAGATCCCATGAATAACATCCATGTGTGTGTATGTACCTTTAAAAATGAAAGACAATTTGGTCCCTTAATGCCCTCCATGCCACCCTTTTGTGGATCATCCCCCCCCCCCACCCCCAGGATTAGGCTGAAGTTGAAATTGAAGCTTGCAATGGTGTACCTAACTACAAGATTATGAGTACTAGGTCTATTGCATCAGAATCAAACTCTGTTCAATCAGATTATTAAACGGAGACTAATACAAGAATAATTGCTTTATTTTACCAGTGAACCAACTGCGAGGTGGAATAATAACGACCCATGGCATCCATGAAGCAGCACCTAAGTCAACAGTGTCAGTTCATCAGCAAGGCTTGAATGAATGCACCGAGGGAGATTCAAGCTCAACTGAATGGAGGGCTGAGGTGGATGTGTTGAGGTACATAATCAACTTCATTTACACAAATATTTTGCAGCCTGCAATGCAACTTTTTACAAAAAGAGTGTGCCATGCAGCAGATTGTCTTTTGAAGAGTTAAATACAAATTATTAAAGAGAACCTAGTTCTTTATAGAGCTTTTCAATTTTAAATGTATGGTTATATTTTGTTTGCAAAATGTTTCACTATAATTTGGAACACAAAGTAGCAGTGTGACTGAATGTGAAGGTCGAGAATTGGTTATTATCACAACTCTCTCCAACTTTGCCTGTACAGGCTTTTACTTCTTCTAGTTAAAATACAGCAAACTTTAATACCAAGAAATAGCTTTAAAGTTAAAACAATAAGTCACATTTACTCAACAACAGTATTTTTTACAAAACATTATAAGACTTTTAATGAACTCTAAAAACTTCTTATTTTCGATGCTGCCCAACACTCCTTGGTCACCCCTGTTAAAAAGTTAACATCCATGTTTTTTTTTTTTTTTTTCCAGCTTCACCTGGAGGCGGTCTCTGTCACCTAATGGATCCCAGCCTCGACCTCTGTAGTTGCTCAAATTTGGTCTGAAATTATGTGCAAGACTATAAAACTAAAGCCTTGTGGTTTTTATCAATGTTTCCCCAAAAAGTGGTTTAAAAAAAAAATACCCCCAAAATGTGGTTTTATCAAATTTTGCCTGAAAATGTGAACAAGGCTTATGGTTTTTATCAAATTTTGCCTGAAAATGTGGTTTTTATCAAATTTTATCAAATTTTGCCTGAAAATGTTTAGAAGGCTTATATAGTCTTATGGTTTCATCAAATTTTGCCCTAAAATGTTTACAAGGCTATATAGTCTCAGGGTTTCTTATAGTATTTCACAATTTTGCCCGAAAATGTGGTTTTTCACAAATTTTGCCTGAAAATTTGGTTTTTATCAAGTTTCGCCTGAAAATGTGGCTTTGTCAAATTTTATCAAATTTTGTCAAATTTTGCCCTAAAATGTTTACTAGACTATATATAGTCTTAAGGTTTCATCAAATTTTGCCCTAAAATGTTTACAAGGCTATAGTCTTATGGTTTCTTATAGTTTTTCACAAATTTTGCCCAGAAATGTGGTTTTTCACAAATTTTGCCCCAAAGTGTGTTTTTTATCAAATTTTGCCTTAAAAATGTTTACTGGGCTATAGTGTTATTGTTTCATCAAATTTTGCCTTAAAATGTTTACAAGGCTATAGTCTTATGGTTTCATCAAATTTTGCCCTAAAATGTTTACAAGGCTATAGTCTTATGGTTTCTTATAGTTTTTCACAAATTTTGCCCAGAAATGTGGTTTTTCACAAATTTTGCCCCAAAATGTGTTTTTTATCAAATTTTGCCTTAAAAATGTTTACTGGGCTATAGTGTTATTGTTTCATCAAATTTTGCCTTAAAATGTTTACAAGGCTATAGTCTTATGGTTTCATCAAATTTTGCCCTAAAATGTTTACTAGGCTATAGTCTTATGGTTTCATCAAATCCTGCCCTAAAATAGTTTACAAGGCTTCTCATGGTTTCTTATAGTTTTTCACAGATTTTGCCCGAAAATGTGGTTTTTCACAAATATTGCCCGAAAATGAGGTTTTTATCAAAATTTTCCCCAAAAATGTTGACTGGGCTATAGTGTTATGGTTTCGTAAAATTTTGCCCTAAATGTTTACAAGGCTATAGTTTTATGGTTTCATAAAGTTTTTCACAAATTTTGCCCAAAAATGTGGTTTTTATCAAATTTTGCCTTAAAAATGTTTACTGGGCTATAGTGTTATGGTTTCATCAAATTTTTCCCCAAAATGTGGTTTTTTAACAAATTTTGCCTTAAAAATGTTTACAAGGCTATATTCTTATGGTTTCATCAAATCTTGCCCTAAAATGTTTACAAGGCTATAGTCTTATGGTTTCTTATAGTTTTTTACAGACTTTGCCCGGGAATGTGGTTTTTCACAAATTTGGCCCCAAAATGTGGTTTTTATCAAATTTAGCCTTAAAAATGTTTACTGGGCTATAGTGTTATGGTTTCATCAAATCTTGCCCAAAAATGTTTAAATGACTTATGGTTTCATCAAATCTTGCCCTAAATGTTTACAAGGCTATAGTCTTATGGTTTCTTGTAGTTTCTTCACAAATTTTGCCCGGAAATGTGGTTTTTCACAAATTTTGCCCAAAAATGTGGTTTTTATCAAATTTTGCCTTAAAAATGTTAACTGGGCTATAGTGTTATGGTTTCATCAAATATTGCCCTAAATGTTTACAAGGCTATAGTCTTATGGTTTCTTATAGTTTTTTACAGATTTTGCCCGAAAATTTGTTTTTTCACAAATTTTGCCCGAAAATGTGGTTTTTATCAAAATGTTCCTAAAAAATGTTTACTAGGCTATAGTTTTATGGTTGCATCAAATTTTGCCTTAAAATGTTTACAAGGCTATAGTCTTATGGTGTCATCAAATTTTGCCCTAAAATGTTTACTAGGCTATAGTCTTATGGTTTCATCAAATTTTGCCCTAAAATGTTTACAAGGCTATAGTCTTATGGTTTCTTATAGTTTTTTACAGATTTTGCCCGAAAATTTGGTTTTTCACAAATTTTGCCCGAAAATGTGGTTTTTATCAAAATGTTCCTAAAAAATGTTTACAAGGCTATAGTCTTATGGTTTCTTATAGTTTTTCACAAATTTTGCCTGGAAATGTGATTTTTCACAAATTTTGCCCAAAATTGTTGTTTTTATCAAATTTTGCCTTAAAAATGTTTACAAGGCTATAGTCTTATGGTTTCATCAAATTTTGCCCTAAAATGTTTACAAGGCTATAGTCTTATGGTTTCATCAAATCTTGCCCTAAAATGTTTACAAGGCTATAGTCTTATGGTTTTATCAAATTTTGCTTTAAAATGTTTATAAGGCTATAGTCTTATGGTTTCATCAAATTTTGCCCTAAAATGTTTACAAGGCTATAGTCTTATGGTTTTATCAAATTTTGCCTTAAAATGTTTACAAGGCTATATAAGTCTTATGGTTTCATCAAATCTTGCCTTAAAATGTTTACAAGGCTTATAGTCTTATGATTTCATCAAATTTTGCTTTAAAATGTTTATAAGGCTATAGTCTTATGGTTTTATCAAATTTTTCCCAAAAATGTTTACAAGGCTATATGTAGTCTTATGGTTTCATCAAATTGTGCTTGAAACTGTGTAAAAGGTGTTAAATATTTCAAGTTTGGTTTTATGTACGAAAATAAAGGCCAAGTTTTAGGGTCGAAGACTAATATCTCATTATTACTTGAGTCGTCTACTTGGCCGCTATATTTAAACACAGTGCAGCAATGGGAGTGTATTATTTTTTACACCTAATTTCATATGCGCAAAGATACTTGGCTAAAAGCGACTTTATACATACCCAATTGCATTGTAGTTAAACATGGTGGCCTGAGGGTCCATCTTAACCCGATGGAACCCACCCCCACACTGTAGGGGGCTATTATTGGTCCTTATAGTGTGGGGGTGGGTTCCATCGGGATAAGACGGGCCTTTAATATTTGAATTGGGGGGGAGGGGGGCGGGTTGATGCAAATAAAACACAAGTTACAAGGAGAGTCCTGTTCAATTTTTTATTGAAAATTTTGGCCAAAAAAAAAGCAGAGTCGTGCAAACACCTATGCCTGTCGGTGGACCCCCTCGGCCACCTGGAACTTGTGATGGTCTTAAGGTCCAAGTGCAATGGTTGATATGTTCTCTGTTCAGTGAAGTTCAATTAGATGCGCTACTAGTGGTTTTGTAACAACGATGTACTGTCTTACAAATCTATCGAGCTAGACGCAATTTAGCGCTTTGTTTTAGACGCAGAAGTGCTGAGCAGAAGGTAGTTGTTGCTTGCTTAAATGAAATGGTGCCCTCAAGAGTGCTTAGGATTTCACCGATTGTGGTTTCGCAACCAAGCTGCACTGGTGGTGCCAAGAGGTGTCGACGCTTGTTCCAATGGGATCCTAACTCGACAGATGATGACAACTTCTATCCAGATGATGATGTGCTGGTCGGAGAAACAAGTTCTATAATGGCCAGTAATTTAGTTACCAATTGTGTGGTAAGCAAGTCGCAAAAATTCATCGGAAAAGTCCTGACGTATTACACAAACGTCACAAATTTGTTCAACAGTTTGAGCATGATAAGCAGTGATTTTTTCTCACTGCACATTTGCCAATAAATGATACTGGAGATGACATTGGATCAATATTAAGTCTACCATCCCTAAAGAACATGTAAATTGACCAAGTATTTCAACAGGGCTTAAATTAAGCGTGATAAATTCACCACTCAAAGCAGTATGGGTCATCACCAAACATGCCTTATTGTAGAGAATACACACCACCAGGGGAATTATGGGTAATTCAAGACACAGGTGAAAGTGTAGAGAATACGCAAGACCAGGGGAATTATGGGTAATTCAAAACACAGGTGAAAGTGTACAGAATACGCAAATAAGACCAGGGGAATTGTGGGTAATTCAAAACACGGGTGAAAGTGAAGAGAATACGCAAGACCAGGGGAGTTATGGGTAATTCAAAACACAAGTGAAAGTGTACAGAATACGCAAATAAGACCAGGGGAATTGTGGGTAATTCAAAACACAGGTGAAAGTGAAGAGAATACGCAAGACCAGAGGAATTATGGGTAATTCAAAACACAGGTGGAAGTGTAGAAAAATACGCAAGACCAGGGGAATTATGGGTAATTCAAAACACATGTGAAAGTGTAGAGAATACGCAAAACCAAGGGAATTATGGGTAATTCAAAACACAGGTGAAAGTGTAGAGAATACGCAAATAAGACCAGGGGAATTGTGGTAATTCAAAACACAGGTGGAAGTGTAGAGAATATGCAAGACCAGGGGAATTATGGGTAATTCAAAACACAGGCGAAAGTGTAGAGAATACGCAAAACCAAGGGAATTATGGGTAATTCAAAACACAGGTGAAAGTGTAGAGAATACGCAAATAAGACCAGGGGAATTATGGGTAATTCAAAACACATGTGAAACGGTAGAGAATACGCAAATAAGACTAGGGGAATTGTGGGTAATTCAAAACACAGGTGAAAGTGAAGAGAATACGCAAGACCAGGGGAATTATGGGTAATTCAAAACACAGGTGAAAGTGTACAGAATACGCAAATAAGACCAGGGGAATTGTGGGTAATTCAAAACACAGGTGAAAGTGAAGAGAATACGCAAGACCAGAGGAATTATGGGTAATTCAAAACACAGGTGGAAGTGTAGAGAATACACAAGACCAAGGGAATTATGGGTAATTCAAAACACAGGTGAAAGTGTAGAGAATACGCAAAACCAAGGGAATTATGGGTAATTCAAAACACAGGTGAAAGTGTAGAGAATACGCAAATAAGACCAGGGGAATTGTGGTAATTCAAAACACAGGTGGAAGTGTAGAGAATACGCAAGACCAGGGGAATTATGGGTAATTCAAAACACAGGCGAAAGTGTAGAGAATACGCAAAACCAAGGGAATTATGGGTAATTCAAAACACAGGTGAAGAGAATACACAAGACCAGGGGAATTGTGGGTAATTCAAAACACAGGTGAAAGTGAAGAGAATACGCAAGACCAGGGGAATTATGGGTAATTCAAAACACAGGTGAAAGTGTACAGAATACGCAAATAAGACCAAGGGAATTATGGGTAATTCAAAACACAGGTGAAAGTGAAGAGAATACGCAAGACCAGGGGAGTTATGGGTAATTCAAAACACAGGTGAAAGTGTAGAGAATACGCAAATAAGACCAGGGGAATTGTGGGTAATTCAAAACACAGGTGAAAGTGAAGAGAATACGCAAGACCAGAGGAATTATGGGTAATTCAAAACACAGGTGGAAGTGTAGAGAATACACAAGACCAGGGGAATTATGGGTCATTCAAAACACAGGTGACAGTGTAGAGAATACGCAAAACCAAGGGAATTATGGGTAATTCAAAACACATGTGAAAGTGTAGAGAATACGCAAATAAGACCAGGGGAATTGTGGGTAATTCAAAACACAGGTGAAAGTGAAGAGAATACGCAAGACCAGGGGAATTATGGGTAATTCAAAACACAGGTGAAAGTGTAGAAAATACGCAAGACCAGGGGAATTATGGGTAATTCAAAACACAGGTGAAAGTGTAGAGAATACGCAAAACCAAGGGAATTATGGGTAATTCAAAACACAGGTGAAAGTGTAGAGAATGCGCAAATAAGACCAGGGGAATTGTGGGTAATTCAAAACACAGGTGGAAGTGTAGAGAATACGCAAGACCAGGGGAATTATGGGTAATTCAAAACACAGGTGAAAGTGTAGAGAATACGCAAAACCAAGGGAATTATGGGTAATTCAAAACACAGGTGAAAGTGTAGAGAATACGCAAATAAGACCAGGGGAATTATGGGTAATTCAAAACACATGTGAAAGTGTAGAGAATACGCAAATAAGACCAGGGGAATTGTGGGTAATTCAAAACACAGGTGAAAGTGAAGAGAATACGCAAGACCAGGGGAATTATGGGTAATTCAAAACACAGGTGAAAGTGTAGAAAATATGCAAGACCAGGGGAATTATGGGTAATTCAAAACACAGGTGAAAGTGTAGAGAATACGCAAGACCAGGGGAATTATGGGTAATTTAAAACACAGGTGAAAGTGTACAGAATACGCAAATAAGACCAGGGGAATTGTAGGTAATTCAAAACACAGGTGAAAGTGAAGAGAATACGTAAGACCAGAGGAATTATGGGTAATTCAAAACACAGGTGGAAGTGTAGAGAATACGCAAGACCAGGGGAATTATGGGTAATTCAAAACACAGGTGAAAGTGTAGAGAATACGCAAAACCAAGGGAATTATGGGTAATTCAAAACACAGGTGAAAGTGTAGAGAATACGCAAATAAGACCAGGGGAATTATGGGTAATTCAAAACACAGGTAAAAGTGAAGAGAATACGCAAGTCCAGGGGATTTATGGGCAATTCAAAACACAGGTGAAAGTGTAGAGAATACGCAAGACCACAGGAATTATGGGTAATTCAAAACACAAGTGAAAGTGCAGAAAATACGCAACACCACGGGATGTTTTGGTATATCATAACACAGGTGAAAGTGAAGAGAATATGAACACCAGGGAATGTATGGGTAATTCAAAACACAGGTGAAAGTGTAGAGAATACGCAAATAAGACCAGGGGAAGTATGGGTAATTCAAATTACAATGAAGTGTAGAGAATATGCAACCCTTGACCTCTTCTAATAACCAATTTGAATGATAAGAATCCAATGTCATCTTTGGTATCAAAAGGCAATAAAAAGGGTGTTCTTACTATATATTTTTGATGTAAAGTGGCATGACCAAGCAGAACATGTTTCTCCAGCCCGCACATCATCAACTGAATAGAAGTCCTCATCATCCACCAAGTCCAGATTCCATTGGCTCAAGCAAAGACATCTCAAGGCACCTTTGATGATCTTGAAAGATCCCCAGTTCAAACCTGTTTACTAGAGAACAAAAGAGTGACGTGACCAACAAAAGGCTAAATAATAAGGGGCCCTCATCCGACGTCTTGAGAGATCTTACCGAACCAAACGTTTTAGGGACCAACCACTACTTTCCAGCTCGGAATGCGCTAGTATGTATGCATCCAAAAATTGCTTCGCTCTAGCTCATCAAATTTGTAAGGCGTTACACCAATGAAACAAAACACTAGTGATGCATCTAATTAAACTTCACTGAACAGAGAACATACCTTCCATCGCACCCAGACCAGCAGGACCAACACTTGTTCCAGGCAGCCGAGGGGGTCCACCAACAGGCACAGGTGTTTGCACAACTCTGCGAGTTTTTCATGGGTTTGGATGAGGCCCTAACATACATGAAAACCCTCATGAGAATGAGCTGCTCCTACACAATGAGTCAAAAACATATTTCTGTGGTTTTAACTTGAGCTCTGAAAAATATTCTCGATATCTTTCAGAGCTAAAACCCCCAATGAAAAAAGTACAAGTAAGGGAATTTTATCATTGTATTTGATAGAAATTTCCATATCTCTGCAAGATACTGAGATTTCGATAATTTAGCTCAATTTCTGACAAACGTTAATAACTTCACTCATAAGAAAAATCAACACTTTTTGAGATTTAAAAACTGAGATTTAAATATAAAAAAGGAGGTTTGTCAGTAGTTTTTTGGATAGAAAAGTCCATATCTCTGCAAGATACTGAGATTTCATAATTTTGTTTTTATGTTTGCCCAATTTCTGAAATAATGACTTTGCTTGCAAGAAAAGTCATTATTTTATCTTAAAAAAACTCTTTTTCATGGTCTCATTCTTTGGTAGGAGCAACTCTTACATTGAAACTAATTACTTTTAAACTAATTACATTAAACTAATTACACAAAGACATATGATTCAGACAGGGTGGTTAGAATTTTCTCTTCAATTCTTAGCATGCACAATTTCGGCAAAAATTTGTTTGAAACTTTTCTGAACAGTTTCAATCAGAGTGCTCTCTGACTGGTAAAACTGTTTCCCAAGAAGACAATCAGAGTGCCCTGATTATCCGCAAGGGAAGGTATCAATTATTTTCATCAAAAAGTCCCACCAAAATTTCTTTGAACATTTTAAACCAGGGTGCTTACTGACTGGTAAAACTGCCCCAAGAAGACCATCAGAGTGCCCTGATTATCCGCAAGGGAAGGTATAAACTATATTCATTTAAAAAATCAGAAGAAAAATTTGTTTGACATTTCTCTGAACAGTTTCAATCAGAGTGCTCTCTGACTGGTAAAACTGTTTGCCAAGAAGACAATCAAAGTGCCCTGATTATTCGCAAGGGAAGATTTTCCTTTGGTTTCATGAGGAATTTTTGTTAGTTTTTCATTGATGAATTAATTGAAATCTGAATCATACATCTTTAGTGCAGATAAGGGATGGATCTTGGGACAAAAGGGGAACTTTGAGTAATTCACCACACAGGGGGAAGTGTGGATAAATCTCAGCAAAAGTCAAAGTGGTTATTTCACCATACAAAGGGTAGTATGTACGTTTCACCACATAAGGGTTAATGTAGTTCACAACACAATGAGAGGTGTCATGTACCACAGTGTAAGGAATAGGCTGATCACCACACAAGGAAAAGTGTAAGCAATTCACCACTCAAGGGGAGGGGTCATTAATCACAGAGTAAAGAATGGGTAGATCACCAGACAAGATTATTGGCACACCCCTGGGACATAGACTAATGTACAAAACTAACTAAATTAAATACCTACAATGTATCATATATTAATTGTCATAAACTTGGAGACCCAATTTATGCCCTTTATAGACGTGAAAGGGGTAAATATTTCAGTATGGGTAGATCGGCACACAAAGGAAGTATGAGTGGATCACCATACATGGGCAGTATTAGTAAATCAAAACATAAGTGAAATTCCAGGGGAATTGTGGGCAATTCAAAACACAGGTGAAAGTGTAGAGAATACGCAACACCAGGGGAAGTATGGGTAATTACAAAACACAAGTGAAAGTGTAGAGAATACGCAACACCAGGGCAAGTATGGGTAATTCAAAACACAGGTGAAAGTGTAGAGAATACGCAGCACCAGGGGAAGTATGGGTAGTTCTCCACGCATGTGAAAGTGTGGAGAATACGCAAAACCAGGGAAAGTATGGGTAATTCAAAACGCTTGTAAAAGTGTATAAAATACGCAACACCAGGGGAAGTATGGGTAATTCTCCACACATGTGAAAGTGTGGAGAATACCAAAAACCAGGGGAAGTATGGGAAACTCAAAACACAGGTGAAAGTGTAGTGAATACGCAACACCAGTAAAAGTATTGGTAATTCTCCACACATGTGAAAGTGTAGAGAAAAAGCAACACCAGGGGAAGTATGGGCAACTCAAAACACAGGTGAAAGTGTAGAGAATATGCAACACGAGGGAAAGTACTGGTAATTCTCCACACATGTGAAAGTGTAGAGAAAAAGCAACACCAGGGGAAGTATGGGCAACTCAAAACACAGGTGAAAGTGTAGAGAATACGCAACACGAGGGAAAGTACTGGTAATTCTCCACACATGTGAAAGTGTAGAGAAAAAGCAACACCAGGGGAAGTATGGGCAACTCAAAACACAGGTGAAAGTGTAGAGAATATGCAACACGAGGGAAAGTACTGGTAATTCTCCACACATGTGAAAGTGTAGAGAAAAAGCAACACCAGGGGAAGTATGGGCAACTCAAAACACAGGTGAAAGTGTAGAGAATATGCAACACGAGGGAAAGTACTGGTAATTCTCCACACATGTGAAAGTGTAGAGAAAAAGCAACACCAGGGGAAGTATGGGCAACTCAAAACACAGGTGAAAGTGTAGAGAATATGCAACACGAGGGAAAGTACTGGTAATTCTCCACACATGTGAAAGTGTAGAGAAAAAGCAACACCAGGGGAAGTATGGGCAACTCAAAACACAGGTGAAAGTGTAGAGATTATGCAACACGAGGGAAAGTACTGGTAATTCTCCACACATGTGAAAGCGTAGAGAAAAAGCAACACCAGGGGAAGTATGCCCGATTCAAAACACAGGTGAAAGTGTAGAGAATACGCAACACCAGGGGAAAAATGGGTAATTCAAACACAGGTGAAAGTGTAGAGAATACACAAAACAAAGGAAATTCGAAACACAGGTGAAAGTGTAGCGAATATATGCAAAACCAGGTTAAGTATGGGCAATTCAGTAATGAAATGTTTACTAATCTACAACAGTTTTAATTAAATACACCTATAATGTTGTGTCAAATTTTCTTTGACACCTAATGAACCTATTTAGACACTAAAGTGTCACCTATTTCAGACATGCGACTCTGTATTTTGACCAAAAACAAAAGAAAAACCATTTTTTTCCAGAAACAGGCACAGCAGGATTTTGTACTGTGTTTTATTTGTCTTTGACACTAAAGTGTCACCTATTTCAGACATGCAACTCTGAATTTTTGCAAAAGATTTGAGGTTTCCAGAAATAGGCACAGCAAGATTTATTACTGTGTTTTTTTAATTTTCAATGGCTGAGAAAACCAGAACCATAAAATCAGCTGACCAGCTGAAAAGTTGCCTGGCTGCTAGTTGCTGATGTATGAGATGGGCGAAAACCCCCCTAAAACCCATAAGGGGAAAAAAGGGGGGGAAAATTCCCATGCCGGCTCCACTATATGGCAACCAAGTTTGTCAACTCCATGACATCAGCACACCTAAATTGAATGGCCTAAATGAATAGTGAGAGAAACATAACTACATACAACTAAGCCTTTGACATATCAATTTGGAATTTTGATTTGAATGATTCACCACACAAAGAAAGTATGAATGATTCACCATGGGTAAATATAGGTAGATCACCACACAAGGAAAGTATGAATGATTCACCATGGATAAATATAGGTAGATCACCACACAAGGAAAGTATGAATGATTCACCATGGATAAATATAGGTAGACCACCACACAAGGAAAGTATGAATGATTCACCATGGTTAAGTATAGGTATATCACCACACAAGGAAAGTATGAATGATTCACCATGGGTAAATATAGGTAGATCACCACACACGGAAAGTATGAATGATTCACCATGGGTAAATATCGGTAGATCACCACACAAGGAAAGTATGAATGATTCACCATGGGTAAATATAGGTAGATCACCACACAAGGAAAGTACATGTATGAATGATTCACCATGGGTAAATATAGGTAAATCACCACACAAGGAAAGTATGAATGATTCACCATGGGTAAATATAGGTAGATCACCACACAAGGAAAGTACATGTATGAATGATTCACCATGCGTAAATATAGGTAGATCACCACACAAGGAAAGTATGAATGATTCACCATGGGTGAATATAGGTAGACCACCACACAAGGAACGTATGAATGATTCACCACACCCAGGATGTGCACATTTCAATCTTGCAGACAATGATGCTCTTTCAAAAAAGCCTTCACTATCTTGGTGAAATTAGATTAAACCTTAAGATCCATCCCAGATACAAGTAGTTATAAATTCTAAGCTACAAACACTGAACTACTGCTGATAAAAAGGCATACTGTCCACTGGTGATGGGCTGGAACACGAACGGAGATCCGACACTCTCTGTCTCAATTAGTTGATCTGTAGAGGATGAAAGAAAGGAAAGAGAAATAATATTAAACAGTTAAGAAAACCTTTAACTAGGCCAAAACAACAAACATCTGAATATATGCGTCAAAGTATTGGTACATCTTGAAATTTAGAAAAGTTATATCAATTTCAATCCAATAGTTTTCAGTCAAGAATTTCCAGAAGTAGCATGTGAAACTTTCAACAGGTAATGAGCTGCTAAACTTCAGGGATGTGATAGAGTGTTGAAACAAAACTATGGGCACAAAGCGTGAAAGCTTGCGAGCGCAAAGCCCACTTACAATCATTTATCTTTGGTTTGAAAGACCCACAATCAGAGGTGTGCAAATGGTTTTATCTTCATTTTCTTATGAATAAAAACAATAAATAATTAACACTACGACAGTGATTTTAGCGATACGTCTTGGCCCAATTTCATATAGCTGTTGTTAGCAGAAAATAAGTAGAATATAATGATCCACACAAACATGCCTCGAAATCGCATGTTTTTTATTACTATGTGAACCAACACGGTCGGCCATTTTGTGGTGTCCAAAATTTGACTCCACAAATAGACGTGTTGTGTTCACGATGATAAGGAAAAACTGTGCATTAAAACATGTTTTAACCAAGCAATTCATAATAGACACTACCAAACGTTTTTTTTAGACTAACTCGCCCGATCCAAGGCAACGTGTCTCTTTAATAACAAACAACTAATGCTCAAACATAGTTCTGGTTATGGTCTCTTAGTAAGTCTCTCCTTGCTACTGGACTGAGGTATTATATCTACCCAAAATTAGTTTAATGTTTAAAGTTTTGCCTTCAGAGTTTTTGTAAGCAACACAACGAGGTACATAAAGGCAAGCAAATGCATTTTAGCTGGGACATAATGAGTTTTGTTTTGCAATTTTCAAAGGCACATCTAAGAAACCAAAAGAAGGAAATCAGCTGATCAACTGCAGATCTGCATGCCTGACACATTCCTGGAATTGTTTATAAGATTAAAGACACTGGACACTATTGGTTATTGTCAAAGAGCAGTCTTCTCACTTGGTGTATCTGAACATGCACAAATTAACAAACCTGTGCAAATTTGAACTTGTCGAAATTGTGAGATAAAAATGGAAGAAAAAGTTGTGAGCTTTCAGATGCTTGATTTCGAAACCTCAAAATAAAATTCTGAGGTCTCAAAATAAAATTCTGAGGTCTCAAAATAAAATTCAAATATTTTAGTGGAAAATTGCTTTTCTCAAAAAACTACGTTATTTCAGAGGGAGCCGTTTCTCACAATGTTTTATACTATCAACAGCTCCCCATTAATCAAAGTAAGTTTTTACGCTAACAGTGATTACTAAAAGTGTCCAGTGCATTTAAGCCTATTTGATTAAAAAAATGTATCCTACCTTTTATTTTGTGTATTCGCACAAATGTATTTCAAAGTTGTTTCACTTGCTACGGTAGATTGTTGCCAACATCCAATGACGGCCTGTGTAGATAAAAGAATAAACGAAGAAAAAAGACCATCAATGCAAATCCCAAACATCAAAGCATCAAATAAAATAAAAAATCAAATCAAAATAATGAAAGCTAGCACGCATCTCAGGCCTGTGAGTGGGTTATGGCAAAAAAAGGCGGAAAACTGTTGTCCGGATTTTGGGCCATCGGGAAACTTGTCCGGATTTTGGGCAAGCACTACTAACACTTTAAACTGCAGGGAATCCTATGGTTTGGCAGCAGGTACCACAACGATATAATAGATGTTAGATTTGCATCAGGGATAAAGAATATTAACTCTGGTATTTTACCCTTCGAAGTTGGTAAAGTTGTCCAAATGCTCCATCCTTCACAGATGTGCTTATATCTCCGTTGACTGTTTAATGGTCAGCCACTATGAACAAAGATCTCACACTCTACGTCTGGATTACTTGATCTGTAGAAGATGACAAAAAGTAAGGAGAAAATTTTTTTTACATTTTATTAACAATTTCAATCATTAAGGGGGGGACTGATTTCATTGAGAAATTTTGCACAGCGAACTATCTTGACTTAACATGATATTTGGTCTTTGGAAGTAGGACAATTTTATCAAGTAAAAGGGCTGGCCATTATGTGCACTCTAATAGACTTCTTATATAATAACACATAACGAAAACTAGCGCGCATCTCAGGCCTGTGAGTTGGTTATGGAAAAAAAAAGGCTGAAAACCGTTCTCCGGATTCAGGAATTTTGCACAGCAAACTATCTTGACTTAACATGATATTTGGTCTTTGGAAGTAGGACAATTATATCAGGTAAAAGGGCTGGCCATTATGTGCACTCTAATAGACGTCTTATATAATAACACATAACGAGAACTAGCACGCATCTCAGGCCTGCGAGTGGGTTATGGAAAAAAAAAGGCTGAAAACCGTTGTCCGGATTTTGGGCCATTGGGAAAATTTGTTTGGATTTTGGGCCAGCACTACTAAGGTTAAAAGGCTTTAAAATAAACTGCAGCGTAGACTGAACATGTCACACTTCTTACATTGTGCTGTGCATTCCTCATTTTCGAGATATTTTTGACGCATTCCTTAGACAGGTATTCCACAAACGCGATGCGTCCTCTCGACTGCGATATTATTTACTTGTCACAAAAATACGCTATTGATACGCTATACAAAAAATAATCATGAATGTTTTTTCTTTGTTTTTCAATACGTCTCGCTGTCACAACAGATTCGAAAAAGTATTCAAAAGTTACATTGCCATCATATCAGCATGCAGCATGAACTCCACACACGCATGATATGAAAGCGGCAAATTCAAATGTGTTTTCATTCGTATAGTTAGGTACCAATCTTATCCTACTATCCAATAAACCATCGCACTCAGGATTTGCCTACATGACGTCACTGTTGGTAACCTTATACCGCATACATTCTACAAATGCGTTGTAGAAATTGGTTCCACAGCTTTTCTAAGGCTTGACGTGTGTGGGATGCAGCGGCAATCGGCAAACATTCGCTGATGTGAAGATTTTTTTTCTTCTGCAAGCGATGTTTGTTGAAGAGTAAGTTTGAAACATTTTTCTTAAAGGAACACGTTGCCTTGGATCGGTCGAGTTGGTCTTTGAAAAGCCTTTGAAGCAGTTTGTTATGAAATGTAAATGGTTTGAAAGATAATTTAAAAGTAAAATATTATGATCCAAACAAACATGCTTTGATATTGCACAGTTTTCCTTTTATGTCGCGACGAAAAAATGGGTGGCCATTTTGTGGAGTCAAAGTTTTGACTCCATAAAATGGCTGACCATGTTTAGTTCGCGACGTAAAAGGAAAATCGTGCAATTTCGAGTGATACTTGTGTGGATCAATATATTCTTGTGTTAAATTATCAGTCTTACAATTTGCGTTTCATAACAAACAGTTTCAAACGCTTTTCAAAGACCAAATCTTCCGATCCAAGGCAACGTGTTCCTTCGAAGCTTAGTATGATCAAATTGTACAATATCCAACTTCAGGCATCTCAAACAAATGGTTTCTCTTACCTTTTGACTGAGAAGAAATCTTTGAATCTTCACGCAGGACTTCATGTGCATCATAAAGCATCTACTTTGGCGGAGTAGACTTTATCTGTCCAATGACATCTGTAGTTATTACCTAAACACAAACAAAATATAAAATGGTTTGTGAAATGGTCTGTTAGTTTCTTACGAGGGTGCCCCGAGGTTATTCTCATCACGGCAATGATAACTTAAGGATTACTCAAGATGCTAAAAACAAAGGTCTCAAAAATAAGACTGCATGTAGACATTTCTATTTTATAACGGATGTAATGTCGTTTTGACAAAGAAATGTTTCAAATCAACACCAACTACCAGGGCCCAGTTTCATAGCACTGCTTAAGGGTAAGCAAATTTGCGAGCTTACTGTAGCAGAAAAATTTGCTTAAGCCTTAGCGAATTTCACAGGTTAGCAGACAAATTGGGCGGATTTGCATTGTGACGTCATTTATTTTTTAGCGGTTAGCACCGGAAGGTTAGCATGCTTACGGTTCGTGTGCTTACGGTTAGCAGCGCTATGAAATAGAAATCGCATAGTAAGCAAAAAATTCAGCCGCTAAGCAGCGCTATGAAACTGGGCCCTGGTGGTTTCATTTTTAACAAAACTTAGCCATTTTTTAGCCAATGACATTGAATGATGGGGGGACAATTTACCCTACTCACACATAGGGACCTTTCCGAACTATTGGTAATTGTTTGCAAACAGTAGGTCTTTATTATAGGTCCTGATTCAAACATTTTCCGTAATATTACAAATTATGTATCATACCTGTGAAGTTTTTTTTTTTACCCATACACCGATGTGTGTTAGCACTGTATACTCAGTACTTCCCCCCGAGTCCTGTGAAATTATATCACAGGCATATTACTCGGGTGGGATTTGAACCCACGACCCTTGCAATTCTTGAGCAGTGTCTTACCAACCAGACTACCGAGATTGCCCAATATCTAGAGGTAGTTCGAATCTTAAGTTTTGGCAGCAGGTACCAAAAGGATATAATAGATGTTAAATTTGCATTAGGGATAAAGAATATTAAGTTTGGTATTTTACCCTTTGAAGTTGGTAAAGTTGTCCAAATGCTCCATCCTTCACAGATGTGCTTATATCTTCGCTGACTGTTAAATGGTCAGCCACTACAATGTAGGAAC
Organism: Asterias amurensis; assembly: GCF_032118995.1. Lineage (NCBI taxonomy): Eukaryota > Metazoa > Echinodermata > Asteroidea > Forcipulatida > Asteriidae > Asterias > Asterias amurensis. The sequence continues at coordinate 19,967,737 of NC_092658.1, forward strand.
AAAGGATCTGACACTTTACGTCTGAATTACTTGATCTGTAGAGGATGACAAAAAGTAATGAGAAAGAAAATGAACATTTTTAAAAAATTTCTATCACTAAGTCGGGAATGATTTTATCCAGAAATTTCGCACAGCCAACTATCTTGACTTAACATGTTATTTACACACAGAAGGCTACATGCATGATATTTGGTCTTTGGAAGTAGAACAATTTTATCAAGTAAAATGGCTGGCAAGACTTCTTATAAAAGAAAATGAAAACTAGCGCATCTGCTCCCCGTAGTGCGGCACAGAAGCTTTCAACCCAGTAAAAGCATGTCCAAATTGAGGCACTTAAGTTGTCTTTAAAGGAACACGTTGCCTTGGATCGGACGAGTTGGTCTTTGAAAAGCGTTTGTAACTGTTTTTTATAAAATGCATATGGGTAGAAAGATGTTGTAAAAGTAGAATACAATGATCCACACAAACATGCCTCGAAATTGCACGGTTTTCCTTTTACCTCGTCGACTAACACGGTCCGCCATTTATGGGAGTCAAATTTTTGACTCCCATAAATGGCCGACCGTGTTAGTTCACGCAGTAAAAGGAAATTTCGAGGCAAATTTGTGTGGATAATTGTATTCTACTTTTAAAACATCTTTCCAACCATATGCATTTTATAAAAAACGGTTACAAACGCTCAGTTATAGACCAACTCGTCCGATCCAAGGCAACGTGTTCCTTTAAGCCTCTTTTGAACTTTTGAATGAAACATTGTGTAAATTTGGGTTGAATGGATGATGAAAGAGTACATTCCAGGCTTTTTGGTTATCAATGTTTTGTAAATCTTATCAATTACACCAGAGATCATTCACTTCGCCACAATTGTCTTTGGAGAAGCATGAAAATCAGCCTGTCTGACACAGCTTTTTTGCGACCTCAAGGTCTGGAAAACGAAAGGTCACACTTTGGGGTGAACGATTTTGTAAAGATGAAGAGTCCTTGTTTCATCGATGTAAAACTAAGTGTGATTGGTCCAAAACACTGATCATTTTTCCCCGCAAAGTTTCCTTCCAATAAGCACCTTTCTTGCACACAAAAAAATCCAAACGGTTGTTCATTGGTCTGTTGATACATGCCTGCAACATGACCCAATGTGGGACAGTTCCACTCGAGTGTTGGTAAGAATGCGTATCAACATTGTGAGAGCTACCAACATTTGCTTCTTGCAATAAGGGAGATTTTGTACAATAATCAGGGAGAAATTTATAATTACATTCAACATGATAGAGACAAGGAAAATGGTCAGACAGTAGGAGGGTTGAATATGCAATGTGTAGGGATCCGTTCAAGGTCTAGAAATCTGATATGAATCTGCGAATCCGTTAGCGAATCACTTTGCGAATCGATTTGTGTGAAAACTGCAAGGATCCTGAATTCTCGGGAAATATTTTCAGCGAGAATCTTCTGCATTCACCACATGACACCATAGTGCAGGCTCACCTAGTTTATCCATCTTACTAACCACATGGATGATATTGAATGGGTCAAATAGTACAAGTGTTAATAAGATACTTGTGAAGAACGATGACTCACCTTCTTCTTCTTCTGGTACCTCCTCAGAAGTGTTGTTCGGAGACTCCTCTTGTTCGTCCGTCTCTTCTTGAGGTTGGGGTGTGGTCTCATCTTCGGCTTCTATGGAAAGTTTCAGTATTACCAAAATTAATGAAATTATTGCGTATCAGATTACATTGACATGAACAAATATAGAACGGCAGCCCAGATTACTTTGGTTAAAGGAACTAGGTAACCAATATTCGAGTAGAGGAACATTTAGTGTATAACCCGTCATAGTCAGATATGGATGTCTGCCGGGGACAGTTAGACAAAGTTTCATGTAAATTTGAGCTTATTTGACAACTTGTTAATTTCATCCTTTAGGTTTGTACACAAACATTTTGGGGAAGGGGTGTCTGGAAGGCCTATTGCAGCGGATTTTTTTTTATTCGGCCCATTATTTTGCCTCTTTGTTGGGGGTCCATGTGCCACACGCAGCGGGGGGTCCTCGGCAGACATCCATATCTGACTATTTCAGGTTATCCACTAAATGTTTCTGTACTCAAATATTGGTTCCTTGTTCCTCTAACCAAAGTGCTCTGGGCTGCCGGTCTATGGTCTAATATACATTCTAGGGTGATCATCGTTATGATTTCCAACCATGCCTGCTGACAATAGACCAGGGCCAAATTTCATAGAGATGCTTTTAAAGATTGCCTAAAAATTTGCTCTTAAGCCTGTGAGCAGAAATGAGAACCAAATCAGTCACAAATGTTTGTAGGTCGAACACAGCATGGCTCGCGGTGATCACACACACAGAGCTTTTGTGCGTTTTTGGCCAAAAGTTTTTATTATACAGTTCAGTTGCATTTAAAACATTACCAGCAAATCACTGACCACTGCAGATTTCTGTAACGTGTCTCACAAACATTTTCCACCATTACCTTTTGATTATGTTTAACTTTGGGAAAATGTTTTTAAAATTTAAACATTTTTCTTAAAGCTTAAGATGATCAAACTGTACAATATCCGTCTTCGGGCATCTCAAACAAATTATGGTTTTTCTTAATAAATTTACCTTTTGACTGAAAACACATCTTTGAATCTTCACGCAGTGCATCATCAAGCATCTACTTTGGGTGTGTAGACTTTATCTGTCTAATGACACCTGCATAGTTATAACCTACAAACAAAATATAAAATGTTTTGTGAAAGGGTCTGTTAGTTTCTTAAGAGGGTGCCATGAGGTTATTCTCAAAACACTTTCTCCATATCTAGTAGTTTTAAACAATACGTGTATACAAAAACTCCCCAAAGTCTACCGGTAATAAACACTGTAATAATGTTGGGTCTTGACACTTGCGGCCAAGCAAGACACTTACATGTAGCCCTGCTTCGGGCCACTGCAATGGAGGAGTCAAACTCTCGATAGTTAATTATATTTTCATCTTTAAATAGAAGGAAAAGCCAGAGAGTCTTAAAAAGCAAAATTTTATTTGCAAAGGTTAAAGCATAAAGCAAGGACCAGGGCCCAATTTCATGGAGCTGCTTGACGGTCTATTTTGTGCTTAACAGGCGCACGCAGCAAATTTTTCATTTCATAGCCTTGGTTAAGGGGTCATTCCGTGTCAAATCACCCAATGGGTTAAACCCTACCCTCTTCAAATTTGCTCAAATTTTTTTTATGGGGTAATAATGGCTCAACAAGCTCAAATTTCAATTTTCAGCTCTATCCGATAAACGGTTTTCGCGCTACGACATGCTCTTTCTCGTTGATTTCGGTCAAAATGCGCCTGACCTCTGACATTCAAATGACCATTAATCGGTAATCTTTGGGTCAAATTGGTTGAAATTGGTGTCTTTGAAAAGGAAATTGTGTAAGCTTTCCAAATATGTCTTTATTTGTTTTGTAGGAACATGTTTAGGTATGATAACCTTTTGACCTCTACTTTGACCTTGAATTTGACCTTGTGGATCACGTGATCTGGAGATGAACTTCGGTGAAAATTTACCCCCATATGTTTTCTCCACAATATCAAAAAATTAGAGTTATAATAATTTTGGCTTGCCTTCAAGCTCCATTCAAAGTTGCCCTACTGGCCTATTCCTACGCAAAGTACATGTACATAACATACATGTCCATACGTATGTATATCAAGTGAGGCTATGGTCCTCTAGCAACATCATGATATACATATGTATGGACATGTATGTAATGTACATGAACTTTGAATAGGAATAGGCAAGTAGGGCAACTTTGAGCGGAGCCTGAAAGCAAGCCAAAATTATTATATCTCTAATTTTTTTATATTGTTGAGGAAACATATGGAAGTAAATTTTCACCGAAGTTCATCTCCAGATCACGTGATCCACAAGGTCAAATCCAAGGTCAAATTAAAACTCAAAAGGTTATCATACCTAAACATGTTCCTACAAAACAAATAAAGACATATTTGGAAAGCTTACACAATTTCCTTTTCAAAGACACCAATTTCAACCAATTTGACCCAAAGATTACCGATTAATGGTCATTTGAATGTCAGAGGTCAGGCGCATTTTGACCGAAATCAACGAGAAAGAGCATGTCGTAGCGCGAAAACCGTTTATCGGATAGAGCTGAAAATTGAAATTTGAGCTTGTTGAGCCATTATTACCCCATAAAAAAAATTTGAGCAAATTCAAAGAGGGTAGGGTTTAAAATTGTCTTTTTTTTGGGTGATTTGACACGGAATGACCCTAAGGCGTCTTCTTACCTATATCATATGGACTATTTGTAAGTCTGAAATTCCGTCAAAAATTACCTTAAAAAATATATTAGATGGATGCTTGACAAAGTTTTTATTTTTGATAGATTTTAGGTATGAGAGGCTGCAATATACAGAGAAATTACAGTAGTGCTGAGCAAGAAAAACATTAATTACAGACAATATTTGTTTTTTTTTCCTGTCAACTTTTTGACCTCCTCTGTCAGTCTCATTTCTGTGTTTGTTGTTTTGTTGATTTTTTACAGACTTTATTTGATGAATACATATGAATGTACCTTGCGATTTACTTAGTTCCGTGCTATTTTTGAATTAAATATATAGGCCCCTATAACCACAGGTTCCACTGCTGGAGAGTCTACATTTTTTAAATGACCACTGCAAGATGAAAACTAACTGAACTATCCTTATAATGTACATTTTAGTAAACCTAAATAATATCGTAGGATGTCCTGTTTTCAAGGTGTCTCTAAAATCAGGGCAAATCTTTTACCTCTCTGTGCGCGATGTAAACAGTCCCTAGATAAAATGTTTGTGGTTTTATTTGCCAAGCAAAGAGGGTAGTCTCCTCTCCCTTGACCAAAACTTAGAAGCACATAAGGCTTGACAGGTTAGTTGCACTTGTGAATGTTAAAAGTTTGGTATTTAAGGCAATTTTAAATGGTACAAAAAATGGGGCCTTAAAAAAAAATTGCCCACTGAAAGTGTTTCATCAAACACCATTTCAATTCACAATTCAGGGTGATCAAATCATGATGACTGGACATTTTGCTGAGCATTCTGGAAAAAAATACACAGGTTCAAAGACGCCATGTGCCTCATATCATTTTCTAATATATTTGGAGAATTTTGTTTTAACCCTCATATCAATATTATTAATATTAAAGCCATTGGACCCTTTCGGTAAACAGTGTTGTCCAAGGCACACACTTTGTGTACCACAACTTCTATATCAAATAACAAACCTGTGAAAGTTTAGGCTCAATCGGTCATCGGAGTCGGGAGAAAACAACGGAAAAACCCACCCATGTTTCCGCGCGTTTCGCCGTGTCATGACATGTGTTTAAAATAAATCTGTAATTCTCGTTAACGAGAATTTATATTGTTTTACCGTTTTCTCAAAAAGTAAAGCATTTCATGGACTAATATTTCAAGAGAAGTCATTCACCATTACCTTCTGTAAACCCTGTAAATTATTTGTAAATCTGTGAACTTTTTTTTTTTTTTCTGTACCGAAAGGGTCCAATGGCTTTAAAATTTAAACATCCGTCCAGGTGATTCACTTATGACATGACTGTTTATTTAGACGCTTTATTATAAATGTTAGGAGCAAAAAAAGGGGGAAAAAAACTAAAAAATTGAAAGCGAATAATTATTCTCACTTTTTTGTTAATTTTGTTAATTTTTTGCAAATTACCATGGTAATTCTAAAATGTCAACAAAAAATATTTTAAATAAAATGAAGACAACTGCTGGCTCTAGTGTAGAGTCATACACAAAATCTCACAGAACACTTGTAGTCACTGCGAATGTTTATTCCACGTACTGCTTCCCCGGGAAACCATGTACTGTCTCGTTTGCCTTGAAAACAAGACTCAAAACTCAAAACAAATGGACCAGTTGAAGTCATCGAAAATCGTTGTGTGGTGTGAAAATGTCATTGTCAATGTCCATCACGATTTAATATATGTTTGCATAAGTTGATATGTGGCGTGATTATTTTTTTTCTGATTCAAAGAAAAAGCCATAGTATTAGTACCGTGAAAACAGGACATCCAGATTCCAGTGCAGTGCAGTGCCAGTGGAGAAAAATATACAAAATTATTTAAAATATATCTAAAAAGGTCCAATTTTTAATTAATATAATTGTGCAGACCATTCCCTCTCATCACAGTTTAACTAAATCATTATGTTGTGATGATGATTGCGCACATGGTCAGTGTTGTTATTGTATATACCTTTCCTACTCCTGCCGATAGGGGGCGCTATCTAATGAGACAATTTTTTTTTAACTCAAAATATGAAAACAGCCCCCACATTCAACTCAAAATAATCATGTGAAAACCCTACAAATCAAAACAAAAATTATAAAACTCAAATGTATAACTCACCATCACGCTTTTGTGGTAGTTGTGTCTTTAGAAACCCGTAAAAACTTCATTTTGTTGGGCACTAAAGCACAGAAGTGGTCGAGAGACATTTTGACGTCGTCCATTTTGTCTTTGAAACTCGTGCGCTCTTGGCACGCACGTGATAATCCAAAGGCTTCCGAAACAGTCGTTTTCATTGGTCAATCTTCATCAATCGGTCATAAACTTCCGAAACAGTCGTTTTCATTGGTCAACCTTCATCAAACAGCTAGTTTCGTTTGTTTTGGGGTTTTCAAAAATTACATTAGGCCTACTCCAATCAAAATTAATAGACTAAAAATTAATAGTTGTTTTTGTTAACAATGCCACAATAATAATTGTTATAAAGTTGTTTATAGAGGTGTAAAATTCGCGGCACAAGTTACTTGCACCACGTGACGCAACTCAGAAACTAATTTGCATAACCTCCTTGGTTGTTGGACAACATCTTCATACACTTTTGTGGGGTTTTTTTATCTCAGAAGTTTCGGCATACTATGACAAAAAGGGGGAAAATCTAGATAATGATCATTTGTAAATGCCTGTGAATGGGGCCTAGAGATTTTTCTAAGAAATAAAAGCTATCCCATGTGCGATTAATCAAATTCTTTTGGTCCAAATTTAAAATTGCACGGCCCGATTTTAGTTTGCCGAAAGGGATTTTTGTGTACCCACAACAAACATTAGCAGGTAAACTTTTAGTTACCTGCTCATGTTGTTGTGTTGTTATTAAGCTTGAAGAAGAAGACTCTGCTATGGTCGAAACGGCAGGCCATAAACTATTTTGTTAATTGCATTTACTAGGTCCTTTTTGTTGGTTAGAAGTTGTGGCAAAAGCTAAATTCTATTTCTCATTAATTTGTATGTTAACTACTCAACTTATATCAGCACATTTTTTTTGTGTTTTAATTCAAGGACAGCAAAAAGGAAAAATATCGGACCGAGAAAAAAAGAGAGAGACTTTTTACCAGGTATTAAAATTGGTACTTAATTTTCCAGGCAAATCAAGCCCCCCTCCCCCACCCCTAACTAAATAGACCACATCAGGCAAAACACAAACACACACAAAAATCCTTCTTGTTGTTCAGTTTATTATTAGTGTAGGTGAAAGAAAAAGTGCAGCGACTATAAAAAAATATCCCTCCTTTTTTTTATTTTATACATTTAGCATCTGCATGAGGCTAGTTTATTTTTGTATACAGTCACAAGAGCAGCATACATCAGCATAAAAATCAAACAGCATGCAACAAGGCTTGCAACAAATTGGTCAGATTTATAAGTACAGTGTATTAAAATTAATGTCAAAAGGTAATTTTCAAGTAATAACAAATTGTATAAAAAATAAAGTTATACCCTTTTGTGGCAGTTTCTTTGTTTTGTTTTATTTAAGAGTGGTGGCTGAAGTGCAAGAATAAATTAAAATAATTTCTATTGAATATTATTTAAATTACGATTGTCTGTTGCTAAAAAGCAACAATACTCATATTTTAGACCTGTTTTGATGGCAAAAACCCAACCAAATTTCACAGAAACATCGCCAAGACCTTTTGTAAACTTGACCTCCTGAATACTTAAAGGCAAATATACTTTTGGAGTTTGGATCCGTTTGATTATTTTAATCCTGTATAAATATAGATATACAATAAAAACTAAACTGTTTAAAGACACTGGACACTATTGGTAATGAGGTCTCGAAATCAAATTCGTGGAAAATTACTTCTTTCTCGAAAACTCTGTTACTTCAGAGGGAGCCATTTCTCACAATGTTTTATACTATCAACCTCTCCCCATTACTTGTTACCAAGAAAGGTTTTATGCTAATAATTATTTTGAGTAATTACCAATAGTGTCCACTGCCTTTAATGTCAATGCAGGAAGAATAATCCGTAAGTGGAATACACAAACTGAGAAACCTACATAACCTGACAGTAACATTTCTCAGATTCAAATTTTGGGGGATAAAATCTGATTTTCCCCATAACCACATTACTACTTGTAAGTGAAATGGTGCTCAAAAGCAAGTAAGTTTATTATAGCCATTAATTATAAGACTGATAACCAAACAAATACCTTACATTAATGAATAAAGGCCGAGTTTTAGTCAGTCGCGCGATGAAAATCTTAACGCGTGATCATAAAAAGACAGTTTTTAGGCCTCAATCTTATGATCGCGCGTCAAGTTTCCATCGCGCGACGGACTACAAACCCGCTTTAAATCAGCATGATTAATAAATAACACAGCATTTTGTTAGTGATTGAATTTGTGGGTGCAAACAGCATTAAGCGAATAAATATTATTATAAAAACACACACATTAAGAATGTTAAGTTTTTCATATTTTGTTCGGAAATTCTTCGCGTGGAACCACGTCCATATATAACTAGGTCATGAGAGATCACACAGTCTGTTTGAAAGCACTAGTGAGTATCTAATGTAAATGCTACAAAGCTAAAAGTCAATCATGGTCAGCCTGTGCAGTGCATTCTATAAAAATTATAATAATAATTTTGTTTTGACACAAACCTTCAAATTTATTTATTGGATTGGAGAGGATGAAAAACACCATAGTGTAATTTTAGTCTAAAAAGTTGCAGAATATGAATTTCATGCTCAAAACTAATTTTTTTTTCTGTGAAATATTTCTCACTCAAATGAAGTCATATCGCAGAGAAAATGCAACAGCTGATCTCAGTTGATACAACTAAATTATGGATATTTCATATGCGAAAAATTGTGCAATGTTTTTTTTAATCCCACCTGAACAGAATCCTGGTGAAGATTTTGACAAAATTTTGTAGGGTGCAACAACAAAATTAATATTTGTTTAATTTGTTCTTCTTATAAAAAAAATATAAAATTTGCATCAGGGAAATAGTTTTCTCCTGTTTAAATTATCGTTTACTTTGTGAGCTGGAAAAAATACAATTAAAGAATAATTGAATACAAAAGTTCTTTGTTCAAACCACTTTAACTTTTAAAATGTTCTAGTTGTTTTTCACAAATTTCTGAATCTGTTATCACAAACATTTATCTATTTTACTGATCCTATAGCATCTCGACTATCAATGGAAAGTGATAAGTAGCATTAGTTACTCCTACACAACTGTTCTTGACCAAAACTCTTTTAAAGGCAGTGGAAACTATTGGTAATTACTCAAAATAATTATTGGCATAAAACCTTACTTGGTAGCGAGTAATAGGGAGCTGTTGAGAGTATCATCATTGTGAGAAATGGCTCCCTCTGAAATAACGTAGTTTTTGAGAAAGAAGTAATTTTCCATGAATTTGATTTCGAGACCTCAGAATTAGATTTTGAGGTCTCGATATTAAGCATCTGAAAGCACACAACTTCGTGTGACAAGGGTGTTTTTTCTTTCATAGTTATCTCGCAACTTCAACAACTAATTGAGCTCAAAGTTTCACAGGTTTGTTATTTTATGTATATGTTGAGATACACCAAGTGAGAAGACTGGTCTTTGACAATTACCAATAGTGTCCAGTGTCTTTAAGGAAGCTGTCTGATTGTACGTGGAGGACCGAGGACTGCAGGCCCAAACAACAGTTGCTTATCACTGAGCCAGTCATACCAATCCTTATCCACAGTCCACACGATACTGAGTTGAGTTACCTTACACCCGTTTCAGACAGGCGTTCCAATGGCGCAAAACAAAATTATTGTATTAAGTACATGAAAAGAGGAATAAGGTTTCCTGTGCATAAGAGATAAGAGGTTTAAAGGCACTGGCCAAGTTGGGTAATTGTCAAAGACCAGTATTTTCACCTGAGTCAGTTATCGCAACAAATGCATGAAATAAAAATCTGTGAAAGCTTGGGCTCAAATGGTCTTCGAAGTTTCAAATATTTTAGTGAGAAAACTACGTTACTTCAGAGGAAGTCATTTCTATTAACAGCTCTCCTTTGCTCGTTAACAGGTAAGGTTTTATGCTAACATAATGAATATTACCAAATGTGTCCAGGAGTCGATTTCACAAAGAGTTAAGACTAGTCTTATCTCGAGTTAGGAAGAGTTACTCGTCCTAACTTAGGACTAGCTTAGGACTAGCTATACGTTTTTGATATCTCCTAGTCCTAACTCTTTGTGAAATCCACCCCTGTGCCTTAAAACTAGGGCGTCAAAGCAGCCAAATTTATTTGTATTTGAACCAGCCGTAAAACACCCTTCGAAGGTTTAAAATCCATTGTTCATGGTGCGTTTCAGCTCTCCATACGACCAATGTAGCTGCTTTACTTCCTCAAGGTGGCGCTGTTTGGTCTCGTCCAACTCTTGAAGAAGGTGGTCGTTAGTGTTGACAAGAGATCTGAAACAAGGAAAGTACATTGCGATGATGTGCTCAATACAAACAAGATACAAAAGGGCACTAGATTTAATTGAAATTTACCATACTGAAAATTACAATAGACCTTATGCATTGTGTCATCCAGCGGCCGTCTTAGTGGAAAAACGGTGACGAAACAATCGACACGCACAGATTTGTACGCGCGGTGCACAGGATTGGCCAATAAACAACCTCCTTTTGACCTCTAGGTGAGGGTGCCCTACTGAAATGACGTTATGTTTATAAGGTCTATATTAAATGAAATTTAAAATATATTGAAAATTACAATATTTAAACTCAGACGGTCTGAGCCAAAAAATGTACAGAAATGTAACACTAAAAACGACAAACAGAAAGTATTAAAAAATCTGATCAGACAACTTTTAAAAAGGCAGAGGAATAATGGTATACACCTCAAAAATAATGATAAAACACAACACACAAGATCATATGGTGGACTGATGAGGGGAATATACTGTTGCAGCGGTGCCGATCGACCAGTAGGGGGCGCCAGAACGACTCCCCAATCGGAGCACTGCTGTCGGCCCCTGCGGGCTGATCGATAAATCTGCTCGCCAGAGAGGGTACTATCTGATTAAGGCTTCTGCTTCTGCTTCGTGTTATTTCATGACTTCTTGAGGTTGAATAAAGCTCCAAAGAGAGAGGATATTTGTATCCTTGTGTCATTTAAAGCTGTGTACAACGCAACCCCCGGGGTCAACGCTACAATACTACACAAAGTTAATCTATTCCTGCTGAGCAAGTTTTTTCTTATCGTTAAAAAAGAAAAGAAATGCTTGCGCTTGTCTGCTCAATGATAACAGGGCCAGGTGATAATCAAGCCCGGGCTCGGGCTCAATCAATCGTTTTAAAAACATTTGTATTCATTACAAGGATTAAATTAGACAACTAGACCCCAAGCTGGAAACCAAACCAGAAACCAAAACCAGAGTCCTGGTTTAGAAAAGGCCATATTTTAAAGGGTTTTAAAACCTTTTGTTGATCAAATTTTTGGCCATGACGTGAGGCCATACTATTTGTGAATGAAGATGTATGTAATATAATTTACCTGTTGAAGTTTCAGCTTCATTAGTTGCCAAGTTTTTAAGAAGAACACAAAAACGATAACTACCAAGCAATTTTTTCAGTAGAGTCGCGTAAATCCGTTGAAACGTTTTACTCATTTCTAAATAATTATAGCACCTCAAGCAATAACATTTCAAGGAAAGCTTTTAACCATCATTATCTTTGAACCGTGTAAGTTTAATGTAAATCTGTGGAGGTTTGTCCCTCAAAAGTACCCAAACCCTTTAAGGGGTGGGGTATAAAGAAGGGAGAACACGCTACTTACTTGTGGCTTTCTTGAAGCATGGTGGCAAGCTCCTGTAGCTGGCTTAAATGTTTAACTCCGAGTTTTAAGCCCTCATTTTCTCGACTAAGCCTCTCGACATCTCTCTCAAGAACACCTGTAAAATGAACCAACAGCAAGAAGAACTCAGTTTGACACTTCATACCCATCACAATTGATTGTGCCAGAGTGTGATTTTTACAACGGAAAACCATTCTGGAAAGTAGCTTGCCTTGGTCTTCACTGTCGGGGGTGAAGTTTTAAGACAGCGGACACTATTGGTAATTACTCAAAATAATTACTAGCATAAAACCTTACTTGGTAACGAGTAATGGAGAGCTGTTGATAGTATAAAACATTGTGAGAAACGGCTCCCTCTGAAGTAACGTAGTTTTTGAAAGAAGTAATTTTCCACGAATTTGATTTCGAGACCTCAGAATTAGATTTTGAGGTCTCGAAATCAAGCATATGAAAGCACACTACTTCGTGTGACAAGTGTGTTTTTTTCTTTCATTATTATCTCGCAACTTTGACGACCAATTGAGCTCAAATTTTGTTACTTTATGCATATGTTGGGGTACACCAAGTGAGAAGACTGGTCTTTAAATTTGCTAAGCAATGTTTTCGGCTTATGGAGCTTTATAAGATTGGACGCTAGACTCCATGGAGGATGAAGCCCTCCTGAACGCGCCTTTTCCTAAGGTTGCAAAGCGCTCAGAGAATGACAAAAAAACCACAATAACAATGGGAGTGAATCAGAGACCAACAAGGAAACTATAGAACCAACTAGTCCCATACATCACTCGCATGATGTCTTATGGCCACCGCTCGTTCTCATATTCTTCACCCTCACTCTGGAACAACTTACCGCAAAACATCAGAACTGCTCCAAACGAGAACATTTTCAAGCATCTGCTGAAAACTTACCTGTTTACTCATTAATTTTTGTTAAGCGCTTCGGGACTGTTGTGTGAAGCGTTATATAATTGCCGTTCATTATTATTATTAAGCCAAGCCTGCAGCCATGATCCATACACTCTTGCTTTGCTGAGATGCAGAACAAAGAGCCACTCCAGCAGCTTTATTCCACGTACCGCATCTCTTTGGAACTCCATCCTCACACTCCTACCTTAACCCCCCGAGTTATTTCCATCTTAGATGCTTTTTTCTTGTAGCCAATTAAAAGTAGAGGACTTTGGCCTTGTTTGGGGCAAACTTGGTTAACGCTTTTTCGGCGCAAATAAAAATATAAACATGTTTGACAAATTAAATTTTGAAGTAAAATTATCTTGAAGTAATTTGTTTTTGACATAATCCTGAAAATCAGACCCCAATAAAGGACAAACCCTTGGCCTGTATCCATTGATGAGAGTCAATGCTCATAAGAAAAAGCTCAGAAACTATGTAGGATATAAATTCTGCTGGGCCCAATTTCATGGCTCTGCTTACCGCCGAATTCTGCGCTTACGATTGCGATTCTCCGCTTACGTAAAAGGGCCGATTCTGTGCTTGCGGTAAGCAGAGCCATGAAATTTGGCCCATATGTATGTTGAAACTATGGCTTTTCCACCTGTATGGTAACCCCTGGAGTTATAGATTCCACTGAGCTTTTAGGAACAGTGTTCTTAGCACTTGAGAAGTACATCAAAGAGCAGGTTATATTATGGAATAAGTAACGGCTAAATTTCTTTACCAGGCTAACTAAAAACGTTTTAATTCCGATAAAAGTCTGACAAATCTCATCGCTGTGAGTCATGACTGCAGACGTACCTGTGCGTAACCCTCTATCAGTCCGCTGACTATCAACTGATCTATCACTGGGTAACCTCTCTGACTGGACCGCCTCCAGGTTGCTCTGCAGCTGCTCTCTATCTGCCAGTGCCGCATCCAGCTGATTGCGTTGATTCTCCTGAAACACAAAAAATGTTTAAGTATAAGACAACGTTTTTTTCCAGAAGCATTTGAAGTCACACCTGTTCACACAATGATTATTTGGTTATAGGATTCGAGGCTTTGCATGGTGGGGTATCAATATAAATTTGGTTTGCAGTAACACCATTTGTGTATCTACTTGCCAGGTAGAGTTTGTTTTAAAATAACTGTCTTTTAAACTCTAAATGGCAAGTAGATTCACACAAATGGTATGTTTGGTTGATTATGATTTTAATTTGCAACTTGGTATCATCGTTCCCATGTTTCTTTTGCTCTGTATCAACAAGACCTCGCTGTGATCTTGATGAAATGCCGGTATTGAAAACATTTTTGTATGTATGAAACAGAATGTACTTTTAAAAATAATTAAGGGAACAACAGTGCGAGGACCCGGTCTTCACTGCGTGGTAATGACCGGGTTGGTCAATACACCTCCACGTGACCGGGTTTCGACCAATCAGAGAGTTTAAACCGTCCAAGGTATTTATTAAGGTTTCTTAACAATAATATGGAAGTCTTATATAGCGCACATATCTACCAAACAAGGTACTCGAGGCGCCGAGTATACACAAACTTTCAGAAAGATTGGTTATTGCAGTCTCAATTTTGAGACCCAATTATTTAGCACCTTATAACGGTTTACAAGGTGCTACGGGGCATACCGCAGCCACAGCCAGGAAACACCAGGGCGAACCCCTTCTCTTTTCGATAAGTGCACTGGGTTCTTTTAGATGCGTTACACAACACATGGGACCAACGGCTTTACGTCCCATCCGAAGGACGAAGCAATGGTTAAGTGTCTTGCTTAAGGACACAGTGTCACAGCTGGGGATTCAAACACACACTCTGCTGATCAGAAACACCACAGTTTGCATTCGGTGCTCTTAACCACTCAACCACGACACTTCCACAAACAGTAAGTAGATTAACATTGTTCGCAACCCCCGCTGCTTGTCAAAGGTTTGATATTGAGTCACCAGGCAAGCCTGCTCCATCGGACTCAAGTTCTGGGCCCAATTTCATAGAGCTGCTAAGCACAAAAATGTGCTTAGCATGAAATTTCTGCCTCAATAAAAACAGAATAACCAACCATATTTCCACATGATTTTCAGTATGAACAAAAAACAGCTGAATACCAGTAACTGGTAATTTGCTGGGGTTTCCTTCCCTGGCAATTGGCTCTGTAGTGTGACAAGGGCTTGACACTGAATCTCTGCTTCCAGATGAGCAAAGACAAACCTCGGTGGGTTCTTCAGAGCCTGCAAGCACCAAATACCCCCCATCGCCACCCCAGGCAGACGGCAGGTCATGGCGGGGTAACACCTGGGCGGCAGAGGAGGGGTCCACCCAGAGAGGGGACAACTGTATCCATTGGCAAAAGGCACGTTATAAATATGGTTTTTATTATTACTATTACTATTATTACCATTACATACCAGTTGATCTTGAGTAGCCTGCAAAGCTTGTCTGAGCTTTGCAATCTCAGCTACTGACTCTCTTGAGACATCTTGCCTCTGGGGCTGAGATACGTTGACCATGGCTTCATTCATCAGTGTTGACAATAACGTATGGGCTTGGGCTGTAAGAGAAATCAATTCATGGGCCAAACAAGGGACATTTTAATGCAGTGGACACTGTTAGTAATTACTCAAAATGATTATTAGCATAAAACCTTACTTGGTAATGAGTGATGTAGAGGTTGATATTATAAGACATTGTGAGAAACAGCTACCTCTAAAGTGATTTCAAGACCTCAGAATTAGATTTTTAAGGTCTCAAAATCAAGCATCTGAAAGCACACATCTTCGTGTGACAAGGGTGTTTTTTCTTTCATAGTTATCTCGCAACTTTGACGACCAATTGAGCTCAAATTTTCACAGGTTTGTTATTTTATGCATATGTTGAGATACACCAAGTGAGAGGACTGGTCTTTGAAAATTACAAACAGTGTACAGTGTCTATAACAAATGAGCATCTTTGTAAATTTGTTATGTTCCTTTTTCACGGAACTATGAAGAGAATGAAGTTACACAGTTCATTACAGATTATATGCGTGCACAGCCACGCACATTGTTACACATTTTTGCAGGCCTGATACTTCACGGAGGCAACAAAGGCGACTGCCTCCATGCCCATTGCCTTGGTGCCCTTGAAATGCTTTAATAGACTATTACAATTTTGTCATAGGGTGCCCTTTACCATGAGAATATGCCTTGGTGCCCTTGCCCTTTCAAAAACGAAGCAATACAGGCCTGTTTTTGTCATCTCCATTTTATGAACAGCAGTTTGAAACCAGTGATGTAGAAGTTATCTCAATGTTACTTTTGTATCCATTTACAATTGAGTTCGTTGAAAAACAAGAACTGAAATGACTTAATATTTATCTGTTGTTCATTTAGTGTCTCAGGGCACATCTACTTTGCTGCGTAGATTTGTCTTGCTGTTAATTCTAATTAGCAGATTTCGGAATTCTACAGATACTAGTCTCTTAAAGGCAGTGGACACTATTGGTAATTACTCAAAATATATATAAGCATAAAATCTTACTTGGCAACGAGTAATAGGGAAAGTTGATAGTATAAAACATTGTGAGAAAAACATTGTGAGAAACGGCTCCCTCTGAAGTAATGTAGTTTTCGAGAGAGAAGTAATTTTCCCCAATTTTGGTTTTGAGACATCAGAATTAGATTTTGAGGTCTCGAAATCAAGCATCTGAAAGCACACAACTTTGTGTGATAAGGGTGTTTTTTCTTTCATAGTTATCTCGCAACTTCGACGACCAATTGAGCTCAAATTTTCACAGTTTGTTATTTTGTGCATATGTTGAGATACACCAAGTGAGAAGACTGGTCTTTGACAATTAAAAATAGTGTCCAGTGTCTGAAATAAGAATCAGAGGTGTCACTGCTCTAATTGGTTCTTCTTGAAGGAGAACTGTGGTTGTTGGGCTTAGAATGAAGGGCAAAGAAGTGCATTCCATACACATGTTGTTTGTGTAAAACATGTCAATTTTTGTTCTTTCTGTGACACTGAATAGTCAGTTATCATTTTCTCCAATTAACGTGGAAACAACTTCTTGACCATTTGTATTTTCAGCTCGGCCCTTAAACACCTACTTTGGAATTTCCCATGTCTGTGGAGTGACTTTGTGCCGTTCCAGTATCTGTCCACCAGAGACAGGAAGTTATCTAGGAATAAGTTCAGGTCCACCTTTTCCCCTGACGGCGTCGCAGCAGACTTGTCCAAAGCAACTGACGGGACAGCTGGTACCTTTAAAATATTATGAATACACTTGTCATTATTGAAATTTTCTTTTAATAATAAAATAATAATATTCGGTTTTTATATAGCGCTTTATACACCATGTCTCAAAGCGCTTCCAACATTATTTCTTTGATCACTGTGCCATTTCATTCATTAAACCATCTCAGCTCCCAGGTGAGTGTATAGCCTGTGCCGCCAATGTAGCGCACTAAGCTAAACCAACCCATCTCTGCCCTCACAGGTACCCATTTACCCCTGGGTGGAGAGCAGCAATTATAGTTAAGTGTCTTGCTCAGGGACACAAGTGTCACGCCTTGGGATTGGAACCCACACTCTGCTGAACAAAAACACTAGAGCTTGAGTTTGGTGCTCGTATCCGCTCGGCCACGACACCCCTTTTCAGTTAAATAATTTTTAATTTTTAGTTATCCCATAAAACATTGTGTTGCCACTGTGCATCATTCCCCCACCCCCCATCAGATAATAACACGGCAGCTTTTGCATTCCCACAGTCGTCTACTTGACACATCAAAATCTCAAAGAAGTTTTGCTTTACAGAAAGAAGATGTCCCTCTGTCATTGTCCACACTGAACAAGTAATTCTGATAATTTGGCCTAATAAATAATGGGGCAACAGATAGTTGTCGCCCCATTACAGCCCTTTGCAGCCTAAAGTGTCATCCTACTGTTGTATTAATAATAAAAATAATAATAATAACAACAATAATAGTAAAAATAATAATAATAACAATTGGAATTGTCTTACTCTCTGTATTTGTGGCTCGGTTGCCCTGTTGCTATGGTGATGGGCATCTTGATCAAGATGGCTGCCTCTGAATGATGTCGGTTCCTCTCCATTGTGATTTGTATCTGAAATGTTTCAGAAGTGATCGCCAAATATGATCAACTCACCATCACACAAGTTAATTCAAATTCATAAGTGATAAAATGTTTGAAAGTATTTTTATGGTGTTTTTTAAAAGCACCGGACACCTTTGGTAATTGTCAAAGACCAGTCTTTTCACTTAATGTATCTCAAAATATGCACAAAATAACAAACCTGTGAAAATTTGAACCCAATTGGTCGCTGAAGTTGCGAGATAACATTGGAAAAAAAAACACCCTTGTCACACGAAATTTTTGCTTTCAGATGCTTGATTTTGGGACCTTAAAATCTAATTCTGAGGTTTTGAAACAAACTTGTGGAAAATTACTTCTTTCTCGAAAACTACATTACTTTAGAGGGGGCCGTTTCTCACAATGTTTTATACTATCAACAGCTCTCCATTACTCGTTACCAAGTAAGTTTTTATGCTAACAATTATTTTGAGTAATTACCAATAGTGTCCAGTGCCTTTAACAATAAGTAGATTATAATTGATGTTAAATTTGCATCGGGGATAAAGAATATTAATTTTGGTTTTTACCCATACACCGATGTGTGTTAGCACTGTATACTCAGTACTTTCCCGAGTCCTGTGAAAAAATATCACAGGCATGTTTCTCGGGTGGGATTCGAACCCACGACCCTTGCAATTCTAGAGCAGTGTCTTACCAACTAGACTACCGAGGTTGCCCGGCAGCTAGAGGCTGGGTAAAATCCAAAATTAATATTCTTTATCCCCGATGCAAATTTAACATCTATTATATCGTTGCGGTACCCTCTGCCAAAACATAGGATTCGAACTGCCTCTAGCTGCCGGGCAACCTCGGTAGTCTAGTTGGTAAGATACTACTCTAGAATTGCAAGGGTCGTGGGTTCGAATCCCACCCGAGTAACATGCCTGCGATATTTTTTCACAGGACTCGGGGAAAGTACTGAGTATACAGTGCTAACACACATCGGTGTATGGGTAAAAACCAAAATTAATATAGATTATAATGGTTCGCAACCCCCACTGCTTGTCAAAGGTTTGATATTGAGTCACCAAGCAAGGTATTTTGTATTATGTTGTTGCAGATCCTTGATATCTCTAAGGTTGGATATATGTGTATAAGTCTTTATACGTGGGATTTGAAACTTTGCATGGTGGGAGTATAATTAGGTGATGTTTGTGGTAGCACACTGTGAAAATCTTTCTTTGAGTCGTGTTGGTTCTAAAAAGAACCGGTGGTTGACAACTCTAGGACTGTTTCTTCTCAGAACTAACACTACTCAAAAGAGAGATTTTCACATGGTGCTACCACAAAACCTCACCTAATATTAGTTTTGTTTTGTTTTCATTATTACCTGGACGGGGTGTAAAATGCCCCTTGGATGTGTACGTTGTATATGCCTGACTCTCATCAATATACTTCATGTTAGCGTCTCTGTTCTCTTGCGCCGTCGCCGATGGGCCAAGGGCCTCGTCGCTGAACTGCACCCTCGCTCTCTCCTTATGGGTCGAAGACTGGCTCCCTGTAGGTTGGGTTGGGGAACCTTTGGGTTCAGGTGTCGGTTTGATTATAGCACACACTCGTTTGGAATCAGAGTTAGGTTTTAAATCTGGGTGGGGTACGGATCGTTGGTTATTGAGTGACACGCGTACATGCGGTGCCAGTGGGAAGGGGATGGTCTTGAGGTCGGGTCGGGGGTCGTTGTCTCGATCAGGTGATGAGATGAGAAATGAGACGGATTTGGAGTTGAGTTTGTGAGATGGGTGGTCAGGGGTCGTCTTTATGATGCTGTTATGACGACAGGGGTTACCTTGTGGAGATGGAGTTAGGGATGCTAGTTTTGAAGGTGATGTAATGAGGTGCTGGCTTTGTTTTTGAGGACTCTTCACAAAACCCGGTGAGAGAGATTTGTTAGTGCTCCTGTGAACCATCTCGGTAATTGTTTCAGGGGAATTATGAAGTGGGATGCCGTACTCCCATAAGTAAGATGCCGAGTCCGGTAAAAAGGAATTCGTAGAAAGATCTGTACCTCTAACAGAGTTTGTACCCAACCCACTGTTCCCAATTGTCCGAGGTGAACATAAACTTTGAGCGTGTTTCTGGTTGAAGATGTCGTTAGAGTAACCGTTAGGATGCCAGTTAGCGTGAGAAGTTTTCCAGATAGGTGTGGTATGCAATGCTCTAGGTGGTGTTATACTTAAGGTTCGACCAGAACTGCTTTTTGTCAAGTCCGAGTTAGGGCTGACTACAGCATTAGTCATGTCAGACATGCTACTACCAAGACCCGACCCACTGTGCCCACTTGTCTGAGGTGAACATAAACTCTGAGAAGTTTTCCCAACATGTGTGGTATTCAATTCTCTTGGTGGTGTTACAGCTCGACTAGGACTGCTTTTTGTCAAGTCGGAGTTCGGGATGACTACAGACAGGCTACTGCGATTAAGTGTCCCGTTAGATAGACCCGGCCTAGAGGTGGCGCTTCTTCTCCCTCCGGCCTGTTGGTCAGAATAATTAGTTTTCCTCCACATATTGAACGGTCTTTGAGGAGAAGTAAGTTTATCAGGACTGCGTTTGGCTGTCGCAAGATTCGACTCTGTTATATTAAGAGCATTCAGATGAGTTGTGTTAGCTTTATGGTCATCGAGATACGACTGAATGACAGTGTTTTTCAGAGCAGACATGTTATGGTAGAGATGGATAACTGGGCTCATTCCAATATCTGGGCTTCTGTTAGGCGTTAGTACCCCGGGCAGAAGCTTTGGGATGCTATTATCAGGGGTAGGGGGCGTAGGCGGGCTATGGGTAGAGTTTGGGTAATCTTTAGGGTTAGGTATGGATGAATAGAAAGTAGGTGTCAATTTTCTGTTAACTGTTATCGAGGCAGGTTAGGTTCATGTTATTTTAAGCAACGGGAGAGAAACAGATACAACATGTTCACAGCAAGGCATCTTTAAGAAGCGAACAAAAATTTGTAGTCTCAATTTGTGGTCTCTCTTTGTAGAAAATTTGGTTGAGTTGAGTTTACTTTACCTGCGCCTTAAGGCTTAAATTAATTTTAAAATTCACATGATTTGGATTATTGATTGTGAATTTACTAAAAAAATTAAATAAAAATTTAAACAAACTCACAAAATTATGTTGTGTTCAAAAATGCTGTATTTAAATGTATTTTGAACAAGACAAGGATCACATGAACCGAGGCTGCTAAAAAACTGAGCCCAAACAATGGTAGAACCAAGAGAAGTCCTCAATTTACTGGGTTGACAAAAGTGACTGTTGGGGTTGTGTGTGCATCGTGCAAGCCTTTTTTAGTGAAGAATGACACTGTTGCAGTTTTGAACACAAGTGACGTGAAAAGGCTATTTTTGATGACACAATGTTCGCACACAAAAAAGTTTTAAAATTCACCCTGTTCTATTATCAGAGCTACCACCATTTGCATCTTGCACAGAGGGAAATATTTAGAATTAGGTTGTACAGCTACGGCTACTGCTGTTGCTAAGGACATCCTATAGACCTTTGTCATGGTGCAGCCATCTTGAATTTCCCCCATCGATATCAATGTGCAATCCAAACTGAGGCTGGAAGAACAAAACAGTCTGGTTCCCATTCGCAAAATGATTATAAGCATCCGTTGATGTTATTTGATCCAAGGAACTTGACCAAGATGGCGGCAGCATGATAAAGGTCTACACCTCAATGCATGATGGCGCGGAAATCTGGATGAAAGTAGGTAGCCCTAGCTGTAGCCCCAAATAGACCGATCCATTAGGCTCCGCCTACGGCACATGTGTGAGCCTGAACACATAAGCCTCTTCAATGCCATTCTGCACATATCTGCGTCATGTGCCTAGCATACGCGCACGCATGTCAGACTTTATAGTGTCAAACTCTTGGTAGCACAATATGTTGTGATTGGTCAATAAGCAATGGGCAAGCTTAAAGGAACACGATGCCTTGGATCGGTCGAGTTGGTCTTTGAAAAGCGTTTGTAACCGTTTGTTATAACCGTCCTTTTACTTTGCGAACTAACACGGTCGGCCATTTATGGGAGTCAAAAATTTGACTCCCATAAATGGCCAACCGTTTTGGTCGACGAGGTAAAAGGGAAACCACGCAATTTCGAGGCAAACTTGTGTGGATCATTGTATTCTACTTTTAAATCATCTTTCTAACCATATATGCATTTCATAACAAACGGTTTCAAACACTTTTCAAAGACCAACTCGACCGATCCAAGGCGACGTGTTCCTTTAATGGATCAGTCTATTCGGACATGGCGTCACATTCAACATAATACAAACAAAATTGTCCATAATCAGGAAATCTTTTTAAAATTTATTTATCAGAACATGGAAAGAATGGTTTGTTTTCGGGAAATATGCGTAATCAGGGGTGGATTTCACAAAGAGTTAGGACTAGCCATATCTCAAGTTAGGACCAGTTACTCGTCCTAACTTTGGACTATCCATGCAATTTGTATATCTCCTAGGACTCCTAGGACTAGTCCTAAGTTAGGAATAGTCCTAACTCTTTGTGAAATCGACCCCACGGAGAGTTGGCAGCTCTGCATTACGATTAATCACTACACATGGCACTCGGGGGAATATGCACGGCATGGCAAGATGGCATTATGTGCACTCACCTGATTCCACTGTACCCTGCCCCTTGTCCCCTCTCTGGGTGGACCCCTCCTCTGCCGCCCAGGTGTTACCCCGCCATGACCTGCCGTCTGCCTGGGGTGGCGATGGGGGGTATTTGGTGCTTGCAGGCTCTGTAGAATCCACCGAGGTTTGTCTTTGCTCATCTGGAAGCAGAGATTCAGTGTCAAGCCCTTAGTCACACTACAGAGCCAATTGCCAGGGAAGGAAACCCCAGGAAATTCCTGGGAAGTACATGTAAACTCCAGCAATTCTTGGGAATTTTCAGATCCCATGTTCACCCCTTTGTTAGTTTCACACTTGCCATAGTTTCACACAATAAAACATGTTAAAGACACTGGACACTATTGGTAATTGTCAAAGACTAGCCTTCACAGTTGCTGTATCTCAACATATGCATGAAATAGCGAAGCTGTGAAAATTTGAGCTCAATCGGTCATCGAAGTTGCGAGATAATAATGAACAAAAAAAACGCTCTTGTCATACGAAGTTGTGTGCATTTAGATGGTTGATTTCGAGACCTCAAGTTCTTAATCTGAGGTTTCGAAATCAAATTCGTGGAAAATTACTTCTTTCTCGAAAACTATAGCACTTCAGATGGCGCCGTTTCTCACAATGTTTTATACTATCAACCTCTACCCATTACTCTTTACCAAGTAAGGTTTTATGCTAATAATTATTTTGAGTAATTACCAATAGTGTCCACTGCCTTTAACCCCAGGGTTATCTTGCTTGGCATGACCCAAATCCCAAAGCAATGGTGGTTTTTATCCTGTGATAAAAGCCTTGCAATGCCTATCATCAATTGACCTCAGCAACTTCCACATCGTCTCCGAGGGATTAAGACAAAACTAGAAACACTTCTGATTTATCATTAAGATGTACTCAACCAAACAAAAACTGTTATAAATACAAATTTTTGCCAAGAATAATAATAGCCCAATGGACCAGCCTGCCATTAAACATCAGGGAGTCAACAACTATAGAAATCTTAAAGAAACGTTACAAAATTGGTAAGAAACAAAAATCGTGAAGATCACAGATTTACATAAAACTAACCGGTCTAATGATGATAGTAGAAAACATCCTTTGAACTATTTCTGCCTGAAATTTCATATTCGATGAGAAATAAATAATCTAATCTAGCGTTTGGAGTTTATCGCTCAGTGAGCGTTTTATTCATTATTGTTTTGGCATCGTTGCAATGCAAAATTTGTAATCGGATTTACACTATTCTCTTGTGACCAAGATGGCCGATCGAGCTCGAACTTCTACAGGTTTGTCAGTTTATTTATATGGAGGATTACATTAAGTGCTTACACTGCCAGCTTTTTGCAAGCAAAACCAATTCTGTAATGTTCCTTTAATCTTTAAGTCTAGAATCCGTAATAGAAATCTTCTTCGAATCAAAGAAAGGGCTCTTTCAGATTACAAAGCTGCCTTGCAGCACGACTGCACCGTGTGCAAGATATCCAGTCTATTGGAGTTTTCACAGTTGCTAACACCCGTTTCAGACATGCGCTCCAGAGTCGGGCCAAACAAAATTCTGAACTAAGTACATGAAAAGTTTTACGTCTGAAACAGTTAGGAGCGACTGGAAGTGCTAGAAGTGGAAAGATTGACTGTTGCTGTCGTTCAGAACGACTTTGGAGCGCCTTGGTTTCAGACGGCGAATCCTGTCGTGTGCCGAGCCAACGTTATGTTAAGTTGGCCTGTGTGAAACCAAAATTTATTTGTGTCGACCTAGAGTTGCTCCTAATCTATTTGGTTCTGCGCGACTCTAGACGCCTGTTTGAAATGGTTCTGCGCGACTCTAGACGCCTGTTTAAAATGGTTCTGCGCGACTCAAGACTTTGAAATGGTTCTGCGCGACTCTAGACGCCTGTTTGAAACTGTTCTGCGCGACTCTAGACGCCTGTTTGAAATGGTTCTGCGCGACTCTGGACGCCTGTTTGAAATGGTTCTGCGCGACTCTAGATGCCTGTCTGAAACGGTTCTGCCGACTTTAGACGCCTGTTTGAAATGGTTCTGCGCGACTCTAGACGCCAGTTTGAAACGGTTCTGCGCGACTCTAGATGCCTGTTTGAAATGGTTCTGCGCGACTCTAGATGCCAGTCTGAATAAGGTGTAATAGATGCAGCTATTTGACAATTACCGATTAGTTACATGAAAGAAAGGCTCACCTTGATGGGAGTGAGCAGTCACCTTGGAAACAGTTGCTGTGGAGCCTGTTATTTCTCTTGGTCTTCCAAGGTCACCTCCCGATCTTGCAATCATATCCAAGACGTCACAATCATCTTCATCAAGAACTTCATCCAATCAAACATAAGATACTTGTTACGATTTCCAAAATTGTAGTCTCTTTTGAAACTAGGCTTTTGCTCTGGCCAGTGCAACATTGAACATAATATTAGTGTTATACATCATGGCGGTACCCGCTGCCAAAACATTCGAACTGCCTCTAGCTACTTGGCAATCTCGGTAGTCTAGTTGGTAAGACACTGCTCAAGAATTGCAAGGGTCGTGGGTTCGAATCCCACCCGAGTAACATGCCTGTAATATTTTTTGACACGACTCGGGAAAGTACTGTATATACAGTGCTAACACCCATCGGTGTATGGGTCAAAACAAAAATTAGTATAATATTAGTGGGTTCTTATTGTGCTCACATCCATCGCTCAGTGCCGCCCAATGCACTGAGACCAATTCCTTTAAATAGCACCATGTTATGGTTTACAAGGTGCTGTGGCGCAATATGCTGCCAATCAAACCAGGAACACCAGGCCACACCCCTTCTCTGTGTTATTTTACGTGCATTAGACAACACACAGGACCAATGGTTCAAAGTTCCATCCAAAGGACCAATCAATAAATGTTAAGTGTCTTGCTTAAGGGCTCACACTCTGCTGAACAGAAAAGCCAGGGGTTGAGTCTGGTGCTCTTGTCTGCTCGACCAGGGTGTCATGGCCGAGTGGATAAGAGCACCGAAAAAGCTCTGATGCTTCTGTTGAGCAGCGTGTGGGTTTGAGTCCCAGTCATGACACTTGTGTCCCTGAGCAAGACACTCTCCACCCAGGGGTGAATGGGTACCTGTGAGGGCAGAGATGCTTCTTGTGATTGGGTAGTGCATATAATTGTCGCACAGGCTGCATACTCCCCAGGAAGTTGAGATGGTTTAAGGAATGATTTAAGGCCCAGTGACCAGGGGCAACAATGTCGGAAGCGCTTTAAGAGCCCTCAGTTGTGAAAAGCGCTATAAAAACTGATTATTATTGTTAATATCCATCAAAAGGGGGGGGGAGGCCAGAAAGTTCAAACTAACCTGTTGGCTTCCTGGGTAGGTTTGACACCATCTCTACTCTTGGGTTCGTCACCCTCTCGGCCTCTGCATGTCCCTTCATGGGTAAGTGCTCTGTGAGGTCGGATGCCTGCGTAGGAAAATGTCAACATAACATGATATGACAATTAAAACTTATTAATAATAATAATAATAATAATAATACAAGGTATTTATTTATAAAGCGCTCTAACTAACAATGCAAAACCACAGCGCTGTTTACCCAATTAACAATGAGCAAAGGAAAATAAACATTATAAGCAAACAAACCAATTGAACATGTGGGTTTTTAGAGATTTCTTGAAGACTGCTAGTAAGCTACAGTGGTGGATGCTGCATGGTGAATTGTTCCAGAGTTTGGGGGCAGCAGCGTGGAAGCTTTTTTACCCACTAGTGGTGCGCGTTTTGGGGATGGCAAGTAGTCTGGTACTGGTAGATGACCGGAGGTATCTGTTAGGTTCGTACAACCGAATGAGATCCATTAGGTATGAAGGCGCAGAGAAGGTATTGAGACATTTGAAGAACAGGGTAAGTAAAAGAGCTATATTACTCACCATAGAGCTATATTTTGACTAGAGCGCTAACTTGCTCTGCGTTTTGAAACAACCCTCCACGCAGAGATGTTTGATGTGTCGCGTGACTACGGAATGATTTTAATTTTAAGAGAACACACATTTGTATACCTCCGCGCTACGAAAACTGAAGTTTGATTTGATTGACGTACGTGAAAAAAGTATACGCGCCTTTTAAACATGACGAACATGACGCTTGCAGTTTAACGAAAGGCATTGGAGAGGTTAGAGGAGGAGCCTTATGGACCGGTGTATTAAATGTTGAGGATTAAGTAAGACTGAAGTAGTCGGAGAAATGTCTTGAACATTTCAAAAGTCACTTGACGTTTTGTCCGAAGAATAAAAGCTTTTTTGAGTTGATGGTGTTGCTCACCTGATCGGAGTTGAAGTGCATCAGGGCCGCCTTTCTCTCGCTCTCACGAACTGAACGATCATCTGTAATAGAGAAAACAACATTGAAAAACTTAAGACCAGTGCATTAGACTGCTTGGCCTTAACCAAAAAAAATTGACTCATATAAGGAAAACCGTGCAATTTTGAGGAGGCATATATCTGTGTGGACCATTATATTCTACTTTTAAAGGCAGAGGACACTATTGGTAATTACTCGAAATAATTGTTAGCATAAAAACTTACTTAGTAACAAGCAATGGATAGCTGTTTATACCAGTGAGAAAAGGGTACCTCAGAAGTAACATAGTTTTTGAGAAAGGAGTTGTTTAACACAAATTTGATTTCGAGACCTCAAAATTAGATTTTGAGGTCCCGAAATCACGCATCTGAAAGCACACAACTTCGTGTCACAAGGGTGTTTTTTCTTCCATTATTATTTTGCAAATTCGACGATCAATTTGAGCTCCAATTTTCACAGGTTTTGTGCATATGTTGAGATACACCAAGTGAGAAGACTGGTCTTTGACAATTACCAGAGGTGTCTAGTGTCTTTAAAACACTTTCCTAAAGAATGCATTTCATAACAAATGAACTCAAATGCTTTCCATAGACCAACTTGCCCAAACTAAAGCAACGTGTCCTTTTTCTTTTAACCCTTTAGAGACCATAGCAGCCACAAGCAGCTATATTTAATTATAATAATTATTATTATTTTTTAATAATAATTATTATTAATATTATTAATATGTTGCTTGTACCAAAATACCTATAGTGGCCACAAGATTTGACCTACAGATGCTTTCACTACTCGAACAAGAGCAACAGCAAGACATTTTAAAGAAAAAGCAATGTACTAAAACTGACTTTTTCTAATGTCTCCAATGTTCACAAAGAATCTAGAGTTAAAAAAAACCAACATTTATTTGTGTTTCTATAAGTTTCCTGGAGTTTTTCCTACAAAATAATTATAAAGGAGTTAAATGTGTGGACGCATGGTGGTGTTTACACAGAAATGAATGGTCTCTTAGTCTTAAAGGAACACGTTGCCTTGGATCGGTCGAGTTGGTCCTTGAAAAGCGTTTGTAACCGTTTGTTATAAAATGCATATGATTGGAAAGATATTTTAAAAGTTGATTATAATGATTCACAAAGTATCACTCGGAATTGCGTGGTTTTCCTTTTACCTCATCGACTAACACGGTTGGCCATTTATGGGAGTCAAATTTTTGACTCCCATAAATGGCCGACCGTATAAAGTTTGCAAAGTAACAGGAAAACCACGCAATTTCGAGGCAAATTTGTGTGGATCATTGTATTCTACTTTTAAACATCTTTCTAGCCAAATGCATTTTATAAGAAATGGTTACATACGCTTTTCAAAGACCAATTCGATCGATCCAAGGCAACATGTTCCTTTAAGGGTTAAACACTTACCCAGCTTGCGTAGACTAGGCAGCATGTGGACCATGAACAGTCGGTAATCAGGTTCATTCTTAGTGACTGGATTCAGGCGGAGATCCACCTCTAATAGGTTGGTGTTATGACGCAGCTGGTATAGGTCCTTCAGCGTTGCTATGTTGTTGTAGTAACTGATAAAAAAAGGTGTGATTAAGGAATAATAATAATAATAATAATAACTGCTGGGTGTTCAAGGTGCAGTAAAACCAAAGACAAAACGAAAGAAAAACAGACACAACCAAATTAATCCTTGAAAACCTGTGACATAAATATTGAGCAGAGATTTGAATGTTGTGGTACAAAGACAAGAACAAAGATTAAGGGGTAGAGAGTTCCACATGCGTGGCGCAGCTGAAGAAAAAGACCTGTCACCCCATGAGTGTCGAGACTTGGGTTCAATGAGAAGCATGGAACTTGATCGCTGATTCCTTGATGGAGTGTAAACTTGAAGAAGTTAGAACAGGATTTCCTAGACAGTGTCACAATGTGAGCGACGGTATTTTGGAGGCGTTGAAGACGGGAAGTCTGGTTGTTAGGAAGACTGTAGAGAAGAGCATTGCGATTGTTAAGCCGAGAAGTAACAAATGCATTCATGAGTGACCTTTTCAGTGGCACCTTTGTCCAAGTACTTGCGAATCTTACCAATATTCCTGATGAGGTATGATAACAGACGAACGATATTGACTGTTGATGTGTGGTATGCGAACAACTGATGGGGTAGGAGACCAGTTATAATAATAACTATTTATAAATCGTTTTTTAATATCGCCCTCTTCATACCCGAAGGGCTTCTCGAAGCGCTCCAAATTTATTACCCCTGGTCACTGGGCCATTAAATTCATTCCTTAAAACCATCTCAGCTCCCTGGGGAGTAAACAGCCTGTGCAACACATATGCCCTACTAAGCTAAATCAATACAAAGACCATCTCTGCACTCACAGGTATCCATTTACCCCTGGGTGGGGAGAAGCAATTATAGTTAGGTGTATTGCAGACATCAGTGACACAATTTATCAATCCTTTCAGCGAGGATTTTACTATATATTGCACCTGTGGCAAGCATGTGGCAATGCATCTAGAGTAAAAGCCGCAACTATTTGAGGCGCAACTAGTCAAGTAGTAAATTTCAATAGTTGCCTAGGCCTACATGTAGTCCCAATAAGCCATTTGCAAGTTAAATTCGAATAATGTCTGGTATTATTGCTTAGTTACAATGCACCCTTTACATTTGAATTCCTCAGACTATCGAGACAGTTGCTACGCGACGTGATTAGGGGCAAGTTTTGTATAGCAACTTCCAGGATAAGCAAACCCTGGTACCATTGTGCCATACACATCCATTCAGAATTGTGTATGGGTGTTCACCGTCTCTTACGTAACTCCTACGTAACTACGCAAAAGCCTGCCCTAATCACGTGGCATAGCAACTGTCTCGATAGTCTGAGGAATTCAAATGTAAGCGGTGCATTGTAACTAAGCGAGTCATTGTACCAGACATTATTCAAATCTAACTCGCAAATGGCTTATTGAACAAGATTTAGCGGAAGGATACATGTTGAGTTTCTCCAGGACCACCAGATGTTGAAGACCATCAAGACTCTGCAGGGCATTCCTTGAGAGGTCCAAGTGCTTCAGACGAGAGAAATTCTGCAAGGAGCTGCCGAGATGCGTGATCTTCTCATGGTAAGTTCCCGGTAAGGCCAGAGATCGAACTTCATCTAAGTATAAAAGGACGACAAAAACATTTGATCAATATTAAATTATAAATTGATTTAAAGGCAGTGGACACTATTGGTAATTACTCAAAACAATTATTATCATAAAACCTTTCTTGATTACGAGTAATGGGGAGAGGTCGATAGTATAAAACATTGTGAGAAACAGCTCCCTCTGAAGTGGCGTAGTTTTCGAGAAAGAAGTAATTTTCCACAAATTTGTTTTTGAGACCTCAGATTTAGAATTTGAGATACTCGAAATCAAGCATCTGAAAGCACACAACTTCGTGTGACCATGGTGCGACAAGGTGTTTTTTCTTTCATCTCGCAACTTTGACGACCGATTAAGCTCTAATTTTCACAGGTTTGTTATTTTATGCATGGGATATACCAACTGTGAAGACTGGTCTTTGACAATTACCGATAGTGTCCAGTGTCTTTAAGACCAATCACAGACAGAGCAAGTCCCAGGGGGGATGGATCAACCAATCAATCAGGGGGTGAAAACAAATAGTTTTACCAGCCACTGGCCTTAAACTTCGCTCTTGAGCGGGCACAACGGGCACAAATTACTGACAACCAAAAATCATATAGCGCCGCGTAGCGGCAACAATGCACAAATCGGATCACAACCTTTTGCACAGGTGCTCCTTTGTTTTACCAGCGGCGCGGCGGCGCTGTACTGATCAAAAACATTGGGAACAAGGATGATCCGAACTGTTGAATGGATAAAGCTATTCCCTATGGGCGAGTATGTCTTTTTGATTGCCGGTGCGGATGGGAGTAATAGTGAATGTCACGTGAAGTAAGTTCCACCAATCAAATGACAAGGATCTGTATGTCAGTTATATAATAATTATTATATTCCTTTTTATTATGTGAAAATGAGTGAACAAGTGGTGGCAGGATTTATGAGATTGAGATTGATACGATACGAACAGTTTTCCAAAAAGAGAGTCCGGCACCAGTGCTGTCCGGCACTTTTTGCATTTTTTCACAAAACCCCAACAAGTTTTATACCATTGGAAAGATGATAGCCAAAGTACATGTAATCCAATGGTGTTTATTTCATTTCAATAGCTTATAGAACGGGGAAGTTATGCCAATTTAAATGCGGCAGAGGGACGTTTTGAGTCTGTCTATTTCTTACTGAAAAAAGGGCATGGAAACTGCTCCTGATTTATTTATAAGAGCATATTTTTATAATAAATTTGACATAATTGATTTGGGTATCATTTCCAATGGGACACTTGGTAAAAAAAAGTCTTGTTTACATATTTTAAAGCCTTACAAACTAAAATAAATGTAGCACAAATAAATTTTGTTTTCATTCACAGATACCTCAAGTCTTGAAGCTTCAAGCAAGTCAGTTTCAAAGACATATGAGCACTGCATAATTAACTGTTACCATGGCTACTGAAAGATGCATTTTAGGTCAATAAAGAAATGCTTTTGTGTGGCAAAAAGTTGTTAGCAGGGTTACCAAGTATTTTAACAAATATCAATTCATTAGAGTAATTATGTTTACTTCTCTGTTTATTATGACGCAAATTTTAAGCCTTTTTTTCTTTTTGGAAAGTTAGAATAAACATTGCCAAATATCTCTTATTTTAAATTCTGCAAACAATTTGTTGTTGTTACCCTCTCCGAAATGAACCCAATAAATTCCTGAGCGAAACTTGCTAGGTGTTTCCCTACACTAGGTCTATTTTTGAAAATTGCGCAATATTTCAGACTGCTTTAATCACTCACGCTGCCAATCTTGCTAATAGATACGCCATTTTTCAGTTGAGGGACACAACCGTTGAAATAAAAATTGGCAGACACGTTGGGTCGGAATTCGCAGTGCTGCGCTGCGCTTAACCATGGACTCAATTTTGATGGAATTTCTGGAAGCATCGTCTCTATAAATTTCCTTTAGGATTGTTTGCGAAAGTTCATATAAATACAAAAAAAAAGTACATAGACTCAATTTTGATGGAATTTCTGGAAGCATCGTCTCTATAAATTTCCTTTAGGATTGTTTGCGAAAGTTCATATAAATACAAACAAAAAGTACATAGACACACGTCTAACCTTTCAAAGAACTAACTGTCAAAGAACTGTTAATGACCTATAATATGTCATTTCAAAGCGTTTTCATAAGAAAAATCTCCATAATATGCCCAGATTTCCTCATGTGTTCCAATTTTACACTTTTTTTTCACGTGAATTATTTCAAAATGGTACTATTGAAAAGCTGACAAAATTCTACACCATTTGCTCCAGTATTCTTGAGAATGAGAATATACTTCTTGTAGTGGTTGACAAAATGGAAGTTAAGAAATTTAGACGCGTCAATATCTGGTCCCGAAAACGAAACTTAATTTTTCACAATTACTGCATCTTTTTGCGAGATTTTTTTGCTATGCAATTACTAATCTTTATTTATTCTTCTGGAAATCTGAATCCTTGTTGATTTGGACAAGGTTATAAATGTCAAATTGGAATTTATTTCATAACGAATGAAAAAATTATGGCCCTTGGGCCTTTTAGAGTATTGTTGTGTTGACTATCATAATTATTTATGGTACTTGCCCTATGCATGGTTTGACTATCGAGGAAGGAAATTTCCTTCTTGACAAAGACAGTTTAACGCCCCGCCCACTCGGTCGGAGATTCACGGCCTGCTTCTTCTTGCCTCTTGCCTTCATGGTTCGATTGACATGCAGACAACAGTCAATACATTACATGTCATAAAATCGTCGGTCATTCTGATAGAATAATTAACAATTATACATATTAATAATGAATTAATAATCTATCACAAATTGTTCATGCTTACCGAGGCTCTCGGGGTTTAAATGCACTCTTTCTCTTATCCATTTTTCGTTTATCGTGAGCGCCATTTTTCAAACGAAGAAAATGAATCAAAATCTTAAAATCTCAACAAGGTGGTCTCCTTTGAACAGAAAACAGTCAAACAGTTGCAACACGTCTGGGGACCTGTCTTAGAACAGGAAAGCTTGAATTTGTTTGTCAATAGAGGGCGTCCTAATAGAAACAAGTTTAGTTGGCTTGTTTGTGTAGGATCATAATCAAACAAGTTGCTGTTCAAAGTTCACGAAAGACAAACAATTTAGAGTAGAGATTCATATCAATCTAGCTAGCCAACAAATTATGATATTCTGATTCTTCATTGTGTGTATGCCTGCTGACTTTATTCTGAAGATGGCGTCGAAAAACAGCAGCAGCAGTTTTGACTTCGATGTTTGCATGTCGACTTACAGTCGTGTTTTCCAACCTGATGTTTTGAAGTATTGTTCATTATTTATTACAATTAAAAATCTCATCCCCCACCCCCCCCCCCCCCCCCAGCATGTATTAATCCATGGTCGGCTTGGCTAGGGAGGACATAGCCTTCTAACTCCATGGCCAGACAGAGTAGTTTGACTTTGTGATTTGTGTTGAGTCACGGTGTTGTCTGACCTTCTGAAAGTATTTCTTGAACTTAAGGGGGGCGTGGCAGTTTTACCCACCTTGTGACGGGCCAGTATAGGACCAATTTGGCTTGTTGTTTCATGACACTTGTACACACATCATAGGATGTTTTCAAAACTTGATAGCCAGCCAGACCACTTGGTTGTGTTGAAAAGGGCCTAGGAAAATAAAGGCTTCTAGCTGTGTGTGTAGCCATGGTAGCCTGTACAGTGTTGATATCATCCGGCCGGGCATTCATTGTGTATTTTTAATTATTTTGATCCTCAGCAATAAGGTGGCCTTCATTACAGGAGGAGGGTCTGGAATATGCTTCACTATTGCAGAAGTTTTTATGAGGTATAATTATATAAATTATTAATTTGTATTATTTCTTTGGTGTTTTGGGGGGAATGAAACAAAACCTTACAAGTGATCAAGTTTTCTAAATGTAAATGGTGTTTGAAGCTTTGCATGGTGTGAAGAATATGAAGTAACTATAAATACTAAATAGTAAACTTATGGGTACAGCTATGTATAATACCTGTGTTGTCATCCATGTTTAATGTCACTTGAGAAATATTGTTTCTTTTTATCCTTGAGAAAGGGAAATAATTTATGTGTGAAGTTGCTTTGTATATTGCTTTATAAATTTGTGATTTAAAGATTATTACAATGTGTGACAAATTTTTACAAATTTGTATAATTCTACAGGCACCAGTGTGACACAGTCATTGCCAGTCGGAATCTTCAGAGAGTCGAGCAGGTAAACCCACTTGAAAGAAGGAAAAACACACAGAGCCCAATAATGCTCCCTTTTCAGGGATTGGAAATTTTAGAGTTTTATGCGAGTTCAAACTTTGTCATGATGTCTGCCTGGTAAAAAATGCTGTTCCTTCCAGCAGATACAAAAAAAACACACTCTTTGATCATAAAGACATTCACTCTAAGGAAGAAAAAATAGTGAATAATATTATTTGATAACGGACAGGAAAGAGCTACTAATTTTCCCCTTGTGATGTTTCAGATGTGGTTTTCTTTGTGATAGCATTGATTTAATTATTTCTTTCTCAAGGCAGCCAAGAAGTTGGAGGCAGCCACCGGGCGAAGGTGTATGCCAGTCCAACTCGATGTCAGAAAGGTAATCAAGATGTTGTCTTTCCTTTAATTCTGTTTAGGCTTAGTGCATGTTTGTGTGTTATCTTGCTCAAGCAGGGTACATTGCAAAGTCGACTAAAGTCACCATTGGGGCTCAAGCGTGGCATAGTGCCGATCAACTAAAGTTGCCATTGTAATAATAATACTTCTTATATAGCGCATTTCACAATAACCGTATCAATGAGCTTTACATTAGTGCCCTGGTCATTGGGCCAATAACATCCCTTTAAATGTTTCTCAGCTCCCTTGGGAGTATACAACCTTGGCAACAGTTTATATCGCTCCAAAGGCTTTTTCATTCACAATATCAACCTCTACCCTCGCAGGTACCCATTTATACCCATAGCTGAAGAGAAGCAATTATAGTAAAGTATCTTGCTCAGGAACACAAGTGTCATGACTGGGATTCGAACCCACACTCTGGTGACTTAGCACCAGAACTTGAATTCGATGCTCTTAACCACTCGACCATGACCCTCTACATGGCCATTAGGCTCAAGCAGGGTACAGTGCATATAGTGAACTAAAGTCACCATTGGTTCATTGCTTCCAAAAGGTTCATGTTAAAGGCAGTGGACACTATTGGTAATTACTCAAAATAATTATTAGCATAAAACCTTTCTTGGTGACGAGTAATGGGGAGAGGTTGATGGTATAAAACATTGTGAGAAACAGCTCCCTCTGAAGTGACATAGTTTTCGAGAAAGAAGTAATTTTTCACGAATTTGATTTTGAGACCTCAAGTTTAGAATTTGAGGTCTTGAAATCAAGCATCAGAAAGCACACAACTTCGTGTGACAAGGGTGTTTTTTTCTTTCATTATTATCTCGCAACTTCGATTGAGCTCTAATTTTCACAGGTTTGTTATTTTATGCATATGTTGAGATACACCAACTGTGGAGGCTCGTCTTTGACAATTACCAATAGTGTCCACTGTCTTTAAAGCTGTCTCCTGAAATGATAAGTTACTGGTCCTGCTGGCAAGTCACTAAAAAGTTATGGTCAAACCCCGTGATGTTTTGCAAACCCTAGAGTAAAGGATTTCAAGCAACTTTTTAACAAAACTATAACTTTTTTTGAATCTCTACCTTACAGCCGCAAGATGTCCTACGAGGTGTTGATGAGGCACTCGGCCACTTTGGCAAAATTGATATTCTTGTGAATGGTAAGCAATCATGTTTTGTTCATCAGCTGATAGTTACTAAGACAAAGCAACAAACATCAACACCAGCGAAAATCCAAATGAATGGTCGTGGGCTTGAATCCCACCCAAGCTTGTTTGGTTTTCTGCAGGCCTTGGGAGGGGAGGGAGAATACTTCATATACACTTCTAGGTGCTTAAGTAGACAATTATTAGTGTATTTTGCAAACACAGATTCTTTTCATGTGACTGGGGAACCTGCATCATGTGTTATGCTTTATCTTGGCCAGTACATACAATGCTGCTGTGACACTCACAAATTTAATACAGGAGTCCTATATGGATACTTTGAATGCTTCACAGTGTCGTTTTTTTTCTCGAAATAATCCAAACGAGGCAAGGTCGTGTCACGACGGCCAAGTTTCCAACCATCAAAAGCGTCACTTTGAGAAAGTGAAAGTGCTTCTACTGACACTCCTATATAATATCACTCGTAGTGAAATATGACATTGTCTTTGTTTTTCATCTTCTCCCAGGTGCTGCTGGCAATTTCCTTGCACCAGCCAGTGGTCTCTCCTTCAATGGTTTCAAGACGGTGATTGAGATTGATACACTAGGAACATTCAACACATCAAAGGCTGTCTACGATAAGTATATGAAGGTAGGCTATAAGGTTCTAATTGGACAACAAAAACCGTCCCAATTTCATAGAGCTGCTTAAGCACAAATGAGCAGGATACCAGTCACAAATTGTACTTGTGACCTGGTAGTTTGGATGGTGACCTTATTCAGAACGGAAAAATTTGCTTAGCTACTTTTTGTGCTTAAGCAGCTGTATGAGAGAGGGACAAGGGCCTGAAGATTCTAAAAGCTGTGTGGCAAATTGTAAATGACTGGACCTAGGAATTATGTTTAGCACCATTTCCCGGTAAGGAGCAATTCAGAAGTTTAAAAGTTTTGAAATTTGTTTAATGTGGGTGGGTGGGTAAAAACAAATATCGGAAAATCAAAATTCAGTTTTCAATTCAAATAATAGAAGAACTGTCTGTGCAGTAAAATTGTTAAGTCAATAAAAATAAGTGCTAAACAACACGACGCAATTTCAAAGAGAAGTTGCTTAAAAGCACACAACAATTCTAACTCCGATACTCGCCTTGTTTGATTACAGATCCATGGTGGTGTAATCATCAATATCTCGGCAACACTTGCGTACCGTGGACAGCTATTTCAGGTTCATGCATCTGCTGCCAAAGCTGCCATCGGTAGGTTGAATGCCTGTGAGGGCAGAGATGGTACTTGTAATTGATTTAGCCCCTAGGGAGCTGAGATGGTTTAAGGAATGAATAAGATGGCCCAGTGACTTGGGGTTATAATGTTTATCGGTAGGTTGAATGCCTGTGAGGGCAGAGATGGTACTTGTGATTGATTTGGCCCCAGGGTGCTGAGATGGTTTAAGGATTGAATAAGATGGCCCAGTGACTAGGGGTTATAACGTTCAAACACTTTTAGACACCCCTTGAGTGCTATACAAAAACCGATTATTACTATTATTATAATTTCTTCAAAAGCCCAGCGTAAGACTCGTCTCTTTGAATCTACTTACATACTATATCATATTCCATATTATTTCTACTACTTACGTCCATTGTACTTGTCATATCCACATGATATTCTGTAAACTCATAAATTTCTCTTAAATTTGTCTTATTTTTTGCTAAGCGCCTTGGATTATAGTATGATGGCACTCTATACATAAGTGCCCGATGATTGATTGATTTATTAAGATAATCTATAACTATGGATTTATGAAATAAAAAGTTGCATCCCTTTAAGGTGATCCCCCAGCTGCCGCTTCCCAGGTTGTATGAGAAACTTGGGTGTGATCCCTAGCTACACGGCAGTTAACGGTTGTATGGCTTCTGACTGGCACTGCATAACAAAGATATTGACAAAATAGGGACACCGCCAATATAGGGCTAGATAGCTCAGTTAGTGGAGCACTGGCACGCTAAACCGGTTCAAATCCCGCTCTATTGCAAATTTGTCTTTGTTCAACCCCAAATCATATAAACAAAATTCTTCATGTTGTGTTGTTTGGAATTCTTTCCAGATTCCATGACAAAATCTTTGTGTAACGAGTGGGGAGCCCAGGGTATCCGCGTGGTTGGAATTGCCCCCGGACCAATCGCTGACACTGAGGGCATGAGAAAGCTTGGTAAGTCTGAAATTGTTGTAGATTTTGAATCAATCTAAGATATTGGCCCACCTTGGGCAATACATCTAGCTCCAATGTAATTGGTTGAAGAGAAATTGCATAGCTTAGGGAAAAATGTAACCGTTTGACCATTCAATATCATCCACTGTGTTTGAAACAGGTTTTCAATTCTTTTTCTCTCTTTTTCAAACAAAATCTGTTAACTCCCATGTCAACTCATATTCCTTATCAAAGGTAAAGTAAGGCAAAATATACCTATGGTTTTGGAACTGTCTGATTGATTTAAAGCTATATAAATGGAGATATACATGTAAACAAAAGAACTTACCTGCAAAACAAATTCATTTAAAGCCATTATACACTTTTGGTACAGAAAAAAAATTAAAAGTTCACAGATTTACAAACAATTTACAGGGTTTACAGAAGGTAATGGTGATAGACTTATCTTGAAATATTATTCCATGAGAAAACATTAAAACAATATAAATTCTCGATAGCGAGAATTATGGATTTATTTTAAACACATGTCATGAAACGGCGAACAAGGGGAAACAAGGGTGGGTTTTCACGTTATTTTCTCCCGACTCCGATGACCGATTGAGCCTAAAAAAAAAATTGTTATTTTATATATAAGCTGTGGTACACGAAGTGTGGGCCTTGGACAATACTGTTTACCGAAAGTGTCCAATGGCTTTAAAAAGGTGCAAGCTTTTTCTTTTTTACATATTGATGAAAATCTGGAGCAGTGATGTCCATGCAAAAACCCTCAGTTCAGCAAAGGTCGTTAAAAATTCCATCCATTTACATTTCCAGGAGGTGCTGCCCTCAACGAGCAAGACATGGATAGAGCGTTTAGGAATCTACCCCTACAGCGATTGGGAACCAAATGTGACATAGCGGACTGTGCTGTCTTTGCTGTTAGCACAGCGGCTAGTTACATCTCAGGCCATACTATAGTAGTGGATGGAGGATGCTGGATGACCGATGATAACAATATGGATGCGGTTATAAAACGATTAGGTAATTCAAAGCTCTAAATGATGGTGATAACTCCCTTAATGAAACTATTACATGTAGTTCAAGGGGTCGATTTCACAAAGAGTTTAGAACTAGTCTTAAAAGATCTTAAAATGTTTAGGGTAGTCCTAAGTTACATGTAGGAAGAGTAACTCTAACTGACTTGAGATAAGACTAGTCTTAACTCTTTGTGACATCCACCCCTGGACTGTCATAATAATAGATAGTATATTCGGGTCGATTTCACCAAGAGTTAGGATGAGTCTTAGGAGATCTTAAAAACTTTAGGCTACAATGTAGTCCTAAGTTAAGCTGAGTAACTCGTCCTGACTCGAGATAAGACTAGTCTTAACTCCCTGTTCTATTACTTCTACTTCAGGTCTGATTAGTGCTAGAGGTTAAGATGAATCCGGGTAAATCATGGTCAATTTATGACAGTCCAGTTGAGCTAAATTGATTTCAGTTATGATTTTTTTTTTTTCCATTTCTGTAATTGCATTAATAATACCATTATCGGCGTAGAAAGCTATGGTTATTAATTTGTGTTACTGTTTTCAGAAATGTTAGCCAAGGATACCTCATGTGAACTTAAACACTGTAGCTTAGGAATGTACATGTAGGAATGTACATGTACTAAGGTGCTTGCTATGTTAACCAGAAACGCCACTTTTCCATGATAAGTGTTTTGGGTCCTTTTTCGTGCACTACCAATCCTAGTGCAGAGGACCTTGGGCTTAATATCCCATCGGAAAGACGAAGCAACTATGATCAAGTATCTTGTGCAAGACCAGGACTAAAACAAGACCAGGACTAAAACCCACACTCTGCTGATCAATAACACTAGGGCCCAATTCGCTAAGCACAAAATTTGCTTAGCATGAAATTTCTTCCTTGATAAAAACATGATTACCAACAAAATTTCCTTTTGTTGCATATTACGTGTTACTGGTATTCAGCTGATGTTTGCTCACCCCGAAAATCATGTTCAAATATGGTTGGTAATCCTGTTTTTGTCAAGGCAGAAATTTCATGCTAAGCAAATTTTTGTTATGAAATTGGGGCCAGATCTTGAGTCCAGCCGTCGATTTCACCAAACTCTTCCTAACTTAAGATTAATCTTAGGACTTAGGACAAGTCCCAATCCTGCACTGTAGCATGCAGACTTTAAGATTAATCCTAAGTTAGGAAGAGTTACTCGTTCTAACTCGAGATAAGGCGAGTCCTAACTCTTTGTGAAATCGATGGCAGTGCTGTTTAGTGCTCGGCCATGACAGGCCACAATGTCAGTTCATACACATGTATGTGAACTATAAAATAGTTTGTCTTTATACAAAATATGCATTAATACAAGAAGTGCTCACAGGTTTTAACTTAACAAGTCAAAGACACACAACTTTAACTGTAAATTATATACAATTTATGTTTTTTTAATGGAGGTTTTGTATAAGTAATTAATTATAAACATCTATTTTTCTTTATAACATAATGAATCGGGAGATTAAACTGATTCTTTCAAAATAAAACTCCAAAGAAAATATATTTACTTTTGAGATTTGGTTTATTTTGTGTTGCCTTTCCTCCGTTTTATCTTCAAGTCCGTCTCTTTTACGCTGGCACTTTTCCTTCAGCACATTTTATCACTTAGATAATTTGTTACCACCTAAATTCATTAATGTTCTTTTAAATTTCGAAAGAGGGGAGGCATTTGTAGTATTTGGTGCTTGTTCTCACTCAAACTTGGCAATAATAAAATTACACAACTCAATTTCAGCAGTGAATACATCTAATCCTTTTGTGTACTACATGTAGTTAGAGCTACAACATAATTTTCACCCCTTGCCCCCTGCCCTTGTTACAAAGCGCTGTTTAAGCGAACAGTGGTATTGAACAGAATCAATTTCTGCTAAGCAAAAAAAAAAGCAGTGAACCAGTTGAAAACAACAGATTTTATACTTAATTTAACAGCAGCACAAGTATAAGTAGTGAATTTGATTGAAAGCAGTAATTTGACTGAATTTTCTAATTTGGCGAATGAGAAAAATTTAAAATTGCATTGGTCACCATGTTGAACTGTGTATTCCATTGTCTAATTTTGCATAACATAGACTTATAATCACAGATCGCCCTGATTCATCGTCACGTCTAATCATTCACAAAACTTGTCTCGGATAATATTCAAGCTGATTCTATATCTTTATACACACTATATATTTTTTACGATGCATCGCTTCATTTCCTCTTATAAATTTAATTAGCTTTTTAAAGAAAACCAAAAAGGGTCTTTACCAAACCAAGGCTCAGGCTCTTCAAACTCGAAGCAGTATGCATTTTTAGGTGTTCAGGTAATCACCCCGAACACCTCTTATTTTGTTAGTTTTTTCCCCTCTTTTTCTTCATACCTCTTCTTTTTCTCCTCAGCATCCATTTTCAGCTAACAAAAGCACCCTTTCATAGATCTTATGAACTTGAAACTTCACACGTAGTTAGATATTCAATAGGAGAGGAAACCGTTTAAGTTACATCAAGATGACGTCATCCATTCTTGAGTTAAGAAAGCTCAAAGTTTTTATTTAAAAATATCATAACTTTTGATCTACATGAGGGAATTTTCCAATAAGTACATGTACATCATCCTTAAAAACTGCATGAACAAACTGCATGAACGCTTCACAGACATGACCCCATTTTGACCTTGTCTTCCGGTTCAAATCAGAAGTTCAAAATTTAAAAATTCATGTACCCGATATAAAGAACTACGTTTCCCCCATTGGTCGTGCATAAAGATTTTACATGTACATTTACATGTACAACATGTAAAGTGTATGCGGTGCAGAGTCAAGCTCCAGTGCGCATGTCTAGAGCAGGATGTAGCTTCGTGTATAGTCTGTGTTTGTGCCGTTTTCAGCATAAGTTTGCCTTTCGGTTGGTTGGTTTCTTCTACAGTAGTCAATGTTTCAAATTTACTCAACCAAATAAGCTATTTTGACAACCTTTACATCATATGAAAGGGCTCTAAGTACAGTACTTCAAACAAAAATGGATATGTTGGTGACATTCTCTTGACCTTTGACCTGTCTAAACCGGAAGTGCCTGTAAAATACTTTAAATAGACGCTAATTAATTGCTTTTAGGAGGATATGTCCACCTTTTTATGCTTTACCTTCACAGAATACAAGTCTGTTATTATTATTATTATTATTATTATTATTATTAGGTTTCCAAAAACCTTCAAAGATCACATCCCATGTTAACGATTTCACAGGAAGTACACATTTAGTTTGATCTATACTTTGATTTGAGTGAAATGACAAGTCAAGTTGCTGTGATGTTAAAAACACTAAACTATGAGTTTCCCCCCTCCCCCCCCCCCCATTTTTGACACAGTGAAATTAGCCCCACGGTGTAACCTTAATTTGGAATGTATCATTTGCACAGACATGTGATTCTAGAGGGGACAATCCCTCCAGGCTTTTTAGGTCCAGATAATGGGGAGGGGGGGCTGGTGAAGGAAAGAGGTTGTTCTGTGGGATCAGCCTCTCCCATTCTCCCCATGAGTTGTTCAAGCAGAATACACATTGAATAAACAAAGAGTCAGTCCATACTACGTGGACATACTGCGTAGACATCTCCACTAGGTCATTGTTCAGGTCATAAAACTCTGATGCGATGCGGGTAACCGTTTTTATCGGAGTATAATATATCCTGATCCAGAGATGGAGTACAGTATCCTGCTTGGGGGGTAAAGTGTTCCTTTAAAGGCAGTGGACACTATTGGTAATTACTCATATATTTATTATCATAAAACCTTTCTTGATTAAGAGTAATGGGGAGAGGTTGATAGTGTAAAATATTGTAAGAAACAGCTCCCTCTGAAGTAACATAGTTTTCGAAAAAGAAGTAATTTTCCAAGAATTTGATTTCGAGACCTCAGATTTAGAATATGAGGTCTCGAAATCAAGCATCTGAAAGCACACAACTTCGTGAGAACATGGTGCGACAAGGGTGTTTTTTCTTTCCTTAATATCTTGCAACTTCGATGACCGATTGAGCTCAAATTTTCACAGGTTTGTTATTTTATGCATATGTTGAGATACACCAACTGTGAAGACCAGTC
This sequence comes from Asterias amurensis, assembly GCF_032118995.1. Classification (NCBI taxonomy): domain Eukaryota; kingdom Metazoa; phylum Echinodermata; class Asteroidea; order Forcipulatida; family Asteriidae; genus Asterias; species Asterias amurensis. The sequence continues at coordinate 20,011,158 of NC_092658.1, forward strand.
TTTGACAATTATCAATAGTGTTCAGTGTCTTTAATAAGATATAAAGGTTCCACTTATCTTTGGCACAAAAAAACTACAACTCATCACTGTTTTCACGAATTTCACATCCTGCTACAGTCAACTTTGGTTGTCAAATTAAAGAAAGCGTGTAAACGCCACATTGCATAAAACACGCACTGCACTGTATAGCGCAAGATGACATGGACTCCCAAACGAGACAATCAAGATTATTGCAATTAAGACGTCAAGTGAATGGGATCAATTTAGAGGTTAATTCAAGATAACCAAAGTAGCAATAGATATCTGAAAAAAATAAAATTCACAGAGGGTCAACCATTTTGTTGACCCACAACAAAACAAAACAAATCGAGGAAACTACATGTATAAGCATCAAATCCCCTCGGAAGAAATAGACTCTTCCCATGAAATATGTAAATTGCACATAGTGCGTACGCTCTAACATTTTTGGTGGCAAAAAGAGGGAACTCCTGCTGTTTTGTACACGGCCGCGTGACGCAGACGCGTCTGCTTAGGGCACAACTCTATGGCATTTGCCCACCAATACGCATTGGTTTTTTTTACGCATGCATACTTCATGGGAAGGGTCCATTGCCTAAGAAGCCAAGTATACCGGATTTATTTGGTGGTGTTACTTTCCTCCTGTTCAACTGCCGACTTGGCCTTCTCCATCACCAGTTGGACGTACTCGCAGAAATCCCTGACGGCCCCGCGTCCGCCGTTAAGCTTGGAGATAAAGTGAGAAGCCGTTAATACAGACGGCTGGGCATCAGCTGGGGTACCACTGACCCCCGCTCGTTTTAGACATTCAATGTCGGGGGTGTCACATCCTATGGAGAATATTAATAATAACGGTATTTATAAAGCGCCTTACGATAGGATACAAAGCACTAGGGGAGAATGCAACCAAACACCTAAATGAGAACATCCAATACAGTCTACCCGCAGGTCACTAATTTCCTTTGTGATTTATCTGCAGAGTATGCATAGTTTTATTGTGCGTGACCTCTGTGTGAATATTAATTAGTCAAAAGGGCTTCTGGAATTAGGTCATTTTCGGCCTTTTCTGAAAAGTCTCAACCAATATAATGAACCAGTAAATTGGAACGAAGAGCATATCTGTCGTTATGTATAAACAAAAATCGGTGCAACTCAAGTTTTTAAAAGAGAAATTTGTACGTAAAAAATGGCTTCAAAAACAGAGAAAACAAGTCACAAAAACACGGCAAATTTTTCCGTTATGAATGTCGGCAACAGTCCCCAATTAGTATGTATGGGTAGATTATTTCATATACTACCTGGAAATGTTAAAAGCGAGACCGGATCGTACCTAGTCCAGTCAGAATACAGCGATTTCCATTCCGAAAACATCAGCTATTAGACAGCATGGTTTTCCTGCGTGGTGATTGGCTGACGATGACATCATCGACGAATATGGCAGCAAGCTGTTTTTCGTTGGTATGGTAAACACGCCTGTCTAAACTATGAGCTGAATGAGGATCAGCTCATTCATCCCATGGTATAGACGGGCTCTTTTGTTATTGACTAACACTGCCTTTGTGGTCTGGGCACCATACCAACCAAAAACAGCATGCTGCCATATAAATCGATGATGTCATCGACCTTGTATCTTGCATTTAAAAAGGTTGTATAAAGATTCTTTCAATTGATCGAACTTGACCATATATGGAATAAAAGATGGAGTAAAGGTTTATTGCAAATTGCATTTAAAATTATACAAAAATTCATTAAATTAACCAATCTTGAGCATACTACGAATATAAAATTGAGTAAGAGGTTAACAACATTCTGAAAAAACATCTTGTTACTCACCCATGAAAGCTATCTGCGTCCACTCCAGCCCCATCTCTGACCTCCACTGTTCAATGACGCTCAGTTTGTCCCTACATCCCATGACCAGAGGGACCTTCAGCTGCTTGGCATACTTGTCATGATTCACACTCTCCTCGGCTATTGATAAAACAAAAACCATTCAACAAATTTATTGAATTTATTATCAACTAAATTTATTATCAACTAAATTTATTATCAACTAAATTCATTATCAACTAAATTTATTATCAACTAAATTTATTATCAACTAAATTTATTATCAACTAAATTTATTATCAACTAAATTTATTATCAACTAAATTTATTATCCGCTAGTGATAAAACAAAAATCATTCAACAAATTACTATCAACTAAATTTATTATCAACTAAATTTATTATCAACAATTTATTATCGGCTAGTGACTAACTAAACAATGTTAAAATTTGTTTCAACCCACAAGAAATGTCCAAACCAGGCACAACATCTTGTAGAGCACTACCAAAATGCTGTGTATATTTGGTTTGCGGTACACTATATGTGTATCTACTTGCTGCATAATAATACTAATAATAACCGTATTCAAAACGGGCCTTTTTTCCAAAGGATACAAAGCGCCAGGTATTTTTACTGCAAGGTGAGTGGGTCGAAGTTTGAATTATGAGACCTAATCCTTGTAGCACCATGCAATGGTTTACAAGGTGCTGTGGCGCACTGTGCTGCCAATCCAGCCAGGGACACCAGGGCGAACCCCTTCTCTTTTCGATAAGAGCACTGGGTTCTTTTACATGCGTTTACGCAAAACATGGAACCAACGGCTTTACGTCCCATCCGAAGGACGAAGCCATGGTTAAGTGTCTTGCTTAAGACCAGGGCACTAATGCAAAGCGCATTGATACGGTTATTGTAAAATGCGCTATATAAAAATTATTGTTATTATTATGTCAAAAACACGACCACCTTTTGAAATTTAAGTTTCACATAGTTTTAATGCAAACATACATTTATATAGGATTAAAACAATCGAACGGTTAACAAAAACACCAAAAGTGTATAATGGCTTTAACGCAAGTATTTTGGTGAATATACTTACTACTTAATATTCGCACGGTAACTCCATTACTCAACAGTGATTGGATGCCGATAGAGTCACTCAGGTTGTATGATCGAAACTCCTCCCCTGCAAAATGCAAGAAATTAAATCTCCACATCATTAAAATGAACTTGGGAAAATTGTCTGAATACACTGAAAATTGTACAATTTGTAAATTCAGCAGCTTGCGCCACAGCACCTTGTACTAAACCACTACAGGGTGCTATGTCAAGGAATTGGTTGTGTACTTATAAAATGTAGCTCCACAATACCTTGCAGGAAAAAAACGAATGTTGAAGCCCATACAATATGCACTAATGGCTTTATATTGTTAAGTAGAATTTGAAACTTTGCATGGTGGAAATACGATATAGAAAGGTTTGCGGTAACACCATGTAATGACTATCTCTGAATGAGTTAGGGTGGTTCTGAAAAGAACCGTTCATTTCTTCAGAAGATGATCAGAGCATTCAGTTTCAGAACCACCCCAACTCGTATAGATATAGTCATAACATGGTGTTACCGCAAACCTTTCTATATCGACTTTCTATAGTTCTGAGCAGTCGATGGGTGCTACACAAGTACAAGCAGCCATGGTTATTATGATTATTATAAATCTGAGCCATACCGCTTGCAGTGATGTGCACCATATTATCTGTGAGGACGCCATCGGCAGCGAAGACAACGAGTTGAACTCCTTGGGGTTTTGTCTTCCCGAAATAACCAAACTTGATGACCCGCTGCTCGGCGATTGGCCAGTCAATGTCGGTATCAATGTCCACACTGTACTCAGCACCCATCTCAAGATAACCAACCCTGGTTAAAAACAAAAGAAATGGAATGTTTGTAATAAACTTATAAGAGTAATGATAATGTCAATTTTGGTCTTTACCCAAACATCGATGTGTGTTAGCACTGTATACTCAGTACTTTCCCGAGTCCTGTAAAAAAATATCACAGGCATGTTACTCGGGTGGGATTCGAACCTACGACCCTTGCAATTCTAGAGCAGTGTCTTACCAACTAGACTACCGAGGTTGCCCGGTAGCTAGAGGCAGTTCAAGTCCTATGTTTTGGCAGCGGGTATCGCAACGATATAATAGATGTTAAATTTAACATCTATTAAATGATAATGTCCCTTTTCAATCTATAGATAACCAGGGGTGGATTTCACAAAGAGTTAGGACTAGTCTTATTTTGAGTTAGGACCAGTTACTCGTCCTACTTAGGACTATCCATGCAATTTGTATATCTCCTAGGACTAATCCTAAGTTAGGACTAGTCCTAACTCTTTGTGAAATCGACCCAAGCCCTGGTGACCAATAAAACAAGGGAATGTAATGTTATCGGCTGCTCAGAACTATAGAAAGTCGATATAGAATGTAATGTTTGTAATAATATCAATAAGATTTATAATGTGTCTTTCCATACCATAGATAACCAACCCTGATTACCAGTAAAAACAAAGAAATGTAATGTTGGTAATAAAATACTAAAAATGACATTTATAACCTATAGATAACCAACCCTGGGTACCAGCAAAACAAAGAAATGTAATATTTGTAATAAAATAATATTACAATGTAATAAGATTGATTATGTGCATTTTCCATAACCGGATAATATACATGTAATGTTTGTAATAAAATTATAATAATACTATTCATAATGTGCCTTTTTCATTTCTAGATAAACAACTCTGGGTACAGGTAGAAACAAAGAAATGTAATGTTTGTAATAAAATAATAATGATAATATTTATAACATGCACTAATATTTCATTTTGATTTCAGAAAACCCCCACAAATGAACATTTATAAGCAATTAAGTATGTCTTAAGGGCACATTTTTCTCGCAGTAGAATTTCAGACAACAAATTTCCCAGCACATAGTATACCTGCATAAAGTTTAGAAAAAAAATAGACCCAAAATAAAGTAGAACATAGTTGATAAGTGTTGTAATACTTTCTTGTCAAAACCCATTTACCAACATCCATAAGGTTTTCAATGAATGCACACAAAAAAATACGCTTCAAAAACCACTAATGCAGGGAACATCTGTCATGTCTGTTTATATTATTATTATTATTAAAGACACTGGACACTATTGGTAAATTATCAAAGACCAGTCTTCTCACTTGGTGTATCTCAACATATGCATAAAATAACAAACCTGTGAAAATTTCAGCTCAATTGATCGTCAAAGTTGGGAGATAATAATGAAAGAAAAAAACACCCTCAACGCATGAAGTTGTGTGCTTTCACCATGTTCATATGCTTAATTTTGAGACCTCAAATTCTTATGTTGAGGTATCAAAATCAATTTTGTGGAAAATTACTTCTTTCCCAAAAACTACGTTACTTCAGAGGGAGCCGTTTCTCACAATGTTTTATACAATCAACCTCTCCTCATTACTCGTTACCAAGTAAGGTTTTATGCTAATAATTATTTTGAGTAATTACTAACAGTGTCTGGTACCTTTAAACATGTGCATGCCCTGGAGGCTTTGAATTGTACGCCATTATACAGTCAATCCCTTGGAGTAGCAGTACGAATTCAGGAAAATACATTATCATAGCACCAGACTAGATTGGTGAAAACCAATTAAACCAGGCCTTGAACCATAACAAGTTCATTGTTATGGAGGATCATTAACATGAAGGTCATATGATAATTAGATAGAATATATATCTTTACTATCTCTGGAATTATATGTAATGGCCTTGATCCAGTTGGTTCAGACGATAACGATAATTTAGAACAATGAAACAAAATTAAAGGCAGTGGACACTATTGACAATTACTCAAAATAATTATTTGCATAACACCTTACTTGGTAATGAGTAATGGGGAGAGGTTGGTAGTATAAAACATTGCGAGAAACCGCTACCTCTGAAGTGACATAGTTTTCGAGAAAGAAGTAATTTTCCATGAATTTGATTTTGAGACCTCAAGATTAGAATTTGAGGTCTTGAAATCAAGCATCTGAAAGCACACAACTTCATGTGACAAGTGTGTTTTGCTTTCTTTATTATCTCGCAACTCCGACGACTAATCAAGCTCAAATTTTCACAGGTTTGCTATTTTATGCATATGTTGAGATACACAAAGTGAGAAGACGTGTCTTTGACATTTACCAATAGTGTCCACTGTCTTTAACGCTGTTCTGAACTCAGTGATCCAAGTCCTGCACTAATACAAAAAAACATGAGTGTGTAATCTTCAGAGAAAATATAAAAGAAATTCTTATATAACTGGATCATTATGCTGAACATTATATATTTGGCTTGGTGGTAACACCATGTGTGTATCTACTTGCCAGGTAGAGTTGGTTCTTAGAGAACTGTCTTTCTTTATTCTACTACCGCAGAGTAGATTTACTGGATGTTCCGCCTGTACGGGATAAATCTACTCCGCGGTAGTAGAATAAAGAAAGACAGTTCTCTAAGAACAAACTCTACCTTGCAAGTATACACGCATGGTGTTACCGCAAACCAAATATATATTGATACCTCACCATGCAATGCCTCAAATTCTATATATGCTGAACATGCAACAGAAAACAAAAAAAAATGAGTCTTGTCCAATAGACATATTGACCTAAGCTGGGTTCCCATTAGCCTTTTTTAATAGATTTTTCTGCAGAATGGCAAATTTAAAACCAATGGGGATGCATGGTTAATTGACCTCCCTGTAAATGTACGTCGACAAATGCTGCCAAATAAAAGGCCAGGTGGGAATGCAGAGATGCCAAGTCCAGAGGCCAGCTATGCGTGAGATTTTTCAAAACTCATTCCCTACTTGTACGGCAGCTCCAATTGATGATTCTGATAAACTGCATGCAATCTGAAGATTGCGCAAACTTTGTAGATTTCGTTTTTGTACACACGAGCGCGATTTGGCAATGCATCGTCGCTATTTGTTATCGTTTTCCTGGTCTGGCCCCAATGCGTGAGAAAATGGTTGCTGTGCATGTGAGCGTGAGACAGACCCCAAATGCGTGAGACTTGGTAGGTCTGGGAATGCCTCGTAGAATTACATCACTCTCTGCGTGTCAGCGGAAGAATAAGTATAATAATAATAATAATAATAATAAAAATAATAATAATAATATCGAAGTCTTATATTGGGCACGTATATACCAAACAAGGTACTCAAGGCACTGAGTATATACAAACTTTCAGAAAGATACATGTATAGGTAATTGCAGTGATGAATTCTAACGCCCAATTATGTAGCGCCTATTGGTTTACAAGGTACTACAGCGCATACAGCAGCCACAGCCAGGAACACCAGAGCGAACCCCTTCTCTTTTCCATAAGTTCACTGGATTATTTTATTTGCATTACACAACACATGGAACCATCGGCTTTACATCCAATCCAAAGGACTAAGCAATGGCTAAGTGTCTTGCTTATGGACACAAGTGTCATGGCTGGGGATTTGAACCCACACTCTGCTGATCTCGGGAATGGGAACTCGGCTCTACATTTACAAGCTTAATGGTCTTGTGGATTTCCTCCCCCCCTCCCCCCCCCCAAAAAAAAAAAAACAGCCATTAGAGTTATACTTACTTTCCACCTTGGAAAAGCCCTTGCATAAGTAGTTCTCGAGTCGCAAAATAGAAGGAACCATTCTCGTAGAGCTCTCCGTTCCAGTCCTGACGACGAGGTCTCTTGGCTGGGTTCAGGTTCTCAGGATCTGTCACTGCACCTATTTTTTTGACAAATGGAGGAAAAGATAAACTTGCTCATCTCAGCATGACTTTGCCTCAAAAATGCCAGCTTTGGCTATCCAGTTAAAGAAAAAAAGTGTCATTTAGAAAACTAGAGTGGGATTCGGAACTGATTTCTTCGAAATAGGATATGAAACATTGCATGGTGAGGTATCAATATATATTTGGTTTGTGGTAACACCATGTGTGTATCCCCTTGCCAAGTAGAGTTTGTTCTTAGAGAACTGTCTTTCTTTATTCTACTACCACAGAGTAGATTAAATCGGATATTCGGGAGACTTCTCGGTCCTTATAAGAACTATAAGTGTGTTGAATCGGTTTTCAACTAGTGGTTTGAACCCGCCGAGGCTTGGTTCTTTATAATTTACCTCGACTTCGTCTCGGTAAAGTTATCAAGAACCAGGCCTCGTTGGGATTAAACCACTAGTTGAAAACCTCTTCACCACACATTGATTCCCTTAGTATACAGACCCTTCATCCTTTAAAGACACTGGACACTATTGGAAGTTGTCAAAGACCAGTCTTCTCACCTGGTGTGTCTCAACGTATGTATATAAAAAAAAACCTGTGAAAATTTGATATTAATTGGTGGTCGAAAGTGCGAGATAACAATAAAAGAAAAAACACCCTTGTCACACAAAGTTGTGTGCTTTCAGATGCTTGATATCGAGACCTCAAAATCTAATTTTGAGGTCTCGAAATCAAATTTGTGGACAATTACTTTTCTACTACGTTACTTCAGAGGAAGCCGTTTCTCAAAATGTTTTATACTATCACCTCTCCCCATTACTTGATACCAGGTAACAAGTAAGGTTTTATGCTAATAACTATTTTGAGTAATTACCAATAGTGTCCACTGCCTTTAAGCATACACCAGGTGATATTGATTTTTTAAGTATTGAAGTTCACAGTCAGGAAGTGAATACATTATAATGTACAACAGGTGAAGTAAACAATACACGTCATCCATTTCCCAATAAGCGGCTACAGCTATGACTACAGCTAGATTTCCAAGTCATGCACACATATACAATGTACTTATAAACACCCTTAGCAGCAGCCGTAGCCGCAGCTGTCCCAATCCAAATAAGGGCTTATTTGACATGGGCCCAATACAATATACTACAATACAAAATCATTTATATAGTGCTCTTGCAAACCAACATGTATTACAGTGCTTTACAAAACAACAAAATAACAGAAATAAGGGGAAACATAATAAGGAGTCAAATAAATGAGTCGTAAGAGCTTTCCTAAAGGCCGCAGTGAGGGAGACGACAAATATTATAATTATAGTGGCTTCTTATATAGCGTTCAGGTCCATCACCCATTGACACTCATAGCGCTTCAATAATTATTACCCCTGGTCATTGGGCCTTAAATCATTCCTGAAACCATCTCAGCTCCCTGGGGAGTATACAGCCTGTGCCGCCAAATATGTAGCGCAATCAAGGCTAATCAATCACAAGAACCAACTCTGCCCTCACAGGTACCTATTTACCTCTGGGTGGAGAGAAGCAATTATAGTGAAATGTCTTGCTCACGGACACAAGTGTCACGACCGGGATTCGAACCCACACTCTGCTGAACAGAATCACCAGAGCTTGAGTTCGGTGCTCTTATCCGCTCGGCCACGACACCCCATTATAAGGTAACTGTTCCAAAGAGTTGGCCAAGGAGCATTGAACCCCCCCCCCTCCCCCCAAGCAAGCAGACAGCCTAATGTACGAGTATGTGGGATTTAAAGAAGTCGTTATCCTGAGATGATAATACCAAAGTTGATTTACCATAAAGGAACAAAATGAATCTTGAAGGGAAATATTCACCTCTGGTTGTGACCTCCTTCCACCTGAAGAGGTGACGTCTTGAGACTGCAAACACTGAATCATAACCCTCATGGCGTATCATACGACATGGTCCTTGAAGATGCCAGGGGTGCAAACAAGGGGATGTGCACTGTATTTGAGCAATGAAATTCACCTCTGTAAAAGAAGAAAAAAAAACTGTTTAAAAACAAAAATATCTATGAAAACCTATAAAAGCTACAATTCACCTTTTAAGGGAACACGTTGCCTTGGATCGGACGAGTTGGTCTATAAAAAGCGTTTATAATCATTTGTTATAGAGGCCCCTTCAAAGGTTTCCCATAGACTTGAAGTTTTTCAAATGGATTTGTGCCCTTTAAAAAACGAAAATGGCCTTGCCCCTTTCGAAAATGAAATTTCAGGCATGGGGGATAATACCAAAGATAAAACATGGTACTCAATAAATAAATTCTTGGCTTCGGGGGGACAAGCTTTACCTGGATGAAATCTTAAAAATTCATGAACAGCTTCGATGGACGTTGACTGGTCTCTCGATGTTTCTGCCGCCCTCCGATGAACTTTGGCCCCCCATTCAATAGCAATTCGTGCAATTTCATCATGATCTGTAGATACCCAAACACTGTCAAACTCTGTAAATCAAAGACAGACAAACTTGTACTTAAAAAATAGTACACTCTCATTTTAAAATAAAATTGCCAATACTGGCCAAATTATAGTAATAATAATAATTACAAAACTTATACATGCAATTTGCACATATCCAATAATAAAATACAATAACTCACAAAAAAATTACAAATTTATACTATAAAAAAAATGATGATCACATTACAATGAGTGAGACAAGGCCTGGGAAGTACATGTACAAGAACCCACACCAATGTTACCCAGTGAACTTATCGTAAAGAAAAGGGGTTTCCCCTCATGGTTCCAAGTATTTAGCTTCATATGTAACACAGTGCTACATGTATGTAAAGGAAGTCTCACATTTCTGATTGCTTTCTAATCCGTTGTACATATACATCAAAAAAATCTATAGCCCTTCACATACCTTGCAAATAAAGCCTCATGAATGTCATTGATTTGAGCACCATACTACTTAAAAGCCACTTTTAATTTACTTTTTTCTGAGATTGGAACTAGTAAGCATTTAGCAATCCCGTAGAATGTAATTTTGATAACAAAATAATTCTAAAAACTTACTTCTTTAATCCAAAATGAAATAAATAATATCACATTAATCAAGGCCAGCAGGTGGCAGGGGTGGCAGGGGGTGGCAGGGGAATGGCGGGGGAATGGCGGGGGAGTGGCAGGGGTGTGGCAGGGGTGTGGCAGGGGTGTGGCAGGGGTGTGGCAGGGGTGTGGCAGGGGTGTGGCCTTACCGCCAGAATCAACCGCAGCCCTCAAGACCCACGAAATAAGAGGTTGTCCCGCAAGAAGTTTGATGTTCTTGAGCTTGATCCCCTTGCTGCCACCTCTAGCCAGGATCAACGCCGCGAAATGCCCCTCTCTCGGCTTGCTGTCGGCTGCCATCATCACCACAGAGCCTAACTGAATCACAGAATTGTAGTATCCGCAAGTTTACTATTTATAGTAAATTCTCACAGAATGATAATGTCAGGTTCAGGCGAGTTGAACTCAATAAATGCCAGATATTCTGGCACTGCTTGGTTAATGAAGCGTGATAAACTACTGGGGGTGACTCCTTTTCAATGGAATGGAGATTTGAATGAACAAAATATTGACAATCGAACTCCGTTAGGCGGTACACATTGTGCTGTTTCCACTCTGTTGAGATTCTGAGCATTGCACAGATTGTTATATATTATTATCATTACTATTATTTATTCAGCCATTTCAACAATACAAAACAAAGACAAAACAAAGTTACTTCCAGATGGGCTAGGTCAGGGCTACTCCTAGAACTATGGGGTTCATTCCACTATCGTCTCCTTGAACAGTGGTACTCGATAACAGAATGAACTTCATATTTCTAGGAGTAGCCCTGACCTTTAGGCCTAAGCTAAGTGTTTTCCATAGATTAGCGATTAGACCTGCTAACATCTGTTGTACTTGTAATGTATTGCAATTGTAATTGTATTGTAATTTAAATTAGCCATGACAGCAGGTATATAATATTATTATAATATTATTATTAATATTAATCCAAAAGCCGAGTGGAGTAGGCCTAATTTTAATTAAATAATAAATAACAAAAAAGATAAGAACTTCTTAAAGAAGAGGAAAAATAAATAAAAACATGTTCATGTATGTACCAGTAAAAAATATTATTTAGTTAGTTTAGAGGGGCCCTAGTTAGTTTACAGATTAACAGAAAGCAAAAAAAAAGAAAATTGTTGCAATATCTTTTAGTTTTTTTACATTGTGAATGGTATGATAAATGATGTGAAATTAATTAAAATGCACAAGGCACCTCGTTATTAATTATTTACCTCTGCTCTGCTGCTTTTCTTTGCTTCTCAACAGCTACTTCAGATGGTGTGATATTTCATCTAGGATGCTTTGCCGACTATAAAATTCTGATTCAAAGAGCGAGGAAGGGTCTCACATCACATTTCACGCTAAAAAAAATACCCCGTTTATTTTGAGCGCCCTTTTAAACTTGCACAAGTATGTTGTGGTAAATTATAAAATCGAATGTAGGGAATTACACCCAGGTGAAGGATACCCTTATGTTCTATACTGGCTTATATTTAAAAAAGTGTCGGCTAAAGTTCTAGTAAGTTATTCTTCATCATAGGGATATCTTACCAAAGAAAACACAAGTTTTTATATTGCTTTTTACATGGAGGTATTTTATTATGATAAAGACTTGTACAAGTTTATTATGAAAAAAAGAGAGTATGCCAAGTGTCGTCGTGTATCCTGTCTTTCAATGTGTTTGAGGAAGTTAGCTGTCAGAAGAGCACCATACTAATTATAGAGCGCCAGCTAATGTGTTTATTAATAATTAATTGTAATCTCCAAGTATCACTAGAATAGAGCTCTGTTTCAGCAAACAAATAAATCTGGAAAATCTTCACAACTTCTTTTATATTCAAGCCTTCATTGTCTTTTCCTTTAAACATCAGATCAAAACCCGAAACTTTCTAAAAAGTATTTTATTTTCTAGAAGTAAAAACCATGGCGTTCCATATAGTAAATAAGTGGTTCCCGACCGAGTGCATTAGACGATGATACTAGTGTAAACAAGAAATGACGGGTACCATTAACGACATTCTGCACTCGGTTTCCCGTACTCAGGAATGTGTGTTCCGTTTCCATTGGAAACTCGTGAAATTCTTACCCTGTAAACTTGAATTCAATGTGTAAATACTAAATTTATTGAGGATGCCTATCAATGTCAGTATGCCCGTGGTGCTTAGAGCAAAATGTGTGGTTGTTGGTAAGTTTAGCTTTAAAATTAAAAAAGGTTCAAAAATGAAAATATTTTATTATTGGAAATTACCTTACCCAGTTATGATATGATTTTTCCTTTACATTTTTTGGCAGTTTTGTATGTCATTATGTGGGCCCCACTTTTCCACACATAATGACCAAAATCAATTTAATGTAACCTACTCGGGTGATATGAAGGAAAAGTTTCCGTATGGCGCCACCACTTTTTCATTTGATATAAACCTCATTGAGATATCCTTTTTTGTAAAAATGAGTGAAAAAGTGGTGGCGCCATACGGAAAGTTATCCAATAATAAACTAAAAGTGCCCAACAACAAAGTCAAAGGAATGTCAAAGGCCCTAATTGCCTAAAATGGAGGGTTACGATTAGCCTATCACACATATAAAGATGCCCTCTTTCAAACGTTTCGATTACGTTGGTTTATACTCAGCAGAATCCTCAAGTTTGGACGTAAAGCTAAGGGTGTTCTAACAGTTACACCTTGCAGTGCTTAACGAATCTAATTTGCTATTAATCGCTACTTACACTTACACTTTACAGGTGATTCAACAGTTGGCAAGAGTGCTTTGACGCAGGTTTTTCACAGCGATGGCACACATTTCCCCAAGGCTTATTCCATGGTAATTATTTACTCTAGTGTTAAACTTTAAAGCTAAAATTACAACTTCGTTACCAAGGCAGGATCCATAAGTTCGGACATAAAGTTAGTGAGCAATTGAAACAAAAGTGTCTTGCTCAAGGTCAACTTCCTGGACCAAGATTCAAACCCACATTGTGGTGACTCAGCCACAACATACTTAATGTGGTGTGCTAGATCAGGTGATAGATTGACCACTCGACCACGACACTCTATGGATTGGTAAATGGATTCATTGGTAAAGTTGACAATGGGTGTGTAGGTTGCATTATCAAACTGACAAAATATTAAATAAGTACGAAGTAAAAAAAAATGAATAATTTACTGCTGACAGTTTATACAACAATTAGTTGATGTATGGAAATACAATAAAAAATGAGTGAAGAGGGATGAAATCAATTTTAAAAGGGGGGAGTAAATGACTAATTTTAGACACTTTCCCCCCCCCCCTTTTTTGCAGACAGTTGGAGTGGAGCTGTGTGTCAAGAGTGTCACAATTCCTGATACCAGCAACAGCGTGGTAAGTTGTCTGCTCTCAAATTAAACCCCAAGACAATGGGGAACGTTTGGGACGCTAGGTGGCGACAGACTTACCAAGTAAAATCCATATCCATTGTTCTAGGTAGGTAAGTACATGTGGTCAGAACTACGTAAATAATGGACATTTACCTGGTAAGTCTGCTGCTACCTAGTGTTCCAAAATGTCCCATTGGTCGCACCTTCAGTCAAGGTTTTAATGAAAAAAGTGTAAATTAAAAAAGTGGGTGTCCAGATTGTTCAATTAGTTTGTTTGCATGTAAACAATACAAATGATACATAAAACAGGGTGTCCAAAAGGCACCCAGACACCCCTGTGACTAAGACCATGTCTTCAGTTGCCCCTTTTTCCTGCTAAGAAACTCTTCAGAGATATTTTCATAGTGCTCAACAGAAAACATCCCCCTTATCAATAATGTTTCTTTCCCTTTTTTTTCAGGAGTTGTACATCTATGACTCAGCTGGTAAAGAAATGTTCTCAGATTATGTTCAGCAGATGGTAAGTTATAACATTTTTTTTTTTTTTCCTTTTTTTGTCCACCCCTCCCCCCCCCCAAATTTTTTTTAGACCAAAGCACTTTTTCTTGTAATTTGGGTGCAAAGAAGAACTTATCAACTAATTATGATTTTGATATGTGTTTTGATTTTGACAGTGGGATGGCCCATCATTGGCTGTGGTCATGTTTGATGTGACCAATGAGAAGTCTTTTTCCAGTTGTACCAAGTGGTTGGAACGAGTCAAGTCTAAGGCAGGACGGGCAATTCAAGGTATGTGTGTAAATTGAAAAGAATAAAACAAAACAAAAAAACGTAAATTTTATCCTGGTAACCTTTTTAATCTCAAAAGTCAAGATTTTAAACGGAGCGCTGGGGAAGGCGGGAGGGGAATTGATGGTTTGTTCTCCCAAAATAGTGGTCTACCAAAGCAAAATTTCTCTCTTAAACGTGGGTTTGATATTTTGTTGATATTTGTTCCCGTGACCTAGCACTTTTGCACCACAGTACGACTATACTCCTCTGGAGGGATGTACTTATTGGAAGATAGATAGTGGGTTCTCCCAATGATTTTTCAAAACTTGCACAGGAATGCTGAATTGAAATAAGTTTCAAAGGGATTATTATAGACACGCAGCGATTGAAATTCTACAATACAAGCATTCTCTTGGGGGGGCTTGTGAAAACAAAATAAGAAACCTTTTTTCCTGATGTCACACCATTTATTTTGAAATTATTTGATCTCAATTTTTCAGCTGTTCTGATCGGGAACAAGACCGATCTGGCCACCAGAAGAACAGTCACAGAAAGCATGGCACAGAAAGCAGCTGCAAGCTTGGAAGTGGAATACTTTGAATGTTCTGCTGTAAGTATTCAGTTCAGGACAATGCCCAAGACAGATTCATGCATTAAGAATGTGTGAGCTGAAAGCAGAAATCTAGACTTTTAAGTATATTTGTGTTAAAAGGCAGTGGACACTATTGGTAATTACTCAAAATAATTATTAGCACAAAACCTTTCTTGGTGACGAGTAATGGGGAGAGGTTGATGGTATAAAACATTGTGAGAAACGGCTCCCTCTGAAGTGTAATAGTTTTTGAGAAAGAGGTAATTTTTCACGAATTTGATTTCGAGACCTTAAGTTTAGAACTTGAGGTCTCGAAATCAACCATGTAAACACACACAACTTCGTGTGACAAGGGTGTTTTTTTCTTTCATTATTGTCTCGCAAGTTCTATGACCGATTGAGCTCAAATTTGTACAGGTTTGTTATTTTATGCATATGTTGAGATACACCAACTGTGAAGGCTAGTCTTTGACAATTACCAATAGTGTCCACTGTCTTTAAAACTATTTCACTAGAAATCTGATTTTATCAATCAATCAATCAATCAATCAATCAATCAATCGTTAAATTTATAAGGCGCTAATCCAACAGTTGTTACTCATAGTGCGGTACAGTAGGCCTTTAAAAAAAGATGAGATTTTTTAAGCAAAGTTTTGAAATTTGCTAATGAATAAGATTGCCTGATGTTCTGAGGAAGATGATTCCACATCCTTGTGGCCGCGATAGAAAAGGCACGATCCCCCCAACCGTGTTTAGTTCTTTGAATGTGAAAAAGTGAAGTGTGGGAACAGGAACGCAGATTTCTGACAGGTTCTTTGATTGACAATAAGTCAATGAGATATTGTGTACATAAATGCATAATAATTTTCATACAAATACCTGACAATCGTCCGTTAGTCAAGATCTCCTAGCCCGAATGAAAATGGCTTAAAAGTAATATCTTCCTGATTTTCAGAATCCAATGTTGGCAGTTCAGATGAAGTACTGTAGTGGTTAGTAAAAGCATCTGATGTAGAATGCATGTATGCTTTTCATACACAATATCAACCTCTACCCTCGCAGGTACCCATTTATACCCCTGGGTGAAGAGAAGCATTTATAGTAAAGGTCTTTTTCTTCAGCCGTGCCACGCATCTGGAACTCTCTACCACTTAATCTTCGATCTTGTCTTTGTACCGCAAAACTCAAGTCTCTTCTCAAAACTTATCTTGTGTTACAGGTTTTCAAGGACTAATTTGGTTGTGTCTGTTTTTTCTTTGTGTTGTGTTTTGTTTTTGTTTTGTTTTTGGTTTTACTGCACCTTGAACACCCAGCAGGGTGGATATGTGTGCACTACAAGTCTTATTATTATTGCTCAAGGACACAAGTGTCACGACCGGGATTCAAACCCACCCTCCGGTGACTGCACCAGAAAAATGTACAGGTAGTTTGGTTTAGAGTCTAAAATTATGTCGCTTTACATTTATCTTTTTGCAGAAAGAGCAAGAGAACAAAGAGGCTCCTTTCTACTATTTGGCAAATGCTTTCTACAAGAAATATCAGGAGAAAGTCGCAATGACTGAAGCCATCTCTGGATGACGGCAATCTGCGAGCTGAAAATAAACTGCAGAAGTGCTCGCGCTTCCTTTAACTGCAGTGGACACTCTTGGTAATTACTCAAAATAATTATTAGCATAAAACCTTACTTGGTAACGAGTAATGGGGAGAGGTTGATAGTATAAAACATTGTGAGAAACGGCTCCTTCTGAAGTAACGTAGTTCTCGGGAAAGAAGTAATTTTCCACAAATTTGATTTCAAAACCTCAAGTTTAGAATTTGAGGTCCCGAAATCAAGCATCTGAAAGCACACAACTTCGTGTGACAAGGATGTATTTTCTTTCATTATTATCTCGCAACATCGACGACCAATTGAGCTAAACTTTTCACAGGTTTGTTATTTTATGCATACGTTGAGATACACGAAGTGAGAACACTGGTCTTTGACAATTACCTATAGTGTCCAGTGTCTTTAGGGCATATTTGGACTTGAAGTTTGCAACTCAACATCTACATGTAGCGGAGTGCACCCTACTCAAATGAAGTCATGTGCATAAAGATCTTTTATCTGCGGTGGGAAAACCAGAGCACTTTTAAAAATGTAATTTTATCCATTTTTGTACAAAGTATAAAATGTGTATATTGTGAAATATTTGTACAGTTTGGCCTTTTCTCTTTATGAATTTAAACTACATATGTGTAGTATGCATTGGCGTGCAAGACTGTAAATAGACAATTTTGCAATTAGAAGTGTTTCTGAGGTTGTGTGTCATCCAAATCCACATGGTGTGAAACAAGTTAAACTAAGTTTGTTTGATTTCCATTTTTATGCCTTTATTTTCCTATGCCTACACCATACATACAAAAGAACTGGCCTATATACGCGGCCTCGGCATGCGCGCAGGCGGGCATTTTCTAAGTTGACACAACAGCATCGCACAGCGTGTAGTTGTGCGGCCATTTTGTGGGTTGACAAAACAGCATCGGGTATAGCGTTCAATAAACACAAATCCAAAGTGTACTTCATATTCAACGCGCGTAAAGAATGGCGCACGTGAAGAATGGCGCACGTGAAGAATGGCGCACGTGAAGAATGGAGCACGTGAGGAATGGCGCACGTGAAGAATGGCGCACGTGAAGAATGGCGCACGTGAAGAATGGCGCACGTGTCTTTTTGCAGTCCCATCGCGTTTGTGCAAGCTACATCACCAGTGCGCCCTCTAGTTCTTATATATAACTCTATGGCATACACATGTTTAACTGTACATCGTGCAAGACTTTTTGGCGACACTAGGTGGCAGCAGACATGCCAGGTAAAAATCCATTGTTCTCAGAAATGTTCAGAACTACAGAAACAATGGCAAATTACCATGTTTCCAATTGGTGGGCCTTTTGTAGAATCAAATCTCATACTGTTAGGCTTGATATTGGACCCTTCCCATAAAAAATGCTAATTCACGCATGCGTACAGACCCTATTGGTTGGCAAACGCCATAGAGTTGTGCACTAACCAGACGCGCATCACGCAGCCATTAGCCGTGTACAAAACAGCGCGATGTTTCCTTTTTTTTGCCAACCAAAATGTTAGTGCGCATGCGCTATGTGCTTCATGGCAAGAGTCTATTGGCCAATACAGTTGCAGTCCTAGTGTGTGCAGCGGGTATTTGGAATAAGAAAAACAATATATTTTCATAAATTCAATTTGAAGGATGCCAGAAACTTGAATTAAACATTATGAACTGTAAAACATGATTCTACTTTGTCAGTCATTTTTATTTTTATCAATCATGTTCTCATGGTTCTTTGAATTCATATACATTTGTACACTATCCTTATTTACAAAACAGAAACCTTTAAAATGTAATCAATCAGAGTTGTGAAATATTTATATTGATTTTGGGGGTTGAACAAAGAATTGACTAGAGTGGGATTCGAACCAACGACCTCCGGATTAACGTGCCAGCGCTCTACCAACTGAGCTACACAATGTATCTAGCCCTATATTGGCGGTGTCCCTATTTTGTCAATATCTTTGTTCGGGGGTGCCAGTCGGAAGCCATTCAACCGTACAAAGATATTGACAAAATAGGGACACATCGCCAATATAGGGCTAGATAGCTTAGTTGGTAGAGCGCCAGCATGTTAATCTGGAGGTCATTGGTTCGAATCCCACTCTAGTCAATTCTTTGTTCAACCCCCAAAATCATTTCAAAATTTACCCAGTCAGTTTCCCTTGTGATTTATATAAATTTTTATATTTTCTCATAAAGGAACTGAGAATGATGTAAAGTGTTACATGTACAACTAATAAAAAAGAATAGCCGATATAGCGCATGTATCTACTTACTACCATAAAGCTATTCAAAGCGCTTTAACAAACAGAAACATTTTAAGACGTGTTTTCAAAATTTGGTTGAATTATGAGACCGATTTATGCAGCACTTTATAATAAACAAGGTGCGGCAACGGCAATGCATTCAGTAGCCACTGCCAGAAACACCAGGGCAAACTCTTCTCTTAAAAGTGGAACTGGGTTCTTTTCCATGCATATACACAAAACACAAGACCGCCAGCTTCCGTCCCATTTGAAGGACGAAGCAATAGACCGTATTGAATATGATGTCACTGTTCAAATATTTGCCCTACAAGATGGCAACTGTGAGCGTGTGGGTGTGTGTGTGCGTGCTTGTGCCATAGAAATTAAACGGGGAATGCTGCGTGCTGCGTGTTTCTTTGATGTACGCGTTTAGACGCGCATACGGTTTGACCTACAAGATGGCGACTTTCATAGCAGCAAAGGGGTTATTCGATACGGTCTATACTGGTTGAGGACACAAGTGCCAAGACCGGGACTCTGATGTTAAAAAACACCAAAACTCCAATGCGGTGCTCTTAATGGCTCGACCACAGCATGCCAATAATCTATGTGATTGTGTAAGTTCCAGCTCCATTCCATCCCATCAGAGCGACAAAAATTTGTGGCACATTTGGGGGCTCTGTTTTGCTGGTGGTCAAGCAATTATTCCAAGCCCAGATACTCTAATAATAATTGAGAGGTACGTTATCTTCAAACTGTGACTCCGTCCGAGAACGCTAATGCCGTGATGGCTTTTTGATGTCCATTGAACTCCCTCTTCACCTCTGACTGCTCAACGTTCCATAATCGTGCTGTGTGGTCAGAGGAGGCTGTTGATCAAACAAGAAAAAAACAGGTAAAGTTGAAGCTCAACTCAATAGACTCTTTCCATGAAATATGTAAACAGCACATAGCGCGTGCATACAAACATTTGGGTCGGAAAAATAAGGAAACATCGCGCTGTTTTGAACACGGCTTATGGCTGCATGATCCTGCCTGTTTTAAACGGCCGTTAAAGAACTCGTCGCTACCCTTTTATTCCCTTAGTTAAAAGTGCCTACCAAATGCCTTTTTAAAAACTGCCTGTTTTAAAAATGCCAATCACAAAAATAATTCAAACTGGAAGGCTTCGATGAAGTACCTACTTATTTCTACTTGTTGCAAGACACGTTAAAGGGATACACCAATTGAGAATACTGTTCTTTGACAATTACAAAATACATATAACCTTTATGCCTTTTAACAACTTGGGAAAAGGAAAACTAACCTGTGACAATGTAGAGTGAATCTGATGAGAAAGCACAATCCCAGACCCAGCGTTGTACGGGATCCGTCAACGTCGTGACTAACGTGAAGTCAGACGTCTTCCAGACCTTCACCGTTTGGTCTGCTGCTGTTGTGGCAAGAAGCCTACCACATTTGAAATGAGAAGTAAAGAAAACTGGTATGTCACAAACGTATTTATACATGTATTTACTTGAGTTTTGAATCGCGCCTCCTACTCCCAGGGCGTTGTGGTCTCAAGTACAAATCAGTCTAATAATAATATTTGGTTTGCGGTAACACCATGTGTTTATCTACTTGCCAGGTTGAGTTTGTTTTTAAAGAACTGTCTTTCTTTATTCTACTATCGCGTAGTAGATTTAACGGATGTTCGGGAGACTTCTCAGTTCTGAAAAGAACTGTCATGTTACTGCAAAACAATTATATATTGATACCTTACCATGCAATGCCTCAAATCATACATCTAATAATTGGTAAGCAAAGTTTAACGTCACAATACAAATTACTCTGGCTATAATGACAACTCAACTTCGAGTCTTAGTGCTTCAAAGCACAATGTGAAATCAATCTCTGGGCATATGGGTGGAGGTCATATTGAAAACAATGAAAAGCAACTGTGCCCAATTTCATAGAGCTGCTAAGCACAAACATTTGCTTAGCATGAAATTTCTTCCTTGATAAAAAATAGGATTACCAACTAAATTTCAACGTGATTTTCAGGAAAAGCAATCAACAGCTGAATACCAGTAACAAACAATATGCAACCAATGGAAATTTGGTTGGTTATCATGTTTTTATCAAGGAAGAAATTTCATGCTATTTTTGTGCTTAGCAGCTCTATGAAATTAGACCCAGGTCTTGTGCTCTTTTTAAATTTAGAAGTACATGGCTGAATTATTTTGCAAGTACTTACGTGCAGTCCGGGCTGAATTTGCATTTAAGCCCAAACTTCTTGTGGGCGGGGATCTTGGTCTTGGGTATGAGCTGTGAGATGGGGTCAGTGGTACCCGGCGACACCCTCCAGATGTAGCAGTTTCCCTTGTTGTTGATGGCCGCCATGTGGGTCGCCTCCGAGTCTATGCTTATGTGCTGGATGGAGGAGTCTGGTTCCGGAACCTTAAAACGTAAACAAGACCAGAAATATGAAACTTGTTATAGCACATGGGGAAATGAAGGTAGAGGCTTTAGGAGTCTGCTCAAACCTACAACTGGCATCTTCAATTGAAATGGTTACACTCTCAGGTCCGTTCGCATTGTTTTTGAAAGAGCAAGGAAGGGCACCAAGAAATTTTGTTCCTTGGGAAAAGGAAATTTCTCTCCCTTGAGGAAATTTTAATTTTCTACTGGAGCATTTCAAGGGCCTGAAGGCATTGACAAGGGGTCATGGAGCCAATCATCTTAATTGCCACTATGAGACAATCAACAAAGTTTCAGGCCTGCACACTGTGACTGTAGGATGAGATGACAAGCACTTACCAGTTGCTCATTGTGTCCACTCCTCAGGTCCCATATGTGTACTGTGCCACTCTGGTCTCCAACAACGAGTTCTCCCTGTCGACAAAAAAATAATGTAAGGTCAAAATGAGATGCTGTTAGGTGGAGGTTACTGTTTGAAGTTAAGATTTTCTTTGCTAATCCACCACCAAAACTAAATTATAAAAACAAGTAGTGTACCAAGCATTGCTCTGAACACCTAATCGGTGAACGAGCAAAACTTTACCTGATTTGGGTGCAGGCAGGCGCAGTTCACTGGAGCATTGACTTGGAAAATCTTCTGACACTGTAGGTTTCTCATTCTGAGGAAAACACAAAACATAGGCCCTAACAATTAATTTGAATGCAAAGCAATAAAGAACATTAGCATCCCCCGCTATACTTAAAGACACTGGACACTATTGGTAATTGTCAAAGACCAGTCTTCACAGTTGGTGTTTCTCAATATATGCATAAAATAACCAACCTGTGAAAATATGAGCTCAATCGGTAGTCGAAGATGCGAGATATTAATGAAAGAAAAAAACACCCTTGTCACACGTAGTTGTGTGCTTTCAGATGCTTGATTACGAGACCTCACATTCTAAACTTGAGGTGGCGAAATCAAATTCGTTGAAAATTACTTTCTGACCCTACCTGAGGTCCCATATCTTAGCCGTGCAGTCTTCCCCTCCTGTGTACATCCACTTGCCATCCTCTTGGAAACCCACGGCCGTTATATTCCTTGAGATGCCCTCGTAGTTGATCACTGGTGACGCATCGTTGGAATTGATATCATACATGCGAATGTGCTGGTAACCTGTCGAGGAAAGAGATGCATAGAAACTGATTTAAGTTTCGGCACAAGCTTTGAACTGTTAACGACATAAAAGTATATAGGATTTGAGGCATTGCATGTTGAGGTATCAATATATATTTGGTTTGTGGTAACACCATGTGTCTATCTACTTGCCAGGTAGAGTTTGTTCTTAGAGAACTGTCTTGCTTAATTCTACTAACGCGGAGTAGATTTTTTGGGTGTTCGGGAGACTTCTCAGTTCTGAAAAGAACTGTCCTGCTTATTAACTATTACCTGGGCGGATGGTATAGATATAGGCTAGGCTACTACTTTAGCTTATGATCGTTATTAACTGTACTATCGCGGAGTCAGTTATTGGGTTGGTCTCAACGTTTCAACTAGCTTGCTCTAGTCACCATCAGGAGACTGAAGTAGACCTGTTTTTTACACAAGTAAAAGGCAATTGCATCCATGCCCACTGGTCATTGCCTCGGTATAAATTAAATTTCCCTCATAATAGAGAGGAGCCCTTAACCCTCATAATCTTCAGTCAAAACTTTCCTGCAAATTGATACAATTTTAAACCATTCAACTACATGGGTGAGCTGTGTATGGTGGCAGAGCTAAGCACGAAAATAACCCTGTTTAGTTGCGATGATCGTAACCCTCCATCCTCCTGACGGTCGGCGGGAGGATTGACAGTTTTAATCATCACAACTACCCTGTGGTATGCATTCACCAGGCTGGCATGGTTTATCTATCAATCAAACAGTTGATAATCTGATAAATCTTTCTTACCCGCTGCAGCAAGAAGGTGTCTATCCGGTGTAATTTCTAAACAGTTCACTTGCTGTGAAAGGTAAGAAAGTTAAAGAAAACCTGGCTTCTTTGTCTTTGAGGTTAGCTGAGGTTGCAGTTGCACCCCCACAGTGTAGCTCAAACATCCTTCCTCCATATGACTCAACAGCTTTTTATGACAACTCCACCATTCCACAACAACTCGAGTCGAGATAACAACTTAACAAGCAAAATATGCCTTAAAATGTGATTTCATTGTGTGATCCGAGGCAGTTGGAACTGATAGGCAATTATCACATGTATTGATTTAATTCTGTTAAATTAAATAGAAAAAGAAGTTATTTTTCATATAGTAAAAATCAAACAAATTTTCTTTGTGGAGGAGAATCCCAATATTTAAGCATAATAAAAATAATAATAATAATAATAGTATTCGGTTTTTATATAGCGCTTTATACGCCATGTCTCAAATGCGCTGCCAACATTAATACCTGATCACTGGGCCATTTTTATTCCTTAAACCATCTCAGCTCCCTTGGGGAGTATACAGCCTGTGCCGCCATGTAGTGCACTAAAAAAAAGCTAATATTACACCAACCACAAGAACCATCTCTGCCCTCACAGGTACCCATCTACCCCTGGCTGGAGGGAAGCAATTATAGTAAAGTGTCTTGCTCAGGTCAGGGGCACAAGTGTCACGAACGGGATTCGAACCAACACTCTGCTGAAAAGAAACACCAGAGCTTGAGCTTGAGTAAGTTGAGTTCGGTGCTCTTATCCGCTCTGCGATGACACCCCATATCGATGACCGCAAGATTATTAAGGACATAGGCCTAGGTATTCAAATACATTTACAATCTAGTAATAAATCAAACTAGAAAGATCTAACCCCAAAACATTATTCTAATCTAATTCTATTTCTAAACTGAATTAAAATAAATTTAGTAAAATCAGAAAAACAAATACTGAATGAAGGATACAGAGTCTTGATGTTGAACTGTTCTGTGACAAATTCCTGTGTGTGCTTGCCAAAATCGGATCGTGTGGTCATATCCAGCAGTTGCTAGGATCACCTGACGATCGCCTCCTTCGTTTAGATTGGCCATCTGGGACTAGTAGTAAGACATAGAAATTGGGGGAAAAAACATCAACTTTCTTCAGGACTGCTAATTAATGTCTGTGGTGTGTACATCCCCCAAGAGCCGACTTGCCTAAATCTGCCTATTGGTGGCGCTATTGATCTGGACCATAAAACACAGACGACACAAACTGATGCGGCAAAGTTTATCGACCAACGGTTTGTTCATGTGGCAATTGTTTGTTTTTCTGATTTATCAGACAGAATATGCTTAATTAAAATTCAGTGAAATTTCTCTCAACCCACATAGCACAACCTGTTAGCAGCTGTGGCATTTATTGTGCCTCCACGTCAGCTAATTAGCAAAGACACATACGACGTGATTTTGGTGTCGTCTGCTGTGCTGTTTTGCACTTTTGCTAGATCCGGGAACTGTGTCGTCCGTGAAATAAGTGTCTTCAACGGTACACCATGATCCAAGGATACGGTCCCGTCACCCAAGCGCTGCTTGGGACATTATTCACCTGGGGTGTGACTGCAGCTGGCTCTGCCCTTGTCTTTGTATTTTCGAGTGGAAAGGTAAGTTCTAAATCTAAACAGTGGCAATTAAACAAGAAACTAAATTAAGTTTTAAACAAAACTCAAACTGGAATTGGAAGAGTTTGATTTTCCAACTTTTTTTTTTTTTTTTTGTAGGGGCCTAACCTAAACAAAACTAAATATAGGCCTAGTTTTTTTCCCCAATTTACTGACTCGAATTTTTCTCGGGTAAAGATGTTGAACTCGACTGGGCACCTTTTCACCAAATAACTTTAGCAACAATATTGAATAAACTGTCTTTTTTAATTCGAATTTGGCAATTAATAAACAAGAAAAGAATTAGGCCTAGGACTTCCAAATTTTGGAAGCCCCTCCCTGGGTAGCCCCTTGGAAGTGCCACGGGCGGGGACATTCATTTCTTGGAACGCCTGGGTAAGTCCCTGCCCCCCACCGCAGGGAATAAGTTGGAAGTCCCTGCACAGTCCATGCCCCAGTAGGCCCCCTACTGCCGGGCCTAATCATGCTATTGTGGAAATCCCTGCATCGTGCCCTGGCATATGCCCTACCCATTGGTAGTTTGATTTTTCAAATTTTTTTTAATTAAAAAAATACAAATAAGGCCCTATTACTTCCAATTTACTGCCTCGAATTTTTCTTGGGAAAAGATGTTGAACTTTAACAACAAAATTGTATGAACTGTCTTTTAATTCGAATTTTGTAGCCTATATTTATTTTGACCAAACCTAAATATTTGTGGTCTTAATTTTAACCATGTTAACAAGTGAAAAAGTGGCAGGCAGTCAACAACATGCAATGCAGAATATGTTTCCTTATTCAAATTTAAATTTAATTTTTATCATATTATTATTAGGAAAATTATTCTGAAAGAGCTGTGGTCTTCAAATTATTTGAATTTGTTTTGAACAGTATTTTTTATTAAATAAAAACAGTCATTTTTGAGTAATGTTCTATTCTATTTGTACTCGAGCTACATGTAGCTAACAAGTTGAAGGTGTACACTGTAGTGTAGGGTGACATGTTTTTGTCAAAATAATAAATGCTGATTCACAGGCTAATTATTAAATTATCAAGGAAAATAATATTATAAAAGACGAACATTTCAGCTGAATATGACACTGACAGTGTTTTATAATTGTTCTCCAATTTTTTACCCATGTTTACAGATCTACAGTGCCTGGTGTTCTTACATTTTGAAGGGTCAAATTAACACTCTATTTCCTAAAATGTTTAGGTGGCAGTAATTTTATTTCTACATTTGATCTTTCCGCAGAGGAAAATTCTTGATGGCAGTCTAGGTTTTGCAGCTGGGGTGAGTTTTACTTTGTTTTATTTTTGAGAACTTTTAAATATAATAAATGAATGGAAGATGTTGATTTGTAGTGCATAAAAATCTGAAAAAACTGGCTCGAAAGCAAAAAATTCTCTTATTTAAAAAATTCTCTTGTTATATAAATATCTATAACAACTTCCTTATCTCTTTTGTACAATAAACACATAACACTTCCTTGTTTGCAATTGTTTGCAACCACTGATTTTGTTAACATCAGTTTCAGCCAAATACTGTGCCAAATAACAATAACATCCTATGAAAATTAGGACAGTTACGCTATTATTATTAGTATTATTATTTAAAATGTATGAGAGAAGAATCAGGTTCACTCTGGGCCTAACAACAGCTTCTTTACTAGGGCTCAAATTTGGGTGAAAAATCCACAACACCATAGCACTTGTTGCTCAAATGTTTACTGACCCAGAATTGTTTAACAAGACCAGAATAATTTAACATGCATTATTTGTAGGAAGAAACTATAAATAAAATGTGTAAATCTCTTTGTGTTAGTGTTGGCTCTGACTAAAAGAGCCGGTTTGGTCTCGACGTTTCAAACAGTATACTCTGCTCATCTTCAGAAGAATGCTGATATATTATTTGGGCAAGCACTATGTCTTACAATATGAGAAAGATAGGTCTATCTCATTTGTCTTCTTGGATATATTGCAAATAGCGTTGTACATGTATGATAAGTCAACCGGTGATAACCATTTCTGTAATTGTGACCTTACTCTGGCACAGGGAATTTGGAACACATCAGGAGGAGAAAAAGAAATCAAATTTTTAGTGTAAAAATGAAGTAACAACAGTATCCACCCATTCCTTGCAGCATACTCAGCAACCCTTTCCTTTGATTTCACAGGTGATGCTGGCAGCTTCCTATTGGTCACTTCTAGCACCAGCAATTGAGCTCGCCCAATCATCTGGAAGCTATGGTGCTGACGGCCAATGGGCATTCGTCCCTGCAGCGATTGGATTCTTACTAGGAGCACTGTTTGTGTATGGTGCTGACATACTGATGCCAGATATTGTAAGAGTTTTAATAAATCCTCCCTCACAGCAATAATTTTTGAATAGAATAAAAGTAGCATAATCATATAACATCAGACCAAGAGATAATGTTTGTGCCACAAGGGTTTCTCTCCAGGCCGTCCAATTTGCCTTCCTTCGGAAAATTCAAGCTCTTTTGCTTTCTGGCTGTGCTCTGTGCTCATTTGGATCGATGTGATTGAGAGGTGTCAGAGGAAAACTTAAAATAGGGAAAATCCCATGCAATTGGGTAGGGAATAAAAATGATGGTTAAGAAATGTCAGCTATTCTCCAAGTAAGGAAAAAAACATAACTGTAATCAGGTAGAGAAAGACATTTGATAAAAATAATGGAAAAAGTATTCTTACCTTAAAGACACTGGACACTATTGGTAAATGTCAAAGACTAGTCTTCACAGTTGGTGTATCTAAACATGCATAAAATAACAAACCTGTGAAAATTTGAGCTCAATCGGTCATCGAAGTTGCAAGATATTAATGAAAGAAAGAAAAAAAAGGCCCTTGTCGCACCATGGTCACCAGAGTTGTGTTCTTTCAGATGTTTGATTTCGAGACCTCAAATTCTAAATCTTAGGTCTTGAAATCAAATTTGTGGAAAATTACTTCTTTCTTGAAAACTACTTCACTTCAGAGGGAGCTGTTTCTCACAATGTTTAATACTATCAACCTCTCCCCATTACTCGTAATCAAGAAAGGTTTTATGATAATAATTATTTTGAGTAATTACCAATAGTGTCCACTGCCCTTAAAGAATTTGCATTTGTAATTTTGTATTGTGTGCAAGAACTTTTTTTTGCATATGCCTTCCAGGGCTCGCCAGCTGTAGCACTAGCCGTGAGATCTGAGCCGAAGATGCATGATGATGATCTCCCATTGACTTCAGTAATGAGTAGTAGAGCAGACGAAGAAGCCACTCCTAATGGTAATGTAGAAATATTCTAATTAAAAAGCTTTCACCAAAATACAACAAAAGCCAAATCCACATGATGACTTATAAAATATAAAGTGATCTCCTGCACTTGAACTGATTTTAATCCTCCAATAGCACATGATAAAATAGAACTACACATTAATGTGTGTGAAGGGGAAAAGATCAACGCAGGGTTAGAAATATCTGATTCAACTCGCCCTAAAAAGACCAGTATCTCTCTAATAAAAAGATGATTTACACAAACAATACTCACAGAGAGCTCTACGACACTATGAGAATGGCTCTGGCTCCATTCAAACATAGAGATACAGGGCCCTATTTCATGGGTCTGCTTACCATTAGCACGAAATCGGCGCTTACGGAAGCAGGGAATTCTGTGCTTACGGCAAGCGTATTTCACGGGTTAGCGGCGAATTTTGGCTTATGCGCGTGCGTACTCCACATTACCAGGCAATCTATGCTTACAAGCCTAGCACAGAAGTTGGCGCTTGCAGTAAGCAGGGAACCATGACCGTAAGCGCAGAATTCTGCGGTAAGCAGAGACATGAAATTGGGCCCAGGCCTGCAGTCTGATTTGAGCCTTACCCTACACGAAGTTTGTGATCATACTGCACTTGTGTGGATGTGGTTTATCAACACCACAAAATCATCACTCCGTTGTGTCATACCAAGATTTGAAATGTGCAAGTTTCTCCTTACAACACGGTTGTATATCTCTCTAGTCTCTACATATATATTTGTTAACATGGATAAATATATTGTATTTCCTATTCTTTGTTTCCTTTGCAGAACCAGGATATCCAAACGTTACGCAAAGAAAAGTTAAAGCCTCCCAGTCACCATCAGCAAACTCAAACGGTGACCTTCAAGGTCAAAGGTCAGTCGATCAGAGACTCATCACATGGAAGCGGATACTGCTGCTTATTGTTGCAATAACCATTCATAATATTCCAGGTAAGCTGAGATCAATTATTCATTCAAAAATATGTTTGAAACAATTGGAAATTAGAATCGTACTTTCTGATCCTTTTGTACAGATTTTTCTGGTAAAACATTAAATAAATTTTATTAAAAAGCTTTCAAAATCCTGCATTTCCTCCTATAATTCAGTCAAACTAGTCTTTGGTCAAATGTGTCCAGTGCCTTTGTATTGGATGAGTTTTTGTTTAAACATGTATTTTGATAGTTTATATCTTCTGCTGATTTTACATTTCTCTTCCACAGAGGGCTTAGCTGTTGGTGTAGGTTTTGGAGCCATTGGGAAAACACCAGCAGCAACATTTGAAAGGGCGAGGTGAGGATTCATCTTGATCTTTTTGCTCCATTTGTCAACTGAGCCTCGAAATGTAAACTGAGAAAAATGATTTACCATTATCATGCTGCCACCAATTAAGCCATGCTATTTCGATCCAACAACAGTAATCAATAGTAATTATTCGTTACACAAAAAGGAGCCAGATTGTTTCTCCTTCCAGCCTCAGTTTGGCTACATTGATTTGATTGTGAGAGAATCAAGATGGCTGCACCTTGATAAAGGTCTCTTGGGCTGGGTGGTTCACACCCCTGATCCTGATAACTACACTTCTTTTTCTGCCATCATCATTTTGTAATGGGTCTTAATTTTCATAGTTCAAGATGAAATTGTGAAGAAAATACTAATGATCAGTGGTATCACTTTGTACTGTAATAATTTATTTTATTGTCACAAATTAATTACTATGTTTTTGACATTGCAGGAATTTAGCTATTGGGATCGGCATCCAGAATTTCCCAGAAGGCCTTGCTGTTAGTCTTCCTCTCAGAGGGTCTGGTTACTCAACCTGGACGAGTTTCTGGTGAGTAACTATAAGAGTTCTTGAGTGGTGTTGTTAAAAATCAAATCAGTGATTAGACCAGGAGCCTAGGGGGCTCAGCCTAGCTGGGTAGTTAAACCAATTTTTATGTATATAACTTTAGTCCATTTACATCCTTGTATGGAAATGAACGTCTGCCGAGCACATTCTGTGTGAAAATCACGCTGTGTTTATTTATTTTTATTGTTCTGTTGCCAACCCTATAACACTTAGGTTCAGTTTTCTCGCCTGACGTATAGTCATTATAAGCCAATCGCTTGTTTACTCTTCTCCTTCTAGATAACCGTACCCTCTTGTATTTTTTTCAAGAGCTTTTTTCAGTTGTCACAGTATAGTTCTGTGATTGTTGTTTAGTTTAATCTTTCGTTTGTTGGTGTGTTTCCTTTTGTTGATTTTGGGCGGAATCGGTCGGAGGGGTTTATGAGAAAGGACCCAAAATTCTGGTTTTGTAAACATGTCGAGCTGCAAACCTGGCTGTATTATGTATTTTCCCCAACATTTTTAGGCCAATTCTTGTTAAAGTCTACTGCATCCTTACATCCCCCATAGTCTCCCAATCGGATAGGATGACAAAATGTCATCCATTAACCAGCTTGTAGTTTGTGTGTGTGAGACTTTCTCTTTTCATCAATTGTTTTGTTTTTCCACATCAAAAGGTATGGCCAATTAAGCGGGTTGGTTGAACCCATTGCTGGTGTACTCGGAGCCATGGCGGTTGTAGTCGCTGAACCGATTCTACCCTATGCCTTAGCTTTTGCTGCCGGTGCAATGATCTATGTCGTGGCCGATGATATTCTTCCAGAGGCTCAAACAAGGTGAGTTTGTAATGTGGAGACAGTATTTTCTTTGTTGAAGAGTAAATTATTAACAATGTCTTCCAAAGCTTCGGTATTCACAATACTGTGTATATACCTCTCAGATGACGTCACTATTTTATCGCCAGTCTTGAGTATTTACACGCGCACATCAAGCACACACGCACATGCCATGCACACGTCACGCACACATCACTAGAACGGCACGAGCATGTGCTACGAAACGAAACGCAAGATGGCAGCTTGACAATGGCTGAATTAATTCCATCCTCAAGTTTACAAAAAACACATCATACAACCAATGTGAATGGTTCATGATATTAGTTGGTTGTAATTTTTTCACACACGCACGTCAAGCGCACATGCCATGCACACGTGCACACATCACTAGAACGGCACGAGCATGTGCTACGAAACGGAACGCACGATGGCAGCTTGACAATGGCTGAATTAATTCCATCCTCAAGTTTACAACAAAACATCATACAACCAATGTGAATGGTTCATGATATTAGTTGGCTGTAATGTTTCATGCGCACGTCAAGCACACATGCACACGCCATGCACTTGTCACGCACACATCACTCGAACGGCACGAGTGTGTGCTACGAAACAAAACGCACGATGGCAGCTTGACAATGGCTGAATTAATCCCATTTTCAAGTTTACAACAAACACATCATACAACCAATGTGAATGGTTCATGATATTAGTTGGTTGTAATGTTTTCGTAAAAACAATGACAAATTATTCATGACTGTAGGGGTTTTTTTCTACAGGAGGTTCTTTTAAAACAAACTTATTTTTTATTGTGGCAATCAAAGTTTACGCTGATGATTTAAAAAAAAAAAAGCAATTCCCTTGACTTTGAAAGTATTTCAGATGGAAATATTTCTCTAGAGGATTGGTACTGGTATAAACTTTAGAATCAGTTAGCTTTCAAATAAAAATATTCCTATACTATAGGATTGATACTGGTATGAACTTTAGAATCAGTGAGCTTTCAGACGGAAATATTCCTATATTATAGGATTGGTACTGGTATGAACTATAGAATCAGTTAGCTTTCGAATGGAAATATTTCTATACTATAGTAAAGGATTGGTACTGGTATGAACTTTAGAATCAGTGAGCTTTCAGACAGAAATATTCCTAAATTATAGGATAGGTACTGGTATGAATTTTATAATCATTTAGCTTTCAGATGGAAATATTTCTATGTAGCATTGCTACTGGTATGAACTTTATTATAATTAAGCTTTCAGATGGAAATATTTCTCTGTAGGATAGGTACTGGTATGAATTTTATAATCGCATAGCTTCAAATGGAAATGTTTCTCTGTAGGATAGGTACTGGTATGAATTTTGTAATCATTTAGCTTTCAGATGGAAATATTTCTATGTAGCACTGCTACTGGTATGAACTTTATTATAATTAAGCTTTCAGATGGAAATATTTCTCTTTGGGATTGGTACTGGTATGAATTTTATAATCATTTAGCTTTCAGATGGAAATATTTCTATGTAGCACTGCTACTGGTATGAACTTTATTATAATTAAGCTTTCAGATGGAAATATTTCTCTTTGGGATTGGTACTGGTATGAATTTTATAATCATTTAGCTTTCAGATGGAAATATTTCTCAGTAGGATAGGTAAAGGTATTAATTTTATGATCATTTAGCTTTCAGATGGAAATATCTCTCTGTGGGATAGGTACTGGTATTAATTTTAATAATCATTTAGCTTTCGGACTGACAATTTCTCTGTAGGATTGGTACTGGTATGAACTTTATAATCATTTAGCTTTCAGATGGAAATATTTCTCTGTGAGATAGGTACTGGTATTAATTTTAATAATCATTTAGCTTTCGGACTGACAATTTCTCTGTAGGATTGGTACTGGTATGAACTTTATAATCATTTAGCTTTCAGATGGAAATATTTCTCCGTAGGATATTGATATGAACTTTTTAATAACGACCTTTCAGATGGAAATAATTCTCTAGAGAAATTTTACCATAGGGACGCTCTATTATTACCTTTATTTAAAAATATTCAAATGTTTTTTTGGGGGCTTTTTTTCAAGAGACTCTTCATTTCAATCATTTGTTAGTAACATTGTTTTTTAAAACCAACACTTCAAATTGTTTCTACCATTTTGTAACTGTTCAATGTTTTCATATGTTCAAATTTGTGTGTCTCTGTTAAAAATATTATTTTCTCTAAAATCTTTTCAAACCCATGGTCAACAATGGTTGTTGTATGTGCACATTGTGTGACCAACATAGACATGAAGTAACAAACCTGTGGAAGATTAAGTGCAATGAGTCATAGGAGAAAATGTTTTCATTGTTTCCAAATTTAAAGTTTCTCGAAAGCTGTAGCATTTTCATGCAAAAAAAACTCATGGGAAGTTTTTCCACCGTGACCATTTCTATACCAAAATGTAAGGTTATTGCAAATTTATACCCTTTTTCAGTCTTACCATTGTTCAACACACTCTTTAAAACAGAGACGTGTTTGTGTGGTTGTTGATTTAATTAATTTTGTTTGTGTTTGTTGATTTATTTGTTCATGTTTTCATTCTATGTGACTCTTATTTTGATCTCTTTTCAGCGGCAATGGCCGTCTAGCATCATGGGGTACCATAGTTGGGTTCATTGTGATGATGTCACTAGATGTCGGACTGGGATAAACGTCACCTGACTCATTGTCACCTGACACAATTGTTGACTTGAATTTACTGAATGAAGTGGTGTATAGACTCCTTTCATATTGTTTCACGAGCTAAAATAGCAACTTGACTGAGGTCGAAGTAAAATTATTTTTTAAACTGGCGGCTACAGCTACAGATATGGCCAGATTTTCACAGCATCATCATTAGCATCATGCGTTGAAGTAAAGTAGAGGACATCCTAAGCAACACACTCAGCAACCGTGGTAGCCATAGCTGTAGCCGCAAATTTGGATACAGCCAGGGCCCAATTTCATAGAGCTGCTGAGCACAAAAATTTGCTTAGCATGAAATTTCTTCCTTGATAAAAACAGGATTACAAACCAATTTTTTTTTTTGCATATTGCTTGTTACTGGTATTCAGCTGTAGATTGCTTATCCCGAAAATCCTGTGGAAATTTGTTTGGCAATCCTGTTTTTATCAAGAAAGAAATTTCACGCTTAGCAAACTTTTGTGCTTAGCAGCTCTATGAAGTTTGGCCCTGCTGGGAACCAGTCGCAAGCAATACGCATTACTTGGTAATTTGGGCTGGTAAGCTAGACTTGCTATACAAGTACATTTAAAAAATAATTGGTTGAGTGAAATTAACGGCAACCAGTCACATTTTTCTGCTTCACATCTTTTTGAAACAGAGGTTGCATTGTTGTATGTTTGCGGTAACAGCATGTGTATAGTATATTTTGCTGTGTAGAGTTGTTCTTAGAGTATCTCAACCTTGACTTAATCTTGACTTTCTTGCCGCAGAGTGAATCTCGGCCGCAGAGCGAGTTCATAAAATGGTCTCCCAAGTTCCTAAATCTACTCAGCAGCAGTAGCAATAATAGCAAATCAAATTCTCAAAGAACAAATCCACACATCAAACTAGAAACAGTAGACATGGTGTTACCCCAAAATGCAATGTACAGTGATAGTTCACCAAACAACCTCAAAACCCAAGTAGAGCCTGTAACAACATTTTCTGAAAGGCAAGGTGTAAGCTGGGATAAGCAATAACATTTATTTAGGGATGAATTTAAATTATTGGATATTATTGGATGCAATCTGGAGTGTCTGAAATCCCAGACAATAGATTTTCAAAAGCATACAGCATTGTTATATTTTGGTAAAATGTATGAGGTAATTTTATTGTATGAGGTAGCTTTTTTGGTAATTCAAGACAAATAAAAAGAAGGTACAACATTGTTTATAGAGATGTATCTGCAATATAGGGGTATATTATACTTTGCTGACAGTTGACCCATTTTTTAAATCAAAATAATGTTAGAAGCTTTTTGGATGAATCAGGGTTTACTAAATTACTTTTGGGAAATGCCTCTTGAAAGCACTAATGTTGTACTATTCCCAGGGTACGCTGGTATTTCGTAATAGATATAAGTATAATTTTGAATTTTGAAGGAACATTTTCTCGGTAAAAAATAGCTATTAATGTTGAAATTTAAGGTAGAAATATTTGTTCAATTTATTACCCATTACACTAATTATACTATTATTTGATCAAGGAAATAGGATGTTTTAAAAGTTGTATACAAAACCTAAGAAAACTACAAGAACCTAGATTTTGTCGACACTATTGGTAATTGTCAAAGACCTGTCTTCTCACCTGGTGTATCTCAACATATGCATAACATAAACCTTTGAAAATTTTAGCTCAATCGGTCGTCGAAGTTGCGAGATAATAATGAAAGAAAAAAAAACCACTCTTGTCACATGAATTTTGTGTGCTGATTGAGTTTTGTGTGCTGCTTGATTTCGAGACCTCAAATTCTAAATCTGAGGTCTCGAAATCAAACTCGTGGAAAATTACTTCTTTCTCAAAAACTACATTACTTCAGAGGAAGCGGTTTCTCAGAATGTTTTATACTATCAACCTCTCCCCGTTTCTCATAATAAAGAAAGGGTTTTATGATAATAATTATTTTGAGTAATTACCAATAGTGTCCACTGCCTTTAGTGTTTATATACTGCCTGAGATCAGATTAGTTCTTGGGTACTACCTACTGGTAGTTCAATGAAAATTTTCGTATAGTGCCGAGTCTGACAAATTGGGTGACTGCCTATGTTCTGATAAGAACTTCTTTTGCGGAATGGATTTAGGGAAACAGGGAGAGACTATTTGTACTGACAAGCCCGCTATCGTTTGGAGACTTCTCTAGTCATCTTCAGGAGACTGCTCAAGTTTATTACCAAGATATGTGGACCAGACTCAGGCTGGAAGGTCAACACAGCCCGGGTCCAATTTCATAGAGTTGCTTAGAAGCAGAAATCTCTGCTTAGCAATAATGAGCAGGATACTAGTCACAAATTGTACACTTGGCGGGGCAGTTTGGCCGGTAACCTTGTTATAGTAAGCATAATGTTGTTGCGCTTAGATACTTTTTGTGCTTATAAGCAGCTCTATGAAGTTGGGCCCTCCTTTTTATGCAAATTCAACAAGAACTTCTCTGATCAGTGATTCGATGATCCAGTACGGCTTTGCTATCTTGACTGCCAGAAAGGTCCTTGAATGTACAAGGTCACATTTTTTGTAAACCGAACTTGTTTGATGGTTTTATGTTTATTTATATAACAGTACGATTTTTGTATATAATTTGAATACTGTCATTTGATATGGAGAAAAATAATTTTCGGTTTACCAAAAAGCAAAGTATTCCAGTCTCATTTTTTAAAACTTTATTATAGCGTGTTTATTTAGCTTTGGGGTGCGTTTGTGATAACAGATAATATTAATAACGTTTTGTTCAAAGTACTTGACAATAATGCTTATAGAAATGATACAGCACTCTAGACAAAGCTAAGAATGTAAACCTAATAAGTTCTATACCAGTACCAATTCACGGCGTTATTCCATAATGATGAGAGAGAAGAATTTTGTCTCCCAACAGTCGATTCAGGCGCAGATCTAGGGGTTGGTCGGGGGGGGGGGGGTAGACCCTCCCTGCTCCCCTTCCTTTTGACAAGTTTAAACGTGTGCCATCAACAAAATGGATCCGCATATGCGCCGGCTACATGTGGTACATGTTTATTGAAATTTAAATTAAGGATAAAATGCACTTGGCGTATGGGTACTCCTTGGGATGGGTTTGGGGGGGGGGGGGGGTGAGTGGATGATTTGCCCGAAATTTAATGTCGGATGGAAACACAAGAACCAAAATTCTAATACCGGATAAACTGTCTTTGTAATTGCTTTCTTCTTGCTGTGCCCGAAATTTCCCCACTATTTTCCTGAAATGGGAGGGCAGTTGCTCCCTGCCCCTGGGTCGTCCACATTATATGTGTATAAAAAACTCAACATTTTTCTTAAACATGTGAAACCAAGCATTGATTTTAATAAACATGAATAAAATTACACAGTGTTCAACGACCAGTGAATATGGAGATAAACTCACGCGCAGATAGACAATTGAACAGTTCAGCTCAAAATGAAAAAACTTCAATTTATTGGAGAAGCAGTTTCTTCGCATAATCTTGCACTATGGTGAAACCAAGTACATCGAGGTACAAACTGGTTCATGTTTAGATCACTGTCGTCACAAACAGACTGATCCGAAGTTGAATTCGTCACGTACATTTTCCCCCCACACGGCGTAGAAATTTCAACACCACGCGACCCCCGGGCACTTTGAATAATCTCTTCTTAAGCGCACAAATTTAATGAGCAAGCGCAGTGGTGATTCTCTGATGTGCAGGTCGCGTCGATCTGAAGTATTTTCTCCAAGCGGAGATCAGCTAAAAGTGATGTCCAATGATTGAATGTAGACTTAATTTTGGGTATGTTCCTGATGACTTTGTATGGAACTATGTTCTAACTAGTTTTTAAGAAGCCAGCTCCATTCCTTTACTTTTTTGAAAAGCATAATTTCTATAACAAGAGCATGATGCCAAGGTTTCTTTTCCATGGAAAGGACAAAATGTAATCCTTCCTCCATGCTTTTTCAAGCCTTGTTTGCTACAGCAGCTGTTAACATTAAGTGCAGCCCAATTAGCGCAAACCACCAGCGGAACAAACGCAAGGCCGAAGGTATGTCAACTATGCGGACCACATCAAGGGAGTGTGCTAGACTCTACTCAATGCTCGTACGGTAAACTGGAAGCCATTATTGTTGTCGTGTGTGGGGGGTTGTGCAGTTGGTTGCCTCATAAGGCCTTGACTAAAGGCTAAAGAGTGGTGAGTACGACACGAGGTTGGTCATGTCTGTCTCAGGTGCGAGGCCTGGGGGTCGAGGCGTATCTGTCTCCATCACAACACTGACAGTTTACCGGTGAGTGACTTCGGGAGACACATGTTGTTTGTGGTGAAGTTAACTTGTTGATGCTCTCTTCGCAGTGTCAAAAGTTTGTCCGCTTTCCCTTTTCCAGCATCCAGTGGAATTTACGGTGGATTTGTATTCAGTGTCAGTGCCGCTGTGAATGTGAATGTTGATGATAAATGTTTACGGCTTTATTTCACTCATGGGAATATTTCCAAAGCTTCTTGATTTACGACATAGCAACTTTTAGAAACAACACGATGTGCCTGCGCATTGCAGTCGTTTATCAACTTCAATATCGTGATGTTTGTCTTCAAAGCATCCAGCTAGGCTCCATCAACTGTTGATTGTCGAATGGTTTTATTAGTCTTGTGGCGACTCATTTTGGATGCATCTTCCTACGTTTTCCGAGTACCATTTTGTCTTCAAGAATCTCAATGGATTTATCATCTTCACCAATATTGGAATAACTATTTTGTCATCTGAAGTTTATCAAGCAAATCAAGAACACGTAGGTAAGCTAAAAAGAGGAAAAATAATATTATTTGAAGTCTTCAGAACGCCAAACAAAACATTACCCTTTTTAAAAGGCCAAGCTCATGTATTGTACATAATTATTTTTTTAACCAGCATCATATTTTCACAGTCAACAAATTAATTAGGACACCAAATGCTAATGTGTTTAGCTATTAATTCATATTTTGGACGGAAACCGCTTACGTTGCGACGAATTTGTTATTTTATCCATATAAAAAAAAGATAAATTTGAAGACGCGATATTCATGATATCTCATTTATTTGATATTTTCCCCTGTTGTGTGTGTACAACTATGTTGACAACAACTCTGAAATAGGAAAAGTTACAATACACTTTATGAATTATTTTCTCCACAATTGTTTTTAAATACCTGTAAGATTTAATTATTAAAGTTTAGAATGTTGCTGCATGATTTCACATAAGTAGTGATGCACACCGGATTGATAAAAACCTCGACCGTGTTTAATTCATTGTTTTGAATACATAAACTTCCCCAAGTCTTTTGGGGAACCCAAACTATCACAGTAACATGCGGTGATTGGTCGAGAACTCACAGCAAACCCGTGGTAGACTTGGAAACAAGTCTCCTGCTCCTCATTTATTTTGTTGATCGGGTTACACATCGTTCCGGGAGGTTGGAATCGCCATGAATGGCCCGATTATACGTCGAGGGGGCATTTTGACGTGCCATTCGTGGACACCGAGGGCAACACTGGATTGGGTTGGGAGGTAAACATGATGCTACCCGGATAGTATTCGGCAGGCAGGGGGGAATTTTTTAACAATAGGGATGCTTGAACCACTTGAACCTGATCTTGTACTTTTTTTCCGTAGAGAAAAGTTATTTTTAACTTCCAATGGAAACTCGTTTTGAAGCGAAATTATCTGCTGAACAATAAAATATGTTTTTCCCATGAATGTGTAGGGCCCTATGGGTTTTTATGGAGCATTTATTTAAAAAAATATAATTTATTGTAATTTTAAACCGCAACTATTTCAATCTCCAAAACAGTTTGTGAAGAGAGGAAGAAAATAATATTCATAGTAGGGGCTTCTTACTATAAGACCGTTTGATAATAATATAGGGCCTACTAACTAAACTTACTAAATAACTTTATTTTTGTGCACAATACTGATTGCAACTTCGGCTGTTCAGGTGCATAATGAAGCAACAAAAGATAAAACCACCTCATTTTTCAATAGCAATAAAAGCCACGTTATATAAGTATCTTGCTTGCAAATTTAAAACCATTTTTTCGGTTACGACAAAATATATGACTTAGTACCTCAAGACGTGACGTCACCAATGATGACAAACGACCTGTGCCAATAACGTGTTTATTCATGGTTGCGTCTTTTATTCACAACTTGTGGTACGTCGACACCCAATTGCAATTATTTGCTTCAATTTTGAATCGACTTGGGACTCCCGGTCGTAAGATGTCGGTATTTCGACTTGCATGCCCAGGTATTGTTGTCATTCACGACTGATGGGCAAAGTCACTGATTTTTGTTCATATTTAATAACTTTGGTGTGAATTGAATATTTACGAATCGGGGGCAGAATGTCGTGAATTTGTCACAAATATTGGCACCACTATTTGTGCACAAATCGTAAATATTTGCGTCAATATTCACGTCTTCGTGCACAGAAGTGAAATTTGTCGTAGATATTATTTGCCGATCAAAAAATGTAACCGCTACAACGATTGTGCGCCCTCTCTTGAGTAAAACATTTCTTAAACTTTTGGGTGATTGAAAAAGAGGGCGGGCTAACTGTTACCTGTTCCGATCTTGCTTTTTCTCAAATGATGTCAAATTATTCAAAAAATCTGTCTCATAAACAATATTTGTTGACCCAAACTGTTCATTGCTGTGCATCTGTATTACTTTGTTCATTTATGTCCAAATAACGACCATTATTATCATTATTATAATTCGTCTAAGCCATGCCCTGAATGCGCTTTTGTTTTGCAAAGAAACATTTGTGTTTGTTCATTTTACTATTGGAGCAAAGTGCAAATAGCTTTATGTTTTTGGGCCTAGTACACGAATAATAACTATTATATGATGATTTTTTCGTACCGGGATAATGACTGCATTTTAATGATAGGCATTATCATTGAGTAAGGGTAAAATCTATGATAGAAGTTAATTTGGCTCACTTTTCCCTACTTTTTTTCCCACATAATGTTCCCGGTTCAAATCCAACCCCAGTGCTTTAGGAGGGTGGTATTTACTGGATAATTAGTAATTGTTTGTCAAGCAAATTTTGTTTATCTGTCTTTAGCTTTTTTAGAGAGTCACTTTGTGCTTCGTGACCCCCGGTGCTGAATATTTCAGCAATATTGTATATTAGGTATTGGTTTTGCACCTTCATTATTTAATTTACTCTCTGAGCCTCACTGGAATTTGGCAAGGGGTGTTTTGGGTGCGTACTTGAAGTCATGGTGGGTATGCAAGTAGTTTACAACGGACGTGAAACAAACGTTTTAAAATAATTAGTCGCTTTATGCTAATTTTAAGAGTTACTTTACCTAATTATCCGAGGTCAAAGGTAATTTTAAAACGTTTCTTTCACGTCCGCTGCCAATTACTCACCATGATTACAAGTACACATCTAAAATACCCCCTTGCCAAATTTTGGTAAGTCACAAATGTAACAAAATCAACTTCAAAGATACAACATTACTGAAACATACTGCACCGGGGGTCACGAAGCACAAAGTGACTCTCTAAAAAAGCTAAAGACAGATAAAAACAATTTGCTTGACAATTTGTATTCCAGTAAATACCGCCCTCCTAAAGCACAGGGGTTGGATTCGAACTGCGAACATTATGCTGAAAAAGGTCGAGATTTGACTATATGATTTGATATAGATTTTCGGCTGATGGGCCTAATTCACGGGCCTCGAAATGCGTACGTCCGATGTTCAGACTAGGGACCAGTCTATGGTTCCGAATCTGACGACCGTTAGACTTAAAGAGCGCCCTCAACCAGGTAAATGCAGCAATTATTTATAAAGATAGGACCCCTGTCATTCACGAGCCTCGAAGTGTGACGGCAGATGTTCAGGCTAGGTTCGAGGCTCTTGAAATAACGCCAGAGACCGACCTCAATATCGGCGTGTATATTCACCTTTGACCTGCATTAATTTCACTATGGGTGCGTTCGTTTAGCTTCCTTGGGTCTACCCCGCGGTGCTACTCGGGTGAGCCCCTGACAAGAGCTAAACGAACGATCACATTCGCCCTCTCGTGGTGACGGCATGCACCTCAGGTCACCCCCAAGTAGGGCACTGGGGCTGACCCGGGTGAGCCCCGTCAAAGCTATTCGAACGTACCGGGACAGACCGGGGTCGACCCAGGGAAGCTAAACGAACGCACCCATAGAGACACGCACAAATTCTACATAATATTATACCAACATTTCATGCAAGTAAACCACATGCATGCATGAACGAAAAGTAAGCTTATCTGTGTTTTGATAGGTCATATGAGATGACCTTCGACCAATCAAAACAAACACAGCTACGGTAGCTTTTAGGCA
The DNA here is from genome assembly GCF_032118995.1 of Asterias amurensis. Lineage (NCBI taxonomy): Eukaryota > Metazoa > Echinodermata > Asteroidea > Forcipulatida > Asteriidae > Asterias > Asterias amurensis. The sequence continues at coordinate 20,053,537 of NC_092658.1, forward strand.
CTGCATTTTTCAATGATATCGTTGTATTCAATGTAATCAAGGGGGTATTTTGGGTGTGTACTTGAAGTTATGGTGAGCAAGTAACTTGCAGCGGTCGTGAAATAAACCTTTTAAAATAATTATTCGCTTCATGCAAATTTTAAGAGTTACTACACTTAACATTATGCGAGGTCAAAAGTGATTTTAAAACGTTTATTTTACGCCTGCTGCAAATTACTTGCACACCATGGCTACAAGTACACACCCAAAATACCCCTTTGCCAAATTTTGATGTGGTTACAAGTATTACAACAAATTTAATCACGTAGGTGCAAGACCAACACCTAAGATACAATATTGCTGAAATATTCAGCACCGGCAGTCACGAAGCACAAAGTGACTCTCTAAAAAATCTAAAGACAGAAAAACGAAAATGTTGAAGGGAAACGTCCCGTTCCGTAGTTATTTATTTTGTTATATTTTATTGTAAATCTTCAGACATACATAATAGTTACAAGGTGTACAGGGGCTGTCAAGGTTAAAACAAAAGTATAAAAACTGTCATCATAAGATGTGTAAAACCAGACCCCTGCCAACGATAAAAATATAATTATACAATATAAAAAAGAAAATTGCACTGAAACAAAACCAGACCATATGAAGTCCTTCTGAGTTTACTGTTTTGCCCCTGTTGACTGTGCCCTATTTTGTTGTACCTTAAATGGGGACTAGAGTATTGACATTTTCGCGTTATTCTTGGCAAACAATTTGTTTCCCGTTCCGTTTTCTATCTTTTTGAACATATTGACATATATAAAGCTCTTGGCAAAACAAAAATCAGCTTTATAAAATCATAAAACCAAACCTTAAATGCCGAAAATATTGACATCTTCATAACACCATCGCACCAGATTTTCATGACCAATGATAATGAAGTGCGCCCTCAATGAGTGCCTGTTCATTAACTCATCATTGTATGTATTTGCTTTTTACAGTTTGCCAAATAAATCAAACCAAATTTAAAAACAAAAGATGAAAACGAGTGGATGGCAAGGAATTCACCAATGATGTATTTAGTCCTCCTTAATTCAGGGCTCAGAGACCCGAATGGTATATATTCTGACAGGCAACAAATCTTCCTTGGCGCAACAAGTTACTCCAAAGAATGTCAGCAATGTTTCGGGTCAACCACCTGAGGGCGACAAATCACATTTATCATGTTTGAACATTGATCAAGAAGTCATAATGCCGAGTATTGGGTCATCTCACATTTCTTGTGAAACTAGATCCAGTGCACAATGCCATAATGCATAAACTATTTAGCTGTTCAGCAAAATTGATGCTTATCAGCAATTTTTTTCGTACAGCCAAACTAAACAGAGATTTTTGGTTGGGGTAAGCAGACATGTTCTCTGCTTATCAACTTGCAGTGCTTCAAACTTTTATGGAAATGTGCACAGGGTCAGATGCTATAAAAGCTGAAATTGCTTTAAAAAAAATGCCTTTGTTAGTCATCTGAGAGGACACAATGCTTCAATGGTGTTGTTTTTTTTCTTCATTATTTTCTTGCAAAGACCAATTAATTAAGCCCAAACTTTCACAGGCTTTATTTTGTGCATAAGTTGGCAGCCAGTCCACCTGAGGAGGATACCTGGGCCTTGACAATTACAAAAAGTATACCTTGCCTTAGCAATTTTCGGTTTTTGATACCTTTTTGCAATCATTATTGGCCCAAAGTGACGCAAGATGATTGAGTCTATCCCTTCCGTCATGGTCTGCCAAAAGCGTATATCTTTCCCCACATTTTTTTGAAGAGAAAAAGAAACAACAACAGCCTAAAACCTTGCATATTTCACCTGCGAGGCTATGTGAATTCAGCTCATTAACAACGATTTGCAAGACTAATATACAGTTTCCATCTCCATTTACAAACACAACTTCGCACCATTACACATTGTGAATCAGGGCTGAAGGTTCCAATGCCGGCAGCTCAACCGGGTCCAATTTCATAAAGCTGTAAAGCAGTAAATAATGCTTGACAACTTTCTTTGCTAAGCTAAAATTAAGTGGGGCACCAGCCACAACAATGAAAACTTGATGTAATTTTGGCTGGTAAAGCGAAACTATTATCTAGTTAGCAAGTTTGTTGTGCTTACAGGCTCCATGAAACTGGGCCCTGGTCACTAACGTCAAAGCTGTAGCCGATATTGGGCGAGTCAAGATGAAGTTTCAACCACTGTACAAATTTGCTGTAACGGATCCTCCATCGATCTGCCCGTGCCCCTGTTTGTTTCCCATAGGAGTTAACAAACAAAATGTTTTGGTTGAAAACCGAGTCGGCTTTCGGCCTAAACTTCAGACTTGTTTTGGTGGTTGCATACGTCATACAGTCTCAGGGATAATATACAAATTGCTTTAAAAAAAAGTATTACAGGAAAGCTGACGAAGTATGATCAACCGTTATAAACAAGAAATAAACAAACATGTTAAAATATGGACTGAATTTGTGATGTGAGTCCCAGGATGGGAAAGCTTTTAAAACCTTTGCAATTAAAAATTAAACTGTCAAAAGGTCAACATGGTCAATGCTCCTACAAGTAAGATCTTTGAAACAAACAGATAAAGATAAGGTTTACATAACAACTGAGTAATCTGATGATTATTCACTACCCCCACAAATTTCGATTCGAAAGGAATGTATACACGTTTTGTATTTGAAACACACTGTTTCAATATTACTAGTTTTAATATACCAAAAAAACTAACCTGTGGAAATTTCATTTCAATGAATTAGTGGTAGCGTTTTTTAAAGATAAATATTGCCGAACATCTTGAGCGGTTACGGTTGAATAAAATCAACATCTTTCCATGTTCTAAAAAACAATGTTATAAGATCTACCTGATTATGGAAACTTTCCCCCTGTTTATTGAATGTATATCCCTGTATTTTTCCCTGATTGTTGTAAACGCAATCTTCCTGATTGCAAGATGCAAATGTTGGCAGCTCTTCTCTTGAAAGCAATTATTCATAGACTTTGGAGGAACAAAATTCTATTTGTATTCTGCCAATAACTAAATTGCCCATGTTTTGTCTTTCCAGGTTACCATTGACATAAAACCTCACCACAAAGCATGCCAAGAAAGGAAAAAACAAGACCCACATTCTCTATGGAAAATCAGGTAGGAAACCATAATTTTCTGAATTAATTCTGTTATCAGAGGCTACTGTAACTGTATTAACTTACGAACAAGGAAAAACTAAACCGCGTCCTCGGTTGTGGTATGAATGAAATGGTGAATAAAAGGTCCAATAAAATGCAACCCATTTTTAGTGCATTTTATTGCAATCGATGTAATGTGATATCTTTTTTGGTTGAACTCTCATGTACTTGTGTAGAATTCTTGTACATTTGCCAGTTTTTTTACGGTCGTATTTAATTTGTGTTTTTACAAATTGTCACCAAGGATGTTTTATGATTTTACATTTAGACACGGACTCGAGCTTAAAGTTACAAACGTAATCACCATAAAGAAATATCAATTTGTAGTTAACCTTACCATAATGTTTATACTTCGTAAGTGGTACTTAACTCGTATAGTGGAAATGTAATTGCCATAAACAAGTTGCAAATTTGTTTGAAAATGTTCTTCAAACCCATCGAGCCTATAATACGAGGCAAGAATGAAGGCCTTCAGTAAATTTTTTTCGAAACGTTTGTGAAAAAGTACTTTGTTTTTTTAAAGCCGTGCTTAAATAGGTTTCAATTGCGAGCTATAAGTTGTTCAGCAATGTTATTCATTGTATATTTGGTTTGCGGCAACACCACGTGTGTATCTACTGCCACGGAGTAGATAATCGGAGGTTCGGGAGACTTCTCAGTTTTGAAAAGAACTGTCCTGCTTTTTAACTATTACCAGGGCGGATGGTATAGAAAATAGACTGGACTACTACTTTATTTTATAGGATCGTAATTAACTGTACTGCCGCGGAGTCAGCTCTGAATTGGTCTCAACGTTTCGACTAGCTTGCTCTAGTATGTTATTTATACATTTGATTAATACATCACTTTACTTTAGCCACAAGGCAACATTTTTCGTTTACTACACTACACTACAACACAGTACGACTATACTCCTCCTGAGGGATGTACTTATTGGAAGACCAGAGTGGGTGCGTTCGTTTAGCTTCCCGTGTCGACCCCGGTGCGTGGCGTTTTCATGTTCCAGGACGAACGTGCGCAGATAATTACTCACGTTCGTCCTTAGCCTTGCTCAAGGCAGTCGCATTATTCGCTCCGAAAAGACGCAGCTGTAAACCCACCCGCCGTATACCCTGTGCATGGTGTGTGCGATTACACCGAATGACCAACACGTATACACACTGTCACATCGCACGAATACTGTTCACACAAGTCATCGCACCCGTACACCACTAACCGCATGCGGAGGCCGTCAGGCCGACAGCCTTGTCGGATCTGTATCTTCCCGTTTTAATGTGTTGTATTGAAAAAATTCCAATAGTGGACGAAATTGGGGGGGGCTCGAGGATATGCTAGTATGCAGCTCATGAATATGTATATCGTTCGTCAGACCTATCAGACAACACAGGATGCGAGGCAAATGAATTATTCATTTTGACGTCCAATCACGCACTTCCCTTATCACGACCTTTGGACCCTATCAGGCCTCTGTGGTGGTGGTGTGTGAGGTAAACATGTCTCGTCTTTCGCGGGCATTATGGTAATGAGCTGACCGTGGGAACTCTTCGCTTATTATAGTAATGAGGTCAGTGGCTTCAACACAGATCCTACAAGGCTGTCGGCCTGACGGCCTCCGCATGCGGATAGTGTACGGGGGCATCGTGTCGTGCGATGTTACGCACAGTGAATACGGGTGGGTTTTACGCACAGTGAATACGGGTGGGTTTTTATACAGCGGCGGTCTTTTTTCGGAGTGAATAATTCGACTGCCTTGAGCAAGGCTAGTCCTGGAAGAAAACACCGCCACACACCGGGGTCGACCCAGGGAAGCTAAACGAACGCACCCATAGACAGATTATTAAAAACATTCTTTAAAATATACAAAAACAAATCAGCAATTCGTCGATACATATCGGGTAGCCTAAATGCATTCTTCCTCAAAATCAAAACGTGATAGACCTACAATCTCCTTGTAAAACTCGGGACAACATACCTCAGTCAAACTCAGTATTAATATTTCCTTTAAAACTTCCCACATACCCATTGTTTGACCTTTATCGTTTTTATTACGTGTCCTTACCTTACAAATTGAGTCACCCTTAAACTTCACGTTTAAGCCCTCACCTCTTGCCACCACCTTTACAATGGTACCATCAATGACCGGTGAGCAATAAAACAAGAGTGGGAAAGATATACAATCGCAACGGTTGAAAAGCCTTTAAAGGGGTGGCTATTGGTGTATAACTTGGCGTTGTGATTATTCCGATATAAATCCAAATGAACCGTTATTTTTTTAAGCAATACTGTACGTGGAAAGTTTGTTACAACTTTGTAAAGTTTCCACCGGACCCGGAGAATGCTTCTGCATGATTGCAATGTGTGCATAAATGGCATTAAATAAGACAACTTTTTAGGCCTATATGTAAGACATTTTTTTCTGATTTGTTTTTCTCGAAACTTGTTGTTTGTAAACAAAAGTTCAATAGCCGGAACAGACACTTCTCTGAAAAGTCTATTACTGTGTACATCAGGGATTGGAATAAATGAACTGCAACCGGCCATGATGCAACCATCAAACCTTGTTGGTGTATTCTTGGTGTGAGTAATTCACTTGTAAACTGATTATACATAGCAGTTCAGGCAAACCACAGTCAATCAGAGTCCAACAGTTTGGGTGCTGAGTTTAGTCACAATATTGCTGTTGGATTGGGGAGGATCCTAGCAAAATGACTCTATTAGTATTATAAGGAGTGTAATGTTACTCTTCTAGAAATATAATTGTACTTTTCTCAAAGACAAATGGTGTAATTTCCCTCTGTATCGTTTCTCGTTTATGAAACACGTTTCGGACAATTTGGTAAAGTGATTACCAAATATATATGAACTTTCCCTTTAAGGAGTCAGATGGAGATGAGACTGTATCTAGGTTAAGAGGTTGGTACCAAGCTGGTAATGGTCTCTAAATGAAGAGATACCGGCGCCGAATCTATCATCGAAACACACGCAATTACAACGAGGGCCCCGGACCTCTGCAAGTGTGTCTAGTCAGTTCAGTTTACGGCCTCAGTCAAGTTTATTGTCGGTTTTTTTCCTTCTTATTTTGTTGATAGGGGTGCGGTCATTATATTGTGGTTTAAAATAAAATAAAGAAATGAGACGAGAAGGCATGGGATTTATGGGTAAGGATCAAATTTTAAGGGGGTTGGTAATCGGTGAATCACATTGAGCACATGCTGGTATGTGGGAATGGAGGGGGGGGGGGGGGGCCTTGGTACAACTTACATTCGACGCGAAGATTATGAGATTTATGCATAATTCAGAGTTGAGTCCTGCACATTTATGTTCTCTGCCAAGTTCGCGTTTCATTTTCTCTCTGTATGCCTCTTTTCAATTTCAAAACAAACAATATTAAATAGCCAAAAACGACAGGACTATACTCTGTTTCTAAACCGCTGTTAGTTAAAACGGTTTATTTTTATCATCGTCGGCATCACCACCCACACCCAGCTAGTTGTAAACATGTGGCCAACTAACACTGTTTTAATAAGAATAGGCCTACTGTGTATGTATTCATACAACGCGTGTTATGATTGCTGTTTTCATCTTTGTCAATGCTCACTGTCTCTAACTGTCTCTTCAGATTTCCATTTATCCACACCTGGGTTAAGCGAAGCAATTAATGGTTAATCTTGCTCGGAGATTTTGTCATGACCGGGATTTGAACCCACACTTTTTATAATGGCTATGCCAACCAACATACATTTTTCACATTTTGTTGTACCGGTAATATAAAAGAAAGCCCCAAAAGGCAATTTTCTAATATGACTCATACTACCATTTTGCCAGAGAAATATATTCTTTCGGAGTTGATTTTTGTTGTTATGTGTTTGTTGTATTGACAGACCGACTGTTGATTTGGTTAATGGAACGTTTGTGGTTGGTAAACTTTCATTCACACTTTGTGCATGAATGATTTTTACTGTTGCTTTAAAAAGTTAATGTCTGGTGATAATTTACCTTATCATTTGTTGTAATTTCTGATTTACTCTGTGTTGATTGCCGACACACAAGTGTTTTTGTCAATGGTAGTTACGCTTTTCAAACTTTTGTCTTCGAAAATGTGGACTTTGTGACCGCGTTTTAGGCTTCAATGTATAGCAATATCGATAACATAGAGAGTTGGCGGCAGTTACTTATTCAACAAGGCGGTAATGTGTTTATTGCTGGCGGCAGTGTTTTGTGCAGTCTTCAATCGGACGGAACCAGATATTGACAACAAAGTTGTTGTTTATTTACGGTAAAGCTGCAACATCGGTACGTGAATTATGGTTTTCTGTCAACATTTCATAAAAACCAAGCTGCGAAACATTTACAATACACGTGTTCACGGTTGTTGTGTTGGACAATAATCTAACAAGGCTTCAAACACAAATTTTGAATTCCTAGCCCTGCGGTTGGTAAATAACTTGGTTTGGTGTATACTATATTTATAGTAATTTGTACAATAAAGGTAAACCATAACAATGGTCGAGGAGCAATAAATGTATTCAATTCAGGTATCACTGTATACAATAAACCCGTGAATAAGCTTGATGAGTATTCGAATCAAATGGTACCTGTCCGTTGGCTTCTGGGCGAAAGACAAAGCCCATTGGAAAAAGTATAAGGTTTTGGCTTTTGGGGATTTCCTTGGATAATTTTACGCTTTGCCTTTGTTTTCTGCTTTCGTTTATTTTTTTGCCATGTTCTTGTTGAGGTTTAGCCGAATACATTCAAATAAAGTCAAATCTGCACCATTTTGTCTGTAAAGTTGCTTGGCCCGTGTTTTTGCCGAAAGAATTTCTCTAAACGAAATTTAACAGATGCTACTGTTTCAAAACGAAAAACAGATTGGTTGATGGACGTGAGATAAGGTTGGGATCCGACAATAATTAGTATAAGTTTTGTTAAGACCACTTTTCATTGGCAAATTTGTTTGTTATTTTCTCGAATCTATAGTAGTAGCTAATATTGAGAATTACAAATAAATAACTTGCCAAAATCTGCAAAAATGGTTAATCCTTTTTTTATTTTTATAAGCAGCCCCATGCATGATTGACCCAGGTGAACATTTCTTCTACGATTTTTCGCATAGTTTTTTTTGCCGCGTATGTACAACAGGTGCGTTGTGTAAAGTGTAAAATTTGTTGAAATTGATCTCTCAACAAACCAGTCCAACTGCATTAGGCCCAGAGTTTTGTTTGGGTTAAGTCCTTCACAAGTTGACACCCATTCTAAATGCCCCTGGTTTAGAAAATAAGCTAACACTTCGAAAGGAAAACAAACTATTTAACAACCCTCACGTTTACTTCTCTGTCATGCAGTACGAAGATTGATTGGTAATGATAAATTTAAAAACTGGGTTTGTATTATGTAAAAAATATATATATCAAGTTTAAAAAAACCTACCACAAGTTCGACTTTTGAGGTGAAAATAAATGTCCCAAATCAATTTCACGTCAACACATTTTCTGCAAGTGTAAACAGCGACACTGCTAATGACAAGTTTCGGTGTAAAACTCCTCGCATTTTTCGGTCATAAATTTCAGCCATTTTGTAAACAAAATTCTCTTTGCGGACTAGAGCTACCGATAACATTACGATGCATATGGGTTTTGCATTCGGGTGCCGAGAGATGAAATATCTCATCTAGGATTGAAGAACGATGTTAGAGGTTGAAATTTCAGAAATGCGGTTTGTGAAAAAATAAAAAATAGGTCGTTGGTAACGTGCAGGAGTGCCCTACTTGTATGAGGGCATTCTGCAACACAATGTAGAAAACAGAAATATAAAAGCTAATGGAATTTACATATTTAAAAACAGTCATTAAAGATATCGACCTAATTCAAAACAGGCACAATGAACTGCGTTTGAAGAAAATGTCGTGTCTGCCTTGTCAGGACGGACTACAAAATGTCTTTCTTAAAGTATGGTTTTAGTCAAAGTTGATGACTGATCGACTTGTAATCGATTGGAGATGAACAGCCATTGCAGTTGATGTGTTGTACCAATGAGTTGATGTGTTGTATCGTCACCGTTGAATACCGGTATCTTCTCAGTTTGTCAGTGGTAAATGATAGAGGGCGGGCTTTGGTGTCCCCATCAGATTGTCGTTTTAACACAGTGACCACAGTGACTAATAAATTGCAATTTCTTAGATGTTTCACCAAGTAGTCTATTACTATTTTTTGATCGTATTATGTACGAACAGCATGACAGTGAATGTCATTATTAGATGATCGGTCGACAAACTTGCAATTCAAGATTTGTGTTGCAATTGTTTTCATTTAATTCACCCAATGTGATTGTGACTGCGTTTAAAAACACTTAGGGGTGCCATTTTAAAAGAAAAGTAAACAAACTTAACTTGCTGTCAGACAAGCCAAAGCACATCCATATATGAAATCTTCCGGGTCTAAATTGACCCGGATTCGGTTTCCGTTGGGCCTGACGATTTTCAGAGTCAGTATGATCCACAATCGGTGTTTAAACAACCCATAAATTGGTCAAACCGACGAGAATCATAGTTAAAACCCCACTTGTTAACCATTGTCATGTCCAAGTCAGCCTGACCCAAGTGAGTCAGCCCCCCTTGGAACCGATTAATACTGAACCGGAAGTTGTTTGGACATTCTCAACAAGCTCAAACCTATCCAGAACTATGTTAAAAACAACACCACTGCATAAAAGTGAAAAGGACAGGTAAACTGAAGAGATGTGTATGTCATTCGCAACGATTCACTGTTAATGTGGTGCAATGCACCAAGCACAGACAAACCATACATGAACTATGTTGAAAAGCAACACTGCAGATAAGCGTGAAATGGACAGGTAAACTTAATAGGTGTGCCAACCCACTTTCCATCTTAGTTGAAGTGCTAACTTCCTTTTTTGTGTTTAAATCAATGAAGCTAAACTTCTTGGAAATCCCGGATCATTCTACGTATGTACACACAGCCATTGACCAAGAACATACAGTTATTACATGTAACTGTGTTTAAGAATGAGACGCGGTTTAAAAAAGACTGCTATATTCCTAAAGGATTACCATGCACGATAATGTAATGACAACAATAGTAGAGAAAACTTGTGCCTGTTGGCACACTAGATTAACACCGAACCCAAACAATCAGCCCAACAATACCACCCATAACAATAAGGCATAGCTTCCTGATAGCTCACCACACAGCAATGTAATCAAACCACACAATAGCCGAGCAAGCACTATTGAATAACCCCCGACAATAGGTAATAACTCTGGTACACAAAAGGCAGCCATTTTTAACTTGCAAAGCTTCTGTAATAACCCATTGTGATTCCCTCAGTCTTCCATTGTGTTCGAGGACACTGGGATAACAAAGCAAGTGTCTTGTAGATTATGACTTTATTTCATGTGTGTACATAACTGTCCAAGTAGAACATCCTTCCCAAGAGTTTTTCCCCCCGTGTATTTACCAACTTGTTGAGAGTGTATTGTGGGGTGGATTTCGGAGGCACCAAATTGTTTGATGGATGACCCATTCAGAACTGACAGAGCTTGACAGCTTATTTCATTGTTGATGTGGACTTATTTGACATTGCTATGGGTCAAGGAATACTGGTTTGTTCAGTTATGATATCGAGCTTTCATAATTTTTAAACTCACTTTTCTACAAGTGTTACTTTTCAAATAACTTGTGTACAGGCCTTATAGTAATCTCATGACACAGAGATTCATGTTCAATTCGGTGTCATGTACAGTTGTACATAATGGAGAAAAGGGCAGTAGTGAATATTACCTTTAAAGGAACTGGTAATCTCAAAATAGTTGTTAGCATAAAAACGTACTTCGTAACGATCAATGGAGAGCTGTTGATAGTATTAAACATTGTGAGAAACGGCTCCCAATTTCTCACTTGAATATTGGAAAGACTTCAGACCTGATGCCCTTTAAGGCATCTGAAAGAACACCATTTTGTGCAACAAGGGTGTTTTCTATTACTATTCTCTTGCAACTTCGATGACCAAATTGAGTCGAATTGTTCAAAAATGTGTTCCTTATTGCATGTTGGGAAGTGAGAACACTGATCTTTGACATTGTGTCCATTGCCTTTAACGGCTACCTGTGCCTGTACTCAGCCCTTTAACAACAACAACAAGACCCCCTTCGGGCCCTCTCAGTGACTTGATCAGGGCCATATATAATACAGGGGTTGGGAGGGGGGGGGGGGAATGGAGTACCTGAAGTATAAAATTAAATTCAACAAGCATTATTCAGCGAACATGATCCCATCACATTCAGCGTTTACAAAGTCAATGTGCCTGGAACGACGGGGCACACAAACTCTCTCACCCTGTACTTGGCTGGGAGAGAAGAAGAACAAACTATTTGCTCTTTTTGCTTGAAGTGGTTTTATGTAATGAAGTATTAGCCATTGAGGCACTTGACAGGAACGTTGTTCAATAGTTGTTAAGCACCTGAACTGGAAAGGTTGAAGCAGGCCTACATAATAAGTGCATTTCACTGCTATTTTGTCATGATGGATGATTTCCGGCTGAAATGTCCTTTTTATCGGTAGCCATGGCAACGGAAGTATGCAGTATTATGTAGGTCTTGTAATAAAAACAATCTTTTGTAGACCTAAGACCTGAACTTGAAATGGAGTCCAAAAGCTGCTTCTAAGCACAGAAAAATAGCTGAGCATAGAACGATTGTGCTTAGCAGAAGCAGCAGGTTACCAGCCAAAATACCTTGATCCCGGTTGCAACTGGTTTCCTTCCAACCAGCTCTTGGCACAGAGCCCAACTTCATAAACCCCGTGGTAAGCACAAAAAACTTCCTAATCACAGACAAATCTTACTCAACAGAAGTTTTTCTCAATGACAATTTACGTTAGGGGCAAGGTCATTGTACATGACGTAATGTAGGTTGTATGTAAAGTGTAAATCAAAGTTCAAAACACATGCATCTTTCTCGATCAATGAAACACGGTAACCGCATAATAGTTTGAAGAATGTGACTTGAAAACCAGGTCAGTTATTTGACATAACTGACGCCTTTGAAAACCAGCGATGTACAAAATGTACAAATCACTAAGTGCAATCACAAAAGTACAATCACTTTATGGAACTATTTTGTTTGAATGTTTTTTTTTGGTTAGAATTTCAAGCTGTATGAACATAACAGGTCCATATTTCTATATAAAAATCACAATAACGACACTCGTGACGTCTGAAATTTTCCACGAAAACTAGAGGCTTAGAGTGAACGCATTGAGTTTAAAAAAATCTAGATTTTTTTAGGCTAATGCATCGCGCCTTTGTATTCATGTTTTTATAAGGTTTTACTTATCCCAACCCAATTTTGCATCGTCCTCTTTATTTATGATATAGTTCTTGAAAACGAAAAATTGACCGGTTTAATTCATAATTTGTAAGGCAAGAACCCAACCAATGATTTGCACCAACTCCATAATGTATCTTTAAAAAAACACTCAAGAATTGGTATCTCAAGTCTTGAAGATTCACTTTGAGCAAAAAGACTTTGCTGTTGCATTTTTCTTCTTCTGTGATGGCAGTCTTTCAAGTGTTTCTTAAATTTCACTCGATTGACCTTTCTTACTGTGTTCCTTTAAATAACTAACATCGCTGACATCATAGAGAAAGGACCACATGAAACCATCCCTGAAGATGTACTTTCCACACGGACGGACACCCACCGAAACCCCCCAATACGCAGCTTCTCACTTGTCCGTGTGTTGAGTGAATCTTTCAGTGGTCACAGCACCGCATCCCCGCTGCTTGCCTCCCCAGGTGAATCGCTTCAGCCCCAGGCCAGGGTCAGGGGTTGGGGTCAGGGGTCGGACCTATTTCCCCTTCTATTTCCTACAAAGCGGAGGTAATTTGCATTAGTGGAATAAGGTAATTGGCCAGGGGATTCTTTACTGGATGGGTTTTCGTCCAAGTTTCTTTTTGGGGGTAAAATGAGCTGCCATATCGAAAAGCCCTTTGGCAAAAGTTATCCGAGTAAATTGCTGGGAAATTTGCGCAGGGAGAGTGCCAATTGTACTTATATTGCCTCGTTGGTGGTAGAATTTAGGAAACACTGTCTGGAAGTTTACTGTAACATGCTCAGTTTGTTGAAACCAGGTGTTTCAGTGTGATTTTCATTTTAGATTTGCTGTATTCTTCTGATGAATACACACTCTATAGAAAAGATAGATAGGGTTTCGGAAAGGTGCTGGCATAGTGGCCTGTTTATTTTCTCAGTAATTGTTAAAAAAAAAAAAAAAATTTAAAACCATCTTTCCGTTTTCTGAAGCTGTAGAATGTCTATAGTTCAGAACTTTCACAAGTAAGGAAGTTTATTTAATGGCAGCAAACCTTGTTTATCAAAATATTTGAAAATAATCTTTCCAAAAAGAAGATAAGGTTGAGAAAAGAAGTATCCAGTTGAAAATTATATCAACACTCAGGAATGTCAATTTCAGTCAAATTTATTGAAGCATGATACATTATCGGTACATCTGTTACCTTTTCAGATGAGTTGTCTTAACTGGCGAAAATAATTAAGCTTTGCCATGCCAATAGCAATGACACCAAAGCATAACTGCCTGGACTACTATAGTATTGTTTTAACATTTGTAAACTTGGTTGGCTCTGTCCTTAATATATGGTTGGTTGGATATTCTGTTTGCAATACATGATGAAGTTGTCTTGTGTCTCTGGTGCCGATATCAGTCAAGAGCATGGACCCTCCATGGAGCATGGAATGTCACTATAAAGGTTTCCGTCAGAACCAGAAAAACTTCATCTGTGTCTTTTAAAACTCCTGGGTATGCGACCATATGGCGTGCTCTGGTTTAACATCTTAAACGGAGTCTTGAAGATTCACAGCGAACGTCAAGACTTGCTGTTGCCTTTTTTTGCTGGAAAAAGTAAAATGGTCGATCAGTCTAATGAGTTCAACTTTGACCCTTTCAACTTTGAAATGTTGTTAGATTTCTCTTGCTTGGCCTTCTAGAGTCACTGTCTTCTTCAATGATGACACCTGTGAGAGACTGATGGAGGATTCCAGTGAAAGCCCACCCAGTTTATAATATATGAAATGAATGAGTGGATGAGTTTACAGTTGGCAATATAATGTGTATGTTGATTGAGCTTAATACGTCAAGTGTTCTGATCATTTGGGCCTTTTCCAAACCCCGGCTTCATAGGCTTCCAGCTCCGGCTTGGGCTCTTCAGCAAGCTTGGGGTAGTATACATTCCGCATTGTGTTTCCACAACATTAAATACAGGGAGCCGTAGACAGGGCCATGGGCCAAAGTTTTGAACACCCCCACCCCCCATCAACTGATGATCGATGGCAAAATTAATGTGAAAAGTCTATGTCATAATTATCTGACCTTCCATTGTGTGAGATGGGAGGGGTGAGGGGAAGGGTGGCCCTCGTCTGGATAGGTACAAACGTTGCCCTCCCTCACCCTCTCAACTTTAGCCCCTGACCCTAAACAGTCTAGCTTTGATACTCATTGCATTTGAGAGCCCATTAATTGTGAGAGGTGCTTTAAAGTAGGCCTATATTGGAGGCTGATTATGCGGGAACTTCATGGCCCAAATAAAAGTTCCCCACTCTGCATATTTTATATCATGCCTCCATGCATGATTTACTCATCATGGGTGGTGTTGGCGATCAAGGGACAGGCAGTTCACCACACGGTTCAATATCGTATTGGATTATTGTGTCCTTCGACTTTTGTGTGGTCCAAGCATATTGGTCCAATGCCCAACCTAGTTTTAAAGAGCTCTTGATTGTCACTTCTGATTAGCCATCTTAATTGCGACAATTGAGCAATTAGCAAAGGTAATAGATTAGCAAGTTTCTGGGCCATATACCTATACCATGAGGCCACAAGTCGGCAAGCTGTGCTAGATGTAGACTACTGATAAGAGAGGGTTGTTGAGGGGGTGTGGGAGGGAAATACAAGAAGCAAAATGCTAGGGATCTCTCAAGGGTGTATATGGCTATAAAACGGCACCCAACGCCACCATGGTGGAAAGAAAACACATACTGACACCAGCAGAAGTACCTTGAGGATTAAAGGAGCATTCGCTACTGTGGGGAATTTCCATCCAGAAATGAACTAAAGAGAAAGTACTTTTCTTTATGATTAAACATGAATTGTTTGATTAAACATGAAGTGTTTGAAGTGTTTTGTAACTAGTATTGGTTCATGGTTTCGTTTAAAGCGAATTCCGTTGAGGTTTGAGGAGCATCACGGAGAAAAGCACCAGAGCAATTAAAGTGAATATAATCAAAGTTTACTTCTTTTTTTAACACTTGTTCACTCATTTTTTTTTCTTGAGCTTCTTACAACCCTCCCCCCTCCAAAAAAACAAAAAACAAAAAACAACTTGTATGTAGTATCAACATTTTTAACAGCCAACACTAAATATGTTGACGATTTACTTTTGAAAGTTACACATAAAAGCTAACACTTTAACATCAAAGTTCTCAGATTCCTGAAACCTTAGATCTGTCTTTCATTCCTCGAGTACAAAAATCCACGGCTTCTTTAAGTTTTATCCGACACTTTGCTTTGAGAGGTCACCCTCTTCCTTTAAGGACCAATCACCAGAGACTTCATTATAGACCACAGTGAATCTGAGAGCCACTTTCCGCCAGATAAAATAAACAAAGTGGACCAACCCTGCCACCCATTATTGCAGCAAATGACCACTCTGGGATTTACAGCAGTTGGGGTTGCCAAATAGCCGAAATAGGAAGTTGAGAGACCTATTACATGTTTATTTACAAATGGCTGGGGTAAACTGATTTCCTATTGACCAGAGAACTCCAAGGGCAAATCCGAGAAATATATAAAAGAAAGAAAACAAAATGCTGACACAGGAGGGTGTGCTGTACAACTTTTCAACGGTTCTTAATAAAGGCCCCCCCCCCCCATCAAATTCCTTCCGCAGAGTCACTGCAAGTTGTTAAAGAAACATCTTAAAACTGTCCTGTTGAATGGTTGATTGCCATGAACCAACTGTCTTTCCCAATTATGAGTGCTTATACTCTGGTTAAAGGGAAGGTACACGTTTGGTAGTTACTCAATACAAATATTAACTTACTCAAAACAAATAAAAACTGACTTGGTAACGAGCATTGGAGAGCTGTTGATAGTATAAAACATTGTTGGAAACAACTCCCTCTGAAGTAACGTAGTTTTTGAGAAAGAGGTAATTTCTCACTAAAATAATAAAGGACTTCTAGCTAGAAGTCTTTTATTCCCATCTGAAAGCACACAAATTCGTCCAACAAGGGTGTTTTTTCTTTCATCATTTTCTCGCAGCTTTGATGACCGATTGAGCGCAAATTTTCACAGGCTTGTTATTTTATGCTTATGATGGGATACACCAAGTGAGAAGACTGGTCTTTGACAATTCCCAAACGTGTACCTTCCCTTTAAGCTCTGTGGTACCATGTCGGTACCTAGTAGAGCGCTCTATACCCACGTGTATTTTGTATTTATTAGTAAAGGTGTTTACATGATTTGTAAGAATCGAACAGAACCATTGTCTGATTCTGCACAGGAGATAAAGACATGGTACACAAATTATAAGTTCTGATTTAAATGTTTGTTATTGTTTCCTTTTCTTTTTCTTGAGGCATGGAACCTGTGTCGTGTTTATATAGATAGCTCCACGATTTGATATCTCTTAAACACACCCTTTCACTATGGGAAATAAACAGTGAGAAAAGAAAAGTGTACACCAAATGTATTGGGCCGTAAAACTCCCCACAGATTAATTAGAAATGGACAGTGATACCTCCAAGTTGCTTCTTATTTTAGCTCAGCCTAAGGTGAAACAGGTACCGAAGGGTGTTGTTTGGGGTTAATCAGCCAAAATTAGTGTGTATGTTAGCATCTATTTATGGCCACAGCAAGAATAACAATTGTAAACTAAACTTCTATTTACAGCTGGACGGTGCTATGTTTAGAAACAGATCACGAAGCACTGGCTGTAAATTTGTTTATGAAAAAAACCTGTTGATGTGAGGTATAACAAAAAGCAGGATTGAAAATCACTCGAAAGACAAGATTTGAACTTTGGAACATAATAGTTATGTTGTCATAACTATCAATAGCCACTGAGGTAATTATTGGTCTTTATGATCTCGGGGAAAACCATTGACGTGTACATTACTCGCATAACCCATAAAAGAGATATCTCTACATATCCTAATAAATAAAAATAAATGTTTGACATTAAAAATCACCTGATATATTTAGGCCCTTTATTGTTTACAAATAATAAATAGCACTGCATTTTGAGCCTGAACATCTTTATTATTGATGAAGAAACGGTTGACCAAGAAACTAGATATGTTTATCGCTTGTACTTAGCAGTCATAATTATGTGGGAGATATAAGTCATAAGTTTATGAAATAAAAATATGAGGGTTTTTCTCCCATTTCCCATGAACGCTTCTGTACCAAAATATGATGTTACCTTACCTTAAAGTTATAACAATTGTTACACAATTGTGGGTATGTTTGTTTCTATTTCTCATAACTTGTTTATTTGTTCACACTTTCACTTTGCTGCAATGGTTTTTAACACTAACTCGACACATTGCATCGCACACGATAAGATCAGAGATCAAAAAAGACCAAAGACTCCGCGGTGCAAGAGGGGCTTTCTTGATATCATTGTGCGATATGAAATCATAAATTTCAAAAACATAAATTTACATTTTTATCTCTCATTCCAAACATCGACCCCGATATAAACGACAAGATGTCGTGACAACTCTCTGCTATCGAAGACGTCTCAGATCACTGCCCGGGTGATTTATACACCAGCAAGTGTTCTCAAGATTGGCTCAGAAAAACTAGGAGTTTAGCATTATAAAGACCAGTGTTTAAAGGCAAAGTTTCCGTTTGGTTTTTGAAACAGTTCGATTGTTTAAATCCTATTTGAATGAAGATAACAATCAAACTTACCCGTGGAAATGTCATTTCAAAAGGTGGTAGTATTTTTGAGATATTGCGAAAAATCTGGAGAGGTTATGTCCACGCAGTAGAATAAACCGTTTTTTAAAATACACTTTCTGAGAAACGTTTCATGCAGAAACGTTTCTCTTTCAGATTCAATTGTTGTTGAAATTTCTGTCTCTAAAACCACATTCCTTTTCGAAAGACTTATGTTTCAATGTTATACACTATCAAAAGTTGCAGTGTTTCTTAGTATGGTCAATAATTTTTGGACCAAACCAAAAGGTAAACAATACTGCGATAATACAATCCCTTTAACTTTATAATACTGGCCGGGTTTGGAGTACACCAGCAGTGTGGTATCATCAGAAAAAGTACACTTGCACCTAATTGTCCCCCTGTCCTCATCGACATTGTGCACGGACTCATTTTTATGACAGATATGACACAACATACAAACCTTTGTATGTAATTTACGAACTTGCTGATTTTTCAAAAGCGAAAGTGGTTCAGGTGACCGTTGATTGAGCCCAACATTATGAGGTGAAAAGTTCTAGCATAGTTCACCTCTGTGAAAAGAAACACAATTCAGCAAAAAAAAGCTCAATCTTGGTTGGTTTGCTCAAAAAAGGCTCAAAATGAGATACGACACGTGATTGGGAGGGGTCAGTTCGTTTTGGTTTGAGTTATCGTATAATCGTCCTCGTTTTAATAATTGTTAACGGTTTACGGTTTAAAACCAATGAGAGAGCACTGGAGGGGAGCTGTTGATGGTATAAACATTGTTATAAACGACTCCATTTATAGTTTTATTTAGAAAAAGAGGTAATTTTCACCCAAAAAGTTCTTCAGGCAGGAAGGCTTTCTTATTCATCCACACAAATACATGTATGTGCTTTTCAATTGTTTTCAATTTTGATGACCAATTGTGATTATAGTTCACAGTTTTGTTTTTTATGCAAAGGTTGGATATACCACGTGAATTCTCGACTCTGACAATTAAAAAGAAATGTACCCTGCCTTTAACACATTTGACAGTCCTTTTTAACCAAGATGGAAGCTGAGTTATGAAGCTGAGACAAGATATATCATCCATGTTGAAGCTCTGATATTATCATTTCATTTTTTCCGACCACTTCTGAAAATATACCATATTGAGAAAGTCCCACTGGGTCGAGATTTGAGATGCAGGATGATTTGCAGTATTGCGCCAGTAGTGCAAAAAACATTGACTTTGCCATGTTGACGCTGTGCCAAAGAAAACTGTGGTAGCCCCGTTGCCGCCAATCGTGCCCAGAATTATTTCTGACTGAAATATTGACATTTTTCTAATGTTTGTGTTTAGATCAACTGCTTTTTATATTTCCTGAACATGGAACTACGATGACATCTGTATTATGCTGGACTTCACAAAGAGTTATAGGGCTAGTCTTATCTCGAGTTAGGACGAGTTAGTTAGGACGAGCTACTCGCCCTAAATATACCACGTTCTTATAAGGACTATCTTTGTGAAATCGACCCCTGGTACTATTTTTCACGAAAAGTGTGCCCCTAAAATGTTACCGCTCTCATTCTCAAGATAAACTTTAATTTTCTTGCAAACTGATTGTTTCTCTCTCACTTTATTAAGGAAGAGATATTGCACTTTCCCTTTAAGGTCACCCAAACACCCCTCGCTCCCCTAGAATTTACTGGCCCGGTTACCTCTCTTGGCACTGTTTGGAAAGCGTTTTTGAGTTGTGCTGGCAGATGGGCCCAGGACGCCTTTCATCCCCTCGTCTCAAGAGATCGCTATATAAACTCCTCCTTCCGACTAAGTCAACTCGCCTCTGCTTTCTTTAGCTTCGGAGAGGATTTTCACCAGCACTTTTAGAGAGTATCTCAGGGTTATTGTTTAAAACTTTGGGCTTTGGTTTATTCTCTTGGCTCCACTGGGAGCAACTTGTTTAAAGGAGGACTCTTAGTCTCTTCTTGAATTGAAACATTCTCAACCTTTTTTTATGTTAACCGCTGAAACTATAAGTAGAACCGCTCTGACCTCCTACTTAAAAAGGTTTAACATAACTTTTGCCGTCTTTTGGTACAAATCTGCGAAACTCTGTTCAGCGTTCTCCACAACAGTGGTCCGCTGGCCAAATGCTATGTTAAAATACTACCTATTTTATGACCAACAGTCAAAGTTCATTAAAACTGATCCGGCTCCTAGCTAATTCAATGTCGAAAAGCTTCCCTATCTCATTTGAAGTATGGGTTAGAAAACTGACGGACCAGTGAAAAAGTTGGTTCTGCTGAACAGTCTCTAAAGAAGGTTTAGTGCAAAAAATGGTTTATTGGGTCCATCTCACAGTGACTCCAAACTGTCTCGAAAGAGGTGCAGTTGTCATTAAAAAGAAGAAAAGGCACAACCCATTTCGCAAATTGACCTCCAAGTTGTACCTATTTTGGTGTGTAACTGTGTAAACAGTCTACAAATCTTTTGTAAAACACGATTGCGTTTCCGAAGAATTCATTCTGAAGACCACGATCCAACTTATTTTGGTGACGTTGCGAGTTTGTAAAATGTTAGGCCTATGTATAGTGTAGGCCTATAACACTCCATTGGGCTTAGACCTACAGGGATACTTCTTCAAGGGCCCTGCTCCTAATACTGCAGCATGAGTGAGACCAGATAAAAGTTCTTTGGTGACGTGTGGATCATGAGTGAAGATAACCTTGCATCTTTTAAAATGAACATAAAGCCGAAGTTTTCAATATAGGAGTGATCAAGTTGTTTTGGTATGGACGGTTTTATAGACTGGATTTTTTGGACTGCTATTAACTTCGATGCAACCAAATGTTCAAGTTAAACATTTAAGGAGTAACGTATGAAACCTGTCTCAGTCTGCAAGAACGACGCTTTACTTCACTATCGCTGGGCCCTCTGTTTCAGCATGGATACCTCCATGGTTTCAGAGAATGACCAGTTTCAAACCAGTTTCGTGAACAAGTCATGCGCTAGTTTCCCATTACTTATCGTATAGTGGTTGGTACTTTTTATCTAAGGACCTTTCCTTTCAAATTAGCAATGTAAGAGTTTTTATTAATACCAGAGCGGTTATAATAGTATTATGTAGGTTTGTCTCCATCATAGGTCCAGTGGTGTACCTACCCTTTAAGGGATGGGGTCAATGGAGGTCATGAGGGGGTACCGTGAGTGATTGTTGACCCACCAGTGTGCCTGTGTTTGGACGACCATCGGATTCTGATCCTCTTGTATTGATTCTCAGCTCAAGTTGCATTTGATTCTGTTACATTTTGCACTGAGTGAGGTCTGGGTTGTTAACACTGTATCTTTTTTTGGAAATGAAGGCAACATGAATGTTATAAATTTTGAATTTGGGTTTATCTTTGATCTTCTGCGGTATGTCCGGTTGCATTTGATTCTGTTACATTTTTGAACTCATGTGGGGTCTGGGGTTGTTTAATAATACTGTATCCATTCTAGAAACGTTCATGGATGTTCCACAACCCCAACATGAACCCCAAACCCAACCCCAGATTCTTACTTGTAAATAACACGAATGTCACTCCCTGAAAATACTCAAGAATGCTATCCATCTCTTCAACTCCCCATTCACCAACAGTCCAATAACAAAGTACATTCGGGCAGTTATTTTAAAACGCTGAAAATGGTGGGCTCAAAATGTTTGTTTCGTAACATCAAAGAGAAAGGGTAACACTCATTGTCGGCCTTCTGACCCTCATGCCCTGATCCCGTATGCCAAATGCACGAGAAAAAGTCACTTAAGTACTTTACAGCAAAGCAAAGTACAGACTCCGTAATTTATTTGATTGCCTGCATCCGCAACAAGTTGACTATCTCCCACCGTACCCTGCCCCCCCCCCCCCCAACCCGAAAAAAAAATATAAAAAAATCACCAAACCACTTGCAAAACCTAAGTTTGAATAATGGCCGCCTAATGGGATTTTGCACCGGATACAAAAGGGCCCGAGACTCAAGGGGATTGTATATCAGCTCTTTCATGTTCAAACATCCCCTCAAGTTGAAACAGCCGCAATTTGTAGGCACTTTAGAGGTGGACTATACCTTTAGCACACACGTCATTATACCCAAGTCATCGAGAACCAGGTTTTTTTTATTGCCGTAATCAGTATTAAGTGTCGTTTCTATGTTTTCTGACTAATTCAAAGCTAAGTTGGGATCAAACTGGGTCAGGCTAGACCAGAGTCCGCCACTTGACATTATTTGGCCCTGCATTAAAGGCGTGCTGGTATTACTTCTGTTTGGTAATTGGGGGGGGGGGGGGGGGGGCAATATGTTTGTCTTTATACCGTAATAGCTAGTTTCTTAGTGTTGAAATAGAACAGGATATCGTTGAATTGAATACATGTCGCAAACTCTTTAAGTTGTTAAAACTAGATTTTGCTTGGCAAGCCAGGGAGCTGTTTATGTTTGTTGTTGATTTTGTTGTTGTCCAGTGTTAAAAAACAAACAAACAAACAAACAAACAAACCAACATTATACAAACAAACAAACAAAGGCAAAACAAACCGCACTTCTACATTTTACGTTGTTTTTATATAACATGGGTTCCTGTGTTCACAGACTACGTTGAGACTGCGTAAATTAACTATTCAAGAGAGGTTTGCAATATCACCATGTGAATATCTGTTGATTGAATGGCTATGAGTAAATGACATGATTAAATCCAGTCTTCCAAAACCAACTTGGCACACGGAGGCAGCCACTCAATGAACTTTGGAACTTCTAAGTGATGTGACATGCCTGGTATAGCAGTCATGTTGCTCTGATGTTAAGTTCTTAGAATGGTTCAAGTGGGCCTTCTTGTAAACCTGCTGGTCTCAAAAATCTATTTTTAGTTTAGGATACGTGAAATAGAATGAATTTGAAGGTCAAGGAAGGTACAAGAAGTAGGCAAATTCCAAAATTAAAACGCATCAGCTTAAGTATCAAGTTTGTACTGCTATCAGGTGTATGGAGGATAGGCATATTTAAAGTGTGATTAATTATTGATTCGGGCAGGCCATACTACTGAGGGTAGTTTGGTTAATAAGTCCATATTATAAAGTAGCTATTTAAAAGTAGCTAATTTTATAATGATCTTTCGAGTCAAACCAGCCAAAAGTTTGACCTATAGCATAATAGTGTAACTCTATGCCTATAGCATCTTTAACATTCTTGTGCCTTTAATTCCATTGAGGTCTTACGGGTAAGTCTGTTAAATTTCCGTTCGCTTTGCCATTGGTTTATGTTCATGTTGCAGCTTTCTTTGTCACATTTTCATACTTTTTCTAAATATTTGTGATTTATTCTTGGAATGTCACTTGAGAATTAAGTAAATGTGCGTACGAGACTCGTTCCTTTTCATTATCACTGATTATGCGTCAGTGACATTCTGAAGATGTTTCTCTTAATGTTTCCCATACACACCGAAATCCAGAAAATTTGAAAGAAACTTGAAGAATTCATCCCTGGATACTTGAAGACGTTCCTCCACTTAACTCCAAGATAATCTCAAGTGTGTAAGAAATAGAGGATCCGTGGTTTATAGTTCTCACGACCTCCTGTGCAACTTTGGTCTCTATTCAACACCACATAAAGTGTTTGGGCATGATGTATCCTATAAGAAATCATTAAACAGCGTCGTTAAGATCGTTTTTTAAGGACTTTGGGGATCAGCAATCCGAAGCTACATTTGTAAGATTAATTTCTCGGTGCTTAACCCAGCGGATGTTTTTCTCATCATCGGGGTATACAAGTATCGTGTACACAGCGTGTGAGTCACACTGTTACCTTTAACAGCCCCCCCCCCCCCCCCCCCCACCTTTCCAATGATCCACCATGGCGACTACCCAGAGACCAATAAAGGATACTTGGCCGATGCTAAACTGTCAATTCTCCTGGCCTGGCCTCTCCATCACAAGCCATCAATCAAACTCACCCTGATTTGTGAACATTTCTCACAAGATGACAAGTCTGCAGTCCTCGGAGGGCCCCAAGTTTCTTAAACCCAACATGCGGGGCTAAAGTTACCCTGTAATTTGTATTCGTTCCACCAGTTTCTCTCGCAGGTCACGGCACCTTTTGGTGCTGCCTCAAAATGACTGACTAGTAGTAAGACGCTAATCTAAAAAACAGACCTGGTTCCCTTCCCCTCCGACTTCTAGATTTTTTTTAAGAGTGAAACTCCACCGAGATCTGGCTTCTTGCTCCTGTCCACAATGCACTTAAACCGCACTATTATGGGTCCCAGTCATCCATCAGAGCTCATCAAAACATTTCCACCGAAGTTTTGTCTGGGTTTCTTTTTCCGGAGTCCAACTACTAACCCCCTCTGTCCGGGTAGAGCACCCTTCTAGAAGGCTGCGCTGGGTACCGTCTCCTGCTGAGTGCTTCCCCACTAGCCCCGGATCGTCATCCATCATTTTGTGTCACCGCCTCGGCGTTCGCTCCATCCCCTCCCCATTATGTCCTGCAGTTTCCTTAAACACTTTCCCATCTGTGAGGACCAAAATTCAGGTGAAGTCAGCACCCGAAATCTCTCAAGTTCAAGATCAAGTAGTGATCCCGATCCCTCCCTTCTGCTACTGACAAATTTAATTTTTGTCTCATACAGGTTGACGGTCTTTGCTTTCGTTTACGAGTTGGTGTTTGGTCTTGGTTAACAAGCTTGGTTTCTGCTTGGTTTACAGCCATCATCGGGTGCAATATCTCTGACCAGGCCAGCCCAATTTCGTAATCAAATTTGCAAAAAAAAGAAAACAAGAAACTGTACTTGTTTAGAACACTCCAAATAATTAAAGACACTGGACACTATTGGTAATTGTCAAAAACCAGTCTTCTCACTTGATGTATCTCAACATTTGCATAAAATAACAAACCTGTGAAAATTTGAGCTCGATTGGTCGTCGGAGTTGCGAGATAACTATGAAAGAAGAAAAAACACCCTTGTCACACGAAGTTGTGTGCTTTCAGATGCTTGATTTCGAGATCTCAAATTTTAAACTTGAGGTCTCGAAATCAAATTCGTGGAAAATTACTTCTTTCTCGAAAACTACGTCACTTCAGAGGGAGCCGTTTCTCACAATGTTTTGTATTATCAACCTCTCTCCATTACTCGTTACAAAGTGAGGTTTTATGCTGATAATTATTTTGGGTAATTAACCAATAGTGTCCACTGCCTTTAATGGATTGGGGGTGTGGGTGGTGGGGTTTGTTTAGGGAGGGGTGTTCTGCATCCAAGTTTAAAAAGTTAGCCATACCAACAATAACCTAGTTTATTGCACCGTGACTAAACACCAAAATGCTCTGTATCTCTTCCCCTTTCCTGCATCGACTTAAGGAGTTAAATACTAACTGTATAGAGCCCACCAATTCACCCCACCATGCAGCTAAATTATGACATTCGCAAATGTTCTTTGACCTACATAATGTGTCTACCAGACTCGCCGTCTGCATGGGGTGTTTTTGCCTCCCCTGCTCGACAACTCCCACTTCCCCGTCCGCCCCCCTCCTTTTCTCTCTTTACATTAAAGGCAGTGGACACTGTTGGTAATTACTCAAAATATTATCAGCATAAAACCTTTCTTGGTGACGAGTATTGGGGAGAGGTTGATGGTACAAAACTTGTGAGAAACGGCTGCCTCTGAAGTGCCATAGTTTTCGAGAAAGAAGTAATTTTCTCAGAATTTGATTTCGAGACCTCAGATTTAGAACTTGAGGTCTTGAAATCAACCATCTGAACGCACACAACTTCGTGTGACAAGGGTGTTTTTTTTCTTTCATTATTATCTGGCAAGTTCGATGACCCATTGAGCTCAAATTTTCACAGGTTTGTTATTTTGTGCATAGTTGAGATACACCAACTGTGAAGGCTAGTCTTTGACAATTACCAATAATATCCACTGCCTTTAAGACAAACTTTACTCGTCCACATTGGATTGTAGTTGGCCTGGATGTATTACAGCTCGTGAAAAGTCAATCAGAGCCAAATTTTATCTTCCTCCGTGGACTGATGTAATTTTTTTCCCATGATGGGTTTTCATTCCGTGCCCAATTTATTATCTTGGGGGGGGGGGGGGTCGCCCATAACTGTCTCAACATTCAATCATAGTTAATGTGGCAGTAAATAATATAAATATCAGGGGAAATTTACTTATTTTCTGATGATGAGATAAATAAGAAGTTAAATAGGAAGTTGATAATATAGCAAGGAAAGGGTTTTTAGTCTTCTTGGATTGCGATTTTTACCACACAAGAACATTTGCATATGTCATTAGACTCAGATGAAATTTAAGTAAACACCACATGATAGTGCAAAGCTATTTCTTGGTTGACCAAATAGTAGTCGGTTGTGGTAAGATTTGACTAAAATAATAAATTTTTAAAGTAGTGTTTAGTTTGTTAAACAATATGTATACAAATACCTGCTTCTCGTTAATTCAGTTCTTATCATCAATTATTAATACTCATTGTTGGTTATTTATTTTTTATTTTTTAATAGGTCAAACTTGTGTTCATGCCATTTTGTTATTTTTCTTGCAACACAACAATTTGTGAGATTGATATCGTAAAATCAAATTAATTCGAACGAATACTAATGACTTTATAAAATTAAAAAATTGTTTTTTGTTTATTTGCTCTTTGTTGCTGTATTTTTGATGGAAATCGTCAAAGTTAGATTTGAAGAAAAAAAATACAGCAATAATTCATTAACATTATGTTTATCCTAACACTCTACCAAAATAAGTATTTGAAACCAACATACCATAGGCTAAAGCTATTTAATTCCAATGAATCATTTTAAGTCCAGAAATTTCTGAGATTGGAAATCGTCAAAACCAAATCACAGTAATTCGTTTGCAGGTCCTTTTAAAGGTAGCCTATGTCTTGAGAATGCATGTTTTCCGAAAACCCAAAAACCACTAAATAACTCATAACATCATGTGGTAAGAGACATTGCAAAGTAATTTTGTGTCTTGTTTATGAATTAGAATTATCAGAACACATCGTGAGTGTGGAAAATTGATCAGTTATGCCAGAGTTACTCGTGTTGAGTTATTTGCAAATCAAAAAGTTAAATCCGCTCAAATTAAAACTTTATTAGGAAAACAGGAGGTTAATTCCAGAAATTGCAGAGAGAAATTATCATTAATTACCGGTGAACAACAACAAATTAATCTGTTTGAACTTAATTTCATTTGTCATAACAGCTTACGGTAAATGGAAATCATATACAGGCGGATTTTTCTACCAAACGTCTTCCACAATTGGCGGATTGTTTTTGTGCAGTTCCTTTTAACGAACATTTTTTCACAACTTTTTCGAGTGTATAACAAATACAAAAAATTAAATTGGGTCAAGTCAACCAAAAAATTTGACCTGGCATCTTCATCAGAATAGATTTGAAACTTTGTTTGTAAAATTTACATCAGGCAGGATTATAATCGATACTATTTGAGTTAAATGCCCGTCATTGATAAATCACAGTTTTTCATATTTTTTTCTCAATATATACAATCATTTTTACCGGCCGTATAGTGTAGACCCCATAGAGTTAGGGTATACCCCGACTAAATATCTCGCTCCTTGTTTTCCACACCCAGAGTTCACTGGCTTGTTCTGAATTTCTGGAAAGAAGATAACAAAAATGTGGGGGAAAAAATTGCCAAAGTTTCATCACAACAGGCTGTATAGGCCTTTAGACCACAGTCTTTTTCTCCTTTCCCCCTCTTTTATTAACAGATGTGGAAAAAATACACCCATCTGTGTTTACCATCCGAATTAAGCGGATACAAAACCCGTAACATCATCCACACAAACGAGATTGCATGTGATGGTCCTGAGAAAACTGGCTGGTAATTATTGGCTTAGGCATTTTAACCTTGCTTCCTGTCGCGGCTAGAGATAGAAGAAGAAATAGTTAAAGGTTACGGACACTATTGGTAATTACTCAAAATAATTATTAGCATAACACCTTAGTTTGTAACAAGTAATGTGGAGAGGTTGGTGGTACAAAACATTGTGAGAAACAGCTCCCTCTGAAGTGGAGTAGTTTTTGAGAAAGAAGTAATTTTCCATGAATTCGATTTCGAGACCTCAAGTTTAGAACTTGAGGTCTTGAAATCAACCATCTAAACGCACACAACTTCGTGTGGCAAGGGTGTTTTTTTTTCTTTCATCATTCGAGCTCAAATTTTCACAGGTTTGTTATTTTATGCATATGTTCAGATACAGAAAGTGAGAAGACTGGTCTTTGACAATTACCAGTAGTGTCCACTGTCTTTATGGACACTATTGCAATCACTCAAAATAATTGTTAGCATAACAATGTTATAAGCAATGGAGTGCTGTTGATAGTATAAAACATTGGGAGAAACTGCTACCTCTAAAGTAACTGGGGGGTTTTTATTTAAGAAAGAGGTAATTTTTCATTCAAATATTAAGATACTTCAGGCATGAACCCTTTTATAAGGCATCTGAAAGCACTAAAATCTGTGCGACAAGGGTGTTTTTCTTTCATAATTCTCTTGCAACTTAACCAATTGAGTCAAAATTTTCACACTAAATCACGGATTTTTTATTTGGTGCGTAATGTTGGGATACACCAAGTGAGGATACTGGTTTTTGACTATTATCACCAAACGTGTCCAAACAGTGCCTTTAACAAAGTGCCTGCTGGGTGATGACACTGTGGTTCCTCTTTCGGTCCTCTGGAAGTTGACTCTTCTTCATTTTGGCATCTGGAAGAAGACTCCAGTAATCAATGAGCTGACCCAATTTCTTAAGCAGTTGAGCAGGAATGGTTGGTCTATAGATTTAATTGCTAAGCACAAATTGTGACTGTGAGAAAGTGTCTGTAGTAAAGCGGGTTTTTGACTAGTAAACCTTTTTTTTTTTGCTGAGTGGGAACTCAATTATTTTTGCCTTATGCCTATTTGTGAAAATGACCAAAAATAACATCAACGCCATTGACAACAACATTAACAACAACAACAACAACAACAACAACAACGCATTGCAGCAACAATAGCAGCAGCAGCGACATCGCTATCAGCAACAGCTGCAGCAACATCAAAAGTTTGCCTTAAAAGAGACGTGATTTAATTTGAAGTCCAAAGATAGATTTTTACACAATTTACGAAATTTGACTTAGTTCTTTTGATTGAAGCCAGAGTTTTAGTAGAGATTTATAATTTAAACACATTTTTTTATATGTTGCTAACTTGTTAAAAGTGAGATTTACGCCCAGTAGTGAGACAGTTTTACCAAGATTTGTACATATTGAAGCTATTTGGTTCCTTCCCAGTTCCGCAGCTTGATCCTAACATAATCCTTAATTATATTGTACATGTACATGTCCACCAGACACAACTACTGACAGCATTAATGTTGTCAAGTTGTTGATGACTCGAACTGTATATTAAGAGTCAAGAGTTTCCGAGACGTTCAATCAAATCGCAGAAGAGACAACTACATCTCAAGGTTCCACTCTACCTCTATTTTGGTACAAATTCCTTGCCTTGTCAGTTGCATTCAATCCATACATGCCCTGAGTGAAGATTTTACCAAGTTGTATTATTATTTATCAAGACGAGGAAGTTTTTCATCTGGTTGCAATCTGAGAGCGGGAGACCGCATGGTCGCCTTGGATAAAAAAGTATAAAAAAGGGAATAAGAGTCCATCAAGTTTAGCCTTGCAGATGCTATGAGAGGGATTACTTCCCGAGAAGAGTAAAATAAACATGGATTCAACGGGTCCTTTAGATGGGTCCAGGGGTGCATCTGGAGAGTTGGGTGATTTTGGGTGGTTTGGAAGGAAGAGGTGAGCACGACGGGCTGAGACACACCAAGGACACTACCGTTATCTCCCTGTGTGGTGTCAATTACGGACAGGAAATTGTCCAGTCCCAAAGAAATAAAACAACAAACAGTTTTTCGGCTTCTCTTTTTTTTATACCCGTCCTTTCTTGGTGATAACTATGAGCACTTGGCCGGGAGCGTCTCTATAAAATACCTATTTAGTGTTTATCTTCAATTGGAATGCAAAGTTGGCTATGTTTAATATGAGCAGATTGATTGAAAGCGGTTTCACACATTTCCCGCGATAGGTTAGTGCCCGATTCCTAATTTAGATGGCTTTTACAGCATCGTTAATTACTGGGCTCATGAGGGCTCAACCGGTATATATTCCCCCCCCCCCCCCCCAGTGGTGATCACACTTTAGCTCCTCATATCTGGCGCGAATTAGGGTCCAGTAGTTTCTAGGTCAGTAAGTTTACCAGGAATGGGTCGAAATTACGCATGTTTAGCCACTTTTCAGACAATTTATAAAAGAAATTTACTCCAATAGTTTTTGATGAATGTTTTTTTCTTTGTGATTTTTTTAGCTCATTCTATAGGGGTTTAACACCTGTAGTGTTTTGAACTTTTACATGTAAATCGCAATCTGTCAAGACAACTAATTCTCAAGGTAATTGTTTTATTTGGGGATTTTAATAACTGCTGAGGGATTTTTCCTAATTCTTTTTCTTTCCCAAGTCTTAATATAAGATTGGAATGTTCTCCAATTTTACGAGTCCCATATACGTTGTAAAAACTTCAGAACTCAATCTGTCAGATTGATCAATTCTCTAGGTACACGATTTTTATTTGTGAGGTTTTTGATTTGAATTTATTCATAGATGAGAGATATCCTGATTTGATTGGTATTCCCTAGGTCCTTGGTTTTGACATTTCTGTCATTGGTCCTAGAGTTGAATGACCAGCCTCAAGATAGCTGGAATGTCAGGATCTTGTTGATCCTGTTGTTTATGGTTTGGGGATTTTTCTGTGAATAATTTACTCGATTTAAATGTGGGAAAACGTTAATCAGAAAATATTCACGCTTGCAATTCTCATTAAGTCAATCAGCGGGTATTACGTGCGTCGATATTTTTTTCGAAGAGTCTTTCTGTGTCTTGATGTCGGAGGCCTTTGTTTGTTAAAGGCAGTGGACACTATTGGTGATTACTCAAAATAATTATTAGCATAAAACCTTCTGGTAACGAGTAATAGGGAGCTATAAAACACTGTGAGAAATGGCTCCCTCTGAAGTAATTTTCTACGAATTTGATTTCGGGACGTCAGATTTAGAATTTGGGGTCTCGAAATTAAGCATCTGACAGCACACAACTTAGTGTGACAAGGGTGTTTTTTCTTTCATTATTATCTCGCAACTTCGACGACCGTTTGGGCTCAAATTTCCACGGGTTTGTTATTTTATGTATATGTTGAGATACACCAAGTGAGAAGACTGGTCTTTGACAATTACCAATAGTGTCCACTGTCTTTAAATTTGTAAAAATGTCAACGATTTTGGTAATGACAGTAATTTGTTCACCAAAACATGTTACTGTTGCGGGTATCGTTTACACATCTGAAACCAAAGACAATATTTTAGCAATGTTTGTTATGCATTTACGCCAATATCATTTTGTAAGATTTCACAACCTTGCTTAAATTAAGCAAGGGGAATCCTTGCTAAATTGCTGTCGTGTGAAAAGGGCTTTCAAAATTAAAGTTTTATCTCTTTAACAAAAGAGGACAATGTGCTATATTAAACCAGTGTCCCATATTATTGTTGTCATTCAATCCCCCTCCCTAACTGTGAGGTGGGTTGACCCTTTTTCTTATAATCAATCACATCTACTCATTGGTAGAGGACCATAAGAAGAAAAAAAAAGAATCCCCGTAAGTGGCAACTTTGTTTGGGTTACATCAGCCGCAAGCCAGTCTGGAAAATGTCTACCTCCCTCTAGCCAATCCTCTCTAGCCCCTAGCCAATCCTTTCTAGTATGACACGTGAAAAGTCTGATCAATTAGTCGAATGCTACACATGCCAATAAAAAAAAAAATGAAATTTTGTTACAGGATTCCAACCACCCCTGCTGGAAGGAAAAACAAATTCACACAGTAAGCCAAACAATGAGTGGCTCACCCCGGGGGCAAATGGACATTTCTCCGTGGAGAAAATCCCCCATGTGAGATATATAAACCTCGAATAAGGAAAGTGTCCGAAGTTGAAATTTTAACCCAGTTTGATACGGGGACTTGATCTGGAGAGGCGGGGCACACTCGGGGTCAATGCTAGTTGTTTTCTAATTGGACAATTGCATTGTGCTCCAGGGCTGGAAATGCTTGGAATGATTATTGTTCATCACGCTGGGGTGGACTAAGAAATGATGGAAGTGACACTTCCACTTTTCAGAGAAAATAAATAAACTTTTTTTAAATTCAAATGCGTGTCAATATAAATACCCTTGGATGTTCAGGGTCTAATACAGATGGTGCATGTCTTATTAAGTGGTTCTTTTTTTCACAAAAGCCAGGCAATATTTGTTTTATAATCACATCTGTTTATTTTCAAAATCATTCAAGCTGTCTAGTTTTATTTTTAAACACTCTGACAACTTTTGATATGCAGGCCACCTAATTATCCCTGTCCAGCCCAGCCCATCACAATAACGGGTGAGGGACATTGAACCTTTAAAGGCAGTGGACACTATTGGTAATTACTCAAAATAATTATGAGCATAAAACCTCACTTGGTATTGAGTAATGGGGAGAGGTTGATAGTACAAAACATTGTGAGAAACAGCTCCCTCTGAAGTAACGTAGTTTTCGAGAAAGAAGTATTTTTCCACGAAT
This sequence comes from Asterias amurensis, assembly GCF_032118995.1. Classification (NCBI taxonomy): domain Eukaryota; kingdom Metazoa; phylum Echinodermata; class Asteroidea; order Forcipulatida; family Asteriidae; genus Asterias; species Asterias amurensis. Next base: position 20,086,446 of record NC_092658.1, read on the forward strand.
TTGATTTCGAGACCTCAAGTTTAGAATTTGAGGTCTCGAAATCAAGCATCTGAAAGCACACAACTTCGTGTGAGAAGGGTGTTTTTTCTTTCATTATCATCTCGCAACTTCGATGACCGATTGAGCTCAAATTTTCACAGGTTTGTTATTTTATGCATATGTTGAGATACAGCAAGTGAGAAGACTGGTCTTTGACAATTACCAATAGTGTCCCAATTACCAATAGTGTCCATTGTCTTTCAACAAAATCGTTCTTTGGATCTTCCAACAGGGGTGGGGTCATACCATAGAGGAAGGGTCTCCTCCCTGGTCCAACCTCCATTTTGGTTACCTCCATGGTTCAGCCACCGCCATCCATACACAATGTACCATGCCCATGGAGGGAGGAAGCATTTTTTTTTTTTCTGTACATCAAAATGTCCACTGTCTTAGTGCTTTTCAATTGGGAGATTTTCTTTTTCTAAAATCGATTCAAGAAAAGAGAATCCTTTGAAAAAAAAAAACTCGGGAACATTTTTGAGGATGTGTTAATTTTGATGTACAAAAACAATTGCATGGAGGAAGGTGTATACCATACCTCCACAATTCACCTTTGAGCTAGAACCTTACATTATCTCTGCATCACACTGGTGTAACTCCAATAAGAACTTAAGAAGATCCCAAGAATTTAATTCCCTCTTGCTCCTGGTAGCTATCCAATCCCTTGCCCAGTTCCCATCCCTAATTGTCTCCACAACTTTCTTATAATAACGCCAGCCAAGATGAAGCGGGTAGAATAAGCATCGGGCCTCGTCCCCTCCCCCTTCAGGGGGTGCTGGCATTTTGGCAGCCCAGCAGCTGCTCGTTCGGCGGGCGTTTATGTTTGGGTTTTTCTCTTTTACCCTGTCACGAAAAAATGTAATGAACTGTTGCAAGGTTCCTAGCTCTTTGCTTCAAGCATGGAGGGAAGAAGGGTTAGCTGCTAGCTATAGTAAACACTGGGTGTCGTAGTGTGGTAGCTTTATGTACTGAGGTTTTGCAAAGTTGCCCGAGTCTGCCTTGCTTGATACTGAGCTAATTGACCACCTGCACAACGAGGGTCTACCTGACTCGAGGCTAGTGTTAACCCGTCATATAAGGGGTTAATACTCGCCTATGAGTTCTGGAGCCGTTACGGGTTTATGTGAATGAAACAATTTGCCGGGGAAATTAACTCCGGCTTTGAACGACTTTTTTGTTGTTGGTGGAACATTATTCCCTGGGTGAATAGATACAGTAATTCATAAATTAGTCATTTAGTTTGTAATTTAGCGTTTTGTCGGGGTTACATTTTTCAATTTGACAAAAATTACACTTTTTTTGCAAAGTGCTTGAGTAGCCTACTACCACTAACCATGGCCATGCACTAACCATCCTACCTCCATGCACTAACCAAGGAATCAAAGGCCACAGCTCAAAATGCATATCCACAACTTATGACGGTGAAATGTTTTAAGCTTATATTCATGGTTAAGGGAGATGTCCTTTAAAAAAAATTGAGAACGTTTGTATTAATTTTGTGTGTATCATACAAAGATGATTTTCGACTGAAAGGGAATATACGCTGTAGTTGATGTTGATATATTTCTTTTTAAAGAAAAACCGCTGGATTTGACTGTGTCTCCGCCCCCTTACATTTACAATTCCAGTAAATCTTTTCGTGAATTTGGAGCATAACTCCTTGCGTTTAGCATCCACTGTCCATTTAACCTGCACAAGTAGTGTTAATAAATTGTTATTGCACTCGAGCCTTTGCTCAGGTTTCAACCTGTGGAAGAAATCGGCCAGACTTTCCCAGCCGTCTTCAACCAGGATTCAACCTACGGCTCCCCCTCCATCCCTAGCCCCTGGTTCCCTTCTCTTCGTGGAACCGTTCGTGCCATCTTAACCGCTCTCGACCCAAAACCCGACACGGCAAAACTCTGTAACCCAAACCTCCCCGCACAATTTGCCCAGATTTGACAGGTTCGGTGAGACGAGAGGGAAGGTGGACGTGGCCATGTGTTCCCCAAAACTTAAAGGTGCCATTTATTTCTAGAAAACAAGAAACACGCCAAGCATACAACCATACCAACCTAGCCAACGAACCTGTGCAAATTTCACCAAATGTGGTAATCACTTTTAAGTTATAAAAAAATATATAAAAATAACAATGATTTTAATCAAATGTCAAAATGAGCAACGATATTTTTTAGGGACCTTTTTCATAATTTTGTTTAAAACTTTGACAGCAATTCAAACTGGAATATCTCGGCGGATGAACCTTTTTAAGCAGTTATCTTTTGAAACTGGTACTTTTTGTTTAAAATCAATTCCCAATCCAGTATATCGTCTTTAAGATGTTTGATAGACCAGCCGGGATAACGTTCCCCCCACTGTAGAACTACACCGATCCCCTGATGGGATCGCATGGTCCGTTTGCCCCGGAGTCCAGGCCCACCAACCGTTTCCTCCCTAATAGGTTGGGGCTAGGCTTGGGCATCCGTCTAATTGAAATGGCTTGTGCAAATATTATGGGAGGGTAAGATACTGTTTGTCCTAGCTGCGTGAACACCACCTATTTACTTGATCCGTGTTCAGTGTAGATTCTGCTATGTGAAAAGGGGCTCTGGGGCAAGACCTGTCTCCGGTGTGTTTGTATTGTACACATGGGAAATGAAGCAAAACTTAATTGTTACTTTACTTTGTTTTATGATACAAAAACCTCAAGACGTGCTGAGGGGTACACAGTGCCTGGAGATTTTTTAGTCAGGTGGGCTTCTCATAATTTGGCGCAGATGAATATAACCTGCAAGAGTTAACCATTTAACTAATTACCACGTGGACCTTTACTTTGGGGTTGTCAACAATAATTAGAACGTTTTACCCTCAAGATTTTAAACATGCGTGTGAACTTGGTCACTGAGCGCTGAACTGTGTCAAGTTTGAGGTTTCTTTTTTATTCCAGGTTGATTTTAACTCCATTTGACGTTTATAAGTTATTGCCCTCCAAAAATTAGGCCTTTATAGAAAAAAGACAATTGTGGCCCCACTAAGCTCAGTTTTCAAAAGAAAACTAGCACGAAGGCTACTCTGTTAGTTAACCTGGGGTGCAGATGGTGTTAACGTCTTTCAGAGTGAAATCGTACTTTCAACAGTTTAGAAACGCCAATAAGAGGGTGGATTATCCTAGGTTAGCGATATCTGACCTGAGGGGGGGGGGGGGGGGGCTAAATCCTACAGTTACATCCAATGGTTAGTGTTCTAGAGTCTCTAAATCTCGTGGGTCCTTTGGCGTAACATTTCAACTGTGTATGAACAACTCAGAAGTATAATTGACTCGGTTCCGGATTTGACCCATTTCTGATTCAGTGTGATCCGGTTTATTGAAGCCTGACTGCTGGTCATGCATTTGGTGGTTTTCATAGCCTGGTATATTGTTCTGGTTATTACCCACTGGTATTTAAGCGTTTAGGGAGTCGCCAGGCTAGGGCTAGAATCACCATGCTAGGGCACGAAATTATGATTATTTTGTTCCCACCTCCACAATAAACATTGGGATATCTTTGTGGTTAACATTATTTGCACTGGTCACCCAGCCATAGCAACCCATCTCAAAAACTGTCATGCCGTACGCGTCATGAGACAAGCAATCAGTTTTAGCACTTCCAAGGCAAGAACCTGTGTGATATTTTTTTACTCGACTTTTGTATGACAGGAGTTTCTCCCGATTGTCACTCATCTGGACTTTGGGATCCATACTATTATGAACTGTTATAAAAGGCAATTATTGTAGGCTACCAGTACAGAAGGGTTTAGGTCAATTTGTTTTCCGTTTTCCTTCTCCAAAAGAATGTAGAAGTCTATGATAGGATTTCGTGTTTTTTTTCATCGGTTCTGCCTCTCATTATGAAACACAGCCCATAAACTAAGTCTTGATGACCGAATTGAATATGTTATCATCTTAATTAGTAAAAAATACATGACTGAATAGTAAAATGATCCCACCGTACAGAAAGCATCCTTGATTGACTCCCATGCATCCATCAGTTTTCTTTTTGGTGAGGTATTTCGTGGTTTCCATTGGCAATTGCCTGTTACCTCATTCATTTTCCTACCTCCATGCCTCTTTGCAAACAACAAATCTATCAAGTCTTGCTGATGACTAAATCTATTAGGGTTTGATTCTTGAGCAAGGATTAGAAAGATGTACAGGCAATTGTTGTTGATTCTTCTATTCTGCCAGTTGTACACGTCTTTAGGGGAGGATTTGTGGTCTACATTCGGAATCCTCAACGCTGTAATAGACTGGGGCTTGAGAAACTGACAAACTTATTAGGATTCACCATTGAGAGTCATCTGGGATTTATCGTGCAAATGAAAGTAATCAGTCAAGAAGAGGTTGTCTCGTAGTTTTATCATGCTTTATGTATTTCAGAGTCAGGTTGGCGCAGTGTTTTCTTCCTTTGCATTTCACCTATGTGGAACCGGTTCGGATCCTGGACTAGAGCCTTGCATGTGGAGCAAAGGAAACTAATCAGTCAAGAAGAGTGTTGTCTCGGTGCATTAGTTGCTTAATTCAGAAGGGGCAGTCAGGTTTGCTAAGTGGCTTCTTCCCCTTACTACCTTTCACCATATGTGGACCCGGTTCGAATCCTGGACCAGAGCCTTGCGTGTGCATTGGGTTTTCAGTCCCTACCTGATTTACCATTGAGAGTCATCTGGGATTTATCAAGCAAAACAAACTGATCAGTCAAGAAGAGTGGTGTCTCGATGCTTTAAATGCTTATGTATTTTCAGAAGGGGCAGTTAGGTTTGCTCAGGGGCTTCTTCCCATTATACCTTTAACCTCTGTGGACCTCGGTTCGAATCCTGTACCAGAGCCTCGCATGTGGATTGGGTTTTTAGTCCCAACTGATTGCGTGGGCTTTCCCTATTAACCATGGCCTCGCCCCGCATCTAAACGAGCATCTAGACCTATATGGTCCAGTGGAGATTATCTTAGGAGTTTGTGTATATATTTTACACAATATTTTACTAAGTAAGAGAGCGTTTTTTTTCTGGACATACCTTAGGTATCTTAAACCCTAAGGGTTAAACACTAGTCACCCGCTGGTTTCGTTACACAAAAAATACTGTGCTCTCTGGTGGTTAAATACTGTTGGTTAGCTGCCAACACGGCAGCAAGTATGTAACCCAGTGGTCGAGTCTAACATATATATAGGACTAACCATGTCCAACAATGTGTTTCTTGAGTGATTGACCAGACTAGAAGCGGAACCAACTTGTACTAATTAGTTATGCAGGATTTTGTGGTTGATCTAATATTAAACGGTGACTCTTTTTAGCAAGAAGTGCTCTCTCAGCTGTAAGCCCCAGCTTGTGCCCTTCCCAGCCATCTGGGAATTATCAAACCAAAATGAAATCTACAACCAAATAGTGGAGTTGTTTACTTGTTTTAATTGCATAAGTATTCAGAAGATTTTGTGGTTGTGGACTGCAGTAGATGGTTCTGCACAATAATACCAATTGATGTGTACTGTCAGGGGAATTACCAGGTAGTGTTGAATGTTGAACTGCCGAGCAAGGGGCTGTGGGTGGATTCTGTGGTTTCTTTGCTTTCTCTCCTCGGTGCTTTGAGGTACTTCGTGTCGTCCCGGCTTAGCAGCCCATCCCTAAAATGTCTCAAGTATTGGGTAATCATTAACAATCAACCAAATAGGATTACGGGTTCCTCAGAAGACATTGTTGAGCACTTGTACAACAATTCAATTCATTATTTACAAATAATTACGATATTCACAAGCCCAAACATCATCCACTCTTGTGTGAAAATGCCGACTGATGATGGCAAGTTGTAAGAAAAGTACAAGGAAGGCGGTCCACTTTGTTTCCTTGTCGTGAGCATGTGGACTAAGTACAGATGTTGACATTTGCATCAGACTCTTATAGGTATAAGCTGTACAGAAACAACTTCAGTCCATTTTTAACAAATCTTACACGCAGTTTAACTGGTGACCGATTTCATATCTCCTCCCCTCAAAACAATGCTACTGTACTATCCAGTATAATTTTATTTTTATGTGGTTTTATGTTTGCATCAATCTGATCTGAAAGCTCGGTGATTATAAAGTTCACAAAATCCTGCATGTTGCTATTTAACCCCCCCCCCCCCCTTCAAGGAGACAATTGGGAGCAAACACCGCTCTTCCTACTTTTTGTTTAAATTGCACCAACCGTAATATACCCTGGTCGGGCATTGTTTTCACTGCAAACTTGACTGCTGAAAGTTTTGTTTAAAGGTTTATCGCTGAACTGGATAATGTGGGACTAGCCAATGGTTTATTTTCCCTTTAAACACGGTTTGCTTATTATAAGACTTGTTATACGCTTAGCATCTGTTCAGATTTTAACTAGTATTGGTATAGTCCATATTATACCTTCAAGTAGATATAAACGTGCTCAGCACCTTTTACCGAGTCACGGGGCTGTCGTGTCAATGTCCTCGCCGTACCCGTGAGCCAAGCTACCGTTTGCTCGGTCACCTCATCACTTGACAACTGAACACACCTGGTTCAAATATGATAATGTTCACAGCCATTTCAGTCAAGGTGCTCAGGAGCAGTGGGAGGTCACGTACATTTATTTTGTGCCCTTTTTCTTTTAAAGTTCTCCTTGGTGGCCAATTTTCTCGACCCCGCCCTGGTTGGGTTTGATAGTGCCGCAGAGTTTATTGCTTGTTTAGTATCAGTTTCTTTTTTGATAGCTCAATAATCTACTTTTGATGATGATGTTATTTGTTTTAATGTGATACTTCGTAACTGGTTTTCTGATGAGCATATGTATATCATTCCCCCTTAAAAAAAATACAAACAAAATTTTTAAGAGATATTAGCAAATTCGCCTTCTACAACGCTAGATTAAAAGCCATCAAACTAGCCCGTTATATTTAGCTGCTAAAAGAAAATAACGCAAACCATTCTTTGAGTACCCTACATTTTCCTATTTAAAAAGAAAATGTCGACAAATGATTTTCATATGTGTTTCGTCAGCAGTTGTTCCTTCTGAAGCCGTTGTTTGTCCATCTATTCCTAAACACGCCACAAGGGTTTCTATCCTACATGTGATTTTTGTCAAAAGCCAATTCCCACCATACAGAAAAGTTATTTAAAAAAACTGTCTTTTCTTGTACCGTGTTAACACACCCCCGGGTTCCCCAGTCGGGGTCATTGTTTTATGAACAAACACCAGTTGGAAAAAGACAACAATGGATGCAGACAATGGGTATTGTTAAGTATATTTGTGTTGGCTGAAAGTTTTTTTTTTTTGTGGAGTTGATATCATCTCTTTAGGCGGTGTCAGATTAGCTTTTTACTGGGGCTTCACTTTCCATTACCCGCCCGACTTGTCCGTAATAATCACCAATGTATATCTTCTGTTATATAAAAGAAATATACTCAGGCTAGGGTTTCGCTTTTGGAGGAAGAGGGGGGGGGGGGGGGGGTGACAATGCCATTAAAGAAAACAGATTTGGGTTTTTCTGAAGAAGCTGGGACGTGGGTTGATCAGTTGATGGACTGATCGCCCTGATTGGAGATGAAGCCGTGCAAATGTCTTGAAACGGCGGGAGGACATCACCCCTTGTCACCAGGGACAAAAAAAGAACAAAAGAGAAAAGGCTCAGACACTGCGATGGGAAAATTTAAAATGATGAGGCTTTTAAGGTTGGGGTGGGGGGTAGACCTTCACACGTGACCCTCGTTTCATAGGCTTAGAGGTTGGTGTCTGAGAGGTGGCAATAATTTGGGGTTGCTATAGAAACTGGCTCACCGTGTCGTTAATGTTATGCCCGACAAAGGTTGGTTTTGCAGACTGTGGTCGGCTGAAGTTTGGTGTCTGAGAAGTTGTGATTTTTGGTTGTCAGGAGTTACGGTTTTCATCGGTTGTTATTTTAAATAGAAAGTTTAAGCTGGTGTTTAACATCAGACTGATGATGAATGGGGGGGGGGGGTGGAGACAACTAACCACCATATTTTGACCGTTTAAACCCGCTATATCATTGACACACAATCAAAATCACAATCAAATTAATTAAGTGTCGCCGTTAACACCTCTTTCCAGCCCCGGCCAGCATTCCACCCTCTCGGGTTTGAAGGAACTTTCCGTCTTCAAGCTGTCATCGTTCAGATTTAAATTCACCAATTCTTAATCTCAGTAAACACATTTTTTCGTTTCCAAGGTTCAATATAGCTTGGGTCTAGACTTTTGCTTACAACAGGTTCCTTGAATACCAAATGGCAAAAAAGTGCTAGTTATTATTTCGCCAAAGGGTGTCAGACTATTTTGACTTTCAGCCTCAGTTTGGTCACACATGTTCAGCGATCTTGTAGGTTCAGCCCTTGTACTCGATAAAATGACCCTCCTATTTTTCCAAGGACCATATAATATGTCTGAGTCTTCTTCTGCCTTTTCTATACAGTTGAATGAGAAATCTCCCTTTCCCAAGAAAAAAAAATCCGTTTTATTGAAACTTCTCAGCATAAGGCCTGGTTCATGTCGATATACAAAGGCCACTGTTATGTTCTTCTCAAATAGTTATTATGAAATGCACAGCCAAATGTCATAACCAATGTTGTCCGCCATCCATCCAACATGAAGCCACAAAACTAATGTGACAAATCTGTGAGATCAGTATAGTGGTTTCAATCTGCCATTTCTGTTCAGTTCCCCAATGGATCTTGGCAAGTCCAAATCACCAAATTGCCACCACCAAGCAATTAGTCCACTCATTATACCCTGAAATTACAAGTCTTGGACCCTGTTTGATTTGTGGTTCCACCACCTGCCCTTCGTGCTCTTTCATCACACGGCAAGCTTTCCACCCTTAAAAAGAACAAAATGGCCACGTTTTTCACCCTCTTATTTCTATCATAGAATGTTCGTATTTTCGTGACCTTCACTCCGTATATAATAGCTCTTGGGCATGGGTGATTAAATTAATAAATTCTAAGCTTTAACCAAATTCATAATCACACACACTTGACAAGGTCAAGTTCTAATTGTACCACCCTTTAAATCCATATACCAGTTTATGGCTAGGCACAGTTTTACCCGCTTTTGTTACGGTGCCTGAAGTTTGGTAAATGGTCTGATTTAAAATTTTGTAGATGGTATACTACCCCCTTTTCGGGGTCCGTGCCCATGATCAAGTTGCAGTTATGATACTGCCTGTGCATCGGATGAACTAGAAAAGTGCATTGCATTAGATTTGAACTTGATGCTGCAGTGTAATAGATCTAGACCCACATGTAGCCCTTGGGTTCATTAGAGTTCGTACTGTCTGCATTCATATTTATTATTGACTCTTTGCGTGTGACTAACTCACACAAATATGTCCAAAGTGCATTTTGTTGTCCGTTTTTTGTATTTTTTTAGCTTACAACAACAAGCAATTTATCATAATTTGCCACCAAACTATTTAATGTTGACTTTATGATAAATTAAAGGAATTCCATTTTTTTCTTCAATTGGCTGTATGAAGATCATACATTGTTGATTTGTATCTTAAAAACGATAATAACTGAATGAAAACTAGATGATGATAATGAATATACTTCCAAACCATCGATGTATAGACATATAGTCTATAAATGATTCTTGAAGAAGATAGGATTATTAGTTTATGTTATAACTTACTTCACGTGACATTCACTATTACTCCCATCCGCACCGGCGATCAAAAAAACCTATTCGCCCATGGGGAATAGCATTTCCCATTCAACAGATAGGATCATCCTTGTTCCCAATGTTTTTGAGCAGTACAGCGCCGCCGCGCCGCTGCTAAAACAAAGGAGCACCTGTGCAAAAGGTTGTGATCCGATTTGTGCATTGTTGCCGCTACGCGCCGCTGTATGATTTGTGGTTGTCAGTAATTTGTGTGATTTTTCATAATGTTGTTCTTTTAAAATACATCAAAATGACAAGGATCTATATGTCAGTTATATCAAACAAATATTGGGTGGATTTAATTCGTGCGGAATGGAAGGAGTATTATCAAAATTTGAACTGTTCCATTTCACTCGTCTTCGTCTCGTGAAATGGAACAGTCCAAATTTTACCTTGCGATAATATTCCTCCCATTCCACTCTGAGCCACTCAATATTTGTATACTATACTAACTTCAACAACCCTTGCCCGAGCGTCTCTCTGATATTATCTCTTAAAACTTAACTAATAAAATGAGTGCAGCCCCGGGAAACTGACTTGATACATTGCATCTTCCATGATCCAAGGATTAGGTGATGTTCCCTCTATATTATATGCTTTGTTAGAGTCTTGAAAACAGAGATTATACATGAACGTACTACTCAACCAAATCCACGGTGTACAATGTCCTTAAGTATATTTGGTTTGCATCCAATATGTGTATCTACTTGCCAGGTAGAGTTTGTTCTTAGAGAACTGTCGCGGCTTAATATTAAGTAGATAATCGGAGGTTCGGGAGACTTCTCAGTTCTGAAAAGAACTGTCCTGCTTTTTAAATATTACCAGGGCGGATGGTATAGAAAAATAGACTGGACTACTACTTTAGCTTATAGGATCGTAATTAACTGTACTTCCGCGGAGTCAGTTCTGAATTGGTCTCAACGTTTCGACTAGCTTGCTCTAGCATCGTCAGGAAAAGAATGTCCTTCTTAGTTATCTATGTCCTTTCCGTTTCATCTTGTCTCTGCTGGGTTGACTGCCGAATACTTCAATGATATCACTCCAAGTACCTCAGAAAGACTTCTCTTGAAATATTATTCCATGAAACGCTTTACTCTTTGAGAAAGCATTAGAGGAACACGTTGCCTTGGATCGGACGAGTTGGTCAAAACAAAAGCGTTTGTAACCGTTTTGTATATAATGCATATGGTTTGAAAGATGTTTTAAAAGTAGAATACAATGATCCACACAAGTTTCTCCGAAATTGCGTGGTTTTCCTTCTACTGTGCGAACTAACACGGTCGGCCATTTATGGGAGTCAAAATTTTGACCCCCATAAATGGCCGACGTGTTAGTCGACGAGGTAAAAGGAAAACCACGCAATATCGAGGCATGTTTGTGTGGATCATTGTATTCTACTTTAACAAAATCTTTCTACCCATATGCATTTTATAAAAAACGGTTACAAACGCTTTTCAAAGACCAACTCGACCGATCCAAGGCAACGTGTTCCTTTAAAACAATATCAATTCTCGATAGCTAGAATTACGGATTTATTTTAAACACATGTCATGACACGGCGAAACGTGCGGAAACAAGAGTGGGTTTTCCAGTTATTTTCTCCCGACTCCGATGACCGATTGAGCCTAAATTTTCACAGGTTTGTTATTTGATATATAAGTTGTGATACACGAAGTGTTGGACTTGGACAATACTGTTTACAAAAAGTGTCCAATGGCTTTAAAGGCACTGGACACCGTGGTAATCAGTGTTAGCATAAAAACTTACTTGTTAACACATTGCGAGAAACGGCTCCCTCCGAAGTAACGTATAGTTTTCGAGAAAGAAGTAATTTTCCACTAAAACAACATTTTAATTTGATTTCGAGACATCAGATTTAGATTTTGAGGTCTCGAAATAAAGCATCTGAAAGCACACAACTTCGTGTGACAAGGGTGTTTTTTCTTCCATTATTATCTCGAAACTTCGACGACTAATTAAGGTTTGTTTTTATGCATATGTTGGTCTTTGACAATTACCAAAGGTGTCCAGTGTCTTTAATCGCAATGAGAGCTCCTTAACCTGCAAGTAGAGGCCCATAAACAAAATACTCCATTAGAAAAAAATGTAGGCTTCTAATCCTAAGTTCCCCAAGACAGAAACGCAGAAAGACGAGATGGTGGTAGATAAGCAGTGTAATGCCCCATTTGAGAAGTCACGTCAGCGAGTTGCACCCGGTTCACCTCACTGGGTTCCCCGGTGGCCTCTTGAAACACTTTCCCCTTCTCTCACTCTCTTTCTCTCTCTCTTCTAGAAGGAAATGGTTTTATATCTGGAGGCGGTTTTGTTGGTTGGCAGGTAAGGAAGCTGCCTTCATTAGTGCGGATTGATCTATCCCTGAGTGGAAAGCTATATAGGTTGTTGGGACTATATGGATCGAGGTACTGATCTTTTATTGCGGAATGACAAGGGATCCGAGAAGATTTCGGGCGGTTTTTGGCGCGTTCGCGATGATGGAACAAAGTGACGAAACTTGGCTGTTGACATCTGCCAGTTTTGACATGCTCCGGTGAAACCAAATTTAGTGTGTCATGTACCAACTGATTACAAAATAAACATTCAACTTTTTCAAAACTGACTCAAAGGTATACATGAACGTATGAGACGAGTTTGTTCTGCGTGCGTTTTGCAACGAATGCTGCGATCAGATGTGAGTTTGTCATAATAATACGAAATCTCTATAATAAAAAAAAATGTAAGATATTCTTGTGTTCTTCCATTGTGCTGTGTACATATTGTGCCGGCAAGAACTCCGGGCTCTGTGGCTATAAGTTTTTAAAATGTGAAGTCAAATGTTACATGGTCTAAATTACTCAAAAAAGTAAAGGCGTTTTAGGCCTTAGTCGTATAGTGCCTGAATATAAATGTCATTCTTTGTGAGAAATTAGACATTGAACTTTGGAGGTGGGGCCTCCAGCAAACCCCCCTCCCATCCATTGGGTTATTCGCAACCTCTACCCTTTTCGTTTGAGGTGTGCATGCGGGTGCGAGCACATAATGAAGGACCTCTGAGCCTTGTCGCTCATGTCTTTTCCTATTGGTTCATAAGGCATTCATGGGAACGAGGTTGAATTTTCATTGTTTTGCTCCTATCGGCTGCACAGAGACTCCTATGTGAGAATTTAAATCAAGTATAATGTGAAATACGAAGAATCTAGTTTGTGGCAGGTTGTCCTCGTGTCAGTTCAAAAATAAACCACCAGTAATAAACCACCAAGGTACCCCCCACCCCCTCGAAATTAAACTTTTCTTGGGGACAATAAACAAACAAGTGTTCTGAAGGGGGGAAAAAGAAGAAAAAAATAAAACGAGGTTTTCCAAGTTGTCAAAAAAAATTCCAGACACTTCTTTTGACAATGCTCTTTCATATTAAATTGAATGAGATTTTCACTTTATAAATACCTCTGCCCCTCGTAAAATATACCCTGGCACCAGTGTGGTTAGCACCACAAATTGCTCTATTGTACCTGACCATGTTTTTCCAGGGAAGGTAGCAATAATTTAGGGATTTTATTTTCTTTAAATGAGCAGTTCTTTGAAATGTTGTAAATCTCTAAATTAAAAACACGTATTGTAATTGGGCTCCAACCGTTTAATTGTGTTGCAATCTTGATAACTTTGTGCACGCTTCGTGTAACATTCCTGTCTTGTCAGTAAGTATAACTGTCACAGGTGCAGACCTTTTGGTTTGCACCACCAAAAAGTTGTTTAAAAAAGGTTTATATAAACAGTTTTAATCCCTTAGTAAACATAATTGAAAATAAAGTGGTTAAAGTAGTAGATGGTCATCGATCACCCAGCCCACTGATTGTTAAAACCTGGACTCACCAAACTCTCTAAGCTCCACAAATTTGTCAGATTTTTCCTCTCTTAATGGTGGATTGATGCATAACGACATTTCTGTATAATCTTGAAGCAATTTGTGTGCCCGTTATTAATTACGCGCCTGTGTTTGGTGAAATAATGCAGATCCCAGGTCATGCGCACGGTTGCCTCTAAGGCATTGGACTGTGGGTCCTGCCTCCCTCCTCCTGCCCTATCATTTCACTTCCATTTTCTTGGGGTCAACTGGGGTCAACATAGCGAGTTGTTGGATATGGCGGAGGAATTGGCTGTAAATTAAAGGGTACATGTGGTGTTGAGCAGCAATGGAGAAGCAGTAAGAGTCATTTCACTTACACCTTTCCATCATCCATGCTTACACTATGAAGGAACTCCATAGTGTAAGTGAATGAGATATTATAATTATTTTGTGATATTGTCTATGTTTGTTTGTTTGTTTGTTTGTTTGTTTGTTTGTTTGTTTGTTTGTTTGTTTGTTTGTTTAGATGATCTTCCCATCAAGGGAACTCAGCAAACTCACGCAAGGGGAAATAACCAAGCTGGCAACAGCCAATCTCTCTCATACAAACATTGGTGTTGGAATAATGTTCACAACTGGTAATGGGGCTCCGTAAGAATGTAAGAAAAAGGTTACAATCGAGAACACCACTTAGGTTGGTTTGTATGTTGCAGACCTCGGTACTGTTTTAGTCACCATGTTAATGATGTGCTTTAAAATAATCTTTGAGCGAGTTCAATGTTTGTGTATGCATTCTTCTGAACTGAAGACGACCAGGTAGAAACGTCTAGACACGAGCCGGCTCTCACTCAGAGCCACCATTACCCCTTCAAAGCAGATCTATGTCATAATAGTGTCACCCTGAGTTGTTCTTGTTTTATTCAACCACACCATCTGGTGTTCAGACGACACTCCCTACAATTTATACCATTAGTACCAACATAGGCGCTGTAAAGTATTCAGTCCCTCTAATCACCAAATCACTAAAACTGAAACACGCAATGTTTTCTTGAAAAAGGTTTCCCTTAAAGGGAAGGTATACGTTTGGTAATTGTCAAAGACCAGTGTCCTCCCTTGGTGTATCCCATCATAAGCATAAAATAACAAGCCTGTGAAACTTTGAGTTCAATTGGTCATCGGAGTTGCGAGAAAATGAAGTCTTTTATTATTTTAGTGAGAAATTACTTCCTTCTCAAAAACTACGTTACTTCACAAGGAGTCGTTTCCCACAATGTTTTATACTATCAACAGCTCCCCAATGCTCGTTACCAAGTAAGTTTTTAAGTTAATATTTGTTTTGAGTAATTACCAAACGTGTACTTTCCCTTTAAAGCCAGATCTTTTTAATGTACAGGCCAGCCAGGCCAAATTTGTTACGACCAACCTTCCAAAATAGTTGAATAGTGTTGATTACCGGTTCATACTCTGTCGAACTTGCTAAATTGATCTGGTACCTTTGGTCCAAGGTCTGGTCTCCTGTGGTAAAGGTGGTCTGCGAATGTTAAAACCTCAAAAACCAAGTCACATGGGGTCACGTCCCCAACGTGTCTGTGCATAAAGGCCTGGGAAGGTGTGCCATCTGGAATCAAACTCATAAATATGTCTGCGTAAGATCTTCCAGATTTTTACTTTCATTTTCAGGTGGATTGTTCCAGTCAGAAACTTGTTTGGTTTTTTCAATGAAGTAGGGAATACGGGGTGTCTAATTACCTGTTATTCTTGACTCCTTAATTGAAGCTATACAGGATTCGTACGTATAAGGATAAAAAAAACACTATTGTTTAATTTTTAGTCTGTAAAGCTTATACTGATTATGAAGTTTTTATTAGAGTATTGTACCTGAAACCTTAAAAATGATTTCACAGTTGATAAACCAAAATTAAGGAAAGTGGGTTTGCATGCTCGAACTCATGCATGGTTTTTCACCTTTTTCTATGAACACAGGATTATTAGGCCTAATGGTTATATCACACAAAACCTGAACCTTATCTAAACAAAAACACTAAAAAAAAAACACAGCTCTAATCCTGTAAAGTAATGTTTATCAGTGTTGGTTGTTTTTGAATCATCATTGCTTTCTTTTTTGACACAGTTAAAATATTGACACGATTTAGTTTTTGATGCAACACCCCCTCAAAATATTGCACTGACCTGGATATAGAAAGAAATGTTTTAACGAGCTGCAAATTTGATTTAAAGAAACAAACAAAAAACAAGGTATAGACAAATATTAAGCCTTGATGACAAATCAAGTCAATGAATAGCGCAATACATTACATCATCCTTTATCACAGATTGTGCTTTGTTCCATTTTTGTTTATCAGAAATTGAAATCTTATTGGTTTGAAGAATTTTTTCCAGGGTGTTTAGTCAAACTTTTCAACTTCATTAATCTCATACGAGACTGCATTTTTCAATGGAGTCTGGCGTCCTATTTTTACATAACACAAAATGAATTCACAAATTTGAGAAAAACAGATCGACCACAGGAATGCATTGTATTTGTATTTCTTATCAAACCATATTATCAAACAAAGTATGGCTTTTACGATATCCCCCTCCCCCCTTCAATAAACAAACAGAGCTGTGTTTTTTGTTTGTGTTCAAAATAACTTCACAATTATTAAACAGTTTCTCGTATAATAACTGATCATACGCACTTAGGTGTTGACAAAGTGCCATGTTGCTGTAAAAATGTATATTGTTGATCAATTATTGAGTTACAATTGTGGGTAATATTGTGGTGAACATGAATTGTAACATATAGGCCCAAGCAATTAACTTTCTTAACACATAATCTGTAAAAGCCATGATATGGAACTACATTCTTTGATTTGAAATGGAAAGATTTTGGTTTGGGACAGAAGTGGTTTTTGAGGCCGTTTTGTGTCACTTTTGAGATAAGAAGATGGCTTTGTTACAATTAAATATTTAAAGAATGTTGTTTTGGTTGAAATAGGCCCGGCGTTGAGATTGGATATATGTGGCACTGCCTTTCACCTCTGTGGACTTCGGTTCGAGTCCTGCTCTTTGGACCAGAGCTTTGCATAATGGGATGGGTTTTCAGCCACACCCTGTGTGATGGTGTGGTGTCTCTCCCCCCCGCCCCCATATTTTAAACTTATATGCCTTGCAATTTGCATTATATATGTTTCCTAGAGCCCAATGGCTACACACCCTTTTAATAAATCTGGGTCACAAGTTGACCCGGATCCGGGTCCCGTTGGTCCTGACCCATTCATGGGTAAGTATCACCCGGAATCTGTGTACAAATCTGTGTATAAATCTGTGTACAGAATAAAAAACGGGTCAGACTGAAGTAGAATTCGAGTTAAAATCTCATTTTCTAACCATTTTCCAGGTCAGCCTGACCCAGAAATGGGTCAGGCTTCGTGGAACCCGTAATCTGGGTCAATTGTTATCTTTTTAATAGAGTATACCTCACAGTTCAAAGCACTTTTGAAGCTTCCTTGTTTTATTACCAGAAAGTTGCAGTAAAATAATATTTTTGTGTCTTCAGACTTTCGGTTTGAAATTTTAAACAGCCGCAGAATTTGTTTTTGTTTTGAGCTGGAATAGACGATATAAAAAATGCCAAAGCAAAGAAACACCCCATTACCTTCCATGCGTGGCACCCACTTTCATCTTCGGTATAGCTGAAAAAAGGGTAACCAGTGCAGGTCTTTGTGCATGGTGGGGTTCGAAGTTAGTAGAACTTTAGTGTCATGTTTCTTTCTTGTATCACTTCATGCAAAAATGCTGACTCAAATTGTGTATAGCATTTTTAGCAACTAATCCCAGTGCAAAAATTACACTGACTATAAATATCATGGGGAGTGGAGTATTAGTCGATAAAAATCTACCTATAAAGAAAGGGAATATTTTTACCCTAACTCCCTGTGAATAGACTCTGAAATCAAATCCCGATTTGCTCCCTGCCGCCAGAAATCTCTGCCTTTTCTCTCTGCCTTTCTAATCCCCATCCCACTGTGACCTTGGCTACCATAATTTCAGTCAGTCGAATCGGCTTTTGCTTAAAATTCAAAGCATGGCCGCAGAGACCACACTTTCCCCACAGATTCAATTCTTTCCATTCATCAGATAATTATTGTTAAGTAAAAGCTTTAAGTTGACGACAATAGACGGTAACCCTCGGCCATTATGCTGTACCTCTGTCGAACTGGCATAAATTCTGAAGGGGGTTTTAGTGGGTTTGTGTGCATGCAGTTTTACTACAAAGAGAAGAGAAGAAAAAACTATCTGTGCCTCAGGGCCAAACTAAAGGAGTCCAGAAAGTTACGGCTTTCAGTTGTAACCCTCTCAAAGTGCAAACACTGTTTCATTACATGTATCGTCGTGTACTTGTAGAGTTGTAGAGTCGTGCAGTGGGTGTGGGTACTACTGTAATATTACAATAGAATCTGTGGACAAAGCTCGAATAGGAAAAAATATTGATCTGTCAGATATAGAAATGAATTGCCCTGTGGTTTCTTTCGGGTTTCAAACGCCAATTTCCGGCTTTTCCATCTGTAAATCCTTTATGTATTTTTTTTTTTTTTCAATTTCATTCAAGTGAGACGTCGATAAATTTATTTTTAAAAAACAAGTTTTAACAGTTGTCAAAATCACATCCTCAAAATAATTCTGCGGTTGTACCCTCCAAAGTCATTTGTCTAATGTGAAAGTTATACAATCGTACATCGCATTGCAAGGGCGTTTTGGGTCATCTTGGAGCCTGTTTCATTCCGAAACACGCATAATTATTTGCTATGCACGATTTTTGTTCGCTAAGCTCAAAGGTGCGACGAACGAATTGTTATCGTGGTTAGTACTGATTTCTGCTTAGCAAATAAATTTTACCAAGTTAATATAATCATATTCAGCTCTGTGTGATACACACGGCCCATTTCCACAGAGCTGCAGAGCACATAATCCCAAAATAAGGTTACCAGCCAAATGACCATATCACACGCACCGTTTGGGACTGGTATGCTGCTTATTTTCGCTAAGCGGGAAATTATTAAGCAATATTTCCTGCGCAGCTCTATGAAATTTGGCCCATCAGTAACGATTAGTACCGGTATAGCATCGCTCATTGAACGAGAGTCCCAAGACTAATATATTGCACGTAGACCCAACCCACATCTAGCCGCCAAGCTAGCCTTTCTGTGTTTTGTTAAACCACAATGTTTTCCCGTGGTCTGACCGAAAAAGAGGGTGAATTTGGAGTGGATGGTGAATAATAATTCTACACCGCTATGACCCCCAGGGCCTGTCATAAGCTGTCAGTATTTTCCAGCCAGTAATTGTAGCTTTTAATCTGTTCATAATCACCCCCAAAATATTGACCCTCTGGGCCGTCCAAAGGCCATGCTATTATGGATTCGTTCCTCAACTCCAGTTTCTTTGTTTGGAGGGACTGAATTATTATTGCTCAAATATGAAATTCATAATTTCTCTCTGATGGGCCAATAGATTAGGGCATATTATCCGGATGACGTAAGTATATTCATTTATTTTATCTTGAACTGTATATCATGTACCAGATTTCAACGTCGTCGTTACTCGTTTATAAAATTGTCTCTCTCACAAAGTAATTTTCAGTTTTTCATATTTTAATTTCAGAGTTTCAGAGTTAATGGATACAATGTGAAGTGCATGGAGAACAGGTAAGATCTCAAGGGGGTAGGGGGGGGGGGGGGGGTGGGGCGGGTGAAGTAAACCCAGTCTGTATTTTTTTAGGGGGTGGGGCATGGGGGACAAACATATAATTTGGGGCTATGTTATCAAACCATTCATCCCCCCCCCCGCCCCCCCAGACTTCTATTGGGGGAGGGGGGCTCTACAACCCCACCTCTGCCCCCCTGGTTATGACGCTGCATGTTGGGAAGCCTGTTGAAAGAATGGAAACTTATGTGCAGTAAATATGATCTTGATGATGAAACCAAAGTGTCAATAAATATTCAGAGGATGCATGTATCGTGGTGTGACGTCCATGAGTGAATACAATTTTCACAATTGATTCTCTCTGATTATTAAAAAGAAATTAAAAAAGACTATTTACTATGATTTGAAGACCAGAAAGTTGGTTACAGTTGATTACAGTTTATGTAGCCCTCACCTTGAAGTGGCCGCCCGGCCTTGTGATGTTGGGCGATTTCTCAATAAAATAATGTTTATTATGTTACTAGGTAATTTATATATATTGGTATATGTTGTGGAAAGACCCTGTGGAGTTTGTATTTTTTGAAATTTACCAAAGTTTACTTTGGCATTGAATTTAATATCAATTGAGTGATTGATATGAAATTGTTGGCTTCGTACACAAAACCATCTCGCTTAAAAAGGACTTAAACACCATTTGGAATTATCATTGTCCATTGATATAAAAAGGACAGGGTTGCATGAACATCGATGAATATGTGACCTGCAACTTGCACCTTTCCAATCGTACAAGATGAAAGGACTATTAAATATTGCTTTTTCAATTCAATATTGCTTTTTCAATTCAAGCATGACAGGTCATCAATTGTTGATTTGGATTTGGGTTTTTGTTGCATGTCAGTAAATCGTGTGGACTGGAACGGTGATGTTTTTGTTCGGTTTCACTCATCTGTTTAACAGTTACAATAGTAAATGCAGGCAGCCTTCTTTTTCTGTTGTCACTCGCATTCGCTTAATGTAAGACCTGATATGACTCATATTCCTGGGGTGACTTCTATTTATTTATATCGATTGATATAGATTTTAATATAATTATTTAAATCGATTTGGATTTGGTTTGTTGTTGTAGTAAATCGTGTGAAGGTGAACGGTGAATTGTTTCAGTTTCACCGATCTGATAGTTACAACACTAACTGCACCCTTTACGTGTCAACTCGCATTCGGTAAATGAGTTAAAGGGCCTTAAATGACTACAAAAAATATTGGGTTGACTTCCATTTACTTTTTTTAGAATCAACTATTTTCCCCTTAGTGGCTTTTATTAAACGGTTGTGGTATTTTACTATATACAATTGGTTTGCTATTAAATGGTTGATTTCATGTAGGCTTACTTTAACTTTACTTTTGATTTGTTTCTGCTTGTTCGACCCTCACCCTGTTGCTGTTGGTTTATGTCGGCTAAAACATTACATTGATGTAAAATGGGTTTTGCTGATCTTTTAAATCCTGTATAAGCTGTATGTTGCAGTATGGATAAATCTAACTTAATGGCATATTATGGAAGCTATTACAGTACACTTTAAAAACTCCCGGGTCAGAAATTGACCTTGTTCCGTGTCCAAGAGGGCCCGACCCGTATCTGGGTCAACGTGACCCTGAATCCGAGCTGAACATCAAATTTGTAAAAAAACCGTTCTTGAGTCAGCCTGCAGTTCATGCAGTTGGCAAAGTCATATTGAGTAAGCATGGAATAAGTACTATCCTTTTAGTTTAACTTCAAGAATCTGATGATGTGGATCCCTTTGTTTTGTTTTGTTTTGTTTTATTTTGTTATGTTTTGGTGGGTGTGGAAGAGGAGGGGGTGGTAATCGTCAGAGAAGGGTGTGCCGCGCTAGCTTCAAAGGCCTATAAGTTAGCAGTGGTATAAAGGAACCAATGTGGTGCAACTTCTTTGATGTCATTGGTTTGCCGGTCATTGGAAGACGAGACGAAAACAAAATATTCAGAAGAAATACTCGAGAAAAACACAGAGATGTCCGAGAAGAACCTTGCATGAAAAACCGCAGCTTGATCTTCGGAAGAAAAGGCAAAAGGCCATTCACCTGTGAATGATGGATGTCTATTGTGGTAGCTTCCTTTCCCATCTCTTGGCGATAGATAATCCCATTCAGTCCACTGTTCTTGTGGAGAATAGAGACTTCTGATAGAACCAAAGATGTAAAATAACAGTCAAAGATGAAGAACAGGGGAAAGTGAGTCAAACTATAGTGTAAGGAGAAAGCTTTGTATCCTTTTTATGGGAGTAGATTAAGAAGTTTTTGTCCTTTCTCTATAGTTTTGTTTGGTGACAATGCTGACTCCACAAAGGTGAGGGGAGATTTTGTCTGGATTGAAAAGACCGAAAGAGACCGACACTGTTGATGGGAAGTTGGGGAACAATTTGAAACCTTTGTAGTGAAGAAGCCGCAATAGCTACTTTGATTTGAGGGAAAATCTCTTTAGAATCTCACTGAAATCATGATCGAATCATGTTAGTGTAGATTTATCATTGGAAACTGATTAAAGTGTATGTTTATGGCAAGGCCGTTATTTTTATTGTTCAAACTAGTTATTGTTAGATTAATATCATATTACATTTCTGTTGTGAAACCAAGGATGCCTCAACTTCATCACTGGCTCACAAAGCCGGTGAAACCTGAAATCAAAGATGTATGTTGTGTGAACCAGAAACACTGGGGTTTTCCCCTACTCTTTAAGTCCCAGATAAGTGTTCCGGGTTCTTTTTGTTGTATGCGTGCACTGCCATACCAGCATTTCTTGGTGTAAAGATGACAGCGACTATGAAAAAGATTACTTTTGAGTTGAAATTATGTTTGCATCTTGTAAATGAAACAACCATGTTGATGACGTATGAATGTTTAAAAAACGTCTTTAATATTCAATACTCCTTTAAGATGATTCGTAAAATAAGAAGGAATTGATATTGTAGTCTTCTTCACACTAATGCATGGCTTCATCCATTTGAACCATGAACCATCTACTCAATCTGGGTGTGATTCAGCGTCTAACACTAAACTTAACTATCGATCAATGCGTATCCTTTAGGCAAAAGACGTTGGTTATAGATGTAATCTTGAGCACTTATCATGGGGAATTCTACTGACTAATGCGTCGTTCCACTCCGCAATCCTTTCTTGTATTCGGGAGTTCTCCTTCTTCTTCAGGATGCCACTTGGCTCTTTGCTCCCTGAAGCTACTGCTGATTCATCCTAGAATCGCATGCATGGTCACAAACTTATATATTGGATAAAGAGTGTATTCCAGATAAATGCTCTCGAACTGATTAAGATGTATGGTCGCCTTTTGGTTTGGGGAGTACATAATTTAGTCCAAACTTTGAAGAAACCTTTTCAAGCAGATTGCAAGACACTGCTCTAGAATTGCAAAGGTCGTCGGTTCGAACCCCATGATGCGTCTGTGATTTTGTCCACATAACTCTGGAAAGTACGAGTATACAGTACTTACACGCATCGTTGTATGGGTTAAACTAACAAAATTAATATCACTTCCGCATCTCGTTGTCATTATTTGTGAGGAAAACAGTGAATAACTGCTCATGTTTTCTCATGGGTTTTATGGACATTCATGTTGTGCTTATCTTCTTGATTTGGAATATCGAAATAAGAATCTGGTATGTTTGGTGGGAAGTATTGTAGCCGTGCACAATATCAAGGAGAAATATCGATGCTAAGCAGGACATGGTCCAAATTGTCTGCATCAAACAACACAATGTGTATGGACTCATGATGGCCCAGTGTTTGGATGACCATGTGTTTGCCAAGGACTTCAAATCTCTTTGCTCTTGTCAACAACCCAATGATTCGCAGTGTGTGAATATCAACAACTAACACACAATCCTTACCTCACCGTATGGACAATGTCTAAAAAAAGTTCTGGCAGCACAATACACTCTCGAGTCCCGCTCTTCAAATTTACATGACAAAAACCAGGTAAGGTAATCGGGGAATTCCCACCGGCCACTGACTGAAAATATCGCTTTAATTTGCGCCGGGCTCTCATGATGGCTCATGTTGATGATGATCAGTTGCAGTAGTATTTGTGTGCGTGTAACCGAGCAACATGGAAACTCAGACAAACCACAAAAAACCATTTGCTGAAAATGCCTATCATTTGTCACTAACATTCCATTGGAATGACTCTCCACACCGGAGGATCAAGTACACAACCTCTGTTGCTGCACTCCCCAACCCCCAACAACAAAAGCATTACTTCTCCTATTTAAATGATTACAGAGACAACCTGAAGTTTAACTTCACAGTGACCCTGGGAAATTATTTCACCTCTTGTGCGCACCAAAAGAGCAACTTACTTCTGCACCGGTGATCAGATTGTGCTATAAACGCGCTTAATTTTCGGGTGTTATTTTTTGTGGGTAATCATATTAATAGAATCGAGATTTTGACAGTTTTTTTTTCTTTTCTTCAAAATAAAGATTTCCAAGAAAGTTCTAGTCCTTTGTTGAGATTTTATAGGTCTAGCCCGGTTGTCTTAATTGTGTTGAGGGTTTTTGACCTCTGTTGTAACACCTCGATTCCCTGTACTTTTCCTTCACTTTTTGTAGGAGGCTGACCTGGCCATTGCTTTTTGGGTTTATTGTCATCGATGTTGTTCGGTTTGATTTTTGGCTTGTCAGCTGCTCTTGAAAAAAAACTAATGAGCAAATTCGTCTTCATTTTTGTAAAGAGTGTCGATCAGTTCCCTTAATTTCCATTGTCAAATATCTGATCCTTTTCATTTGGGGGTGTGGGACAAGCGTTGACAAGACAGGGGTGGTTGGGGTAGGCCCACTTTAAGGTGGGCGGGGGTACCGCTCCTGTCCCCCGCTGATTGCGCCACTACAATGTCCAGTTAAAACATAAAACCAATATTCTGTAACTGTTTAATAATACGCTAAAGCAAGTTACTCACAAGAACGAGTAACACAAAAGCAAAATTTGAAAACAAACCGATTACATAACTATGCTCTTGTTTAAAGGGTCTATGTAACTTTTGTAAGGACAAAAACACAATGTCCACAGATTTACACTAAACTCACACAGTTTGAAGATAATGATAGTAGAAAGCTTCCCTGAAAATATTACATGCTGAGGTGCTGTAGTTTTTTGGAAAAGAGTAAAACAATGTCACAAAAATAATTTTCGTCTCATAAGACGAAAATTATTTTAATCATTTACAAACGTATTTTCATGACATTGTTTTACTCATTTCTCAAAATTGACAGCACCTCAGTAAGTAATATTTGAAGGGAAGCTTTCCACTATCATTATCTTCAAACCCTGTAAGTTTAATGTAAATCTATGGACATTTTGAAAAGGTACCCAAATCCTTTAAATCTCACCCATCCCTTACCAAAGATGGTCCCCATAGTGTTGGGGTTCATGGACTCCCCCCCCCCCCCCCTCATCTAACCCCCTCCACACCTCGACCATTTCCCAACATAAACCACTACCAGGGTCAATGAAGTTATTTATCAAGACAGGCAGCTTTCACAATTATGATCAATTAAGTATGAACCAAAACAAACAATAATCGTGTTTTCAAGATTTATTTTATTTTTCGAACAAAATAATGAGACACTCTGTGTCCACACTGAAACTTAATTAAATACAAACATCTTTTTAAATAAAACGGGAATGTTAAATAAAAATTAAAAGTCATGAATTAATTTACAAACAATCTACAAAATTATAAAACATGTTGTTTGGTGGGGCTGCAAAGAAAATAACATCAAGGCACGAACAACCTTTGAGTCGAACTTCTTGTGGTCAAAGCTTGGACTTTCTTTTCTGTGGTTAAACCATGGAGGTAAAAAGACCAACTTCTTAAACCAACTTCTTAATGTTACTTCTCATCAAGCAAACACGTTAAGGTTAAAAACTATAATTGATATAATTTACATTGATTGAGGTTGACATTTAGAACATTTTCTCAGAAGAAATCAAACTACCTTGACCGGCTCCCAAAACTATTCGCCATTAAAAACAGGGTATTTTTCCCTAGTGGCTGATGAAACAGAAACTTCTCTCTGAAACACTCCTTTAAAATGTCTTATAAATACAACCCAGCTTGGTTTTGTTAAACTTAATTTTTTATGACTGTGGTGGGTAAATTGCATTTCCTTGGCTAAAACGAAGAGCTTCGGCCGATATTTATGATGCTAAGTGGTCTGGGCCACATGTTTAGTGTAAAAGGTATTATAGGTACTTGTAACACATCCGACCCCCAACCACTCCTGAACCTGTGTGGTCCCAGAATCAAAAATAGAGCCAGTTTTGGGGGTTGAAATACATCGAGGAACAAAACAAGATATTTCAAAACTCAGGGTGTGAAAAGATTTTTTATTTCTCCTTTAGGATGAGATCGACACGAGTTGTGTCTTCCTTTGCTTTGATGAATCATTTGTCACCTATGGGTCTGCACTTGAATTTATGGCCCGTTTGGTTTGGAGATGTGGAAGGAATTACAGTGTACACTAAAGGGATGAGTTTGCGGCTCAGAAAAGGAGTACCCTAAGAACCAGTTTGCGGCTAGAAAAGTGGTGTAGTGGTGACGAATATTTTTAAAGTCTCGATTTCTTTCTGGAGAACCGAGGGACGGAGCAGGAAATTGTAGAGAGTTGTGCTTCGGGGAAGGGAGAGGTCATGAAAAGCAGCTGTGCAGAATGTTTTCTGTTATCGTATATTATTACAATAAAAAAAAATCATAAAAATCCGTCGCATAGAATACATGTTGAGCCAGAAATTCGGATGCATTCAAATTTACTTTCATTTTTATCTCCATAGATATTTATTCCAATGAAGAACTGTTCTCAAATTTAAGAACCAAACTTAGCCCTCGAAGGCCATACAGATATATTGGGGGGTCAATTCCATACAGTCGCTAAGAACAGAGTATCGCTAAGCAGTTTAGCGTTTATACCAAACACGGGTTACTTCCCAAACTGTTGCATTATGAAGTCATGACTGGTTATCTGCCACAAACAGCTTAGCAAAATCTGCCTTATTAAAAATGTGGACCCTGATTATCTTAACTTTAAGTTATTAACTTCAAATTCAAACTTGTATTGTATACTATTAATTATTCTAACCACAAAAGGTGAGCAGTTATTATTATAATAATAATTAATCTCAAGCTATTTACATTTACAAAAAACCTTAACAAATGTACCAAAAATCAGTTTGATTCAAAATAACGTTTCTCTTTTTACAAAAATGGTAAAAAATGTTTACTTTTTACATGCGTGGAGGTTTTAATAATCATTGGTTCAAAGTGATCTCTATCAACCATCCCAATTTATTTTGTAAGAAAGTTAGTATAAAAAAAGTGAATACTTGATGAAAGTTATATTTAAAAAAACAAAACTCGTTTTTAACTGCGTTTAGAAAATTTGACAAATGACTGATAGAAGACATTGATATTTAGGTGACGATATTATGGAAGACAATATTTTCTTTCATAACCATTCGGTATGGTAAATTGAAGCAAAAAATGATATTAGAAACTTACAACGAAAATGAGTCCAGTCAGACTACCTTGGTTTTTAAAGAGATCAACAAAATATTTGACTTTGAAAGTGGTACCAGACTTTCGCAAATAGACATTAAAATAATATCCATTATGTAGGCCCTATACAGGATATTTAAAGAATGCTTGAAATACATATACTAGACATGTACCACTTTTGTAATGACAACTTCCATCGTCATTGTCATTGTGTATGCTTGAAACCATACAAAGATCAACTCGGTATAATACATATCAACTTAAATACAGTTTAACATCCCCCAAGTTTTGGTTGTAAAAAATTGCATAGATTCCTTTCAATTTGTGCTCTTTATTATTTGTAGTATGAAAAAAACACCCATCGCAAAAGAAGGCTGCCACCCAATGCTAAAAAAAACACCTGTTGACCCATGTATACCCATTCACCCTTAAACTCATAAAATGACTCGGCCCACATAACTTAATAAAATATGAAACTCTATTTACAAGGCAATTTTACATACACAGGACATTCTTTCCTTCATTCACACAATCTGACTTTATGGTTTAATATGACACGCACAGCGTGTTCAGCAATAACTTGTAACACAACAGAGAGTTCACCTTAAGTGTTCATCGACAGGCTGGCTACACAAAGTTCATTGATGGACCCCTTTCACCAGACACACAAAGTTAGTTGATGGGGCTTCCACCAGACACTCAAAGTTAGTTGATGGGGCTTCTTTTACATGATTTGTCTGTGGAATGGTCTTCCCAAGACCTGGCCTGATTCGGGTAGGTGTTCCACGTGCGGGCTTCTGGGAGGATGGATTGCGTACTCTCAACTGCGAGGTATGCTTGGTTTGGTGAAACCTGCTGTTGTGGGAACTGGTAGGAGGAGGGCATCGTAGTTGCAGACGGACTGTTGGGATTGTTTGCATAGTAGCCGATCTGGGCTGGTTGAGGCTGCTGAGGATAGTCATAAGTTTGACCGGTAGGCGACGGGTACTCAGCATAGTGAGGCTGCATACTGAAGTCGTAAGGCTGTACTTGGTTTGAGGAGGTAGGTGATGAGGAGAAGTGCTGCTGCTCGGGAGACAGGATTTCCTCCTCCAGCTTCATGGTGTTGGAGACCGAGACAGCGACGGGTATTGGGGGTATACCCTGCCGGTTGACCCACTGCTCTGATCGTGTGAGGTTCTGGCAACTGTTCATCATGGCGTACGTGTTGCAGTTGGCGGTTTGTTGCGCCTGTGGGCTCTGAGCGGAGCTTGCCACGAGGTAGTGGTCGAGGTCCTCGTTGATCAGGCCGTCCATATTGGCCATCATGTCGCTACTGAGATCTCGAACGTCCACACCAGCCAGGTCCATGGGTAGCTGCTGCTGTTGACGGTCACCGCCCTTCAGAAGCTGGATGTACTTCATGCGTTTCTGTGGCGGCTGGCCGTTCAGGCAGTCTGTGTCATTCTTGGGCGTGGTGGGTGGGGTAGGAGGACCATTCTGCTGGGGTGTGGCATGGACGGCGTACCTCTTGGAACCGTCGTCGCTGCTGGTGTCTCCCGGAGAGCGAGACCCCTTGCATAGCGTGGTGGAGTCGGTACTCAGAGGGCCCTTGCTGGGTTTGTTGTTGCTCTTGTTGCGACGTCGTGGCTGGTACTTGTAGTCGGGATGGTCCTTCTTGTGTTGCTGGCGAAGACGTTCTGCTTCTTCGATGAAGGGCTGTTTCTCTGGCTCTGACAACAGTCTACAGAAAGACAAATATAAAAGTAACTTGTTAGCTCTCAGTGTCATAATTATTTACAAAATACAGGTAATGTTGTGAGCAGAAAACCAAGCCAATTAAGTTTATTTTGTTTAAGTTGTCTCACCATGGTCTCGCTAAGTGAAGACGCAACTATAGCAAGGAAGGCACAGTGATCTAACAAAAGTTGAAACTTTTGAGAAAAATTTGCTGACTAACAACAGTAAATATCCATGACTTTACCTTTAGTTTTAAGCTCTAGTTAGAGTTCAATCATAGCTATGTTAAAGCTGCAATTTTATTAAATAATATCATAGTGCTTTGCAAATATGAAGTCTGTACTTTTCAAAAGTTCGCGACGCGATTGTCGATAGCTCAGTGATACATTGTCAGTTCCCTATAAAATCCATCATGCATGAGACCAAAACTAAAAACGAATCAAAAGCCTTTTACATTTTTTTGTCATCGATTATGGCAAACCCCGTCAGTTTAAATCATGAACAACTCCTTTCAATTTTCTATTGTGTGCTCGTGAAGAAGGCGGTCTTTTTGGCCATTCTTCGTGTTTTCTATGGCACCAGCGGTGTGACTGATGGGAAGCCTTGAGGATATGACTAGTTAGAGAATAGAATTCTCTCACTGGCTTTTTAAAGACGCCGCCTTTCATATTTCCTTGGTTGTTAAGTCATCGAGAGTGTTTGATTGGGAGTTGCTAACAATATCATGATAGAATGACTACCGTAGTTTTCTGTCTCCATTGTTGCCTTAAGTCAGAATTGAGTGCAACCTTTGAACGGGGGAGTAATGTTATGAAATAAACGCTGGAGAGAAACTTGATCAATGGGACGCGTGACATGGTCTTGACAATACACGTCAAATGTAATGCATGCGTGTTTTAAAGTTGTTATAAAGAGGCAGGTCATGTTAAGATTTTTGAATTCTGCACGTGTACACTGCTGAAGTCAAAGATCTCGAGCATTTTTTTAAATTTTTATATTTCCAGTTTGTCATATTGCAGAGTAATTTAATATTGAATATAACTATAAATACTGTAGGCCTAACTATTTGTTAAAAGACCATTTTGTTGAACCCACTTTCCTTAGTAAAACAAAATGCAAACAAAATTCAGCATTGTCTTTGTTCCCTGTACAACATAAACAGAGAATTCCACTAAAAGAAATGTGCAACAGAATAGAAATGCCGCCAAAGCATGCATGATAAAGCAGGGACACTCACCGACACAGAACTGAACTTAACAGGAACAAAGTGAGCACTCAAAAACCTTAACACAATTACGACTAGTCGGTGGGGATTTTGTCATACAGCTAAAAACTGCCATAAACAATGCACATGCGATCCGCTTCAATACCATCGCAAAGGGTTCAAAAGTTGAAAAGTTCGCCGCGTACAGTTTAAAAAGTTGCAGCACAATGGAAAATTTGAGGCTCTTAAAATTATCCAACCATGTCCACAAAGGACATAAAACAGTAAGTGTAATGTTTTGTGAATCGGTTGAGAAATCCATTGTGAACCTGGCGTAACCTCTGGATGACCGCAAGTTTCATGGTATTTAAAAAGGCGGTAATATTGAAAGCTGCCCTCGCAATGATTTTATGATACCGCAAGAAAAAGCAGTTTTCATTTTCCATTGTACACTAGTCTGAGACTAAAGAGCCAGGGTAGACACATACACAGTTATATAGAAATATAAAGTTGATATTCATTTATACAAAGTTGATATTCATTTTGATCAATGCAAGCATCACTGCTTTATCTTCCCTATTGTGCCATTGAGTGCTATGATGAGCTCCATGTTCCCAGCAATCAAGGTTTACACGTGCTGATTGAAATCAGTTTAAAAATTTCCCCAGCATATTTACAACGGTTCATTATTTATCAATTTTTTGAGATTCTGCGTTTCTGTGGTTCACCATAAAACAGCAAGTTTCTAATTGGCACATTTTAGTTGATAGACATTCTGAAATCAGTTAAAAATTGCCGTTACACATTTACAACATATCATCAGTTTTTAAAATTTCGCATTTTTGCGGTGTGGTCCACCATAAACAGCAAGTTTCAAATTGGCATATTACATTTTGATAAACTTTCTGAAATAGTGCACCAACGGTTGCGGTCAATACACCCACATTGTATTTGGCTGACAGTATACCTTGTTTATTGCAGTTTAGCTTCTAAATCATAAAAAGTCAGTACTCATGTTGTTTATTTAAAAATTGTGAAAGGAATGTTACAAAGTTGTCACCGCACATGTTTTTATACACACAGGTGTTCTGGAATGTTAGTATTACTATGAATTCACGATAATTAATTTATAGACAAGACCCTAGTGACACAGAACCACATAAATTCATTCTGAGTTACTCACTTCCACAATTTGCCAAGCGTCTTGCTGAGTTCGGCGTTGTGTAGGTGTGGGTGCTGGTCGGCAAGTTTCTTGCGGGCTGCTTGGGCCCACACCATGAAGGCATTCATCGGTCTCTTGATGTGGGGCTTGGCGTTGGGGTTACCGCTAACTCGGGTCGGCATCGGGACCAGGGACCAGTCGTAACCCTGGAGCACCCGGCTGACTGCATCGCGGATGGACGGCGAGAAACGGGGGTCCAACGCTGATGGTGTACCATCACCGTGGAGCGTGGTGTCTGAAGACTCCGAGCCGGACTCGCTGCAACCCGGGCTAACCGGTCCGTCACTTCCACGAGATAAAGGTCTCTCCATATCCGAAATCTGTACGCTCATGATGATGTCCTTGTGCATTAAATACTTGAGTAGTCACACAAAAACCTTCGGCAGTGTTACTCCGTGAATGATAACAATCGTTGTGACTCACGCTTGAGGGGCAACTCGGCTTTTATGAGGCGACGATGTTTAGTCACCGGCACTCCTCCAAACCACTTCAGCAGCCCCGTGTAATTCTCTCACCCACTTTTTTTCGTATATTTTGAATCGTTTATTGACATATAATTAAGGGAAGCCAAGACTTACGGCACTGTGCTATACCCCTTATGCCTCTCCACACACTACCCGTCTTGCAGACAGTGTGTACCTTTTAGGCCCCGCCCACAACGGGTTATGATTGGCCGGTCACAGAGAAGTGGTTTGTGATTGGTCGTGTGTTCCTGTGAACGTGATTTTCTTCACAGGGTCCGTGTAGCGGATTGCAATGCACGTGTGTTGGTTGTATTGGGGGCTTTCGTTCCGAAAGCCAAACTGTATGTTAGTTTTCAGAAGTGAACAATTTTTGTGCATAACTATAATAGTAATTTTTTTCCGTCTGTTTAATAGCACCGTCAGATTTGTTTTGTTCGAAGAGCAACTTATTTCAATATATGTCCAGCTCTCTCTAAAAAAAAGTAGCCAACTTAAAACACTGATCCCTAAACGTATATGTGAAAATTTCTTTAAAATTCACTGCCCCGTTTTCGAGTATATTAAATAGCTTTTGCCTTATATTAAATATTTTCATTGTACAACAGTCAATGTTTTGTTCACCGATTATTTCTTAGAAATGACGGAATTTCATGTGGAAATGGTTTTCATTAGACAATCCTTACCAAGCCAACTTTGTGTACCACTGACCTTTATCAAAAAAAATATTTAAAAAAAGATATAATTTTTGTAAAATTTAAAACCTGTATCGCATGTCTTTAACGCAGTAAACACCCAACATTCCTTGATAACTTGTGGACAGACTGTGGACACGCAATATTACTGCCTGCTTCCATCATATCTTATAAGAGATGTGTTTGCCACGCTCGACCAAGGAGATTTCCTAAGAAGCTTGATGATTCTGGCAGAATTTCTTTGAAGAGCGAAGACAAATATTGTCTGGAAATGAAGGAGGTCGAGTTGGTGTCTCCCTGATTGTACATTATTCTGGCTCCATTATCTGTTTTACAAATGGTAATATGTAGGTTAATGCTTTACAAGATGCACTAAAATAGATCAAAGAATTTTAATCTACAAGCTGTATGACCCACTAGAAATTGCGAGATAGCTATGACTTATCTCACCCATAAACAAATTGTTATTCGTGATGTTTTGTGAATAATTGTCGAAGTTGAAAACCCTTGCCAATTAACTTTAAAATTCGATACTGTTGGTTCTCTGAGATCATATCAGAAAACTACTATTCTTAGTAATAGTAATAACTACCATACGGGAATAATAAACTGGAGGGTTTTCCGGTTATTTCTTAAAGATGCTATGTCAGATTTTTTGCCCCAAACATTAAAAAATAGATTTGTTTGAGTGAATGGTATTTCAAAGAGTATCACCCGCTCTAACGAAAAAAAGTTTAACTTTTACTTTTAATGGTCAGGAATCATGACAAAAATTTAAAACGCATAAGAATTGGTCACGTGATATATTGTCGGGATCCCGACAAAAACTAATTTTGAGCACTTTATTTCACTGCTTCTAACAATTGGCGGACCTTTTCGAGCAATGGCTCAAATGAAAGCTTGTAACTTTCTCGACCCCCATCAACATACCTATTGAATTTTAAATCAAAATGTTTGGGTCAAATCGGCCAAAAATCTGACATTATAGCATCTTCAGATGATGCTATGCGTCTACCTCTAATTTCACTGGGATTTGGTAGTGAATGCATTGTGTCTGGGGGTTCTACTGTATTTTCGATGTCAATTGGCATTCTTTTTGACGTGCCACATCATCTTCAAAGTTCAGCCTTTCCCCCTATGTCAATCCAAACCCTGTGTGTCGTAAATATTAAAGAAATACTGCTACAGCTGTCGTTAAAACCTTACATAAATCGGCTTAGCAAAACAAAAACATATAGTTTGTCATATAAAATAGCTTAGCAGTATTGCGGGAACCAGTTGTAGACTGTGTGTGCGTCAAAGGAATTTTAGCTGTTTCTTTGCGTGTCTGGTGCTCTCTGCTAAGCATCATTGCATCATGCCCAGGACTCTCCCAAAACTCCCACGACCCAGTTTGGCTACCATTGACAGCTTGGGGATATATGAACAGCGAACCCCAAAGCATTACCTCATCCTATCAACATATGACGTCAGCGTGTAATAGTCCGGCAATGCATGGCGAATTACTCTACCACAATGATTACCATAAGAGCAATGACCAGCCTAGTTCTATGTATTTATTACACGTTAGCCATGCATCATTCGGCCCAAAGTGGTACACTTTTCTTGCCCATTTTGTTGCAAATTGCCTTGCTCATTTACACATACATCTGTGGAATCTTTTGTTTATTGAATTCATGACACCTTACACCATACCAAAACGGCCCCGTATATAACGACAGTCACCCTGCCTGAGTCACCCCGTCAGAACATGACCGCGCGGCTCGGTTGTCAAGAGAGTAATCCCTCGCAACAAACAAAAAACTGGAGGAAGGAAAAGAAGGAAAACAAAAAAACTAGAAAAACGCAAGTGTTTGGGAGTTTTAAATGGGTCAGTAGTGAATTTGCACGTTTGACCTTGCGAGCGGGTGTGCATTGAGTTTGCAGAGACCGTGGGCCACCGCGTGCCGTGCTTTTCATACCGGCTAAAATTACACAGCGAAATCGGCGGATTACAACGTGCAGCAAAACGCAACACCATGTGCATTAATCTGTTTGGTCATAGCTTACACCCGTAGTAGAAGCTATTTAGATACTTAAAGAAGAGAGAAAAAACCGTTAACGATTATTCAAGCCCGTAGGGTAGACGGCTGAAGAATACAGGTGTATCACACATACTAATGGGGATACCATTTACAAACTCCCCTAGCTAAATGCCTTGCTACAATTTTCTTGACTCATCCAGTGCCCACGGTGTGAGCTTCCCTCAGTCGGTACACGGTACAAAGTGGCCTACAAAGGAGCAGACAGCCGCACACCGTAAAATACACACTTGTCGACGCTTTGGTGTAAGCCGAACATATTTTTTTTTTATTGCCGACTGAATGATATGTAAACGTTCTCTCTCTAATTCCGAACTGACAATTTGTAATTTGGCGCACACGGCACTCGCTGGGGCCGGGGTTGATTTCGCTGGAAATCGAAAATGGACTCCACGGGTTGTCCATGATTTCTAATATTGATGTGCGGGAAGTTCAAAGCCATGTTTAAAGCCGGCAGTGGGTATCTCTGTGCGTTGGTAAATGTTCTGGTGCATGGATTGTTCATGAAGTCACATCTCTTGTTACGTCCGGACTCCGGGTATTCGTGCGTACTGTTTGGTTTGTTTGTTTGTTTGTTTGACATCATTAATGTGATTTTCACCCTCGTTATAATAGAAGTTTGTTTGCATGGCTGGTAGTTGACTTTGATCTCAATTACGTAAACTTCAGTGTTCTCTTTTGTTGCACGAAAGGCTGGGGAACGATGTTCATTTCAGATACCACGCCATACATGTATACACGAGGCCTACTCGTACACTCTCAACAGAAGAGCCAGCGTGCTGGAATAGATGTGGTATCTTAAGTTATACAGTGATTTAAATCGCTATGTTTTCATGAAATGTGCCTTACAGCTAACCTATGAACATATAAAGAAAGCCCCAAATAGCCCAATCCAATATCACCATTCCGTTTTTACAGGTTCACGATCAGTTGTTAACGAATTCACGATCCATTATTTAACGGATTCAGAGCTGTGAAACACATATGAATCCGTGTTAATATTGTGAATCCGTATACTTTATACGGATCATGAATCCATTGGAAATGGGGTGGTTTTATTGTTATTTTGTGTGCTTTCGTATAAAATCAACAAACATTTAACATGTGTGCTAACAATCAAGGAAACCTCTTATATAAAGGTGGCACATTTTACGTCTAAAGGTTGCTTTCAGTATGAGTCTTATCGATTGGGACCTTGTCTCCAGACCTGACCGGAGATGCTCTGATGCTATGATATATGTCTTATGGTCCCTCAAGTGTCTTATTGTATATCTTCATTCCTGATTCGTAATCCTTTGTGAAGCTTGATTAACTCAAGTGTTCCCTTCTCAGAGTTATTTGTCTTCATCACTAAATCTTGTTCAAGGTCTCGTGTTCGCGGACTTTCGTTTTTGAAAACCGTTCATTGACCGCTCGGTTTTTGTTGTTATTTAGCGACTAAATTAGTGACTAATTCTTTTGAATCATCACGGGGACCTTCCCCGTCCTGGACGAGCAGTGTGGTAACCATGAATGGAGGGGTTCGTCCTCGATGTTGTAACCAGCAAGAAGTCAACTTAACTCAAGTCAAATCAAGTCGTATGCCACAGTAATAATAAACGCGACTCGAGTATACTGCCCACTACTCCAATCAACACCGACAGAAGTTAATCAGTAATCTCCCTAAATGTAAATCCGAACGTGCATTTCAATTTATGGGAAGACGTCAGCAGTTTCAGCTGGTTTGAGACTTTTATGGTAACTTCTAAAAAAGCAAAAAAAGGCCAGTAGGTCAAAAGGATACTATCTCTAATTCTAGAACTCCTTCTGATTATAGTCAATGAATTAAAACACGAAAGGGACATGGGGGCTTGAGCTTCCCCCGGTCTGCCCCCACCCATAAGATCGAACCAAATACACACAAAAATTGTACCCTCCTACCCCCCCCCCCCAATGAAAATGTGGGTTGATTGCTAAGTCTTGACTTGCTTAGTATTTCCATGCCATTGATGTTGATGTTTGTAAGCTGAAACTATTTTCTTGTTGTCAGAGCAAATTAACTTGTATACTTTATTTACTGAGTAAACCATTGATGTTCGCATTCTGAGGGTAGGGGAAATGGTTTGAAAGTAACATCCCAGCACGATACCCCATCATTAGTTCAGTCTGTCTGCTCCACATAAAAAAAAAAAAAAAAAAAAAACAAGCTCCGACCGCCGAGATCCGCTTAAAACCCAACGGAAGTGTCTTGAGAAATGTTTGTCCTTGGATGTCCGAAGCCGGCGATAATTACATAATGAAACGTGCCGTAATAACGCGTGGTATCACCGTGGCCTCGGACACGACAGCCCCGGTTGGGAGTCGACACTCTCCCGGACCACCCGGTTGAAGGAAGAAGAAAAAAACTCTCCTCTCTATACACTCCCTCCATCATGAGAACCCTGAATCATCGGGTACTTTTTCATTCCTCAGACGAGAACAAAAAATACACCCACACAATATTGTGTTAAAAATTGCTACAAACACACTCAAACTGGGTTCCAATTTTATAGAGCTGCAGTGGACAATATTGGTAATTGCTCAAAATGATCATTAGCATAAAACTTTACTTGGTAAATAGAAATGGGAAATAAGCAGAACATATTGCTGAAACCTTTTTTGCTGAACCAAGTAAAAAGGCTATATGAAATTGCTCCCAGTATTGCTCTAAATGCCCAGGATAACCAATTGATGAAGGGAATCTTCATACAAACCAATGATGGTAATATCGAATTGCAATTTAAATGAATAAAGAAATTGCAAGTCTGTTTTGTTGTTGTTTTTTGCAGCTATTTTGCACTAGCAACCTTCCGAACTTTGTGATGAATTCTTTGAGTTGACAGAGTAATTCTTTTTTCCTCGCCTTCCTCAACAATCTTCTTATGCAGACCTTGTTGGTAAGTGAACAAATCTATCTCTTGATACCTTACTTGTTGGATACACATTGTGATTATGTTTCTACCCCATGACAGTTCAGCAATACAAAGTTCCCTTAACCAGTTTCGGTATGCCAGCTTGCTCTCTTTACTCAAATCCAGTGTAGTCTAACCCGACGGCCAATTCATGCAGCTGTGATTTTTCAGCTCAAGGGTAGGCGAGGGGAGAATCAAATTTCCTCCCTCGTATAAATCAAAACCAAAACAGTTATTCCTACAAATTAGTCAAACTCTTTTATTTGCCAAGAACACCCAGTAAGAGGTTTTTTTCTTCCTTTTAACTGGAGGGCTATTTTGTCAATAGACTTTCCGCTCGGCCGGGTTCTGGGCTTAACAAGTTATACTATTGTCGGTAATTATCTAAGCTCTCCTCCTCGTGTTTATTTGGTGTTTGCAAAGTGGCCCTACAGCTAATTATTTGACGGGTGAGTTATCGCGTTCAACCGGGCGGAAACTCTTCTCTGTGGCCCTTGGATCTGGAGGAAAGGAACGGGTAAAAACCTGGCTCTTTTCATGGGATGGGAGGTGTGGGGTAAGGGGGGGGGGGGTGGCGATGCTCAGGGCGGTCCCGGTTTGGGATGATTAATTGCAAAATGTTTCGATCTTGATACATGAGTCAAATGGAAGTCAAGCTAAAGACTCAATCTACATGTAAAAAACGAAGGAATCTTCTAGAAAAAGCGCTTGCCATTAATAGGCCTTTATCTTCACTTGCTCCAGTTCTTGCTCTCGTTTATTGTTAGGAAAGGAGCTGATTCCTTTTGGCTGACATCAAATGTTTTTCATTGTTGCATTGTCACTGTCCGATCCCTCGCAGTTTAAAACTTAAACATATGAAATGGTAGCATGCATTACCAGAATAAGTGCCAAAATTTAACTATTAGGCCTAATAGTGTCGTTGCAATTTTAAGTTTTGCATTGACGTTAAAACTAGACATAAGATGTTGTTTCCATGATTTGTTTTAGTTACCTTTCACACCATGTTCAGACCAACTTCGGGTGTCCTTTGTTTTAACCAAAGTTTCGCAAAATCGT
Organism: Asterias amurensis; assembly: GCF_032118995.1. Lineage (NCBI taxonomy): Eukaryota > Metazoa > Echinodermata > Asteroidea > Forcipulatida > Asteriidae > Asterias > Asterias amurensis. Next base: position 20,124,668 of record NC_092658.1, read on the forward strand.
TTTTTGAGACAATTAACAAACACGCTGTTGAATCTGTAATCAATCTTGTACTTGAATCATTGTATACCGTTTTTCACCGACACCTGCGCGTGCGGTCTCCCAGAGCACTTAACACACCCACACACACCCACATGCAGGTCCAATGCCACGCGTGCGATTTCATGATTCGTGAAGTTACAACAAAAGGAACATTGAAACTGGTGAAGAAACCACCAAGAAACAAAATGTAACATAATGAGCTTTAAGCGTGTCAGTTCGGTCATTAAGAGGAAAAACTTATAATCGTGGATATTTACTTTCTAATCGTTGGCAAGTTTGCTTTAATTACACGTATCCATTTACCTTCATTTAAGAGAAAAATCGAGTTAGTACGGTGATTGACCATTACTCAACCGTATATTTAACGAATAAGGCTTAATTATAAAGCATATCGGTGTGTTTATGAAGAACTGTAATCTTTTGTTCAGGTGTAATTTTTGGTTTATGGATCGAATAACATTTTAAAAAAAGTACCGTCCAACGACCGAATTGTATCTAAAAATTTCAACAAACTTTAAAAGTTCACATAAGCGATCTAGACAAAATGAAAAGCAATAACATTAATTCGTAAGGACCATGTCATATTTTTGGACAAAAACGAGTGACTTTGTACATCCCAAGCCTTTCTGGCAGGCATTGGTCACATCATAGGAACTCTTAGAATTTATGTGATAATTTCCACATAAGTAAAATAACAGATGTAGAGGTTTTGAGTTGTGCCCCTTTTCGTTATAAATGAAGGTTGCTAAAAAAAATCAGACGATGCAATCTCCATAAAACAGATTTTATGTTTTCTTGCATCTGAGCTGATGTGTACAAGATTTGCTGCATAGTCAGGCTCTCTTGCTCTACTATAACCGTGTGTTGTCAGAAGTAACATGGATTTAGCACAAACATTATTTTAGCTAAACTGGTATCAATCAGTGAAAAACAAAGTGGTCAATATATTTCGTTTGTGTGTGAAATGCATCCCAAACAGTTCCCACACATTATTTATTTTGTCACAGTAAATGCTTAAAGGGACACATTGCCTTGGATCGGTCGAGTTGGTCTTTGAAAAGCGTTGGTAACCGTTTTTTATAAAATGCATATGGGTAGAAAGATGTTGTAAAAGTAGAATACAATGATCCACACAAACATGCCTCGAAATTGCGTGGTTTTCCTTTTACCTCGACGACTAACACGTCGGCCATTTATAAGGGTCAAAATTTTGACTCCCATAAATGGCTGACCGTGTTAGTTCGCACAGTAGAAGAAAAACCACGCAATTTCGAGGCAAACTTGTGTGGATCATTGTATTCTACTTTTAAAACATCTTTCCAACCATATGCATTATATAAAAAACGGTTACAAACGCTTTTGTTTTGACCAACTCGTCCGTTCCAAGCCAACGTGCTCCTTTAACGTACAAAATCACCGCTTACTCAGGCTTAACTTCCCGAGCAAATACCTAAACATGTTTACCAAAATATGTTTATAACACCCTCTATTGCCATAATAAACTTTACTGTCTTCGCCCATCCATCTTAATAAGTCACGATGTAGAAATCGAGTCCGACCACCCAGCTCTCATGATTTGTCCGCAGAGAGCATAAGTTTCGTCATGCGTGCATTATTGCATTATTCATGATTCGCCCCATGAGTATTATTCAAGTTATTATATAGCCCATAATGACATCGGCAAGTGGTTTATGTTACCGACATAAAGAGGGGTATGTGCTTATTGACGATTACCTGTAAATCTAGGGGTGGGCTGGGGGCTTTGAGCAGGGGAGGCTTCGGGAGGTCGGGGGGAGGGGGGGCAATGAGTAAAGCCATGTGTAGCAATATTCCCAGATTTTGACTAGATAACCTATTGCATTCAAATTCTTTGTGAGCCTAGTAGACTCACTATGCAGTCGCTATGAAAACCATTGGAAAGGATTCTTAATGATAAAATATTTGGAGGAGTGTTAAAAATCAAACTTATCGCCTGGCAATAGGGGGGGGGGGCGGGGGGAGGGGGTAGTTTACCTCTGAATTCCCCTCTTTCGGTCCACATCCACTGTCCGCTTGTTTGATATACAGCCAGAAAGGTGGCGCTATAGGCCATATACATCATGTTAATAGAAAAAGGGGTGTCCTTTCTCTGTTTTGCCAAGAGGATAACGGAATGCATTCTTACTGATATTGTGACCATATAGTGTAGGCCTGCATACAGTGTACTAAACAAAAGTACATTGCAATAAATTAAGTTTAATTTCTCCTGTATTAATATCAGATTGCTTCTATTTTACTTTCCTAACTAAGTAAACGTCTCGATATTTTTTAACAGAAGCTGTCAATAAGACTTCACCCAAACTTTGAGACATTAATCCCAAGCTCGTATATTTCATATTAAGTTGTTAGGATGTTCTCACGACCATTTAAAAGCAACCCGTTTTTCCGGTCTTACAATTAAGAGTTTCAAAGACAACTGTTCCAATCCCTTTCCTATTCCTTTCCCTTTAAAAATAAGAGACAACCCATCGTAAATTTGCAACACTCGTCACTGACAGACCCCGGAGATTTCTAACGGTGTGTGGCCCCTGCCATAAGTATTATTAACCGACGATGAACATGTCCAGGTCCATCACATCCGGTTGTCTTTTATTGGAGAGCGAAGCTTGGGGGAAAAAACAGATAGGACGCTTTTGATCCGTTGATAAGGATTTCACAGTTGTTTTGATATTTTTGCGTAATCTTGGTTGACTGGTAAGTGGCAAATGATTGCCCCACCTTAATCTCGTCTAGGCTACTCCCCAAGGTCAGGAAGATCATGCGATCGTGAAGCACTTCTATCGACGACTAGATAGTTGGGCCATGGAGTTAAAGGCAGTGGACACTATTGGTAATTGTCAAAGACTAGCCTTCAAAGTTGGTGTATCTCAACATATGCATAAAATAACAAACCTGTGAAAATTTGAGCTCAATCGGTCCTCGAAGTTGCGAGATAATAATGAAAGAAAAATAACCCTTCTAACACGAAGTTGTGTGCGTCTAGATGGTTGATTTCGAGACCTCAAGTTCTAAATCTGAGGTCTCGAAATCAAATTCGTGGAAAATTACTTCTTTTTCAAAAACTATGGCACTTCAGAGGGAGCCGTTTCTCACAATGTTTTATACCATCAACCTCTCCCCATTACTCGTCACCAAGAAAGGTTTCATGGCAATGATTATTTTGAGTAATTACCAATAGTGTCCACTGCCTTTAAACCTTCATGGTCTGTTCCGTGCTCTATGGTTGAGCAAACTCGTCCTAAATATAGGGCAATATACTTACGTTTTTAGTAACTCCTAAAAGAGTCCTAGTCCTAAGTTAGGACTATCGTTGTGATATCGACCCAATATGTAGGTCCCTATACAGTTATGTTACAATTGTTCGCATCACTTCGTGTTGTCTTCTCACGCAAAATGTTCCTTGAGACAGGCATCTTGTTTTTTTTTCTGCCGTTCAGATCAATGAAATGTTTCCCCTTCTCCATGGTAAAACGGAGGCTTGAAAGGAAAGTCATAATGCTTACTACCAGATACGCCATAAGATGCAGTTAAATGGAAGAGGTTGTAACGAAGCATAGCCAATAGCAAGGTCCTTGAGAAGGGACTTGTCGTAGATAAAACTGAGACATAATCAGTAATTGGATGGTGGGAGACCAGTCAACGTAATGACTTCATATGTGGCTCGAGCCCGCGTCTTTCGGATGTGGGTTGCATTATAAATACAAATAAACATACCCTGGACACTATCGTGAATAAGAACAGACATGCAAAGTATCGTGTCTGGACATTTCATTCTCAGGGAAATGACCTTTGGCCAAACGAAAACCCCAAAACGAACCAAAGAAAGCTTCTGATCTGAAATCAGTTTTTGATAAACATGATATCCTTTATATATCAATGTTGCATTTATAATTGATCAATGTAACTTCCATTCATTTTTGAATTACAGAAAAGTATAAATAAAATTCAAGCTATGTCACCGATGGTTATTTTCACTCCGCCACTGTTATATAATACAACTTTTCCGTTGCTGAAAAAAGGTCTCACAGTTCCAAATGAGTTGACCATTAGAATATCATTAGAAACCCAATATTAGTTACACTTTACAGCATGCAAACATTGCTAAAAGTTAACTAAGTGAGTTTCTAAGATTTGTCATAGTAAAGACATCATAGGGTTGAATGCCTACTGTTTATTATATTAGCCATAACCTGTCTCTAATGCTTTCTCCGAAAGGAATATCCAGCTAAGATAATCTTTTGCTTTGATACTAGGCTGATACCCGCCCACTCGCGTACCTTTATATAGGAACCTCCTGATCATTCCAGCTGCGACTGCACTAAACTGACACAACACCGCCATTTTGAAAAGTGTTTTCAACGCTCGGTTTTTCTTTGTTGGGTCTGCAACTAATTTCTGGGGTCAAAATCCTCCAGAAAAACTTGACACAACACTGCATGTCAGCACATGGAGCCTGTTAGCAAGATACCAACGTCGATATAGCAACACAAGGCATCGGTGTCCAGGTATTATGTTTGAGTTTTGACGGCATGTGAGAGGCGAACACTTGTTGCCGTAATTTGTCAGTGGCTGCCGATCAAGTCCGCCGCAAGCGGTGAAATCGGCCCCTATCAGTAAGACCGCTAGCGGGCCACCAATTACCTCGCATTATAGGCACCCTGTCGCGTAATGTAATAATTTCAATTACAACCCACCGACAGTAACTTGAAGAAAAAAATCATAATAATAACTTGAGACTTTAAAGGCACTTGGTAATTACTCAAAACAATAATGTTTGCATAAAAAACTTACTTGGTAACGTGCAATAGAGAGCTGCTGATTTAGATCAAACATTGTGAGAAACGCGACTCCCTCAGAAGGAACGTAGTTTTCGAGAAAGAGTCTCTTTATTACTCAAATAGTAAACGGTTTCAGTGAAGCCTTTTATTTATTATGCATCTGAAAGCACACAAATTAATGCAACAAGCTAAAGGGTGTTTTTTCTTTCAATATTCTCTTGTAACTTCGATGACCAATGGAGCCCAAACAGTTTGGATACACCAAGTGAGAAATGGTCTTTGACAATTACCAAACGTGGCCAGTGCCTTTAAGGAAACAAAATTAACCATCTCGATGACTCTTCACTGGACTCTATGAAGACATGAGGAGCAGATTTAGTGACTAATCACCGTGTTGGTATCAAAGGTACCGCCCGGGACGGGATGGATTTGGTCAGGTGGGTTGGCTCACGCCGAGAAGGGTCGTGTTGGGCTTGTGCGGACTTGGAGCGAAGTGGCCCGAGTTAGGTTCAAGTCGTTTATAACCAGCTGGCTCGGTAAGCTGTAGCAGGTGAGGGCGGCGGGACCCAGCCGCGTGGCACTGATCAGTGTGTTCAAAAATATATTGACTGTTATTATTATTGATGAAATTAACCTCGTTGGGAAGTGAGTTATAAAAAACGCGACATGTCCTAAACAAAACGAAAGGTGTTTATACAAAATCGTAATGAGTGTTTTATGACGAAACATGAATTAGAAACTTTTCTAATTGACATTATTAACTGTGAACTAGGAACTGGGAACTAATTATCATCACTTGGCTATGCGTATAATTAAAATATCACTACTGAACACAAATTCAAATATCATTACTGAACACGTTTTAACTTGGCTATCTACGAAGATAAGGTTTTTGAGAAGAAGTTACAACTTTGGTTTGGTGTTTTACTTCTGTTCCTCTCTCCTTTGACTATGGGTCTATTCCTATTCCATGACAGACCTGTACACGGAACCAACATAAACAAACTTGTTGTTTTTTTTCAAAGTAAATAATCATAGATGTGAAATCATTTCAGCGAATCGGTTCTTTTAAGAAAGTCTGAACTGAATGAAATTGTAATCAGCACTTTTCCGTTTGACGAAGCGCAGCTTCATCACCGAGTCACCCAGGCTCCCCACCGGGCTTGTTATGGTACCCAGCCGGGGGTCCTTATGACTGGACGGGCCGCCTTGTCATATCAAACAATCGCAAAGCCGTGGAATTTTTCTTTATTACTGCCTTTGCTTTTTTTCTTTTCCTTTTTTTGGGTGCAAAAACTGACTCCATGCTTGTGTGTTATTGTTTTAGACTCCCCCATGTCATCATAAAAAACATTCTTCATTCGGCATGGACTTGCGTCCGTGGCTGCCTCGTCCTCAGCTGATCCGAGCCATAACCAGTGTTCTATTTTGCATCGCCGCTTTTCTCAGCTTTTGCTTCACTTTGTCCCAGTCATAAGTGACAATTTGTTCTTACCATATTTTTTATTAATTTTATAAAAAAAAGTTCCCTTTATGACGTCACGACACTATTGTTAGGAGTTCCCCTATAGCTTGTTGTCACGATAAATAAAGCATGTCATAAAAAGGTACCAGACTGTTGAGTCGCTTTGGTTTGCGTGTGCAAGAAAAACAAAATGGCGGACTGTGACGAAGCCTGCAGAATGTGTTTCGCTTATACATTGAATGTGGTTGTAGAATAGTACAGAGACGTTTCATGTGCTATATTACTATTAGAAAGCAACTGTTGCATGTGCCTTTCGAAATGCAACTGTTCGTTGACGACGTTCGAGAAGGCAGAACAAGTTCGGAGTGCCGCCCGTACTCTGATTTTTCTCTGTCAGCAGCTGCACTCCTGCCACACCGTCCTCCATGCCATGCTTTTATGCCATCGTTGTCAAATGGTGCATTCGCTGTGACTGCGGACACACTTTTGGCGCCACTAAAATAGTGTGAAGAGCATCCAGAACAGCAAGGTTCCTTCTTTTTCTCAAACAGGGTCAGTGATTTCAGAACAGAAATTATGTGAACCATAGTTATTTTTATCTTTTAAAGAAGAATTCATTTGATCATCCCATAGTAAGCCTACAGGCCAGCAAATTTCTATACCGGAGTTTCGATTATTGCATTGCCCGAAAGGCTCACCATGTCATGGTAGCTATAGTCGTTTAAAAATATTTAATGTTTTAATATTTATCACAGTGACTTGAACTTGTTTTGTATATTTAATCCTCAGTCAAAAATAGTTGTCTGTTGACTAGAATTTGAAATTGCAGATTGTTTTGCTTTTGACGTTTCGTTTGGCGTGAGCTATAATGGTTTCAATGCCGAATTAATGTTCCGCATCAAACCCGACTATAGGTTTGGGTCGAAGTCTGTGCCTAACGCACTCGCATTAACACCAGGACAAACCCCCAGAACTGGGTTAATACACGGTGTACTTACACGTTCAAGATCACCGGGGTCGAAATGTTAAGATAAACATTGTTGCAGTTCACGGGCAAGCTCGTCCCCAGGGGTAACTGATGACAAAGGTTCACGGCGTTTGACAACGGTTTCTTTTTTTGCGCCTAAAATAACGCACGTAAAACGTATCGATTTGGTATTGTCCCTGGATTTTGTGGGACGTTTGAACAAGTCGGTAAGATGAACCAAGTTTTGTTTTAGAAAATCACCAATGGAAATAATGTTTTATGAGTTAAGTGGTGAGTAGTTTTTCTTTTTAGAAAATGTGTCGAAAGGAGGGAGAAAGACCACTTAATAAAACGTCTGCTCATAAACTTCGGATTGAGACATTGGAACTTTGGGTAATTTTTGTGTGTGTGGGGTGCTATAACGAAACTTTCTTGTTGTTGCTAACTGGTATATCCTGAGTTTTATGTTCCTGAGTTATAAACCTGTTTTCTTTGCTGTTGACTTATCCACTGTCATTGTCGTGTAAATTTCATCTTGTGCTGTATCAACATACCCGAATGTCATTTTGAGATGTGAGGGTTGTCATAATGGTGTGTTCAGTAACATTACAAAAGCAAAGATTGTATAAGCTAAAACCAAAATTGACCCGAAGTTAAAATGCAGCCAATTTGAGTCGTCGAACATGAACATTATTGTTTGTTGCCAGGAGTGGATTTGATTTGGCAGATTATTTTGTTTTCAACGTTTTGACTGGCGTGAACTTACGGTTCCAATGGCGAATTATTGTCCCGTTGTATGTCCGTACAAACCTGACTACACAGTATTATTAGCCTTTTGCGATACGGTGGACATTAGTGCACTGTTGGTTTTGCAAAACTATACCCAAACCAGTTAGCCTACGAAAATGACGGCGCTCGGGCCTAATTTGATCATTGCCTGAACTGGACGGTCCAATTTGAAATCTGTTTCAAATATTTGTATTCACGGGCTCTGAAACCATGGAGGTTCACGGTCCTAACCCTCTGCCCCTCCCCCTTCAAACCCCAACCCGTCACATCCGCCAACAACTCACAACGATGACTCATTCCCTATAGGATACCCGTGTTTGCTTAGTTAACCCTGGTGCTTTCACAGCGTCGAAATGAAACACTAATGACTCTTGTAGAGTCGTCTTGATCGTAATTACCGAGTAATTCGAGCAAGTTGCAAGGACGAACCCCAGAGCTAGTAGGGCCGGACACTAAAGACCACCTTCAGCTAAAGTAGATTGAGAAAACCTTAACCTGGGTGATGCACTAATTCGTGCCCTCAAAGTGATTAATGTACCGTACCCATCGAACTCCCAAATCTACCGAGTTTTTAGTCAAACGAAAAAGTGGAATTTCGAGAGAACAACATTCAAATTAGATTATTTTGGCCGCCATTGTTCTGTTTTCGATTAACTTGGTATCAACGGCAAGTGCTGTTTTTTTTGCAAGATTCGTCACATCGATCACTACGGGTCTTGGCTTTTGGGGTTCGGCAGTTTCCTCTTGCTCTGGATTCGGCTCAATCGTGGGTTTGGGCTTTGTCTGCGCAGCATCGGGCTTTAAATTTTGGCTTCAAACTTCGGTTTTCGTTTTTTTTTTTCTTGCGTTCGTCAGCGATAATACACGGATCTTAAACTGCTCTTTTTAAACTGTAGTCAAAACGGGGCTGGAGGCTACGGTTGTCTGGTACAGTGGTACCCTTTTCGATCATTGATCATCGGTTAATACTTCACTGTTTAAAAACAATTGGAACTGTTAGTGCTGATGTTTTCCTGTCTCCATGCACAGACGAACCGCAGATCACATTATCTCATGTTCCCCTTCTCTTATTTAGTAGGCCTAATAATACCAACATACACAAATCTTGAAGCAAAACCTTTTTGTCCGACGGGGGCTTTAATTAGTGGCCGGAAACCAGGCCTGGTTCGAGTTGTAGGGGATGCTCATTTGTAGCTCGGCGAGACCCTGGTGGGTTTTAATTTGTCCCTGTTCATCCTCATGACATCTGTCATACAGCAAGATGCTGTAATTACTCGCAGCTATATAGAAAAGACGCCTCATATTAAGCAACATCCCGCTTGTATTGTTCCATCATGGACACTGGAGGGAACAGGGGTGGATTTCACAAAGAGTTAGGACTAGTCTTATCTCGAGTTAGGACCGGTTACTCGTCCTAACTTAGGACTATCCATCCTAAGTTAGGACTAGTCCTAACTCTTTGTGAAATCGACCCCAGAGTTGTTGAAATGACTTGGAAAACTGTGGTTTTTCGTAGGTCTTTGGACTCAAATGGCATACATGGTGTCATCCTCTTGGCCATGGTGTGGTGTAAGTTTGCATTTTGGTCTGGCCATTGCTCTATTAGCCTTTTTGAGACATGGCTGACACCCTCGGAGTACACTGTTTGGTTTGGGTGTATACAGCCAAATTTACCCAAATCTCAAGGTGATCATTGGTCTATGGTCTGAGACCATAGAGCAATGGTCTCACGTTAAGGTATGACACTATTGCTGCTATATGTATTTTTTGTGGGAACCCGGTTCGAATCCTGGCTTAGTCGAGGGCCAGGGCGAGTTATGTTCTTTTGTTTTTCTAACACACAGCCACAGGTAGTGTTGCTTTTCAGACGCAAAAATAGAAAGATTAAGGGTTCGTTCCCAAACTATTCACAAACTGATAGGGCCTAATTTACTCCTTGGTATGGTTTCCATTTTCTGCTGGTTTTTAATGCTCATTATTCTACAAATTTGAACATTGACTGAGCCTGCACGGTGCCGATATAATATCTTTTGAATGCGATTCGTGCCCTCGGTAGAGTAAAGATATTTTACTACAAATTTGAACATTGACTGAACCTGCACGGTGCCGATATAATATCTTTTGAATGCGAATCATGCCCACGGTACAGAGTAAAGATATAGTTTTCAGTTACTTGTTCCGTTTTCACATCGCAGTCGGCACCATCAACAGGTGTGACATCTCGAGTATAAAATCCTGGGCCCATGAACCGTGGAGCCTGGTGGGTGGGACGAGGCTCTGCTTCGGAATGGTTTCAACTGAATGATTGATTCCGGCAAACCATGCTCTTTACCCCCTCTTCATCTTGGTAGTACTACACGATCTGAGTTAAACATTACATAGATAATGTAACAATGTTTTTAAAAAGTCAATTGCAAAAAAATAAATAAAGTACCAATTTGTTTCAAAAGCTTCCGTTCGATGCTCGTTGGGTTGGTAATGATGACTAAAGGACGGACATTATTAGTTTACAGTAGACATGAATCATACAATGGCAGTATGTAGTTCCTTATTCGCTATTCGTTTTGCTTCAACTTAACCACAAAGACTGAATGGTATATAGTTCTTTATAACCTGTACAATTTTGCCATCTGAAACCACCAAGAGTAACGCGAATGGTAGTATGTTCTGTATTCCCTGTTCATGATTGCTTTACCTAAATACAGCAAGGCAGTTCTGCTGTTCTTGTGTATTTTTCGATTTACCGTTTTGATAATGCTAATGACAGTATGCTAGTTCTTTATTCCCTGTTCACGATCGTATACTTTACCGATGAGCGTGATAGTGAATTGGAAAGACAAGTAGTTCTCACAGTTCAAACTTGCTTGTCCTGAACTGGCAGGTGATTTTGAAGTTGGCGTTCATTCTTTAAAAAAAAATCATAAATCCTTGCACGCTGACAATCTTGATTGAGAGAACGTTCCTTTATTCAGCGTCTATTTCATATGCTTAGCAAAATTAGAGCAGTCTTGAATTAGCAGATAAGTGATGCCAGTGTCAAAATCGTGATGTGAGTGTCAAAATCTTGTTGATCGTTTATGCTAACTTGGTTAGTGCAAACATTAGTTTCCGGTAAACAGCTTAATCTAGTTGGGGTCCTGTCCTTACTCCATGATCAAACATGATTGTATTATTGTATTTTTCTTCAAGGGCAATTACTTCATAACAGCAAAAGTATCCAAAACTGCAACACTGCAGAACTGTCCAGATCTCTTTACACTCGCAAACCCCTTACGCTTCTGTCTAGGCTTACGTGCACCAATTTCGGCTCAGCGGACCCATCAAAAGGGTAAAGCGTTATATTATGTATCGACTCTAAAAGGCAAGTTAGAAGCGGTTCGGGCAACGTTCAGCGGTTCCCTGATCGAGAGAGGCAGCCGGAGCGCAGCCCAGACGTCGTCTTGGCCCTCGGCAATACTGCCGTAAAACGCATCCAATCATATACCTTTGAGACAAAACTAGTGGAAGGAAGTTCACGACCTGGTTTTAGGCCCAACTGTGACGGTGAACGCACCTGCGACCTTACGGAAATTGGGACAGTTGATGCTCGGCAATCAAGTGCCGATATCAGACGCGTGGATTTCGTACTTAAACTTACACTGTGCACTTTAAAGGGAATATGTAATGGGTTATAACCTGAACCATTTACGCTGTAAACAAAGCAAGTAAATGCACTGTGAAATGTCATCATTCTTTTTTTTTTTAAATAAATAATGTAGCTCAACTTCATGTAACTATAACCCTTGCTCTATATAACCATGCTACAACGAAGCACATACCTAGATGTATTGCCCAAACTCTGCACCTATAAAGTCCTAAACATAACCCGAACCTTAATGTAGCCTCGATTTTGAGCTCTTTACGTATATAGCCCGGGCCTATGTAGCCCCGGCTTTGTACCTACATGTAATTGAAGCTCCATTTGCGTATATAGGGTTGGGGCTACATTTAGGTCCAGGCTATTATTTAGGTAGAATTGTGTCAAAAGGGGGTCTGTACGCATTTCGGGGCAGCACGAGCTGAACAGTTTAACAACAAAAAATGACTGAAAATATAAAGGCTTCATAACTTTAAGACAAATTCTGTCGCTATAACTACATAAATCTGCTGATTTCTTCACCATAGATTCACCCTGAAGACCTTGTTAGGCTCTGCTCTCGTCAACAACATGTTCCCGCTGTGTAAAGGGGGAAAACACAATGTTTTTAGCAGACTGCGTTTACAAAGTGAAAGCAATAACCATCGGTTTCTTGCTCAGTGGTGTGAACATATTGAAAAGGGTGTTTCTGAATAATCATGTTGGTCTTTAGGCTTGCATCGTCATTGTTGTATGGCCGACACCATTTGGTGTCCATTTGGCTATTAGACTCAAGGGTGCTATGAGAAACTTGTGCAATCTTTGATATTTCGGGTGCTAAAGTGAACAGTTCTCAAGCTTTATCTCACGGAGTCCATCAAGCCGGAGCTGGAGAGCTATTTTCGACAAGGCCTTAAAGGCAGTGGACACTATTGGTAATTACTCAAAATAATTATTAGCACGAAACCTTACTTGGTAACGAGTAATTGGGAGAGGCTTAGTATAAAACATTGTGAGAAACGGCTCCCTCTGAAGTGTCATAATTTTCGAGAAAGAAGTAATTTTCCACGAATTTACTTTCGAGACCTCAGTTTTAGAACTTGAGGTCTCGAAATCAACCATCTAAACGCACACAACTTCATGTGACAAGGGTGTTTTTTTCTTTCATTATTATCTCGCAAGTTCGATGATCGATTGAGCTCAAATTTTCACAGGTTTGTTATTTTATGCATATGTTGAGATACACCAACTGCGAAGGCTAGTCTTTGACAACTACCAATAGTGTCCACTGCCTTTAAGGTTCGAAAACATGATGTCTTTCCAAATCAGCTAATGTGAGCAAGCACAAACCCTAAACATGCACCTCATGAGCTTCATTTTGTCTCAGTAGGGCAGTTTTCTTCAATGTTTATCAAAACCAGTCTAATATAAAATGCTCAACAAACCATTACACACCTTCTATGATAATTTGAACTTTGTTTGACTAAGGACCAGTGGCGTAATAACCAGAGGGGCAGGGGCGGGAGTTGACAACCCTTACCCAACCGCCCCCCCCCCCTTCACATTGAGATCGAAACAATGCACAAATAAATGGCTCCGTACATTTTGGCCCCTCTCACCCTCCCCCCCCCCTTCCAACTTTATGTATACGCCTATGCCATGGACACGTACTTTAATATTATGTTCAGTGGTCCGAATATGGACGGTCACTAAGACCATACTCTATGCTAAGACTGTCCCGAATCAAGGACCCTTTGCCCTGACCTTACTATAAGTAGTAGTGTAGTAGTGTCTGGGCAAAGGGTCCTTCATTCGGTACTACTGGCCCTCCATCGTCACAGATCCACCTCGTGAAAAAAAAGTCAGCAAACGTGGTAATGATGACTGAATGAAAAATTACTGTACACTACCAACCTGCCAGTCATGTTACCCCTAAATATACTCCATGATCTACCCAACAGGTGCGCCTCCTAACCCCCCCCCCCCCCCACCCTCTTCCCAGTCTCACCACCAATCTTTTTGTCATGTGCCAATATGATATTATTAACAAAACCCGGAAATTGTTATAATTTCCCCCCTCGTACTGCCAAACGGTTCCACACATTTTCTGCCCAGCCTGTAATAATAATACTGGTTAGGTTTTTTTATTATCTGGATTTGAGTTAAGTCGTCTTGAATAGAAGAACACATTTCTTGCTGGTTTGGCCGAGCTGTTGCAGCTGTGAGCGTTTTGTATCGTGAGGTCCTGTACGGGACACTTTGGGGTTTTATTTTGCTATGGTTACATGTACCACAACTGTGGATAAAATTACCGGGAGGCACCTATACATGTATTTTGTATGAAAGTGTGTTACTAAGGACCATTTTATTTCGTACGTTCTACTTACTATTGGGTACGTACAAATAAGGAATTCGTACGTACGGTTTTATTAATATGTAATGTACGAACACAGATTACCGTATCGTACAGAGTATGAATCGGTGCGTACGAATTAGCCAATCGTAAGTACGTTTTAATAATGTGTACGTTCGGAATAGTAATTTGCACGTACGAGTTAGTAATCTGTACGTACGGATCTGTAACCCGTACGTACGGATCTGTAATCCGTGCGTACAGGACAACTTTTGCCTGACCATCATTCATAGACTAATAGTGACCGATCCTACAACCATGCAGTGCCACATGTCAAGGAATTTAAAGCATTTTGTGCGAATTTCTTAGAAACAAATACCGGTACTAAATGTGTTTTTTTTGGCAAGAGTAAATTCTTTCACATCATCCCTACAAACATAGTTATTTTCTCTGTATAGGAATGCCACATTTTCTCTGTAACTAGGAATGCCTGTATATAGGTATAGTGTGCCTTCGCCTGTGTTTCCTAATGGTTATTAATTCACTTTGTTTTATGTTTCAGTCCATAATTGAGCTTACCACCCCAACGCCCCCCTTCCCCGTTGCCTCTACCCTTCCCCCAGTAATACCTCTACTAGTCAGGCATACAACCTTTCAGCTGATCAGCTGATTTCCTCTTTTTCCTTTTCAAAACAGTGCCATAGAAAACCGAAAAACACTGTGCTAAAAAGTTAAGTATGGTCGGCCATTTCCTCATTTGTTGCATTTAGAAAGCTGCATGTCTGCTCTATCCTTCGACATCACCTCCCCCACCCCCCCCCCCCCCCAGCACACACCAACCCATATACCACAACCACCTTAACGGCTAGTACATAATATTTCTGGTTATACTGTGAGTGTAAGTGCACGAATCACGTCATCGTGTTTTCAACTCTCTGACCGTATTTTTGGAAGACGTGAATCTTGTTTTTATCAGAAGCCAGGCCAACCAAGGCGTAGATTATATTCCCGGGACGGGCCTCGCCCACCAGCGTGCCTCGCGTACGCTCCTCATCCGGCACTCACGGGTCTCTGCACGGCAGGCGCCGTCGCCTCGTCACGGTGCCTCGGTCCCAAGATGCTCACTTCCGAATTAATGGCAATATTTACACCAACCGAAGTCATAACCATAACGTTGCAAGATGAAAATAGGTCAAAATGTGTATTTATGGCATGTCTGTCACTTGTTTTGTTCGTTCTCTTTGTTCCGGATTTGATAAAAACAATGTTAGTCTTGAAAGACCAAAAACCACCATTTGTCACTTAGTTTTTCCACTATTTTTTTCTTATAAAGCTTTGCTAAGAAAGAATGGAAATATCTGGAACTCGAGACTGGGCCCCAACCAATCCCATTGTCCGAGTTTTACCTCCATGGTCCGAGCAATCTTTGCTGTGGGCTCAAGATCTGGTTGCAGACTCATCAGGTTGTTGGTTCGAATCCCGGTCCTGACACCTGTCGAACAAAACTGTAACCGCTTTTTTTTTCAAGTAATAATAATGATTGCCACTTATGCCGTGAATCATAATCCTAAACTATTTGTTGACTAATATTTATAACAATAACATACTGACTTGCATCTCGGAGCCATGTTTGTAATTGTTGACCCCTTTTCAAAGATGACAGCATTCCAACTTGATCTCGATCTCGATCTCGATCTCAAGAAGACTTTAGGTCTTGAAAACTTTGTGAAACATTGATACTTTTTTTCCTTCTTGGGCTCCAGAAATACTGTACATTTTAATGGATCATTTACTGCTGTTTTGTCTCCAAAGTAAAATTGAGTCTCCCCCACCCATGTAATCGTCACACGACGAAGAATAATCCAGCCACCGGCCTTATCCATAAAACCATCCACACTTTCACACGTTACAGACTCGTTCAGGGGATTGGCAATGTTTATCGTCATATTGGAGCTAAGCTCTTTAATGTGATGAGTTTAGCCCCACCGGATAAGGGGATGGCAGACCCATAAAGTCTAGGGATTAACTCGGGATCGATCGAGCGCAGTGGAAATGGATTCACCTTGGGTTTCTGGGTTTTTAAGGGGCTTGTACCGGCCGTCGCAGTTGACACGTTGAACGTGTATAAACCGTTATCATGGTGCCCCCATCTTGGTCATATACCTTGTATCGAATAACAATAATGAATGCTAATAATCATTTTGCAAATGGGAACCAGACTATTTTGTTCTTCCAGCCTCGGTTTGGTAACATTAATATCAATGGGTGAAATTCAAGATTGCTTCACCATGATAAAGGTCTATATAGGAAATGTAGTGGTTAAGCATTCTAGGACATGTATGGTACCCAAACCACCATTTAATTTCAACGGCTTCCACCTTACATTGATGGCTTTCCAAATGTATCTGTCCGGCATGCAATTGCCTATTTCCTCACAATAACTCTCCTATGCCACCAAGGTCAGCACATTTATTTTCTGACTTCTCATAGACGAAAAAACAACACCCACTTTGGAGTTTACACGAACCACCACTCGGCCCATTTTCTTGGCGACCCATTGGGTCAGAACCTTCCAATAATCAGAGGACCATCGTTGTCCTTCGTAGACAGATGGTAGCGTCTTTAATCCCAATCGGAAGTCTCATAATTCAAATTATTCACCATATTATTTGGGTCATATTTAATTTCTTTTTATATGATTTGATTTGTGGGGTTTTTATGATAACGATCAGTAAATATGGTTTCACTATTTATACATTTAACTGTTTCTCAAACCCACTTGTGGGTAATATGTGGGTAATATTCATTTAAGATGTTCCCAATGCAATAACCATTACCCAATTCGCCTTGTACAGGAAACAATATCATTTTGAACTTAAAGGCAGTGGACACTATTGGTAATTACTCAAAATAATTATCATCACAAAACCTTTCTTTATTACCAGTAATAGGGAGAGGTTGATAGTGTAAAACATTGTGATAAACAGCTCCCTCTGAAGTGAAGCAGTTTTCGAGAAAGAAGTAATTTTCCACGAATTTGATTTCCGAGACCTCAAGTTTAGAACTTGAGGTCTCGAAATCAAGCATCAGAAAGCACACAACTTCGTGTGACAAGGGTGTTTTGAGATACACCAAGTGAGAAGACTGGTCTTAGACAAATACCAAAGGTGTCCACTGTCTCTAATTTAGTTGGTAACGAGCAATAAGTTTAAAACATTCTGAGAGAAACGGCTCCCTCTGAAATAACGTAGCTTTTGAGAAGTAATTCCTTACTGAAATATTTTAATTTTTGAAAAGCATCTGATGGAACATAACCTGCGCGACAAGGGTGTTTTTGCTTCCATTATTCCTCATATCTTCGAAGACCAATTAAGTTAAAATTTTCACAGGTTTATTATTTTATGCACAAGTTGGGATACACCACTGGTCCTTGACAATTACCAAAGGTGTCCAGTGCCTTTAAGATGTTGCCTATATAAGAAACTAAATCCACTTCGCCTTGTACAGGAAACAATATCATTTGAACTTAAATTAGTTCCAATATGGAGCCAAAGCATATATCCATACCCAGAACAGAATTAACGGCGTCAAATGACTAACCATGCCCCGGAAGTTGGTATCGTCTGCAACCTTGGCTGTTTTTCCCGCTCAGAGTGGGCCAGAAACCACGGGTTGGTATGGATAAACAGAGTCATGGGCGATTAGCGAACCCAAAACAAGGGTCGTGACAAGCGATTCATCGTCGATTTAATTGGAGCTGCGGCATAAAGTTTTAAATTAAAGGGAAAGAAATTACCTGCAGCTTCGGCAAAAAATATAAATTCGAAACGAAAACTTGAGTGTGAAATACAATGGGTGATAATAATGTATACATGTATGTTGTTATCCGTATGCTGCGTCCGAAACAACAGCTTTGGGATGGCGGTGGTTGGATTGCCGAAAGGACAAACTTGTCGATGTTGTTATCCAAATTTGTTCAGATACGATTTTAGTGTTTTCTACAGTGCAGCCAATTTTGTTGTTTTCATGTTCAATCAATGTACAATATGTGAGCCAAACCGAGGCACGATGAGCCGTCGTGGATTGAGGGCTACCCCAGTGACCCCCCCCCCCCCCCCCCCCCCACCACCACCACCACCTCCCCCACCCCACCCCCATGCCTCACATCAGTTTTGGGGTCCTTCCCTCACAAAGGTTTTCGTGTGGCGATGGACGTAGATGTGACGAACTTTGGCAATGACTGGCTGGCCGCTACAATGACGAAAGATGTTTGCATTTGCACTGATTTAACCATAAACTGGCTAAGAGTCACGTCTGTTGCTGATATGCGGCCTAAACCGTTGGGGTACCGATTTTTGGGCACTGCGGGGTGTGGGCAAAGTGCCAGATTTTACACAGTGTGGGCAAACACTAAGAATAGAAGAAGAGTTGAATTAAGATTTCCATTTCAACCATTTTGTCACTGCGAAATTGTATATATGCCTATTATACTGCTAAACTGTTCTCCAGGGAAAAACAAACTTGTGTGGGATTCAAAAGAGTGATCTAAAAACTGACAGCACTCCAGACGTGACTCGGTAAACCTTCCTCTGTGGGTAAACTGATTCGCAGTGCCAAGATGTGTGCGATAGCTTAAAGGTACTGGGTGAATTTCACAACTAGTCTTATTAGACTAGTCTTATCTAGAGTTAGAACGAGTTACTCGTCCTAACTTAATAGGACTACCCTTATGTTTTTACTATATCTCCTATAGGACTAGTCCTTAGTTAGGACTTGTCTAAACTCTTTGTGTACTCACCCTGTCTGTGACAATGTTGCTTCAATGACTGGACATCAAAGTAATGCAAGAGAATAATGAAAGAAAAAACAAACATTGTGTGCATTCATATATCTAGAGTGACTCTTTGTTATTAAATTCTTAAACAAACTGATGCATTTTAGCTTCACATCGTCTTACCATGTATAAGTAATGTTCAAATTTGTATATTTTTGTTTCAATATTACCAATGTTGTTCATGCCCACATATAAGAAAAGCCCAGTTTCTCAGAAAATAGTAACCATCAAGTTAACATCTTGACATGGTACGGTGAAATCTTATTAACACATCTGGGCCAATCTATAGTTAATACACTCATTGAACATTCCAAGTGGATTTATAATTCCGCGCACACCAAATCTTATTAGTGAACGATATCATGATTCACACAACAGTTCGTAAACCCAACTCCAACTTTCACTTTGAACCATAAATAAACGATAAGAAATCGCCAATGGGGCCATAGATGAAGGGCTCGCGACAGTAGTTCAGGGCGTGGGCAAGTTTGTAAAAAAAATACAGGGCCTGGCACTAGCGACGTAAAGTCTGCCACCTTAGTACGGCTCAGTGAGTGCGGTCATGGGGGCCTGATTTTGATATTGAACCCCTCTATTTATCGCGACTTGGGTGAGAAACTTGGAGAGGTTTTTGTAAGGATTTGACGGATGGGTACTTGAAGAGGTGGTAATAGGCGCTAATGTGCCAATATGGGGACTGCGTGAAAAAGGCAGTGGGTTTAGAACTGACGGGCTGGGAAGTAGCATGGAGGAACAAGTATAGCAATGAACAAATATTCTGTTAAACGGCTTCCTCAAAATAAAATTGCTCTTAAAGGCAGTGTATTGGCAATTACTCAAAAAAAAAATTATCAACATAAAAACCTACTTGGTTACGAGGAATGATGGGGAGCTGTTGATAGTATACAACATTTTGAGAAACGGCTCCCTCCGAAGTAACGTAGTTTTCGAGAAAGATGTATTTTTCACGTATTTTTCACGTGTGACACGGGTGTTTTTTCTTTCATTATTATCTCGCAACATGATGACCAATTGAGAGCTCAAATTTTCACAGGTTTGTTATTTTATGCATATGTTGAGATACAGCAAGTGAGAAGACTTGTCTCTGACAATTATCAATAGTATCCAGTGTCTTTAAAACTCGATTGTAAATGGAGTAAATTCGATACCGCCATTGAAAACTTTTGGGGTGGGGCAGGATGTGTATGGTACAATCTCAATTCTGGTGTTCTCTGTCGTTGTATGTTTAATTATTCGGCCTTTAGCCTTTTCCCAAATGTTACAGTTGCCGATTGTATGGATAGGAGCGAATAAGAGAGTAGTAACTACTTCTGGTAACGGTTTGCACTTTCACAATGTTCTAGCCTTGTAGATCGTTTCTAATACTTTGGAGAAATATGTCAATAGAGGAGCTAACAAATAGAGTGTAACGCAGCCTAAATGAGACTTATTTGCCGCTAGCGGGCGCTTTGGTAGTTGTGTGACAATGGGTGTGGGCAGACCTCGATTAAGTTGTATGAATTCGAAGCGAAAGGGGGAAAGTTTAATGCAGAGAACATTGATTGTCAAACTTCAAGTCTTCGTACAGACACAGTTTTCAAACATTACGCTCAATAAAGAGCACTTTCCTAATCTTTTATTGCGGAAAAGATTAAAATTCGGTCGCACGAATGAAAAGTTGAAGAGTGTATTATTGTGGAAGTGTCGTGGCCGAGCGGTTAAGAGCACCGAATTCAAACTCTGGTGTTTCTGATCAGCAGAGTGTGGGTTAGAATCCCCAGCCGTGACACTTGTGTCCTTAACAAGACACTTAACCATTGCTTCGTCCTTCGGATGGGACGTAATGCTGTTGGTCCCATGTGTTGTGTAATGCATGTAAAAGAACCCAGTGCACTTTTCGAAAAGAGAAGGGGTTCGCCCCAGTGTTCCTGGCTGTGGCTGCTGTATGCGCCGTAGCACCTTGTAAACCCTTATAAGACGCTAACTAATTGGGTCTCAGAATTCATCTCTGCAATAACCTACCTTTCTGAAAGTTTGTATATACTCAGCGCCTTGAGTACCTTGTTTGGTAGATACGTGCGCTATATAAGACTTCGATATTATTATTATATTATAATATTGCAGTCCACGGCGAGGGCAGGGTCCTATATGATGAGACAGGATAGTCAAATGAAGCTATAATGAAGACAAAGAGCCCCCTGGCAATAAAGAGATATCAAGGGAACGACATATCCGTCGGGTATTCAGGTGATGAGTGAAGTGAGCTTCATATACGTGGGGGCATACACCCTGAAATTATTTCTTACATTTTGAGTCGCTACAACCCGATGAGATTGATAGAGACTTTAAAGGCAGTGGACACTATTGGTAATTGTCAAAGACTTAAGTCTTCACAGTTGGTGTATCTCAACATATGCATAAAATAACAAACCTGTGAAAATTTGAGCTCAATCGGTCGTCGAATTTGCGAGATAATAATGAAAGAAAAAACAGCCTTGTCACACGAAGTTGTGTGCTTTATGATGCTTGATTTCGAGACCTCAAATTCTAAACTTGAGGTCTCGAAATCAAATTCGTGGAACATTACTTCTTTCTCGAAAACTACGTCACTTCAGAGGGAGCTGTTTCTCACAATGTTTTGTACCATCTATCTCTTCCCATTACTTGTAATCAAGAAAGATTTTATGATGATAAATATTTTGAGTAATTACCAATAGTGTTCACTGCCTTTAAAAGACAGGAGTTGTTCATGTCCGTTCAATGCGTTTTCACTATAATCCACATAGTCCTGTTTATGATACAACGGTATAAGACAGAGGGTAAAGTTGATTGCACTTGGTTCAAATGGCATGTGAGGATACGGAAGCCCCTTATACGGAGAGTGTAGACCTATGATCCAGTAACCACGATGTGTGAAATCATTTTCAGTGAGTGGACTAACCAGTGGAGGGGGCAGGGTGTTAGCCCCCCCCCCCCCTTCCCCTCCTCCGCTCAAAAAACTTGCCCCCTCCGCATGGGATCGACAACATGCGAAGCCACTGTCGTAACCGTAACTAAAGAGAGGGGGTTGCATGGGATAGCCCCCCCCCCAGTAAGATAAAACAAAAAATACATACACAACAAATGTTCCACACTTTAAATAAACAAATTATGTATTTGCACCCGCTTTCCCCTTCACCCCACATTATGACAATGTCTGCGATGATGGTTTTAGATACATGAGACCCCCCCCAAAAAAAAAAAATTGTGTACTTTATTTTGTTCCCCTCACAAAAATGTCCCGTCGGCCACTGACCATTTTACTCGGGAGGGGAGTGGGGTACACGATGAAACGGCAAAAGACTTATTAGTTAAATTCGCACAAAAAAAAACAAAAAAAATCAAAAAGTCCTCAAAAATCTACTATAGGGATCTGATCGTCGAGCTCCATACCGTCACATCCCTCTCGAGAAATATCACCTGGGGTTGAGGTTGCCTCTCGGTCAATGCCCTGAACCCCATCGCCGACGGGTCAGCGCCGGCTTAAAATTTTGATCAAGAGAAAATACAACCCCTTAAAAAGGTCATGTCATTTTATTTCAAAACTCTTCATGAGCCTGGTCCGACTTTGAGATGAGCTCCTAATTTAAGCGGACAGTTTTACAACCTTCCCTCATCTCAGCTCTCACATTAAAGTTGATTTCATCACCCTTTCTTGAAGGGTGATATGATGACCGAGAAGAAAAGTTGTAACATTCTTGAAGGTGTGATGAAAGTGTGGTGTACGAGAGAGGGGATTTGGGGCTCACCATCCCCGCCGTGTTTCTCTCTGATTCTACCGCCGGTGTTTCTTTGCTCGGCCTCGCTGCTCCGGTCTCCTTCCCGTGGAGGGGCCTCGGTGTTGAATTAGTGTCTTGATGGATTTACAACTGGCAATAACCGGCACAGAGCAATTTCACTAAAAACTTAATGTGAGAATAAGTGTTATTATAATTCCAGCTTTTTATGAGATCGGCTGATTGTAACTGACTTTTCAACCACATATCATTTTCCCTTTACCGCCATTAATATGATTTACTTTCAAAATGTTGTGTACATTTTTTGTTTTACTTCAAAGACGGTGATTAAATGTGAGATACAGGCTAAAAATAAACGGTTATGTGGTTTTTCTAGAATACCCGAGCCGAACTATTTCGATTTCCTTTTGTTTTTTGTTGGTTTGGGTATGGCTTTCATTAGAACATAGTTAATTAATATGATTAAATGCATACTCTTTCGGAGTGGTGATGTACCATACATTATAGGCACCCGTAGGCTGCACCGTTTACAATATATTACAAGATGAAATTGATGCACAACACCGCAAGTTACTTAGTTTCAAACCATTAAAGACAGTGGACACTATTGATAATTGTCAAAGACCAGTCTTCACAGTTGGTGTATCTCAACATATGCATAAAATAACAAACCTGTGAAAATTTCAGCTCAATCGGTCGTCGAAGTTGCGAGATAATAATGAAAGAAAAAACACCCTAGTCACACAAAGTTGTGTGCTTTCAGATGTTTGATTTCGAGACCTCAAATTCTAAACTTGAGGTCTCGAAATCAAATTCGTGGAAAGTTACTTCTTTCTCGAAAACTACGTCACTTCAGAGAGAGCTGTTTCACACAATGTTTTATACCTATATCTCTCCCCATTACTCGTAATCAAGAAAGATTTAATGATGACAAGTATTTTGAGTTATTACCAATAGTGTCCACTGCCTTTAACCGAACCATTATAAGCAAAAATTATGCCAAATCTCATTAGTGTTTAGCATAAACTTAGTCTCAGAAAAATGATGCTATGTATCCCCTAGTTTCCACTGGTGCAATTCTGCTTAGCACAGGCGTAGAGACGTGACTCGTAAATTTATTTATTCATAAAATTTGACAGTTTAACGGCCGACTGATGAGAACCATTGCGCCTTTCGTTGCCGTAAGCGCCACCAACTTGTCCGTTTACGGCAAGTTAAGCTTTGCAATATTGTAGCAAAGACCCTGACCAAGCATAAAGCTACTTACACAATAAGTAGCTATTAAGCATAACACAAATATCCTTGCCGGAATAAGGCTACCAGCCAAACAGCTATGCCACATGTACAACTTATGAATGGTATTCTGCTCATAGCAACAACAAAAATGTTAATAAAGGCATGAATACTATAAATGGTATTTACTCAAAATAAATTGTTAGCATAAAAACTTGGTAACGAGCAATGGAGAGTTGTTGATATTACAACACATTGTGAGAAACGTAGTTTTTTAAGAAAAAACGAGAGTAATTTCTCACTCAGAACAATAAACGACATCAGGCCTGAAGCCTTTTTTGGGCATCTGACGATGTTTTTTTTTTCTGTCATTATCCTCATGCGAATTCGATGAGCAATTGAGTCAAAATTCGAGGATACTGGTCTTTGGCAATTACGGGGGGTGTCCAGTGCCTTTAATCGGCTCTATGAAATTAGGCGCTGCTTTAACATCAGTCTTTACATTTACAAGTGTCCGTCTGACGAAGGGGGAAAATTATGAAAAATGACGGTGGAACGTCTAAGACGACATTGAAACCTGATCGTCTTGGCCCCAGTGCCGACCGTAGTCTACAAGAGTTATGACATCTGGGCAATGCAACTGACATCTATGTCATAATTTAATGCATCTTGAGTCGCAATACTGAATGGGCGGTTGGTATATTTACGGCCCGTACGGGATTGCTTGAAGGAATTAGGGTACCAAGTTTTTAATTCAGTTTTGTTGATTTGTTGTACATAGTCATGCAAACACCAAGCATGAACTTTTAGCTGTTGCCCCAGTCTTGGCCTTTACTTGGTGGCCCTTCAATATTTTCACACAGACTTTAAGATTTTCTATATGAAGTGCTCTTTGATCAAAACGGCCTTGCCCTCTATAAGATGAAATTCCAGGCCTGTCAGTCGCAGGTTATCAACTGAGGATAAAATACTTCATAAGTGGGTCAAAAGAAAACAAAACACCCGACAAAATCATTTAAATTTTCCATTTGAAGGTCTGCTATAGTTAACATATTGTTAATGTTCTTGTTTGCAGTGCCCCCCCCCCCCCTAACTCTCTGATTGAGGCAGAAGATTGACTTACGTAAATGCAAAGTTATGATTTATAGCGGTTGCTCTGCATGGTGTACACAATCACAGGCGACTTAATACTGACATGTGATGTTCTCCACTCTCCAAACTCCATCACTGCTGGTCACGTAGACCAATCTTAAAGGTAATGTATGATTGCTTTCCTTCTTTTTACGGAACACGAGAGCACTGAGGCTTCGGTCTCGCTCCCTGTATTTATAATGAATAATCTCGGATTGATAGGGGACCAGACTGCTCTCCCTTCCAGTCTCGGTTTGGCTCACACATCGTTGTGTGTGTTGGAGCCTGCGCAAATTTTGTTGTGTGTGTTGGAGCCTCTGCAAATTTTTCCCAACAGTCACATTATTACAGACGCTGAACGCTGAATAACATAAGTTTAAAGGATTCGGGTACTTTTTCAAAGTGTCCACAGATTTACATTAAACTTACAGGGTTTGAAGATAATGATAGTGGAAAGCTTCCCTTCAAATATTACTAACTAAGGTTGTGTAGTTTTTGAGAAATTTGTTAAACAAGTCACAAAATAAGTTTGGTCTCAAAAGACCAAAACTATTTTAGCATGTAAAATCCCCTTAATCAGTTATGATATTATACCAAAACCATAGCATAACTGGTTAATACGTTTTTACATGCTAAAACTGAGACGAAAATTATTACTTTTACTCATTTCTCAAAAACTACAGCACCTCAGTAAGTAAAATTTCAAGGGAAGATTTTACTTTCATAATCTTCAAATTGTGTAAGTTTAATGTAAATCTGTGGACATTGTGTTTTTTGTTAGGAAAAAGTACATAGACCCTTTAAACAAGAAAATTAAACAGGAACAAAATTAGAAGGAAAACAACCGGGAGAAAAACACCACACCTTTAATATTTAATAACACACAACATAATCATCATTTATGATATTTTGTATCAGTTGAACGGTTCAGGGCTCCATATCCCATGGTTTGACTGGAGTGTGATTCACGACACAGGTCACACTAAAGTGACAGCCGTGACACTTTCCTGGCAGACGACGCGTCAACGTGACACCGGCGACGATATATTAATTTTCATATTTTGGACAAAGTTGATACTTGCCGACAGCTGCGTTATGACGGGCGCCCGATCGGAGCAACGCTGTAAAAACTTTGACAAAAACTAGTGACGAAATCATTCTCTTAGCTTGCTCTTCTCGTGATACTAATAAAGCTCAGAATCATGTCTAGACCCAAATCCCTGTTTTGCAATATCGTATAGGGGGGCTTGTAAAATATGATTTAAGAAGCTGTACACATTCGTTCCTTGAGGAGTTCTATAATGAAATATATGCCAAACGGTGTGGGCCTATAACAAGTTAGAAAAGCCAGTTTCCCTTGTGGTTTATTATTT
Organism: Asterias amurensis; assembly: GCF_032118995.1. NCBI lineage: Eukaryota > Metazoa > Echinodermata > Asteroidea > Forcipulatida > Asteriidae > Asterias > Asterias amurensis. Next base: position 20,151,061 of record NC_092658.1, read on the forward strand.
GATAGTTACAAAGTAGTTAAAATAATTGTGTGTCTCTGCACACGTCATCCATTTTTCAACCCAATCAGTATTTTTTTGTTTTTGGTAGTGACCGGTACATGAACCCCCATCAGCTTTTAAAATACATTGTCTTTGACATTCAAATGTAAACTGTTGTAAAGGCACTGGGGTCGATTTCACAAAGAGTTAGGACTAGTCCTTACTTTGAACTAGTCCTAGGAGATATACAAATTGCATGGATAGTCCTAAGTTAGGACGAGTAACTGGTCCTAACTCGAGATAAGACTAGTCCTAACTCTTTGTGAAATCCACCCCTGGACACCTTCGATACTGGTCAAACACCCGGTATTCTCACTTGGTGGTATGAACCCACAACATATCATAAAATAACAAATTTATGAACATTAATTGGACTTCTTTGTCATCCAAGTTGCAAGAAAATAATGAAAGAAAAAACATCTTTGTTGCTCTACTAATTTGTGTCCTTTCAGATGCCTAAAAAGGGCTCCAGGCCTGAAATCTTTTAAAATTTGATAGAGAAAGTATATCTCCCTCAAAAACTACGTTAATTCAGAGTGAGCAGAAGTTCTATGCCGATTATTTTGAGCAATTACATAGTGTCTAGTACCTTTAATGATACATTTGACCAATCTTGCCCGATTAAAGACAGTGGACACTATTGGTAATTGTCAAAGACCAGTCTTCTCACTTGGTGTATCTAAACATATGCATAAAATAACAAACTTGTGAAAATTGAGCTCAATTGGTCGTCGAAGTTGCGAAATATGAATGAAATAAAAAACACCCTTGTCACACGAAGTTGTGTGTTTTCAGATGCTTGATTTCAAGACCTCAAATTCTAAACTTGAGGTCTCGAAATTAAATTCGTGGAAAATTACTTCTGTCTCGAAAACTACGTCACTTCAGAGGGAGCCGTTTCTCACAATGTTTTATACTATCAACCTCTCCCCATTACTCGTCACCAAGTTATGTTTTATGCTGATAATTATTTTGAGTAATTACCAATAGTGTCAACTGCCTTTAAAAACCTTAACTTCTGCCCGTTTGACCACTCTTATAAACACGGTTTGGATAATGTGTTATCTGCAGCGGTTGCATTGAAATCGGAATTTAGCCTTGTTATGAGTTCACGTCACGGTCACGCCACGGTCACGTCACGGCCACAGCTACCGTGACGGGAGGTGTGAACTGAGAGCCAAGACCTTTAATTTGTCAGTTGTTAATGAATTTGTTAATGAAGCCTGGCTCAGATTCAAATTTGGGGTTGAAAATGACCTCTTTACCTAAAACTAGGGAGTTGTTTCTCGTAATGTTTAATAGTATTAACGGCCCTCTTGTGCTCAAAACAAAGTAGGTAGAAAGTAGAAAGTCTGCTGCCACCTAGCGTTCCAAAGTCTCGTTTAAAAAAAAATAGTTTATTTTATGAAAATATTCATTTAAAAGTTTGACTATTTTTACATCATTTTGCATATAGCAAAACCACTTAAAGACACTGGACACTAATGGTCATTGTCAAAGACCAGTCTTCTCACTCGGTGTATCTCAACATATGCATAAAATAACAAGCCTGTGAAAATTTGAGCTCAATTGGTCGTCGAAGTTGCGAGATGAAAGAAAAAACACCCTTGTCACACGGAATTGTGCGTTCAGATGCTTGATTTCGCGACATCAAATTCCAAGCTTGAGGTCTCGAAATCAAATTCGTGGAAAATTACTTCTTTCTCGAAAACTATGGCACTTCATAGGGAGCCGTTTCTCACAATGTGTTATACTATCAACCTCTCCCCATTACCCGTTACCAAAGTAAAGTTTTATGCTAATAATTATTTTGAGTAATTGCCAATAGTGTCCACTGTCTTTAAGCTCTATTAACCTGTTGCCTAAGTTAATCGAGTTGATCCACGGAACCCTTATGACTGATCCCCTTTTTGGAGTTTAATCTCTTTCTATAGTTTCGTATTTCAAGCGAGTGGTTCCACCGTTCCCCCTATCACGTAAAGCTCATAAATCGCTTTCCACTGGTAAAGACTCAGACGTTTAATAGGTTTTCTTCTAAGCGGGACAAATCATAAATGGCTGAGGTTTTTTTTCTCTTAAAGGCGCTGGACACCGTTGGTAATTGTCAAGGACCATTATGCTAACTTGGTGTATCCCAACATTTGCATCAATAATAATAACCGTATTTATAACCGACCTTTTGCCAAAGGATACAAAGCGCCAGGTATTATTACTGCAAGGAGTGGGGCGAATTTTGAGATATAAGACCTAATCCTTAGCACCATGTAATGGTTTACAAGGTGCTGTGGCGCAATATGCAGCCAATCCAGCCAGGAACACCGGGGCGAACCCCTTCTCTTTTCGATAAGTGCACTGGGTTCTTTTACATGCGTTTACACAACACATGGGACCAACGGCTTTACGTCCCATCCGAAGGACGAAGCAATGGTTATGTGTCTTGCTTAAGGACACAAGTGTAACGGCTGGGGATTCGAACCCACACTCTGCTGATCAGAAACACCAGAGTTTGAATTCGGTGCTCTTAACCGCTCGGCCATGACACTCCCGAATAACAAATCTGTGAACATTTTGACTAAATTTGGTCATCGAAGTTGCAAGAGAATGAAAGAAAAACACCCTTGTCGCACAATCTATCAGACGCCTAATAGTAATAAAAGGCTTCAGGTGTGGAGTCTTTAAATATTTGAGTGAGAAATTATACCTCCTTCTCAAAAACTACTTAACTTCAGAGGGAGCCGTTTCCCACAATGTTTTACACTATCCATTGCTCGTTACCAAGTATGTTTTATGCTAAATTTTCAATATCATCAATAGTGTCAATGCCTTCAAGCAGAAAATATTGCTTAACAATTTTCTGCTGAACCAAAATATGCAGGATGCGCCAGTCACATTGTACAAGTGACATGGTATTATGTCTGGTGTGCACTATTAGCTCTTTGCTCTAACAATTATGTTTTAGTAATTATTTCAAAGTTGTCCAGTTCCTTTAAAGACCTGTAACCACCGCAGGTAGACTGGCGCCGGACAAGTTCAACAACGACATCTTGTAACTCAGCACTACCGGCGTGACGGTCGAAGGTTTCCCCACTCAGAGCCGTAAAAACATTGACCAACTCGCCACACTCTCTTTCTAACACTCTATATAAATGCCGATAATTAATTGGCTTTCTTCAGCAATTACAGCCGCTATTTTAATGAAATAGTTTTTATTGTGATCTGGGATCCTTTGGGAAAGTCTATAACTTTCTCTCCCGTGATTTGTGGACTTGGATCCCGTGAGGTTTCTCTGTGTGGAAGGCTCCAACAGTCACATTTTACCCTACCGGCCGTTGAACTAAATACACCCATGCTCTTTCGAGTGCAGATGATATTAGTTCTAGACGTAATTGTCATGTTGGTTCGATGTAAGTTCTGAGCAGTGTGCATAATCTGCTAAGCAAATACAAGATACCTGTCAAGATGTCATACAATGCATTTTGGTTGCGATTTTGTTATAGTAAATGTATTTCTTATCATCCCCATCCAAATACTCATGTGCACACACACACACACACACAGACCGAGGACTTCTCTTTGTTCTCCCATTGTTTGGACATCCCCATTGGTTTTGTACACAAAATCCACCGAGGACTGTCCCCGGTGTGACCTTTTCCCGGATCCCTTTTGTTAAAGTCCTCGGTTATCAATAGTAGACATGCCCAGACAGACACACAAACCAAAGTTTAATATTTGTTAACCCCTGAAATTGAGGATTACTCTTTGTTATCATATTGCTTAGATACTTCCCATTGTTTAAAGAGACTTCCCAGTGGTTCTTTACACGAAAGCGAAGCAAGGACATCCTCGCTCCGTCGGAACACCCAGATCCCCTTTTGTTATAAAGTCCTCCGTTTCAACGATAAGTAAAACCCAATTATGTCTGCCGAATCAGATAATCGTGAATCTCTCTTTATTTTCCCATTTGTTTTGTTTAGAGACTGTCTTATGCACCCCATCCAATCCACTCCTATTTTGTTCTCACAAAGGCAAAAATGAACCAAAACTGCAGAAATGTTATTTTGTGTGCATAGCTTTAATTTCCTGGAATCACAAATTAAATAGCTCCTGAACTAATAAGTAATGACAATTATATGTTCAACTCACTCTTTCTATACAGCAAGACGCAAATTGCCGAGTATTAGGGCAAATTTGTGCTTTAAACTCCAGTGTTTATTGATGCCCAAATTATTTATAAAATGTTGTATCGATTATTTGAACTTGATATTTGTTTAGTATTCTATTCGATTTATGTTTTAAAGACCTACTCAACTCACCAAACCAAAACCCTCATCTCCAATATCGATTTCTTCGTATAACTTCATTTAAAACCCCTCCTGTCACTCATATTTTCAATATAGTATCGACTGAATATAATACCAGTGTTACAAGCAAAGGGTATAATTACCGGAGTGACAGAATGGGTGCCCGTGGGAGGATACGTCAGTCAGAATCGATCATCGACGGCCCCCGGTCTGCCCTGGAGTCACGGTCGGCCCGGCCCCGTCTCTTCATTAACGGGGGCTCGCTGCTAAGGCTTGGTGTAGTACGGTCTATAATGGAATCTTGATGACATGTAGGACATCGAAGCTCATGGTTGTGGGCGGTGAACCTTGGGCTTGGGACGATTTCTTTTTTTTTTCCCTCGTTCGCCCTTTTTTCTGAATGTCTTAATTTTGGTGGAGTATCAACAAAGATCAAGAAAGAACAAGATCAAGCAGCAACTTCGAAATATAGGCCTTTTCTGTAACTGTGGCCATTGGTAGCAAAGCCCGAACCACCAATTCGGACATGGCCTAATTAATAATAATAATAACACACATATCTGTATTTCCGGAGTAAATGTATGGAATATACGTCAACATTTCTGTTGACGATGGTCGCATTTCTGCAGTGGTCATTATCAAACCCTGACAATTTCTTAGTATTGTACCGTAAGATACCAGTGGTCAATGGATTTGTGATCTTCACCAGGAATTCGGTCACAGTCTCTGAGTGTCTTCATTCCTCACAGAGAGGCGCTGCTTGCATCTTGACCATCTGAGCTGCATATCTTGAATGCCGATGTGACGATTTTCATTGGTGTAAATATTGGTCTCTTTTTTTCCTGACCGTTTTACCCCCAGTTTCCAGTTAAAACAGATGTTCCCTTCCAGTGTTTCAATAACCAGAAATTTTCATAACCTGTTTTCCCGCTACATTTTTTTGATCAACTTTCCCACTATAGATATTTAAGTCCAGTTGTCAGCTTATAAAGTTTTTCCAACATTTGCCAAGTAGTTTTTAAGCACAGTTTGGAGTAATTTCAACACGTAATCCGGGTCATCCCCAGAAATTAGTCTAATCCCCCTGTGACCGGGAAGCAATGTTTTTCTGATGTTTAGAATTTAGATCCTCAAATTTTTGTTCCGGATTTGTTGTTCAACAAAATTCACTTTTTGAATCTATTTTTAGAACAAGGACAACAATCCCCATTGGAAAGCAGCACGACAGTGGCGATTTCTCAGTGCAGAAGAAAAAATCCGACCAGGTAAGCTCTTGACTGTGCAAGCTTGATATTGAAATCCTTACGAATAACCTCATTACTCAATTCTACCCTTCATCATACCAGAATATTCTAGTACTAAATTTCGAACTTGTCCAAAATGTCTAGACCAACAGATCATGTGAAAAAGGTTATCTCTGTTCGAAAACTCTATGTGGCCTGAATTTATGATTCGCTTTATTTCTTTAGAACAATGTTCCAGTTTAGGTAACTCTCTGTTTTTACGTTTATCCTGGCGGGGAAGCAGATTCCCTTGAAGCCTATTAGTGCCAAATCGCATCCGGTTATTAAACAACATCCCTTGATATTATAATTTATACCCAATTCCTCCTTATTTGTGCTGATTTTTAAACCAAACAACGAAGAAATAAATAAACCCTCACAATGACAAAATATTAACAAATCTGGCAATCGCATTAGTAGGAAAAACGATCCCCCAAAACACTTGGTTGGAAAGTGTTCCTACTGTGCAAAGGCTTCTTACCTTTCACAATACCTGTACACCAATGTATACCCAGGCACAGCATGGGGGTGTAGCGCTGCCTACAAATCAAATTCGGAAATTAATGTTAGCGTAGAACTACAACTGACAGAAATTAAACCCGAATTCAAAGTTAAGGGGGAAGCAGTGGGGGTGCAACTGAGATCTCGCACCGTGACCGGACATAATAAAAACGGCTAAATTATCACGGGATTCGGCACTTATAGAAACTAGGACCATTTTCGCTCCCCACCCGCGGCTCTCACTTATACCACTTCTTTTCTTCCACAATTTCTTCATCTGTTTATTCCATTCTGACTTCTGATAGTGAGGTTTTTTTTTCTTCAGTTGTTGTGGATTGTTCGCAAACCTGGCCAATGTATGTTCGTTCCATTAATGTATTGATTTAAAGATCTGACTTTTCGAAAAAACATCCCCAGCGTGGAATAAGTTTGACTTATTCATCCAGGAAAACTTTCAAAGTCTGGATTTTGAGAGGGAATCTTGCTGTGAGTTTTGCATTGAATAATTAATGGCCGGAATAACTGCCGAGAATAAAATAACAGTTCCCTCTGTTCGTAATACACGTTATGCATAATCTTGTGGGGACTCTTAAGGGGTGTGGTGGGGGGTGATTTGCTCGAAATTGTAAACTAAAAACACAAGTACCACTACCAGTAACTAAGCCCTTTCTGAGTTTGAGCCAGGAACATTAGTCCTTCAGGCAAAGGTTGTGGATTCGAACCTCGCCCAAGATATTTGCCCGTGGATTTTTATTTTTCACATGACTTGGGAAGGGATGAGTAGGCCATAGTACTTAACACACTAGTGCTGTCGGTAGTACGTCAGTGATAACAAGTTGGCAAAAAGTGAACAATGTTGATTAAGCCGGCTGACATCATGGTTAGTAAATCTTTCTTTTGGGTGAGTAGTGGTAGCTCTGAAAAGAGCCGGTTTCTACTCGACGTTTCGATCAGTGTGCTCTGAGCGTTTTCTGAAGAATATTGGTTAAGTTAACTCTCAACCAATCGGAGTTGCACACATTGGTATGAAAACTGTCTGGACCATCAAGGCACTGTCCATCATCAGAGAGATTAAAGACATTTTGACCTCTGACCTTGACTCATGTACGTACCGCGCTCGTCAAAGTCTCCTGTACAGTGTACACCCACCTCTGGGATTGGCTATGAAAGTTTCAATAATGTATCGTGGAGAAAATCCCCGTAAATCCATCCTAACCCGAGGCGAGCTTTATCCGATTCGTTACATGGGGGACTGTGTTTCCCTGGGTCGCTGAAGGAAGGGCTACCCTGACCAATGTTGGCCTTACTTGCGGGCTTTGCGAAATCAAGGCTTCTACTCGGGATTTGGCTTATAGTCTTCGCGAGTAAATTTCCTTTAAACGTACGCTCTTGGTACCGGAGCTTTCAATAAGACACAGGCGGAGCCTGGAGCCAAAGCCGCGGTTTTCGGCACAAGGGCTTGTGTTATGGCTTCAGCAAGGGCTGAGTCTCCGTCTTACGTCCAGCAACCACGTGGACGCAGAAAACCGGTCCCTTTTATGTTGCATCGGCAAGAACCATCGGAAGGTGGACGGCACAATATCATCATAGCCGAAGTCGAAGGGGGCGGGGGGAGTCGAAAACGGACCTTTGAGAATTATCACTCATGGATTCAGGCTATACTTTCCTCGACTCAGTTTTACACTAAAGTTGAATGGAAGGAAAACAAGATGGCCGCATCGTGGTCTGTTCGCATATGTCGTGTTCCCTGACTGTTCATGCAATTACCTTACACAGAATCGCACCCTATACAACAAAATTTGTCAGATTTTTCTTATCGATTACGTTTTTAACCGACCCGATTCAGAAACGGTGTCTGTTTCGAAAAAGAATCACGACTTTACTCTCACTGTAGTAAATTGGGCTTCGGTAACAAAAGGACACCTCCATAGCGGTTTCATGGTAGATAGATTCCACCATCATGGATTATGGAGGAAGGTACCGAGGGAGGCTGGGTATGCTAACCAAAAAATGCCCCGAGGAAATTGGGAGGATCTCCCGGTCGACTTCCTCTCTCGTCACGGTGGAAGTCCGAAGCGCCGGCAGCTACCACCGCGAAACCTAGAGGAGAACGCTGTACTTTGAAAGGAAATTTGTGGGAAGTTGAAAAAGTACTTTGTCCTCGCGTATTTTCCTTATGTTGTTCGATGTTGACTCCAGTATTGTTGTTTTAAGTTTTCGATTTAATTTTGATGACAATATTCACTGATTATGCGCACTCGGCACACGGTTGTAGGGAGTGCTCTCTATATGCAAAAGAGTGAAAAGGCACTCTTTGAAGAGCCGTGTGAGGACAACTCTTTTTTGAGTGGTCTACCACTCTTTTAGATTGAAGTTTGCATCTTTTTGAATGATTTTTCACTCTGTCCTGGAGTGAAACCCCCTTTAATAGAGTGAAATAACCACCACTCTTTGTAAAGAGCCATATGAGGGACAACTCGAAATGTAAAGAGTGCTATTTTTCACTCTTTTACATTTAGAGAGTGCAACGAAATGAAATGATGTCAAAGTTCAGGATAATGGTTCTTTGAGTTTGAAGAAATAGAACAAATTCTGAAATGACTTGTTGGTTGGACGAAGTGAGCTTCAATGATCAATGATCTGGTTTTGCTTAACCATTTCAGGACTCTGTCTAAGGTTCTACTACCGCATATGCCTAGATTGCTGTGAAAATAACCACATCCTCCACGCCATATAAAGTTTTCTCCTAGGTCCCGATGTTCAGTTTTTGAAAAGGCGTGAACTTGGTGCCAAATTGCATAATTTCACATTTCTACTGGCGTCATCGCCTCGTGTGGTAAAGATTCGCTTCGCAGGAGACGATCAAATCAAAATTCCAATATTTTATTACAATTTAGGCGGAAAAGGAAACAAAAAACACAATACAATATCATCAGCAGCTTGAACTTTATTACGTCTATATCACTCCGCAGCGACATTCTCCCCTAGGAACATAAGTCGCCGTAACCAGCGTTTTTTAGTCGATAAGGATCAGATTTATGGTGGGGATTGAAGCGTCGACTGCCAGTGCTATTATTTTTTAGATTGATTGTATGGGATTCAGGTGCAACAAAACATTAAAAATGGTGGGCATAATTCTGTCGTCGGTTGCCGTCAATAACAATACGTCATGTCTACTCCCTTGGGACTGTGTTATGATTATGAGATCTTTATTCACGTCATTGTATATGTTATTAAATCAAGGTTTACTCCGACTTGATTAACGGGAGTTAGCTCTTATTTTACGTGTTCACCCGTCATACATAGAGAGGGGCAGCGCTGGATGCCACACCACTCAACTAAAAACCCTTCTAACCGTGCCCAAATGAGATCGAAAAGATGTATCACTTCACACCCAAATTACGTCTTTGCCCGCTTGTCGTCCCCCTCCCTCCTCCCCATGAAAACGTCTGGTTACTCCTCTGTTGTCCGCCTTTCTTGGTTCAATTAATTGTTTTGTGGTGTGTTTTTCATCTCTTTCTGAAAGAGGAGTGTTCACCATAGCCATTCTTTTACTTGTGTTTTTACCCCGACTCCGAAAATGGCCCAAGCGTTGATGACGTCACAGGTGAATTGGGCCGTGGGTATAAATTTTTTTTCTCGAACCATTAACGATCACTTTAGACATATAAAGTCATTTATCTCATCAAGAATATGAGCTAACTCTATAAACACATAACTATCCCCTGCCAGAAATTGCTTCTTTCAATATTCAAGTCTATAATGTGAAATCCGTTTAGGGTTGTGCGTGTGGAGTGGGCTCCGTTTATAAATTACCGTTTGTGGAGAAATTACGCCTCCATTTTTATTTTAGTTCTGGATGTGAGGGGAAGTCCTGCACTTGAAGATTTGAAGTTGTGGCATTTGGGACTTGCTCTATATTTTGTTGGATCTCTAAACGGAGAGGCAATTAATAACTTCCCAATAAGTTTGTGGCCCGATGGTCTGATTGCAGGTGATTGCTGTATGTTAACGGAAAGATAAAGACCAAGCACTCGTTTCACGTCGGGTTCTTAAATGTATTCATCGTCGGGTTGTTGAATAGAATGTCATTATTCGTTAAGTCTCCTGACAAGCAGGTTATACTGTTCGAAACATCGAGACCACACTGGCTCTTTTTAGAGCCAACCCGCAAAAGAGATTTACACATAGTTGTGCCATAGAGCAAGTTCGGGTGGCGACCATTTGTCAACCACTGGTCAATGTATGGTTACCTATGCGTTCAATACATCCTGTGTACCAGGCAAAATCAACCAATGGTCGACTATAGTGCCTCAGTCGAACTTTGCAATAGTTGTATCTGCAAGTTTACTATTTGTTACAGTTTCTTATATACACCGTGCAAAGCTTCAAACAATAGTTCTCACTTTGGGTTCATCTCGTCAGTGGAATCCACCTGTAATAGTCATACCCATACAGTTTGCCAACATTATCATACAAATTCAACCAGTAGATACAAACATGAGCTAATGCCTCGTAATTTTTTTCAAAAACCTATAATGCACTGCACTACACCTTTAAAATTCGCCCCTACAATATAACATACAGGGAAATGATACAGACCAAACTAATGCAGCACACTTTCCAGCGTCCATGGTTATACCAAGGGACAATTCGGAAATCAGGTCAAGCCTTGTTTTTACCCCTCTCTTGTTTTAAGGTGTTGCAAACAGTCCGATGTTCAGACACCTTGTATCCTATGGAAATTATAGATAGAATCGGAGTGACATTTTACAGAACCCATAAGGCAAATGTAGTTCAATATGGGAAGTTTGTATTTCACACTAGAGTCTCCAAAAATGTGGCAGGAATACTGTCAAACGAACTCGGGAAACAATTTCAAGAAGTGCCATCAAATTGTACATGATCTGGCCTTTGCATCAGATAGAGTCGTTAACACAGGCACTCGTGGCCAGTAGATGCGCAGACTAAATTTTAGGTTGACCCCCCCCCCCCCCCCCTCCCGGCCACTCCGACAGCGTCTAGTTACATCTCGTAAAGTTACTGTAGTTTATTCCATTCTGCAAATATCAGTGAATAATCTGAAATAGCCCTTTAATATGATGCAGATGCATAGATAAATAACTGTTGTTGTATTTTTCATGGGTCTATTTTTTTATACTTTTTTTTTTTTACCAATTAACACAGTTAGTTTCCCTGTAGTAGTTTATTACTTTATTTTGTAAATAATACATCCTTGCATCGGCACAACCTACGTAAAAGAAGCTATAGATATTTTAGAGTCCCTTCTAAGTTTTAAGAAAAACAAAATACCGGGCAAAGTGTTTACCTTTGGGGGCCTTTTTTTGGTGCCTATGAGCACTGCGTTATGTTCAGACAGCATGGTTCTTCCGTAACGGTTGAGTGTCTACCCTACCGTCGGCCACCTCGACTGCCCCGGGAGAAATCACCTGTTATCCGCCAGTCTATCGGTTACCCCGGAGTTCAAGCAAAATATGGAAAAATTTCATAAGTCAACAAGCTCACTGGGATTTGCTTGCACAGATATGTGGGATAAGAAAGAAAATCAATATTTATTGTTATCTTTTCTTCATAAAAAAAAAAATTAAATCATGTTGAAAAGTTTGTTCTTGGAAAAAGACCACGCTGTAAAAGTTGATTTCAATAAAAACCTAGATAAATCAGATAAATCAGGCAAGGGGTTGTTTTTTGCATACTTTTTGAGAGCCCTTTATAGGCGAGGTGTGTTCTATACCGGTACCCTTTCTACATTGAGGGATTGATGATATTTTGACTCAATTCTTATCCTGCCTCCAGTTTCCAATAAATACATCATTCAATTCAATTCAATTCAAAGCACCCAACCAAAATACGAAAAAATAATCACACTGGTTGGTGTGTATGATGTTTTTTGAAAGACTAACAAAAAACGGTGTGTTTTGGGATTTTTAACAATTTGTGCTGGCTTATTTCGGTTACTGTGTCAGAAATAAGAAGCAGTGGTTTGGGAGACGTTAAATATAATTTTCTCGACTTGGAGATTGTGTGCTGCATAATTATGAACTTATTTATTACCAGAGAACTTTTGGATTTGAACTTATGAAACAAATATTTTAATAATTACAGATAGTGAAACCGGGTTAGGCATTATGCGAAAGCAGTTTTTCATTTCGAAATAGCATTTTTATTTTCTCAAAATTCGTTCAGAGAAAAAATATAATTAAAGAAACTGCTGTAAAACTGAGAAAACTCTTTTTTTCCTAACCATTGACGAGATTTGTTCTTCCTTTGTTCGTTTTCGTTATTCCTTCTTTTGGTACCAATCTTTTGAGTCATCCACAAGATGTATCATACGAGCCCTTGGCTTTTTGTTGACCTACAGTTTACAAGCAATCAAGAATATACAAACATAACCGCAGAAACGGAAGCCATCTTTTTTACAAAGTGGTTTTAGGATGTTCAACCACTTAAGATTATATTCTGGGGGTTTTAGCGGCACATTAGGCATATCACTCAAGCAATATTGCGAAATAAGTACAAATTAAGTATTCAGGCACAAAATAAATGCTATTTTATTTTAAACAAAACGTTTGTGGTACGCAAACGTGGCGCCTCCATTGACACAATACAACCAATCGAACAGAAATGACTAACTATTTTCAGAAATTCACAATCTTTTTTATTCTACTTGTTCTCTGCTACTTCGGCTTTTGTGATCTCAAGGCAAACTATACCGGAGTCGGATTAAATTTCAACCATAAAAACCTGAGCCTCTTGTATGCAACCCACCAATAAGGAATAAGTAAACAGGAAACATATATATTGTGTTTTCTGCGGAGGCTAAAAGAAAAGAGGTGCATTTTGAACTTGGGGCCTTTTTCACTTGATCTCGTTTCAAGGCAGCGACTTTTAAAGGGGGAGTTTAATTAAATTGTTTTATAATATAAATCATAACACATTACAAAATATTCAACATAGGCCTACGATAAAACTCACTATTGAAATTTCATGGGGTTTTTTAACGGAAAAACCAAATTGGTGATCAAAGCAGACGGCCTGTGGCTGTACATGGATTATTGAACTCTCACCCAGTTATTGCATGTGTACACTCTGTCCTGTATCATACATGTACATGTCATAACTAGGTGAGAGTTCATAATTCCATGTACAACCACAGGCCAGGGCCCAACTTCATAGAGCTGCTTAGCACAACAAAATTGCTTAGCATGACATTTCTTCCTTGATAAAAACAGGATTACCAACCAAATGTTCATTTGTTGCATATTTCAACTGTCGTTTGCTTATCCCGAAAATGACGTGGAAATTTTGGTTGGTAATCCTAATATCAAGGCAAAATTAATTTCATGCTAAGCACATTTTTGTGCTTAGCAGCTCTATGAAATTGGGCCCTGGTTTGATCATGACGCGACAGCCCCTTTAAACCGATTTGTAACTCCAATTCCAGTTATCTGGATGATTTGGCCGATTTGGCAATAACAGGTAACCTAATCCGCTGGTAAACTAATCCAGATGACTCTGCAGTACCAGAAGGTAATCCAACCTTCCATAACCACTTCTTTTACCACTCTTTCTTTATCTTATGAACTCATAATTATTCGACGTATGGCGCAGGCCTGTTAGCGTTAACGCCACTGGTCAATTCGGTAAAACTGAAATCGTAGGAGCCGGTACACATGGTGAAAATAATATGGCTAAAATAGTTGTGTGATTAGTTCTATGTTTGTCTTTATTATTTTGGACTTTTGTTGAAAGGCCTAGTCATGGTTTTCACATCACCGTGGGCCTATTATAGTTTTAACTGTGCCTCTCATAGCAGTCATTAGTTTCATAATAGTGACCAATTTCCAGCATGTAAAACATGATCGTCCTAAATTTGGGTTGTAAAAGCCGAAATCAGCTGTTACATTGTTAGGTTTGAGATACAGTTTTCTCGAATATGGCTTCACTTCAGAGGGAATTTTTATTGCAAATAAAAAATGGTTATATTGAGCTTCATAATCATAAGCTTTCAGACTAAAATAAAACAATCTTGTTTTATTTCCTTCAATCATGTAGGCCTAATAATACTTTTGAAACCTTCCCATAAAGCCATTGGAAATTATTCTTTTAGTTACTTATATCCTAAAATGAAAAGTGTGTTATGTCGATATCTCTTTACAAAAATCAGCCATATTTACCTTTAAAAAGATGCTGACACATTATGGCGAAGGTCCGAAAATTTGGTCTGATTCAAGCTCGTTGGAAGTTTATTCACGAAGGTATCCCCTGGTTTGCTGTAGTACAAACCATAGAGTAAGGACAGAGGTGAAAAATGGACATTAAAATGTAGAGGTTGTGTTTTTAGCTTGTAAAAAATGGCTTTTCTTGTTCCCAACAGGCCCATCTTTTTTTGAAACTCTCAATATTTATAATGCTTATATTTTGTCCATTCAAACGGAAGTTTCAAAGTTAAGCCTCCAAGCGCAAAAACAAGCGACAAGCCCCAACCTAGCTCACGAGTTGTGATTCTTCCGTGAAATGGTATAGTGAAATATATTTTGTTTTAACGGCTCCACGGGGAGCGTAGCGGCACGAGGGTGCGGAGCCATGGGGGCTCAGTGCCGGGTCAGTTGACGGCCAGTCCCCGCCTTGGTTCCCTGGCGCGGTGCGACTCTCGGTGTAGCTTGATTTACGGATCGTTCCCGCAGACGCGCGGCTCATCAGAGACCGCTCCCCTCATAAAATAGGGAAAAAACTCTTGTAATTTGATTTTTTGTTCTCTCTCTGCTTTAGTTTTGGAGGAAACTGTGCCCAATATTGCGGTCAATGGATTCCAATAGAGTGATATTTTTTGCGGTGTTATCCAATTAGTTAAAAATGTGTATAAAGTTCACCCGTTAGCAAAAATGTGTCTGGCTCTTTTGCCAAATAAATCCTTAAAACTTGCCGATTTTGAAAATGTATTAACAACACAAACTAAAAGGGGGTTGATTTGGCTGTACGCCAATAACTTGGTGTTAATATTTTGATTGTATGAGCGATAGTATAGTTGAAACTGGGGTCTTAGTCTAGAGTCAACCCTTGCTCTAACGACAACCTTTCTCGTTCATTGTGTCTTATATAATTTAAAACGCCTGTGATCTGCAGGTTTTCAACTTGTTTTGAAAAAAACCTCATAATCTTTGAATAGTATTTGGTCCAATGACCCAGGGTTTAGGGACCCAAATTTTGGCAAAAAAACTAACAGTGAGGGACAATTTTGGGCACAGTGGGAAGGAAGGAAATGTATACAAAACGAGCAAAAGTTACTTTCATTCCATCTCGGGCAATAATTCTAGACCCCCCCCCCCACACTTTTACAGGAAATGTACAGTTGTAAACCAAAATCAATGGCCCTTTGAAAGAAGTGTAGTATTGAGCCCAAGTTTTCATAAAATGTTATTTTATGCATGTTGAGATGCACCAAGTGGGGATATTGGTTTTTGACAATTACTCAAACTATACCTTATATGTTAATGCATAGTTAGGCCTATAACCTCAATACAACACAACGGGAGTAATGTTGACCTTACCTTTTTTTAATGTATCTATCCATAATTTTGGTTGAATTGCATTCTTGTAACACGGCCACGTGTCCAACTTCCACTTGTGTTTGTTTAAGATTGTCCTCGTTATTTCACAGGTGGTTATTCGGGGATAAAACAACTCACTGCTAAATGACTGAAAGGCTATTGGTACCCGTATCATTTTAGGCCACCCTGAAGTTACTTAGAACCTGCTTAGAATCATGGAACAAAAATTACAAGTATTTTAGTTTCACATTTCCATTTCTCTCTCTCTTTCTGTTCGTCTCCCTTTCAATAATCTGACAGGTGTTAAATGAAGCTGACAAGCAGTCCCGGGTTCCGCCACACGACCAGGTAGTCTACTCTTCCACAAACCGCCCCGTAATATCTGCTCAATCGACCCATTAACGATTGCATGTGTGGTCCGCTGGATTGTTTGGGTCTCAGTGGATGGTGCGGTCGGTTTGATCAGGAGCATCCTCAGCAGGTAATGAGTTGATACTGTTTCTAGTTGTGATTTTCTTACAGTAGGACAGCAGGTGAAATATTGCGGGGGGATATTGATACAAGCATTTACTTTGGCATACAGTCAGAGTATGTCATGAAAAAGATATTTGGCTATTAATTGAATCTTGGAGAGAAAAAATATAAGCTCCGACGGGCAGAATAACAAGCATTTTTTTATATTTTTTATTATCTGCCATGAAATCTGCACTGGCCCTGTTGCCAAATATCTTTCTCATGATTGGTGGAAATGGACTACTTTTAAACTTTGCCGAAGCCCAAACTGTGGTTGTAAAAAATGCAATTTAGGAAAGCTGAATTGACGAGTTGAAGTTTTCTATGCAATTTTATAATGTGGGAGTGATGGACTGTCTTACACTGAAATAAATAACTGGAATAAGTAACTATGGGTGGAATACCTTCACCCCCCCCCCCCCCCCTCGCAAGTACATTCGTGTATTAATGGAAAGGTTATGTTTTCTTAACTATAGAGGGCGCTGCTCATTAATCCGGTACAGACTTTCTGAAATAATTTCAGCCAGGAATCAAGAACAAGGTGATCTTGAAATGCACGATGAAATATTTCTGAATCATGAAATAGGCTCATGTCTGCTATAATAACGCACAACTATACCACCGTACAACGGCGCTGCAGAACCCATGGTTGTTCTCTGTCAACGCCGCTCACTCGGGCGTCCGTAAGAGCCCTGCAAGAAGGAAAAAAAACCAAAGAAACCATAAGTTTGTGTTCATAAAAAAATATTTCAAACATTAACTTTGATGGATCGAGTCAATAGCAAAGTTATACGGGTTTTATTCTTTTGGAGCGCGTGGAGACCCGAAAGTTCACGGGGATATATTCATCACTTCACGGCACCTGTTCAACCAAAACTTTGACTACTCACCTATCAAAACATCGTTGGGCCAGACTGTGGCCATGGGTTCTTGTAATCACATATCTTTACATCGGTTGCGGTGGTGGGACATTACTTTACAAAATCATAATTGCTCATCGTCAACTTCTACTGAGTGCCACTCTATGGTGTTTCTATTGTAACTCTGGTGGTGGTGGATTCGGACCACCCGTATGTACTGAATTGCAACTCATAATTCATAACTTTGGAATTTCTACATGTGTGGGGAATGGGGTATAGTCTATTTACTTGAGACAAAAATATATCCTTGTCATTAACGCTACATCAGCTTCCAAGAACATTTGCTGTTTAAAATCATGGAGGTAGAAAACCCCAGACCTCCAAGGAAGACCCCTCCCCAGAGAACTTGTTCATCTGTGTTCACCATAGTCAAGTTTGAGAGGGTGTAATTTAGTACACTAGAAAATGTATTAAGTTTAAGACATACATAATCGAAGAAGTGTGACATTAATTTCAACATTGAAGGAATTAATCCTCTGTGTGGTTGAGCGGGGGGGGGGGGGCATGTCACACTGCACCATAAAGTAATTTTACATTTAAAACATTGCCACATTTCTATGCATAGTATTTATGTACTGGACCTTACCTTTTCAGATGTTTGTTTGATTTTTTACTGTCTCGTTCCCCCACTCTCAAAATAAAAAACCCAACGACCCACTTATACGACCCGGCCCAGCCGAAGGACAGAAATCAACATTTTATAAACGTCCAATCCGAAATGAACTTTTGATCCCCGCTGGATTTAAAGGTAGTTATCAACTCTTTAAGTTGTATTAGCCTCATTACATCTGAAATCTTCCTCTTTGGAAATAAATCTTATAAGATCTCCAAAGTTTTCCCCCCGTATACGATTTCCTCTTAACTTAAATAAAAAGGGGGAGTCTAAAAAACCTGCCCGACTTAAGACGCGAGGAGCAGCAGAACGAAAGGTGATGACAAGCTACCCGGTCATCACTCAATAACTCCAGGCTCTGTCAGGAAATCTGGAGAAATTACCGCTAGAAACCTGAGCACATTAACCCGAGCTTGGTGGGGGTAAAGCGAGCATGCAGGCAGCGTTTTGGATTGGCGATCTCCGACAACCACCGCGGCCCCCGACTGTTGATTCAAGTTCAACGGTGTTGAAGTGTGGACAACCCCCACGGGATGGGCCCGTGCGGTGCGGTGCGGTCCCCCTGTTTCGACTGCCAGTATGGACCCATCTACAAACATCTCGTGGAGGATGACATCACCCTTGATTAGCCTGAAGGGGTTCCCCTTATACCCCGCTCCCCCCTCCTCCCTTCGAGTGTGTGGTGGTGGAACGCTCCTGTACACGGTGTCTTTACCCTCAGACTGTGGCATAATATTTCCTCGGCGGATGCCGTTGGAACTCGAGCAGGAAATTATTGATTACGGAAGAGATCATTTCAACTGATATAGTGTCGGGAATATTTTGTATGACAGGTCAATTGGGAAACCAGGTGTATGCGTCACCCCACATCGAAATAGGTCCTCGGGATATGTATATCGTCCAGGTCCAAAAGTTCCTTCTTGTTCAACCGTCTTAAAGGGATTGTGCGATTGGAACTTGGTGTCATGTCGTCTCACTCAATTCAAAATGTAACTAAACCGAGGCTGCGAGGTAAAACAGGCTGGTCCCTTTTGGTATTATGTGAATCTTTAAAATACACAGACAGGGAACTAGACAGTAAATGAAGATGTCAATAGTGCACGGGTAATGGCCTATTCAGAAGAGCGAACTTGGCAATGGAAAAGAAAACCGACATGTGCCAAATCTGGAAGCGATGTTCGTGCAAACATGAACATTACATTGCAATAATATGATACTATCACACTCAAGCTTTTACGTGTTACAATGGTCCCCCTGTAAAATAATAGTGAAAATTTGTCTGAAAATAAACAAAATATTTTTGCTTTTTTGAAGGGAATACATTTATCTTTAATTTCCATTGTTCGTCTTGGAACGTGTTGTAATTAGTACAGTATCTGTATGTTGTAAATGGTGAAAGTGATTTTAAAGAAAGATAAATGTGCATATTGAAATAATTATAACCAGCGGAATTGAGTAAAAACAAAATTAGTACGGCAGACCATGTTCTGTCATGAAGTTACAAAACCACACAATTTCAAGGGATATTTATGTGAATCACAATAAACTTGCTATAATGCCCTTGTTCATGCAATATTCAATTACAAGTCTTTTCATAGCCCTATATGCCTACAAAGGAGCCCAATCCAAAGGCAGAACGTGCCCCTTTAAGGCTGGTGCCTAAGGCTTGGGGAGGTGCCGATGAGTAAATGCCCCATGTGAAACAGGGAACCGCCCCAGAACCTTTCGAGAAGTTTTTACAAGACAATCCCGTGTCTATGAAATTTGATACACGAGTTTTTCACCTGAAGAAGTTTATCTCAGTTTCTGATGTCGGCTGTGACGCACTGATGAGAGAGATCAATGTAATTGGAACCCTTTTTATACAGAAAAATATAATTAGAGGAAAATATTTCAATTAAAATGAAGTTTCGGAGAACTTTTGAAAAATGTTTTGTGTCAGAACATGGAGGTAGAAGTATAGAAGTGATATCATAATAGAAATATTGTAGGCCTACTAGGGTTGGTTGGACGGCAGTGGTGATTGTCAGAGACCAGTATTGTCACTTGGTGTATCCCTACATTAAAGTGGATAACATGACAAACCTGTGGAAATTTGGGACATCGCAGATTTCAAAATGGCTGCCGGTTGCATGTTCTTTTCTATTTTTGTTTTTAAAGTTCAAACCTGCGATGGCCCATAGTCAAACTTTCTCATGTACATGCACACTGACCGTGTCAAACACCATGCTTGTATCATCAAAGGCACAAATCTCAACCGTACTGACGCTATTATCCTATTATTATAACAACTTTTTTAAGGGAAACTGTCCATTAAAAGTCCATGAATACGTCATCCATCAGCAGGTAAACGTTGGTGGCGCTGCGGCTCTTTTATATAGATAAGTGTTTATTTTCTTCCCACCAGCGAACGTTTAGTCGCGCTGCCATTTCATAACGAGAGAAAAAAACTCTCTTGATTTAATGAAGGCAAATGAGGCATACATTAAACACGCGTTATTTACTCAACGTGGTTAACCTCCATATTTCAAAACATTGCAGGACCGTTTACTTGTTCTAGTATATTTCTTAGGAAAGGTAAAAAGAGAGCAAAGTTGAGCCATACTTCACCGGAGGCCATTAGGAACTTGACCACAATAAATAAACAGTGGACTTGGCGGTAGAGGGACAGAGGAAACCTAAGCAGGGGAGGGGAGAGAAAGTCTGGGACCAAAAGAAGGCGAGGTGGTGGTGCGGTTGCGTTAATTGCATGATGTTACCATGACAATAACCGTTTAACATTAACCATGGAAGAAGGAACCATATTTTACCAATGATATCAGGGGCCAATTTCAAAGAACTCCTTTATAGCACAAAACCAGCTGAGCACAACATTATGCTTACCAAAATAAGGTTACCAACCAAACTACCATGTCACAATCATGTGCAATTTGTGACTGGTATTGCTCATTTCTGCTTAGCATTTTCGTTAAGCAATATCTTCTGCTTAAGCAGAGCTCTGTGTGGGCCCTGGCACTGAGTCTTTGAGCTAAAGTGAATCAGACTAATACAAAAAGATCTTGAGCTCTAGAGAAAAGAAATACCCCATGTTTGACAACACTGAACATAAAATCACATTTCGACTTCGATGGCTGTTTGAGCTGAGACCTGAACAATGTTGAGTCACCCCCCCCCCCCCCCCCCCTCCATATAAGTGCGGACCATGTTTTTAGTTGGGGCACATTTTGTTCACTCTTATTTTCCAACCTTGTCCACTAGTTGGCAAAACCAGATTGATTTTGTATTATTTCTGTTTTTATCTAAGGTTTCTTCGACTGAGATCAAAACCAATTGTTTGATTAATTTCTCACAGTTTAGGCAACACATTCGAAACGTTTCCCCACAACCAGTGACCCAGCAGGCATATCCTAGTATGCCATAGACTTGCCCTGGCGATGGGCCTTTGTTCGATCTTTAACCATTGCAAACAGGCCGAACATAAGTTTTTTAAAATAACAACTTGAAAGTTACAGAGGAACACTGCGTGCAAAAGTAACACTTTCCAAAACAGAGGAACTAGCATATTATTCCAAACTCAAGAAAAGTGAGTTTGAAATGTTGATGGGCCAAGAAATTGCTCGTTTTTTCTTCTTCGATTTTTCCATGAGATATCCTTGAACTTTTGCCACGTGTAACGTACCCCAAGGCTACATCAATTAATGGTTGGTTCCATTGAATATTATTAAAAAGGTCCCTTAGGTATATAGTTAGTCGGTTGATTGTCATTACTGAACACAATACAAAATATTGAGAAACTTTTATAAAACATAATAAAAGCACCCCCTCTGCTGATCGAGGACGCGTCTGATCAGTAAAACACCGGTTGAATTACAGTGCGCCCTCAAGGGGCGATAGATAATTTAGCGCTCCTTTCCAAAAATGGTGACCCGCTGAATTTGTCCTTCTTTCTACAGTTACATTTTTAGGTTTTCCTTCCCAATTGACCTACCAAACAATCGATGGCAGCCTCGTCAGATGCCGATATCTTCGAAGAGGCGAATAGAGCCCTTCAGGGGTAAGTTTTGCAAAACAGGCGAAATTTAAACCAAATAAAATGTAAATAGTTTTTCACGAATTGGGTTCAACACTCGCTATGCTCGCTGACTATTCAACAACACACTATTCACTACCGTACCAGCATTGATTGATTCAAGCAATTTCGTGTCTGAGAGGGCAAATAGGCCACTTTAGTTTTGTCTATTTTGAAAATAATAGAACTTGGAAGTTAGAATAGAACTAACGTGACGTAAGAGAATGACAAAACTGAGGTTAAAAATAAAATTGGGGAAACTCAGTTTTTGTTCCCAACCAATTACTTAGGTACTGTAAGCATCATTTGTGTCACAGGATTGATCCGTTGAAACACTGCTGAGGTTCAAGGGGAATGATCAAAACTTGTATGTATATGTATGTAGAGTCTAATACTAATTAGAGTTACGATTATCACAAGCACAGGTTTGGTTAAGTTTATTATTTTGGAAAACTTTCAAAAGTGAAAGCACAGTAGCCGTACATGTAATATTATTCAAATGTCTCGTTTATTGGTTGTGCTTATTATATCAGAATTTGCCATTCTTTGAAGTGAAATTGTTAGCTGCTGAAACTCAATTCAGAAAAAAAAAACCTTGTTTATCATCGCTTGTTTAATTTGGAAACTTAAAAATGACATTATTCAGCTATGAAGTTAAACAAATTGGTTTTATTATTATAATACAATATAGATTTAACGACGATGGTGACCATGACGACCAGCTGGACAACTGTCTGGCCGCCATGACAACAGTGAAGGAGTCTAAGGACCGATACAGCGCTGAGATAGAGAGGCTACGAGAAGAGGTCGCGCACCTCGAGGTGCAGGTAGAGGAGGATGAGCAGAGATTGCTGGAGATACAAATGACGACTCTCGATAGGATACAGTATGTGAAAAAAAATTTCTTGTGGGAAAAAGAGAGGTCGGATTAAAGGGTCTATGTACTTTTTTCTAACACAAAACACAATGTCCACAGATTTACATTAAACTTACACAGTATGAAGATAATGGTAGTAGAAAGCTTCCCTTAAAATATTACTTCATTCTGAGGTGTTTCAGTTTTTGAGAAATGAGTAAAACAATGTCCTGAAAATAATTTTTGTCTCAGTTTTAACATGAAAAACGTATCAACAGTTATATGGTATGGTATAACCATAACTGGTTAATACTTTTTACATGCTAAAATAATTTTCGTCTCACTGAGACAAGAATTATTTTGTGACTTGTTTAACTTATTTTTCAAAAACTGCAGCACCTCAGTAATTAATATTTGAAGGGGAGTTTTCTACTATCATTATCTTCAAACCATGTAAGTTTAATGTAAACCTGTGGACATTTGGAAAAAGTACCCGAATCCTTTAACGCTAAAACTGTTCCAAATGCAAGAGTGGGGTTGAACAAAGAAAAATTTACTTGGGCAGGACTTTTTTATCTAAAATAAAAATAGTTAGCAGACTTCGAAAAAGCAGTTTTAAAAAGAGTGCAACTTCAAAATTTGATTTTCGTCTTACAAGTTTAGGGCTGGGGACAAGATATGTCACTTTATACATCTTGTGATGTGAAGAAACCACTAGCTGTAACTGTTAATTAATTACAAAGGAATTTTGGTGACTGTTGAAAGAATTAAGGTTCTCAAACCTCAACCTTGGCCATTTTTCTGCGGTATGTGCGCCAAAATAATGATGGGAGGTGTGGCATATGTTACTTGTCAAGTACATGTAACAGATGTGAAGTAAAAGAAGTGGGAGATTTTGTGGCTTCCTTGAGTACAGGAGCGTCCTATGTTTTTAAAAGGTATTTTATCAAAATTTAATCATTTCTTTGTTTGTTTCTGCTCATATAGGTCTTCACTTCAACTTGGAAGCAATGTTACAGATCAATCTACACAGGATCATGTGAGTCAATGCTATCAAATATAACTCTATTGAACCCTGACCAGGCCCAGAGGCCATGACCTCTGTTGCCTCAAGTCTTGACCTTGGGCCCCTTCAGTCGTTTTCTATTGACTTTATAAACTGCCCTTTGGGAAATTAAAATGGCCTTGCCCTCTATGGTGAAATTCCATGCCTGCCTGACTACATCGAATACTGTACATGTTCACCCTGGTTCAGTTTGGTGTCACAGTAAGAACAACAGATTTAAAGACACTGGACTTTATTGGTAATTTTCAAAGACTACAGTTGGTGTGTCTCAACATATGCATAAAATAACAAACCTGTGAAAGTTTGAGTTTGATCGGTCGTCGAAGTTGTGAGATAATAATGAAAGAAAAAATACCCTTGTCACACGAAGTTGTGTGCTTTCAGATGCTTGATTTCAAGACCTCAAATTCTAAATCTGAGGTCTTGAAATCAAATTCGTGGAAAATTACTCCTTTCTCGAAAACTATGGCACTTCAGAGTGAGCCGTTTCTCACAATGTTTTATACTATGAACCTCTCCCCATTACTTGTAATCAAGAAAGGTTTTATGCTAATATTTATTTCGAGTAATAACCAATAGTTTCCACTGCCTTTAAGCTATGTTTTTCACTAAGATTGATGCTCAATGTGAAAAGGGATAGGAAAGAGTGGTACTAGCTCTTGAACACGTGTTTAAACTAGCAGGGTCGTGGCCATGCGATAAAGGACCGAGAGGAAGACGAGTACTATTATCACACAGTCTCGACCCTGCAAGGTTTCAAACGATCGGTCCTTATATCAGGAACTCCAAGACTGCTAGGTTCAGAATAGACCTCATGCACATAACGTCATTTCAGTAGGGCGCCCTCACTTAGAGGTCAAAAGGAGGTTGTTCATCGGCCAATCCTGTGTGCCGCGTGTACAAATATGTGCGTTTCGATTGTTTCGTCACCGTTTTACCTCTAAGATGGGGGCTGGATGACGTCAATGCATAAGGTTGTTGCGCAGCCATGATTTAGATGTTTTTTTCTTCCTCTTACAGTTACACCTGCAAGGGTCATTCACTGGTATCCAGTACACAGATGCTACAGTCAAAGTAATCAAGAAGGATAGTGAGCAGATCACCAGGCAACACTGTCTTCAAGGCGAGTGCTCTGGGCTCACATTCCAGGCTGACTTCAAGGTGGAAGAGAAAACGGTTGGTGAAACAATCCTTCAATCCTTTCAGGATTGATACCCAAGCCTACATCCGTATGGACTGTAGAAGGGGTAACCCTGTTTCAGCCCTAGCAGTAGGTGGCAACAGCCTCTGGAAAAAAAAATTGTAGCCCACAACTTGAAGTGGCCTTCAGGGCTTGTGTGTCTGGCAACTTACATTAAATAAAAAAACATGAGTTTTAATACTGCACCTGTGGCAAACACTGTTCCGCAATGCATATTTGGAATCAAAAGTTAGTCACGACAAATTGAGGCCAACTACTTGAATCATTAATTTCACGAGGCGCCCAGGGATTGTAACAATAGCTTTGTTCAGGATGCCAGTCATAATCCATTCAACCTGTATTACTGCTGGAAATTAATTTTGGAGGTCGCTGGTTTAAGTTCCACTCTAGTCAAGTTGTTTCTGTTCAAACCCAAATTATTACAAATTTACCCAGTCAGTTTCCATTAGTGGTTTATTACTTATTATCTTCCTGTACGCGCTAATCCTCCAATCAGAAGCTCGAACTACTAGGGGGATAAAAACATACATGCTACGACCTCTGTTTTATATCCTACTTCCTCTGTTTTTATTACACAGTGCATGTTGTGAAATGACATTTTGTCACGCTCCAGATACGGACAGTGAAGAAATATTCTAAACTTTGTGCGCGTGAAATAACGCTCTGAAGTTTTAAATTTTGCACGTTGCAAGTGAGACTGAAAGATAAATTTGTTATCACACGCGCGCTCGTGAAATACGAAAAAATATAGCCCATCTGCGTCCCATATCGAACATATCGTTGGATACGGGACGCAGAAGCGCTATATTTTTTCATATTCCACTCGTGCTTGTGTGATAACTTATATTATTTGTCAAATCTTAATCTAATTTAATCATCTATCTCTCTCTCTTTCTAATCACAGCTTTCAGTGACAGCCAAAGAGAGTTTGCCATCACCAAGCAATCAAGAAACAAGAAATCGCATCACATCGTTATCTATTAAGATTGACGACAGGGCATTGTGGGAACTAGAAGAGTTCGTCCGAGAAGCGGAAAAGAGTCGTTCCCT
The DNA here is from genome assembly GCF_032118995.1 of Asterias amurensis. Classification (NCBI taxonomy): domain Eukaryota; kingdom Metazoa; phylum Echinodermata; class Asteroidea; order Forcipulatida; family Asteriidae; genus Asterias; species Asterias amurensis. The sequence continues at coordinate 20,177,045 of NC_092658.1, forward strand.
TCAGCCATTCCTAAAGGGTTATGGACAGTACGCACAGCGATTTGTTGCCAGACAGAAGGCATTGGAACACTTTAAGGTAGGGAGTGAAATTCTTAGGTGGGATTTGAACCCGCTGTGCACCTAGGTGAAAGGCAGGGAAAGAAATCACTGAGCCAGTCTGAATCCCAATATGTGTTTGACATGGCCGAGTGGTTAAGAGCATCAAATTCAAGTTCTGGTGCAGTCACCGGAGAGTGGTCTGAATCCCTGTCATGACACTTGTTTCCTTGAGCAGGATACTTTACTATAATTGATTCTCTTCACCAAGGGGTATAAATGAGGTTGCTGTTGTGTATGAAAAAGCCACCAGCGCCTTACAGGCAGCTCAGGGCTGTATACTCGCCAGTGAGCTGAGAAACATTAAAAGGGATGTTATTGGCCCTATGACCAGGGCACTATTGCAAAGCGCTTGATAAGGTTATTGTGAAATGCGCTATATAAGAGTTTCTCATTGTTAAATTGCTCATGTTATTTTGTCCTTTTCTCCTTCCTCTTCACAGAGACAGTATCCAGATGAAGTGACGCTACCTCAAGGTTCCTATGGTTCCTCAATGAAATTTGGCAGTCACAATGGGTAAGCTGTTGATCCTGTGCTACCGTGCATATCATCAGGGCTATCTTGACTAGATGATGGGACAGGGCTCAAATTCCACACTTGATCGCAGGCCCGAGGCCAGTGGTGTTAGTGTGGGCCAGTAAACTTGAGCTTTTTCCAAAGCAAATTATATTCAAATGTAGACTTTGAGTTTGATAAATTACCTTTCATCTTCTTTGATTAATTAATGAAGTTTAGTTTAATAATAATCTTTAAGCATGTTGAGATCAATCTTCTCTTACATGTCAAATTGCTTAGAATTTCTCATTTTAAATCTCATTTTTAGAATTTCATCTTTTGGGCTACTTGCCCAGCAGCCTTGTAGATTTCCCCCCAAAATTGTAGCCTGGGGGAGGCGCTGTGAGGGATTGTCAGGGTCCTTCCAATCAACTTGATGACTTGAGTTTGATGCTCGATACTGCTCGGCCATGACACCTAATACTCATACTGACTTGCATTTGTGGCTTGGGGGTGAGGGGGGTTTGTCAGCTCTTTGAGATCGGTGAAAGTCAGGTTGGCGCAATGGTGTCTTGCCTTGCCTGGGACCCCGGTTCGAATCCTACCGGGGGCACTATGTGGATTGGGGTTTTCAGTCCCTACTTGACTTTGTGGGTTTTCCCTAGAACAATTCTCTGGGGTTTTCCTCCCACTTTTAAAACTGAAATTTCTTCATTGTCTTCTCACCTTGTCTAGATGCTGAAAAGGCTTTGACAAGAATTATCAAAGACGTAGATGTAGAAGACTTTCCATAATTGTTGCAATTTGCTAACCTGCAAATGTATGGTGGGTTTTGTTTCATTACAGAGCGATGTACACCGTGGTCTGGGGAATCTCAGTATCCACCACAGGGAGAGCTGACCAACAGATAGTGTTGCAGGTTACATCATCAAAACAAAGTAAGTTCTGATAAGATTGTTACTTTATATAGCATTTGAGGCATTGCATGGTGAGGTATCACATATATTTGGTTTGCCGTAAAACCATGTGTGTATCTACTTGCCAGGTAGAGTTTGTTCTTAGAGAACTGTCTTTCTATATTTTACTACCGCGGAGTAGACTTATCGGATGTTCGGGAGACTTCTCAGTTCTGAAAAGAACTGTCCTGCTTTTGAACTACCACCTGCGTGGAAGGTATAGTAAACTGGCTGGGACTACTACTTTAGCTTAAAGGATCGTAATTAACTGTACGTACTACAGCGGAGTCAGTTCTTGAGTTTGTCTCAATGTTTCGACTAGCTTGCTCTAGTCATCGTTGAATTACTTATACTGTGTAAAGTGTATAAGACAAGACTCAATCCCAGCCTAAGTAGGATTGGAAACTGCACCATGTGTAAATCTCTGTTGAGTAGTATTGATTCCAACCAACACTACTCAAAAAAAGAGATTAACCCCTGGTGCTGCCGCAAGCCTCACATGACAGATGCAGCCTAACAAGACAATTTTGCTGAAAACCTCGAGTGTATGAACAGTGCCTAGGAAGTCTTTGTTTGAACTCTCACAAAATGCTGAAAAACTTTTTGTTCTTGTATTGTCCTAGGTTGTCTCATTAACTTTTTGATTACTTTTCTCCTTCTCTCGATTTTTATTTTGTCCTTTGTGTTTCTAGCCCTTGTGTCTAAATCAGCCCCTTTTATTCTACCCCAACCCTTTCATCTCCTTCTTCAATGTTCATCCCTTACTTTTTCTTTGTTCTTTTCTTCCCCTCTCTCTTTTCATCTCTTGGGTCGTTATTCTGAGAAATAAGTAGGATTTGAAACTTTACATGGAGGAAATACATTATGGAAATGTTTGCGGACACCATGTAATGACTATCTCTGCTGGAGAAAGCTTTCTCTAGAAAACGATCACAGCATACTGATCGAAATGTCGAGTTGAAACCAACGGTTCTTTTCAGAACCACCCGAACTCATTTAAAATTTAGTCATTGAATGGTGTCACCTTAAACCTTTCCATATCCCTAAAAATGTTCCATGCCAACCTGCAGTTTTATTATTTGAAACATTTTAAACCTTTTTGACTCTCCTAGTGAGGCGTTTAGACGAACAGAAGGTTTTGACGACGGCGCCCGAGAAGTTCCAACAGATGCTTCAGAGGTTAGGCATTGAGAAAACCATTGACACCTTCATCCAAGCTGTCACAACAACATGACCAAGAGTACTGGATTCATCCGGTATTCAGAGAATTTCAATCAGGGTGTTTATTTCAAGGAAATCTTCATTCGGCCACAGGTCTTGTGCCCTAGTATTTCAGGGATGATATTGTTCATACTTTTGGCTGAATTCAGACTTTTTATGTCGGCCTGGTGAAGAAAATTAGACAATATTTTTTTTCCACAAATAAAGAAATCCTGCTCATTGGTCTACTTCTCTAGTGCTATGGATACTGTTTCCTAAAGCTCCTTGGAATCTATAACCCCAGGGGTTACCAAACTTTAGAAATGCCATCATTTCAACATAACTTTGAGTTTGTAGCCAAGTTTCATACTTTTTCATTAGTAATGACTCTCACCGTGGTATTTCCACCACACCAATTTGTGTATATATACAAGATACATATTTTTTGTATCAAGTAATGAACCAAAAGAGAAAATTGGGTAGACCAAAGAAAAATTGACTGGAGGGGACTTGATTTTGCAACCTCCGGATTAGCATGCTGGTGGTCTCGCTATTTTGTCAATATCTTTGTACGGGTGCCAGTCAGAAGCCATGCAACCTGTATCTGCCCTATAGCTAGGGATCACACCCAAGTTTAAAGACACTGAACACTATTGGTATTTGAGAAAGACCAGTCTTCTCACTTGGTGTATCTCAACATATGCATAAAAAACAAACCAGTGAAAATTTGAGCTCAATTGGTTGTCGAAGTTGCGAGATAACAATAAAAGAAAAAACACCCTTGTCACACGAAGTTGTCTGCTTTCAGATGCTTGATTTCGAGACCTCAAATTCTAAATTTGAGGTCATGAAATCAAGTTCGTGGAAAATTACTTCTTTCTCGTAAACTACGCCACTTCAGAGGGAGCCGTTTCTCAAAATGTTTTATGCTATAAACCTCTCCCCATTACTCCTTACCAAGTAAGGTTTTTTGTCATGCTAATTATTATTTTGAGTAACTACCAATAGTGTCCACTGCCTTTAATGAAAAACATTTTGAAAAAGTATGTGAATCCTTTATATTAAGGGAGCGTCTCAAAAGTCGGGCACGTTCCTGCGGGCATATGCCCGCAGGATCGCAACATCATGACATTAGGAACGTTCTAACATGAGATTGGACGCGGTCACGCATTTGGAACGATCCAAAAGATCGCTCTGGCGGTCCAAAGGACCGGTCCAAGTAAAGCGGCGGGGATACTTTTGCGATCCAAGAAGAACGTTCCTACCGTTCCGACTTTTGAGACGCTCCCTAAAGGCAAAGTATACCTTGTGTTTTTTAACCGTTCTATTGTTTAATCCTATATAAATGTAGATGCTTACAAAACAACCTTCAAGTGAAAATTTCATTACAAAAGGTGGTAGCGCTTAAAAGGCAATGGACACTATTGGTAATTGTCAAAGACTAGCCTTCACAGTTGGTGTATCTCAACATATGCATAAAATAACAAACCTGTGATAATTTGAGCTCAATTGGTCTTCGAACTTGCGAGATAATATTGAAAGAAAAAAACACCCATGTCACACAAAGTTGTGTGCGTTTAGATGGTTGATTTCGAGACCTCAAGTTCTAAATCTGAGGTCTCGAAATCAAATTCGTGGAAAATTACTTCTTTCTCGAAAACTACGTCACTTCAGAGGGAGCCGTTTCTCACAATGTTTTATACTATCAAACTCTCCCCATTACTCTTTACCAAGTAAGGTTTTTTGTTATGCTAATAATTATTTTGAGTAACTACCAATAGTGTCCACTGCCTTTAATGTAAATCTGTGGACATTTTGAAAAAGTATGTGAATCCTTTAAAGGCAAAGTATACCTTGGATTTTTTAACTGTTCTATGTAGATGCTTACAAAACAACCATCAAGTGAAAGTTTCATTACAAAAGGTGGTAGCGCTAAATCACAAAGGGTGCTAAAAATCCAGAGTATGTCCACACAGGAAAGTAATCCGTAATAGGAATACACAATCTGAGAAACGCTAATGACAGTAAGGTTTCTCGGATTCAATCTAAATTATTATACCTCGGTAACAAATTGTGAAGTTTGATTGGTCAAGAACGAAGCATGTAACGCGCAACAAAAACGCATGTTCCATGGCTCAACGGGCCGGGTAACATGAAAAGTGATGTACACCGGTGTACATCACCTTGATCGTTCCCGGCGTTGGTCGATTTCCAGCGCTGTGTACGAAACAACCGCGGGTTCGATGGAATTGTTTCTTGTTCGTCTGCTTATTGAACAATAAATAGTCCGTCGTAATAATGTTTGAAGATGACAACAGAACTTCGAGAAGAGGAATAACAATTATACAAAGGTATACCGAAACAATTGTTGCACGCTGTGACTGGGGTCCATGGGTTTGTACACCCTCGGTGGCCCCTTCGGGTGTAGTAAACGCCATGGATCCCGTCACAGCGTGTAACAATTGTTACTGATGTCCTTTTGCACGTAACCACAGTACTTCAAAGTGAAATGCTTTTCAAAATGCTTTATACTAAATCGAAAGATGATGTAGGCTTCTAACCTAAAGTTTTTATTGCCATAAATTTTAAGAGGGATTACCAAATAATTATCCTTTACCATGTAAGGCATTGGAGGTATGCTACCGTCATGAGCTGAAGATAGTTTTTATCTTTTATTTGTATGTAGTTAATCAGAGAGATTTTTTAAACATGTAAATACTGTTGTAAATTATGTATGTTTATTTTGTTTACATATCCAACTAGATATAACTTCGGTATAAATGTTCCTGAGTAGTCATTTTGTTATTGTGACTGTTATTCCAGTTGTGAATGATAAATAAATATTGAGTACTTCCAAATTCATAGTATCTTTGTGTTATGTAAATGTCATTCTATTTTTTTATTATTATTTTTTTTTATTATTATTATTATTTTTTTTTTTTGGGGGGGGGGGGGGGGGTCGGGGGTGCATTGGCATTATCTCTTCCATTTCATGGGGCTTGGGAAGGCACTTTTTTCCCCCCAAGTCAGTTCATGGAGGAAGACAATTTTCTCCATGGTCAAAAACCATTCAGCACATCAACATCTCAAATCTACAGAGGATGTCTTTAAAGTATTATGTGAGGGGGGGGGGGGGGTTGGCACTAGCCTTGCTCAAGGCAGTCGAATTATTCACTCCGAAAAAAGACCGCCGCTGTATAAAAACCCACCCGTATTCACTGTGCGTAAAACCCACCCGTATTCACTGTGCGTAACATCGCACGACACGATCCCCCCGTACACTATCCGCATGCGGAGGCCGTCAGGCCGACAGTATTCATGAGCTGCATACTAGCATATCCTAGAGCCCCCCCAATTTCGTCCACTATTGGAATTTTTTCAATACAACACATTAAAACGGGAAGATACAGACCCGACAAGGCTGTCGGCCTGACGGCCTCCGCATGCGGTTAGTGGTGTACGAGTGCGATGACCCTTACTCTGTGCGATGACTTGTGTGAACAGTATTCGTGCGATGTGACAGTGTGTATACGGGTGGGTCATTCGGTGTGATCGCACACACCATGCACAGGGTATACGGCGGGTGGGTTTACAGCTGCGTCTTTTCGGAGCGAATAATGCGACTGCCTTGAGCAAGGCTACCCTCTGTCGCGCGCAAGCGGCGAACTTGTCAACAAAATAGCCCTTTCGAAATAACGTTATTGGCTGGGGTTCAAGCTTAGGCTCCGTCCGTCTGTTTAAAGACGCGTTTGCAAAAGCACACGTTTTCTAAATAATAGGCTGATCGAGCCTCAGCGCCCAACCACTCGTAAGCCGTAGTTTCGAATAGGGCAGCAGACTGCGGTACATTAACACCGTACACCTGCAAACACTACGGGTTTGTTGGTGCAGTAATAGTACAATGTACGTACGGCGCTACAGTAGTACACTCTCTCCACGGACGACGGCGGTAGTGCAGTCTGCCAAAATTCCCGGGCAGCTAGATTTTGGTGCAAAAAAGATTCGATGCTGCCGTCGTTTTTCGAAAGTGACTGATTTCTGATTAGGCACATGGAAGATAACAACGTAGAGAATATCCTGACCTAAAATGGATAGCTGTCGCACAAAATTCAGTGAGTTTTGAGGTTGTTATTGTTTGACATTTTTGTGAAAGATCGTCTGCTCGGAAAATTGCTGTGGACGCCTGCACAACCAGAGGTTCGGCTGCTGCACGGAGATCCGAACGTACAAATAAAAATTTTGAGTGTCAACCAGAAGTCTTACCATCCCCGATACTGTGTTAATTGGAGGACAACAAACTGAAGTAAAAACAATGAAAGCAGAATTTTGCAGTGGAACTTTTTGAAGTGCAATTCAAGCAGAAGTAGTTAGGCAGCAACCTGAAAATTCAATCGAACTTGCCTCGGTTGAAGGTTGTTTAGTCATTTCACAAAACCAAGTGACTTGAAGTGACTACTTTTAATTTACAAGGAAGGCTCTGTCAAGGAGTAATTTGTTAACAATGCATAAATCAGACCTGAACTTGGACCGAGTTATAGAGCAGCTGTTATCAGTGCAATCAGCAGGAAAGCAGGTAAGTTTATTTTATTAATTTTATTTTAAAATTAAAGACAGTGACAATATTGCATTGGTATGTAATTGTCAATTGACTAGCCTTCTCACTTGGTGTATCTCAACATGTGCACAAAATAACAAACCTGTGTGTGGTGGAAACTTGAGCTCAATTGGTCGTCGAAATTGCGAGATAATAATCTAAGAAAAAAACACCCTTTTCACACAAAGTTGTGTTGTGTGCTTTATAGAATGATGCTTGATTTCGAGGCCTCAAAATCTAAATCTGAGGTCTCAAAATCAAATTCGTGAAAAATGACTTCTTTCTCGAAATCTACATATTAGTAACTTCAGGGGAATTGGAGGGAGCCGTTTCTCACAATATTTTATACTACATTGTATCAACAGCTCTCCATCCATTACTTATTACTACTTCTAGAAACTAAAAGGCTCAACAGGGGAGCCTTATAGTTTCTAGAAGTAACTCGTTACCATGTAAGTTTTTATGCTAACTATTATTTTATTACCTATAGTGTCCACTGCCTTTAATTTAAAAGCAGAGAAATAATGTAATTTGGTACAATTATTATAGAATACAGGGCCACTCCAGGGTTAGGGTTAGGGTTAGGCCATTGCCATTAGGGTTAGGTTTAGGGTAAGGGTAAGGGTTAGGGCTGTCGCCGAGTGTGGCCCTGTATTCTATAGTTACTCCCGTAATTTATTGAGTTGAAAAAATCAATGCCATGTTTCTCCTGACAGTCAGTACATTTTAGTTCATCAGGTTCACCAAAGTATTAATTTGGAAAACTTCCCATATTCTGCCATAGTTTTTTTCACTAATTTCTACTACCAGTAAATCTCATTTGAGTAAATTACATGAAGATAAACAAGTGGTGGCAGGGTACGGAAAATTGTACACGTACAGTAATGCAATGGCATTAAGAGTGACATTTGACACTGACATTTGACACTGACTGACACAGTTACTACAGATTTGCAATTGTATAATTTTCTCCTTTTATCGCACAATTTTGGCACTTTTTCCTCTTCATTTTTCATTATTTAATGTTTTTAAATGAAACATTGCTAACAATAATGTATTTCCTTGCCCCCTTTGCCTTTCAAAAACTGAGTATCATTTATCGGTATTGCAATAAGGTCTGGGTCCAATTTCATGTCTCTGCTATCCTGTGTACAGTATACACCCTCTGAAAAACGGGTGCATATGTTGGGCCGATCAGCCGATCGCGCTGCGCTATTGAACAATCAAATTAAGATCAATTAGTCGCGCAGCAATCGGTCGATCGCGCAACAATCGGTCGATCGCGCAACAATCGGTCGCTCGCGCAATGACATCTTTGCGCGATTGACCGATTGCGCTACGAGTAGTTTTTCCTGTTATCAGCGGATCGCGCAGGAAAGGCTTTGCGCGATCTACCGATCGTGCAGGAAAAGTTTTACGCGATCAACCGATCATGCAGGAAAAGTTTTGTGCGATCTACCGATCGTGCAGGAATGGGTTTGCGCGATCGACCGATCGTGCAGGAATGGTTTCGCGCTTTCGACTGATCGTGCAGGTCTACTATTCATTTGGGCGATTTCTCAAAGCAATAAAATTCATAGCAGGACAAATTTTCAGTATCACCATAGTGATTTATATAGTGACGTCACACTACGATTGATTTGCAGTTACAATCAATGTTACATCTTTGTGAATTCGGCCCCTGAACATCAGCCGATCGCGCCAAACAATTCCTGCACAATCGGCCGATCGCGCAAAACCATTCCTGCACAATTGGCCGATCACTCATAACCATTCCTGCACAATCGGCCGATCACGCAGAATCATTCTTGCACAATCGGCCGATTGCGCCGAGCCATTCCCGCACGATCGGTTGATCGCGCATGTTCGTTTCCGAATGTTGCACGATCGACCAATTGTTGCGCGATCGACCGATTGTTGCGCGATCGACCGATTGCTGCGCGATCGACCGATTGCTGCGCGACCAATAGATATTTCAATAGCGCAGCGCGATCAACCGATCGGGCTGTGTAATGTAAGTGCAGAATTCAGGCAGTATAAAGAAATGAAATTGGTACCTGTCACTCCTGACACTAGAGTTTTCTTTGGGTCATGTTGAGGTCTTCTTGTTGACCGTTGTCCTACTCCTCAATAATAAATGTTAAATGTCTTACCATCATTCATTGTTGCAGTAAATTGCAGAAACTCTCCATATTAAAGGGTCCATGTACTTTTGTAGGACAAAAAAACACAGTGTCCACAGATTTACATTAAACTTACACAGTTTTAAGATAATGATAGTACATGTAGGAAGCTTCCCTGAAAATATTACTAGCTGAGATGCTGTAGTTTTTGAGAAATGGGTAAAACAATGCCATGAAAAAATATTTTTTTATCAGTGATCATGAGACAAAAATTATTTTAGCATGTAAAAATGTATTTTCATTACATTGTTTTACCATGTAGGATATTCCTCATTTCTCAAAAACCACAGCACCTCAACAACTTTATATTATTAGGAAAGCCTTGTTATCATTATCTTGGTGTAAGCTTAATGTGAAATGAGTGGACATTGTGTTTTGTGTTACAAAAAGTACCCAAATCCTTTAAATTAAGAAAATCATCTTTCTCTGTGGTTTAGTTTTAGTTTAACTCTGCTACTCTAGCTAACCTTTTCCAATGAGTTGACAATGGTTGACCAACCATCTGAAACCCATTCCACTGCATTACACAATGTATGGTGGACTGACTGAGCAAAGAACCATCTGTACTGTGTTGAGCATATTGACCATATGGAAATCATAATTTGGAGGCTGGGATAATTTATCATATAAACCTTGCATGATTTTGAAAGGTCTGAGTACAGGAGGGTTGGATGCACTTACGCTTTTATCTAACTTAAATGCGAGCCATGTATATCTAACTTAAATGCGAGCCATGTATTTCGTTTGGCCCTTCGCACCGATAGACCTTATGCATTGACGTCATCCAGCGGCCATCTTAGTGGAAAAAACGGTGACGAAACAATCGAAACGCACAGATTTGTACGTGCGGTGCACAGGAATGGCCAATGAACAACCTCATTTTGACTTCTAGGTGAGGGCGCCCTACTGAAATGGCGTCATGTGCATCTAAGGTCTACAGTAAATATTCATTTTCAGTTATAAATAGATCAATAACAAGTGCTTGGTTTTAAAATAATATCAAAGTGTGTACATTAGGAATGATAGCAAATGTTTGCACCTGACAGATTTATTACATCCGGCAATTAGTGTAGTGCAAATAATATTGCAACAGAATCTTAGCTGCATATTGACAGTAGAGCTAATTGACAGCGCTACATATCGAATGGATGTAAATGAATGACTCATCCAGTCACTGATAAATGTTTTAATTAGTCTTAATGAGTGATAATTAGTTTGAAGCGTCAATGTTGTTATCACTTACTTTGACTGACAATAATGAATACAGGGCTGGATACAGCACTGACTGGTCTAAAAAACTAGTTACCACCATTTTTTTAAATTCAATTCATCAATTCATTGATACAAGAAAACTACTAATTGGAGGCATTACACAAGAAGCAGATAAATGGAATGCCTTTTAAAAACACAACAAACAAATATTTTTAAATAAACAATATTGAAAAAGGAACGTAAAATACACAAGACAAACAAAACAATGAAACAAAAACAGACAAACAGTTGAAACAAACCTAGTGGACATAAATAAACTTAGTAGACATCAGACTGATATACACTTTCAGATTTATCTTCTCTTGCAGCCTAGTGCCAAAAGAATATGAACAATCATCACATTGGGCATGATATTCTTCCATCTTACTTAAATGTGGAGGATTTGAGTTTTGATTTTTTGGGGGGGCCTTTGACAAAATCAGGGGAAAATGGGATTGAAAAAGTTTAAAAAGTCTATACAAACTGTATTGTCCTACACCGTGTGTACAGAACATGCAGGTCAGGTTTTGTACTCAATAAATGATAAAATGTTCATCCCTTTTTTTCAAAGGACCAAGTATCATGCCAAGTATAATTTATCAACATGTACCAAATTGGGTGCTTTGGACCAGTCGGTCACGATCTTGTTAACAAAATTAGTCTACTACTACACACATGTAAGCAACCTGACTATGGAACACCCCAACAAACCTAGACTCAATTTAGTTGCGATATTCGTAACCCTCCTCCCGCCGTCGGGAGGAGGGTGTTATGTTATCGCAACTAGACTCAATTGGGATCTCCATAATTACATGTAGCTGTCAACTCAAAATGCTTTCAAGTCTCCCAGTGTAAAATGCAGATGACTTTGAGTACTTCTTCTTCAACGGAACATTAATTCACTGGAACCACTTCAGAGAAAAACATAGTCCTTATTTATTTTGCTAACTTAGTGGTTACACCTTCAAAACCCTCATCAGGCACCCCTCCCCCCCCCCCCCCCCCCCTCTTCATCAAAATAAGTCGCCCCAACAACTGGCAATGAAGTTGAACTATGATTAATTCCTTATTAGTATAATAAATGGCTCTATAAGTCCTGTTGGATGTACACAATGTGTACATGAAGAGCCCATCAGGCCTGACATTCACGGAAGCACTGGGGGCAATTACCTCATAGGTCATTGACTTTATGTCCCTTGAAATTTTCAAAAAGAAGATAATTTGTTTTAGTGGTGACCTTTACTGTGGAGGAATGTCTTGGTGCTTTTGCCCCTTCAAAAACAAAGCAAAAGCCTGGTCCATGTATAGGTTCCTTAGCATAAGGCTACACATGTACACGTACGTACACCTACATGCTTCATCGAATCTGGGTTAAAGTGATTAGCAGTGATCCTTTTACGTGTACTTAGTAAAGCAAGAGTTATGTTGGAAGGTTCAAAAAAAAAAAAATGTACGAAGAACGCCTAGTCTGTGCTTGAGGTATATTGCCTTGGAAGAAACAATGAGGGCCACACAATGGTAATTTATATTGGATTATTCTTGCATCCGTTAATAAGGTGAGAGCCATTTTTTTAACCATAATAAACCACAGCACTAGAGTGGCCGGGGTTTGATTACGGAGGGGAAAGAGAAAGGAGGGGTTGGGGGGTGGGCAAGGGAGTTCATCCAGCAAATTGCATCCACTTATTTCTTTCTTTCAGACCTCACTGATCTAATCTAATAAAATAACAATAACTAGGCATTTACAGGTGCCTTCTTATCTAGCTATAATAATCTTTAATTTTGTTTTACTTTAAAATATTACCCGCTGGCCATCAGGTTAATGTTATTCCTAAGACATTCCTGAGAGATCATCCAGAGCCAGCAGCCAAGATGTCTGCTCGAAAAAAGAAAAACAAAATTGCAAGGCCCAATTTCATGGCTCTGCTTACCGTAAGCACAGAATCGGAGCTTACGGAAGCAGGGAATTATGTGCTTATGGCAAGCGTACATATTTCACAGGTTAGCAGCAAATTTTGACTTCTGTGTGTGCAAACTACTAGGCATTCTACGCTTACAAGGCTAGCGCAGAAATTTTGGCGCTTGCACGTAATTGGGGTATTGTGATCATTAGGGCAGAATTCGGCGGTAAGCAGAGCCCTGGAATTAGCCCCAGGTCTATCTTTGTGTTATTCCAGAATAATTATTCCAGAATAAAGAAGGGTAGAACTATGAGGGACAACACTGCACTTCTGTAATTAATTACTCTGTGGATTAACAAAGTGCCACTTAACTTCCTCACCTACAAATGTATATGTTGGGCGCGATCGGTCAATCTGCGCGATCAAACGATCGCGCTGCGCTATTGAACGATCAAATTATGATCAATTGGTCGCGCAGCAATCGGTCGATCGCGCAACAATCGGTCGATCGCGCAATGACATCTTTGCGCGATTGACCGATTGAGCCACGAGTATTTTTTCCCGTTATCAGCGGATCGCGCAGGAAAGGCTTTGCGCGATCTACCGATCGTGCAGGAATGGGTTTGCGCGATCGACCGATAGTGCAGGAAAAGTAACCATTCCTGCACAATCGGCCGATCACGCAAAATCATTCCTGCACAATCGGCCGATCGCGCCGAGCCATTCCCGCACGATCGGTTGATCGCGCATGTTCGTTGTCGAATGTTGCGCGATCGACCGATTGTTGCGCGATCGACTGATTGTTGCGCGATCGACCGATTGCTGCGCGATCGACCGATTGCTGCGCGACCAATAGATATTTCAATAGCGCAGCGCGATCCGTCGATAGCGCAGCGCGATCGATTGATCGCGCAGATTGACCGATCGCGCCCAACATATACATCATAACCGCACTGGTCTGTCAGTGTCAAGAAGATAAAGTTATACATTAGTATAGTACACGTTTTAGTCTACAGTGTACGTGCAGGTAAAAATGTTCACAATTGTTTTGTAAAACGAAGTGCAATCATTTATACATTGGCTCTTTAATTTTCTCATAATGTAAGTTATGCATCACATGAATATTATTGCAGCAGTACATAGGTGATGACGTTTGTGCATATAATGATACAATTATGGAATTCCGCACACAGAGTATTTTATAGGAAATGTTATAAGGGTTTTTGCCATTGTACGAGCTAGTGTATTGGGTCGTTGATGCGCACTAATTGTTGCCCATACACAGGAATTGCGGCCTTTACATTATTTGTTTATTTATTGTTTACTTTTAAAGGGGACTTCATATCAAATTCACAAAAATGATGAAATGAAATAAAACTACTTTTTTATGTGTATAAAGTGCCTGAGTTTGTGAAAGGGCTTTTAAAACCAAAGAAACACAAAGCAAATAACATTCTAAAATACCCTTGTATTTCAGTTCAGCTTGCTTTGGCCAAACTTAAAAAATTTGCGTCCAGAATGCCCCACAGTAATCCTGAAGAGAACTCTGTATATAATTTGGCTAAATAAAGGGCCATCCGGGTTTTTCCCGTGGAGTGTACGTGTAAGAGCAACGGCAGCCAATTTTGAAAAAGTCTTGTTTCTCTGATGGATTTACAGCCAAATACTTAGTATCTTTTGCCATTACAATTTTCATGCTTGTATCATCATCAAGGGCAAAATTTCCCAAAATGTTTCCCCGGCTGACTCACTTGAACATCCACGTAGAATGACATCAACCTCTTCTAATGGGATAATTTATTCGTTCTCTTGAATGTAGCAAACGATGTTTCCATGTACCTCAGATTGGCACTACAGCAGTGTTCAAGTGAACATGATAGCCTAGGTTCAAGTGGGTTAATTAATATCCACCATGACAGGTGAATAAACAGTGTGGACGCAAGTGTAATAATAACGTGGCTGGAAATACATAAAGGCATTGCTTAGGTTTGTACGCATGCACTAGTGTAAATTTCTCATGTGGGAGACATTTTCATTGCATTAGTTGAGACTTATCCATACATCGGATACTTTGTTTTTTTTAAGTGCACTCTTTAGGCAGGTTTACCGGAGTAAACAGGCACCTCTTTAGATTTCTGTTGGAAGGTTTAAATTCAAGGGGCACCAAGGCAAAAACCTGTGGCAGGAAGGCAATAGACCGATCCACTAAGCTCCACCCCATTGCGTATTGACCAATCACAACGCAACGAAGGTTCAACAAATAAGGGCGACATGCGTGCGCTTATCTTGGCGCGCGCGGCAGAGTTGTTCAGAAAGGCATTGGAGAGCCCCAACCTGTTGTTGCTCACATGTCGTGGGCGTAGCCTACTGGATCAGTGTATTGCCTTTGTAGCCTCCATGTTGAAGTTTTGGTCTGCACGCAAATGTAATGAACATGAACTGCAAACCATACAAGTCTCATCGTACTGGTTGACATGAAATGAACGATTGGCTGTTCTTCAATGGGTACATTGTACAGTTGATACAAAAACTGCATTCAGGGTTTTACTGTTTAAATGTGAGCCAAAAGAACATTTTTGCTGGTGTTTTTTTTTAAATGTTGTTGTAATTTTGTAATCTATACTTTAGCCTAGATATATCTTTCATTAACATAATGAAAGTATTCAACACTTTGTTAATTTCATTTTGACCCCCTTTTGAAGGGACTGCATTTATTTCATTGTACTACAGCCACGTCAGCTCCACAATCCTGATTTTATTAATTTCATAATCACATTGGTTTTTTTTCTTCTCATTTCTTTCTTTCTTTACCTTTTTAGATCGCTTGGCTTTTTATGCAGTGAAGAGAAATAACATTAAATTGTAAACCAAAACAGACATTTATTTTTTGGTCTTCTCTACAAAACTGACATAAAGAAGTTGAACTTCATCTGGGATTCATATTTAGCGAGCCTATAATCAGATCTTGAACTACATAAAAGCCAAGTCTCCTGATGCTTCTGGTCTTAACCTTAAAAGCAACCTCCTCCCCCGCCCAAAAAAAGTTTAAAGGGAAAAATATACATACGCTATGTATTTTATGTTCCCAACCAAGAACAGACTGGACATTGGCCTTGACCCACATGACATCAGATATTCCAGTGAAAGTGCCAGTTGAAAAATAAAATGGCCTTGCCCTCTTCAAACCACCACAGTAGAAATTCCAGGCTTGTAATTTAGTGAAGATGATGACTGGAACGAGTTCAATCTGAGATGGTTTGTTTAAATATATATCGGGTTGCCATGGTAATGATTTATCCTTAAAACAGGGCCCAATTTCGTAGAGCTAATTCAGCAGAAAATATGCTTAGCAAATTTCTGCTAAGCAGAAATGAGCAGGATACCAGTCACAAATTGTACACACAACATGGTAGTTTGACTTGTAACGTCATTTTGGTAAGCAAAATTTTGATTCAGGTTATAAATATTTGTTCTCCCTCCTCTACTCTGTCAGGTCCAGCTGCCAGAGAACCAGATCAGACAGCTATGCCAACTTTCTCGGGAGAAGTTCCTGGAAGAGCCCATGCTCCTCGAGCTAGAGGCGCCGGTGAACATCGTCGGCGACATCCACGGCCAATTTATGGATCTGATCCGACATTTTGACGCACTTGGGTTCCCGCCTGATAGCAATTACCTCTTTCTAGGGGACTACGTTGACAGGTGGGTGTGATTCTAGATTTCATGTTTTTTTGTTTGTTTTAAGGGCAGGCCTGATACTTCAGGGAAGCGACAAAGGCGATTTCGTCCATGCCTCCTGGTCATTGCCCTGGTGCCTTTGAAATGATGCACATGGTAGAAAATCACAGTTTCCTGATGGGGTGAACTTTATTTATCAAGAAGAAAATGCCTTGGTGCCCTTGCCCTTTCAAAAACGAATGATACAGGCCTGTCAGCGAGATTTAAGGGTCCTGATGCATACAGGCATGATACCCCATGGTGGCTGCAGCCGTACACAGCGGTAAATATCCCTGGCTGTAAAATCATTTTAGTTTGCAGGGCTGATAGTTCATCCAGTGTAAGGGTTAGCTGTAATATATTTAAAAATTGTGATTCTTGAATCTTACATAATGTGCATTTTACACATTGTGCAAAATAAGTGATTGGAATGTTAATATTTAGCCTTGAAAACAATCTTTATAACAGAGTTCGTGCGCACCGCTCGCAATCTCTGACCAAGTTTAAATTCAGCTGCACACCACTAAAAATGTCCTTAAGTTTCATGCCAGTACATGGAACGTATGCAGTTGTACAATTAGTAAACTAATACGCAACTGTTTTATCCCCGTCCCCTTGTCGACGCAATTGTTCAGTTCACTTTCACCTTTTAAAAGCAGATTTGTTATTCTGGAAAAAAATCCGAGCAGGTGCTTTTGAAGCTGCTGATTGCACATTCTTACCAGCGTATGTCGTTGCTTGTTTTTAAAAGATTCAATGCACTGAAGATTGGATTCTAAGTTACAATGTGTACTGGGGTGGATTTCACAAAGAGTTAGGACTGGTCTTATCTCGAGTTAGGACCAGTTACTCGTCCTAACTTAGGACTATCCATGCAATATGTATATCTCCTAGGACTAGTCCTAAGTTAGGACTAGTCCTAAGTTAGGACTAGTCCTAACTCTTTGTGAAATCCACCCCAGGCAAAAGAAAATTTGTAACAACACATGACTGGCCTGTATGCCTTGGTTTTTGAAAGGGCAAGGGCATCTAGGCATTGTCTCCTTGGTAAAAGGCAACCTACGAGCAAAGTGTTAATTTCTACTGGAGCATTTTAAGGGCAACAAGGTAATGACCACGGAGGCAATTGTCTTTGTTGGCTCTGTGAAGTATTATGCCTTTATGTATCGGTATAGTACGTGTCGGTTGTGTAATCACAATTTGTACACGAACGCAACTCAAAATTTGTTAACCATCCAGATTACCTTTGTAATTTTAAAAACATGGGCATACTTGTACATGTAGTAGAGGAGAGGCAGTTTGCAAATCCACTATAATAACCCCCCTGCAAACGGCCTGATTTAAAAAATGCAATGCAATTAATTTTTTTTTGTTAACGGCGATGACCTTAACCAAACCTTACCACATGCCATTTAACTAACATGCCATACAGGTTGGTTTCCCAGTGGTTTCCAGTTGCAATGGAGCTATTAATATTAATGAAATGAAATGAGAATTGTCCTTAATCACTTCAGCTGTTATGACCATTCCCAACCATCTATCTCCCCGTACTCGTACTAGAACCATTGCATCTTC
This sequence comes from Asterias amurensis, assembly GCF_032118995.1. Taxonomy (NCBI): domain Eukaryota; kingdom Metazoa; phylum Echinodermata; class Asteroidea; order Forcipulatida; family Asteriidae; genus Asterias; species Asterias amurensis. Next base: position 20,195,011 of record NC_092658.1, read on the forward strand.
CCCTGGCCTCCCAAGGACATCCTCTTGCACAACAGGGGAGGGGACCACATCAGCGGGAGCAAAACCTTACACACGTGTGTGTGTGTGTGTGGTTTTTCTTCTTCCTCATGCCGAATACCTATGTGTAATTTCCCGTTGCAGTATTCTGTCTAGACCGTCATGGCTCTCTATCCCGTCTACGCATACACCATGTTTAACCTTGTTGCTATTCTAAGCTGCTTTGCATAATTAATGCTGTGTTGCATCTTCTGTAGCTGTACACCTACATGTATTAGACGATTTGTTGAAGCTGACCCTTCTAAAGGGAAAGCTACAATATTTTGGTGTGCGTCAGGGCCAACATTTTACACTGGAACCCCTGCTTGAGGCCATTAGTTTTAATGTCGGGATAGTAAAATTTAGGCAGTGGACACTATTGCCATTGGTAATTACTCAAAATAATTTTTTTAGCATAAAAACTTACTTGGTAACAAGTAATGGAGAGCTGTTGATAGTATAAAACATTGTGAGAAACGCCTCCCTCTGAAGTAACGTAGTTTTTGAGAAAGAAGTAATTTTCCACGAATTTGATTTTGAGGCCCCTCAGAATTAGATTTTGAGGTCTCGAAATCAAGCATCGAAAGCACACCTTCGTGTGACAAGGGTGTTTTGAGCTCAATTTTTCACAGATTTGTTATTTTATTCATGTGTTGAAATACTCGATGTGAGGAGACTGGTCTATTTATTACCAATAGTTTCCAGTGTCTTTAAGACTGGATATGTCCGGTAATCACATGTTTTTTTATATGGAATCTCACTGTGTGTAATGTTGTGAATTGTGAGCAGGTTTGGATGAAATGTTCATTTTGGGTGATAGTCTTCTGTATAACCCTTTCAATTCCACTGAGTAATGAGGAACCATAAAGACAATTTAGATAGTTCTTCTCTTGCAAGAGTTGTTCACATCGATTCGCATGATCAGTAAAAACAGTGCTTTAGTCAAGCAGTTTAAATGTGCAGTTACATTTACATGCTGTAATGTTAAGGAATTGTATTGCATTTGAATCCATTACTATCGGGTTCTTTGATAAACCAAGGGTAAATTCAGTTTAATGTAAGTCACTCTATTTAACCTACATCACGTTCAATTACGTTGATTATGGGCTCAGCCATTAGGGCCTTCTGACATAGTTGTTTCTATGACAACTTTAGTGTGAGCAAAGTGTTATTTATGAATACTTGAATATCTCTGCAGTTATGAAAGTCAGCGACTTGAGTGCATTGCAAACAAAACTGCTCTCTTTTTGATTTATTAAGACAAACAGACACCTTGTTGTGTCTAATAAGGGCCATGTCAGACGACACAACTTTTGCGTGGTACTTGGAGGAAATGAACTGCAGTGCATGCTTCATGTACGTATACAGGATCACTTCTGGCAGCACATGAGTAATGTACAAATAGGCCTAGTGTCTTACGATCCTTAAGAAATATCAAAGGCAGTGGACACTATTGGTAATTACTCAAAATAGTTATTAGCATAAAACCTTACTATGTAACGAGTAATGGGGAGCTGTTGATACATGAAGTAAAAAAAAACATTGTGAGAAACGGCTCCCTCTGAAATATTGTAGTTTTCAAGAAAGAAGTAAATTTCCACAAATTTGATTTTGAGACCTCAGATTTAGAGTTTGAGGTCTCGAAATCAAGCATCTAAAAGCACACAACTTCATGTGACAAGGGTGTTTTTTTCTTGCATTGTTATCTCCCAATTTTTATGACTGGTTGAGCTCAAACTGTTTTATGCATCGATGTTGAGATACACCAAGTGAGAAGACTGGTCTTTGACAATTACTAAAGGTGTCCAGAGTCTTCAAATGTTGATGCGTTTTCTTCATGGCGATTGCCTGAAACTGGGTGCCTTTAAATGGCCTCATGTAATGGCCCTTACACATGAACAATCAAGTGATGGCCCGTACACATAAACAACAACACATATGCATACTGTAAATACATGACGCAAGACCACTTTGCCAGTTACATGGTTTGTTTTCCATGGTTCACATGCAAGGAAAATGTAGTGAGAAATGGTCATTGGAACGAGGCTAAAATAACAAATTAACAAGACATTTATGAGGCCGAGTGCTGTTTGCGAAATTCTCCCTGATGCAGTAAGAAGGGAATCAATTTGTCTCCGGTGTGCTACATTTTAAAGGCTGAACCTTGCCATTGCCACAGCTGCTGCCTAAAGGGCCCGACTATTCAAACACTATAATACACATCTAGACATCCATGGCCTCGCTAGTATAAAGGAGTAAGGAGCCCATGGATGTTCTAAATATGGGGATGTTTAATGAATTCGTTCTCCTGTGTGGCGATGAAACTAATGGGGTCAGATGAAAAAGTCTGCCAGATTAACATAAATATTGTACTCAGCGATATTGTGACATGGAATGGGTGTTTTCTAGTATGATCAGTTAAATGTGAACAATTATATTCCGTTTGGTACGGATTTATCCCACTTAATGTTTAATACATACATGTACATGTAGTCAAGGCGGCCTGATACTATTTGTACCTCACGTAGCCAATGGAGGCGATTGCCTCCATGCCTCCTGGTCATTGTTTTGGTGCCCTTAAATCCTTCTGTAGAAGTTTACAATTTCCTCATAGGGTGCCCCTTTACCAGCAAAAAAATGCTTTGCCTAAAAAAAAAACCCATACAGGCCTGACATACACACATACAAACATTGGAACTTCATCCATTGTAATTTTTGTAAATTATTTAACTTCTGCTGTCCTGGGCCCAAGTTTCATAGAGCTGCTTTTAAAAGCAAACAATATTGCTTAACAATTTTCTGCTAAGCAGAAATGAGCAGGATACCAGTCACAAATCTCCAGGCGAACACTCCTACATAAATCGGTTCATCATAAAATTGCTATCAACACAGACCAGAATCAAATGAGCCCCTGTATGGCTTTTGTCCTGCACACAACATTGCTTGTTGGTGTGTAAGCCACAGTGTCATCTTAAAGAGGGGCTCGAAGGTCAAATACAGTGTTATGATCCATTCATTTTTCAAGAGTTCTTTCGTGTAAGTTCTAATAAAAGGGGGCCGTGGGGGGGGGGGGTTCATGATTAAATAACCAATGTGTTTGATCTTTAATTTTTGTCAAAATCCAAAAATGATCGATGACGTCACATTTAAAATTGTTTACATTTTTGTACAGACAATTTTTAATTTATTGCAGAATTTATATGATATTCAATCAAAACAGCATTGAATTTTATCATTTACTTGGTTCAAACAATTTCCCATTTTGAAAAAAAGACCCAGTTAGATTTCGCGATCAGGGCCACACTAAATCAAGAATATCAGGACTTGCCAAACCATTTTACAAACTTAAAAGTGAATTTTATTGGGGGGATTTTACCTCTGTTTTTTTTTAATAGTAAACATGGGATTTGACTCTCCCGCCGCCCTTTTAACTCACGTTTGGCCACCAGGAGGCTGCTAATTTCGAAACCCTAGTGTGCCTGTAGATTTTATTTCCTCAGGAATTAGAAATCACCGAGTACACACATGTGTACATTGCTTATCATACCTTCTGGCATAACTGGGGGGTGAAAATAACAACATTTTCTATAAATAGTTTTCTATAAAATATTACATAAATAGTACTGTAACGTCGTCACAAGTTGCGTTTGAATTGATTCGTGAATGATGGTGATGCGCTAAGTTGAGGTGTACATGTGTTCAATTATATCCCACCACCCCCTGTGATTTTTCCCATCAAGGTAACAGCAGGTATGCTTCAAATGTTCTCCCATGCTGACCAGTTTGCTCCACAGTCCTTTCCCCTAGGCAAGGGGAATGGACCGAGGGGAAAGGAACGTGGAGCAAAACAGACAACACTGATGCGCTCTCTCTCTCGTTCTCTCTGTCAAAGACACTGGATACCTTTGGTAATTGTCAAAGACCAGTCTTCCATTTTGGTGTATCTCAACATATGCATAAAACAACAAACCTGTGAAAATTTTAGCTCAATTGGTCACCGAAGTTGCAAGATAATAATGGAAGAAAAAACACCCTTGTCGCACAAAGTTGTGTGCTTTTAGATGCTTGATTTCGAGGTCTGGAAATCAAACTGGCCAAAATGTCATTCCATATAAATTGCTTGTGACTGGTATTTAGCTGTTGTTTACTTAGCATGATAACAATTGAGTTGAGTCTTGGCCGATACTCTGATTTAAGTAAGCAAGGATGTTTCTGCTTTTAAGCAAATTCTTTTGCTTAAGCAGCTCTATGAAATTGGGCCCAGCAAAAAGTAGCTTAGGACAAACAAATTTTGCTTACCAGATTTAGGTTACCAGGTGACTTATAACCATCAGGTTTCACTCAGGTTGAGTTGTTCAAAAGTAAATATAAAAAAAAGTACATCACAAAAATTTGCATTTAAATGAAATTATAGAGATGAAATTAATGTGTTGTATGTGATACTGCTGAGCCTGAATTCAATGGTTCCTAAATTATGCCTGCAATATTCAAGGAGCCAGGGGCTGAAATTTCACAAGTAAGGCAACTTAACCACAAATGCATATTTTTGTTAACAAAGTGTAACATGTTTGTACCTTTTGATGACATAGAGTTATGGCCATTAATTACAAATGTACTTTGTACACAAATAAACCTGAATGATTTACTCCCAAAGCTGACACGAATTATCACCAAAATTGCCTTTTGGACAATAAAACGAGGGAAATTGACAAGTGGAAGTAGAGTACAAATTGATGAATGCCATAGTTTTGGAGCCAATAGTCGCAAAGTGTCTGCGCATGCATTAAATGCGTGGGCCAAGCCCGGTGTGGGGGTGTGATGCATTATAACTGTCTAACAGAAGTGCTGTCTGGATCAATGGAGAATTAAAAACAAGGACATTAACATGCAATTAAAAATCATAGGGACGATGGTTTCTGTCGTTGGTTGATGAAAGGGAAGTGATTTGCCACATTTAGAGTACAGATACCCTTTTCTTTTTCTTTTTAAGAAATTGCTAGAAATGTTTTGTAAAGTACATGCGATGTCATTAATATCTTCATTTAAAATATTAGCTTTTTTTGTAGCCTTGTTACCCTTTGTTAAATTGTAAAATGACATTGTTTTGGTGTATCAACTGAGCTGTGATTTAAATGGTGTATTTTTTGCAACAAATCAACTTACAGTACATAATACGTGCATTATACAATTGTTGCACGCTGTGACGGGGTCCATGGCGCTTTGTACACCCGAGGGTGATAATGGCACCCGAGGCGAAGCCGAGGGTGCCATTTTCACCCGGGGGTGTACAAAACCCATGGACCCCAATCACAGCATGCAACAATTGTTTTGTTATACCTTGGTAACATGATTATTCCTCTTCTCAAAGTTCTTTTGTTATCTTCAAACATTATTACGACGGAGTATTCATTGTTAAATAAGCAGACAAACAAGAAACAATTCCTTACTGTTCCCCCGAACCAGCGGGTGTTTTGTACACAGCGCTGGAAATTGACCAACACTGGGAACGACCTAGGTGATGTACACCAGTGTACATCACTTTTCATGTTACCCGCCGCGCTGTGCGTTATGCGTAGCGCGCTCCCTTATCCATGGTACATGCGTACTTGTTGCACGGCACGTGATTGGTTCTCGACCAATCAATTTTCACAATTTGTACAGAGGTATAACAATACTTAATGTAGACTTTTCAAGAAATGCGATTCAAACATCCAAATTGGTACCAACCATATTGAGTTAAAATACGTGTACTCAGTCTACATTTGTGAGATTTTGGTTACTTCAAATACTTCAGTTTAGAAAATTATAAAGCCTATTTGAATATTTTGACGGGCACGAAGACTTACATCTTAAAAATTCCATGGTGCTGATTATTACTGAATTACATTCTACAGTATGCACTAATGACTCAAAAAATTCTGCGCCTAAGCCCATAGTGCGCTACACTACCAGGCAGAAATAGCAACTGGCTAATTAAAAGCAATTTTTAAATTACTCTGCGTATGAATTGAATTAAAGTCTCATTTTTCACTGACTTTTAACACAATAGGCTTGAGAAACATGGCCAGCGCAAGGTCGTTTACAGTACATGTACCTGCTGGATTTTTTTCAACACAGACTGAAGTCCATTGTCTAAAAGGAATTTTCCCATTGACTCGTACACAAACGAGCCTTAAGCCCGGTTCATACTTCCTGCAAATGCGAATGCAAAGCGAATATTGACCTCACAGGGCTGTTATCGCAGTGAGCGTTTCGCAGAAGTTGAACACAAGGCAACTGATGCCAAATGATTTGTTGTGAATTTGTGATGTCAAAATTTGTATATATTCAAATTCGCAGGAAGTATGAACGCGGCTTTTGTTTGACATAATACACTGATACACCTGACTCTGTTCGTGCAAATAAACATGGGTCCTTCACTGGAATAGTAAAATACAAAAGACTCAACTGTGGGATTACTATCATTTATACATTTATATTTATAGTTATATTTATTTCATTTCTCGGGAATAAAAAGTATAAGCATGCACATTAATTAGGTTAAAAAGATTGAAAAATACAGCGACAGGAATTTAAATACAATCGGTTAAAAACATTGAAAAATACAGCAAAGAGCAATTTAAATACAGTAAAGGAAAGAGTTGGAGCCCGAAGGATTGCCTAAAAGAAACACAGTTCCTGTCGTGAGGCTCTCCTGTCCAGCTGGTCCGATAAAGTAGAATAATAAAAATATAAAAATATGTAAGTATTCTTTAGGATAGCATGAAGATGCATAAAAATAGACATATTCAGGGCATACAAGCAAGGTAAAGACATAAAATAAAAAAACACTTAACATGTACAATGGCTAGTATAATTGAGATGTGCAGACATGTATATGTACTAGCATTGTCAGTTGTCAAATGGGAGTGTTTTATTATCACATCCCAAAATGGAAACTCGCTCAGGTGTAAGCAGCCTCTATTGCCTCTGGTGCAACTTTAAAGACCCTGGACACTATTGGTAATTGTCAAAGACCAGTCTTCTCACTTGCTGTATCTCAACATATGCATGAAATAACAAACCTGTGAAAATTTGAGCTCAATCGGTTACCGAAGTTGCGAGATAATAATGAAAGAAAAAACACCCTTGTCACACGAAGTTGTGTGCTTTTAGATGCTTGATTTCGAGACCTTAAACTCTAAATCTGAGGTCTCAAAATCAAATTCGTGGAAAAATACTTCTTTCTCGAAAACTACGTTACTTCAGAGGGAGCCATTTCTCACAATGTTTTATACTATCAACAGCTCCCCATTACTCGTTACGAAGGAAGGTTTTGTGCTAATAATTATTTCGAGTAATTACCAATAGTGTCCACTGGGCCTTTAAGCCTGCAGCAGGCTGACCATGATCATTACACAACCACTTTGTAAATTCCTACTAACAGAATTGTGCAAGGCTAGGTCTCTACATGTAATGTAGTACCTGCGCTGGTAGGGGCTAGCCTTGAACATCCTATGTTCATATACTATAGGTAACTTAGTGCGGCATCTAACCTTTGATAAATAGTTAACGAGTCAATAATGAAGGGAATTTGCTTGCACATGCCTGCTTAATTTGTCCCTCAAGTGGAGCGGTAGACGTTAAGGTATTACAATATTAGATTAGCTTGTGCGCCGTCTTAACTTTGTTAGCGGCACCCACAATATACACGTTAGAGTGCTACTTTGTGCACTGTATTCAGTCTAACGTGCCGCCCACTTGCACTGATTCGATTCACACAGCTTGGCCCAATACAGAGGAATTAAAGCCGATTGTATTACTCCAGAACTTTATAAATACATTAACGCAAAGGGAAAATTTAAGGGGAAGCCAGCCTTGTGAAGTCTAAAGCCCGGTTCATACTTCCTGCGAATGTGAATGCGATACGAATGTTGACATCACAAATTCGCAACGAATAATTCACAGCAACTCAACTCTGCGAATATCAGTGCGAAAGGAGGGTTGTGACGTCAAATTCGCTTCGCATTGGCATTCGCAGGAAGTATGAACTGTCGAGAGCAGGACTTGAACCTGCAATCTCTGGAATAACGTGCCAATGCGCTACCAACTGAGCTAATTTAGCCCCATGTTGGCGGTCTCCCTATTTTGTTAGCATCTTGTTAGGGTACATGTAGCTCTTTGCTCTATTCAATGTTGTTTGAAAATTAACCCCTCCAGGTTTCCCTGGTGGTTTATTACAAAATATTACACTGTACGTCTCTCTCTGCATAGACAGTGTGTGATGAACTTTATGCAAATAAGAATCCAATAACTTTGGAACAATCACCCAATTAATGTCTGTAAATCTTCTTGTGCTTTTAAGAAAAAAACTTAAAAACTTAAAACTTATCTCTTTCCTAAATAGTTGATTAATGATTTGTTTCTAGCTAGTTTTAACTTATCATTTTTTTTGTTATGCGCTTTGATCATAATTTGGAAAAGCGCAATATAAATACCTTTTGTTGTTATTATTATTATTTTTAATAATCCTTTTTGAGGTATGGCGGATGGGATAGGAGTGTACTGTTTGGTTTGGGTGTATTCAGACAAATTTACCCAAACCTTATAGTGCTGTAGCATTATGTCCGCCATATCTCAAAAACGCTTATGGGTGTTTCACAAATTATTAAAAACAGACATGGTTTAGACTTAACAGGCATAACTCAGTGCTCAAACTTAGGAATAAAATCCCAAAGGCCTCGGGCGTGAAAGCTGAACATTTTTCAGGACGACTTGAATTGATTTTTCAAGACCAGAATCTCAATAAGTCGAGCAACACTGAGAGAAGATCTCTTTCAGTTGTCTTATCTTATGGGTACATTTCAATACTTGACCGAATTGTCATAGCCAACACTTTTCACACATGTTGGTAACATTCAGGATTGATACTTCACGGTGGCATCAAAGGCAATTGCCTCCAAAGGCATTGCCTTGGTGCCCTTGAAATACTTCAGTAGGGTGCCCTTTACCAAGGAGAAAATACCTGGGTGCCCCTGCTATTTCATAAACAAAGTAATAGGTTGCCCTTCACCAAGGACAAAATGCAGGGGTGTCCATGCCCTTTCGTAAACGAGTATACAGGTTGCCCTTGTACAAAGGAGAAAATGCCTTGGTGCCCATGCCCTTTCATAAACGAAGTATACAGGTTGCCCTTGTACAAAGGAGAAAATGCCTTGGTGCCCATGCCCTTTCATAAACGAAGTATACAGGTTGCCCTTGTACAAAGGAGAAAATGCCTTGGTGCCCATGCCTGTTCATAAACGAAGTATACAGGTTGCCCTTGTACAAAGGAGAAAATGCCTTGGTGCCCATGCCCTTTCATAAATGAAGTATACAGGTTGCCCTTGTACAAAGGAGAAAATGCCTTGGTGCCCCTGCCTGTTCATAAACAAAGTATACAGGTTGCCCTTTACCAAGGACAAAATGCAAGGGTGCCCATGCCCTTTCATAAACGAGTATACAGGTTGCCCTTGTACAAAGGAGAAAATGCCTTGGTGCCCCTGCCTGTTCATAAACAAAGTATACAGGTTGCCCTTTACCAAAGAGAAAATGCTGGGGTGTCCATGCCCTTTCATAAACGAGTATACAGGTTGCCCTTGTACAAAGGAGAAAATGCCTTGGTGCCCCTGCCTGTTCATAAACGAAGCGTACTGGCCTATGCTTGTCTAGTCGTGAGTTTACTGGCCCAATGCTAAGATCACTGGCCTCTGAGGCCCGTGGTCCAGTGTTAAATTTGAGACCTGTAACATATAAAGTAATTTCATTGTGTTCCAAACAAACTTCATTTTAAAATTACATGTACATGTAGTTGTGTTAACTTCCCACACTCATCTCATTTAAGAGAATAAGCTCTGCTTGGGAATTAAATTTCTGCTTTGTTAGCCTTAAACATTAACTTGTTGTGCCGGTTTAACTTCCGATGCTAATTGGATACGAAGGAAAAAACCTCCACTATTCATTTCTGAATTGTTCGTACTGTACATGTACGCATATTAACGAGGCCGAAGAAACAAAATAGATTGTTTTTCTTTTTGTAAGTTATATGACATTTCTATAATTGCATTCTGTTTTTGTTGTTTATTTTTAGTACATCAAGTACCAATTTACATTTATTCCATTTTCGTGTATGCCGAGCAAATAAAGTAGATTACTTTTCTTTTTCTTAGGAATACGTACATTAATTTATATAGTTGCATTTATTTTTAGTACCTTTAAATGCCGTTTTGCACTTCTCATTTTGTTTTTATTATACGTGAACATAATTGCATGTTTTCTCTGTCAACATTCAGTTAAAAGCAGTGAACACTAATTGGTAATTTTTCAATAATTAGAAGCGTAAAACCCTACTTGGTAACGAGTAATGGGGAGAGGTTGACAGTATAAAACATTGTGAGAAACGGCTCCCTCTAAAGTGACGTAGTTTTCGAGAAAGAAGTAATTTTCCACCCGAATTTGATGTTGAGATCTCAGAATTAGATTTTGAGGTCTCGAAATCAAATCAAGCATCTGAAAGAACACAACTTCGTGTGACGTGGGTGTTTTTTCTTTCATAGTTATCTCGCAACTTTGAGTTTGACGACCAATTAAAATCAAATTTTTACAGGTACGTATTTTATACGCATATATTAAGATACACCAAGTGAGAAGAATGGTGTTTGACAATTACCAATAGTGTCCAGTGTCTTTAAAGGTAGGGTTTTAATTTTTGTGTAGTATTATACATGTGGGCAAACTTATGCAGAAAGATATAAAGTACTGTCACCTGTAAAAGTTTCAGCTGAATTTACTGTCTCCTGTATTTAGAAAGCTGCAAAAACTGTCACAGTATTTTAATCAAGAGCGTTGAATCCATCCTTGTTGATGTGAATACTGACCGCATCTTTGGCTGTACCAAGGGCAGCATTCAAACAAGACACCATGACAATTTCAAAAAGACACCTGCAGGGGACTTTCTGGAGATTAAAATTTGTTGACCTACTTTTATTTATTTCTAATCAACAGAGGCATTTCAGATGAATTAATTTCGCAGGCAGCAAACCATACCATAACAAGTAGGCTTTCGAATATAAATTTTTAATTTTGGCTTAGCAATTAAGAAATTTGTTAAAGCAGTTGTTTCTGCTATTACGGCTTTTTGAAATTGGGCTCAGATTTGATGGTACAGTGTTTCTCCCAATTCAACCAGGGCCCAATTTCATAGAGCTGCTTAAGCACAAATTTTTGCTTAAGCCAAAAAATCCTTGCTTAGTAAAATCCGATTACCGGCCAAGACTCCACTCAATTGTTATGCTAAGTAAACAACAGCCAAATACCAGTCGCAAGCAATGTATATGGCATGACATTTTGGCCAGTAACATGTGTAAAAAAAGTGAGTTATTTTCGTGCTTACGTAATTTTTTTGCTTTTAGAGATTGGCCTCAGGAAGAAACGCCAGTGGGATACTATAAAGGGAGGGTATGACCCTACTGTAGTGTTCCATTCCATCTTTATAACAAGTAGGCTTTCAGATACTAACTATATATTTTTTTGTTTTTGCTTAGAAATTAGGAACTTTGTAAAGCAGTATTTTCTGCTATTATAGCTTCATGGCATTGGGTTCATATTTAACGACATAATGCTTCTTCCCAATTCAATCTGGAAAAACATCAGTCAGTGCCAGTATAGGCTACTTCAGTCAGTGTCGGTATACTTTAAAGGGAGGGTGTGGCCCTACATGTACCTTTGGTAATTGTTCAAAAAATTAATGACCATAAAAACTCACTTGGTCAGAAGCACTGCAGCTGTTGATTAAATTCTTGAGAAACCATTCCTTCAAAGAAATATGGTTAGTCTAGAGAGAAGGCTTCAAAAACATTTCAATCTGAGAAATGTTTCTGCATGAACCGTTTCTCAGATTGTGTGTTCCAATTGCTGATTGTGCTTCCTGCGTGGACATACATGTACAAACATGTAACTGCTCCAGATTTTCGGCAATATCTCAAAAATGCTGACATCTTTTGAAATGAAATTTTCACAGGTTGGTTTTATTGTATAAATCTACATACCAGATCATATTCAATAACCAATGTACATACTTGTTGTTAATGCTTGCTGTACAATGTGGTAGGGGCCTAGTTCATTTGAACATGCTTGCAATGTTTGTAGGACCTTGCATTAAAATAGAAAACTTGTCACTTCTTGCAATGAAATTTTCACAGGTTAGTTTCATTGTATAATACATTATAGAGGATTAAAAGAACAGGATTCCAAAAACCAAATGTATACACATGTACATGTACATTGTACTTTGCCGTTAATGCTGGCTGTGTGTTGTTTTATTCCATTTTCCAATAGTGGAAACCACGCGCAGGCAGCGCTGTACAAAACTTACTCCTCTTTAAAGGAAAACGTTGCCTTGGATCGGTCGAGTTTGTCTTTGAAAAGCATTTGTAACCGTTTGTTATGAAATGCATATGGGTGGAAAGATGTTGTGAAAGTAGAATACAATGATCCACACAAACATGCCTCGAAATTGCGCGGTTTTCCTTTTACCTCGTCGACTAACACGGTCAGCCATTTATGGGAGTCAACTTTTTGACTCCCATAAATGGCCGACCGTGTTAGTTTGCAAAGGAAAAGGAAAACCACGCAATTTCGAGGCAATGTTGTGTGGATCATTGTATTCTACTTTTAAAACATCTTTCCACCCATATGCATTTTACAATAAACGGTTACAAATACTTTTTATAGACCAACTCGTCCGATCCAAGGCAACGTGTTCCTTTAAAAACAACTCCTTACAGAATGGTGTCTTGTGAACAACTAAATTAAGATGATGAAAAAGTCCCACAGGAACCAGTGTACTGTATTCCTTGGCTATGACTAAGCTAATGAATAAACATGAAACAACAAACAATACCGCAAAGATGCAATATCATATACTGTAAAATATAATCTTATGAAAGACAAAAAAAAGAAAGACAAAGAAGTAACATAATAATAGAGTAAAACCATGGAGATCACCTTTTTGTAAAATCAAAGGGAATTCAACAAATTAATCAGAGAAAACAAAACTATACAGGTTTCACCTGTCACATACAGGTGAAAAACAATCAAATGGTTCAAAAAACCAAATGTGCAAACTTTGTTGTTAATGCTTGCTGTACATGTGTGGTATGTGTTCATATGAACATGTAATTATTTGAGGGGCCCTTTTTATGTTAGTAGGGCGAGGGCAACTTGCCTACAGGGCTGAAGCCACTGTGACCCACTATAGATCTGGCAATCAATTGCTAGCTGAAGGGCTCAGTTTATTCCCAACAAACCACATGTACCGGGTACTTAGCTTTTGCATTTGTAGATTCCAGATAAGCAGGGGGGTTCAAGATTTTTTAATCAAATTTGTTGGAGAAAAACAAAATATATGTCCATGTCTGAGAATGAAAGAGATGACCTGATGTTATCATAAGTTAATGAACATGTAGGGTCTACTACATGTATAAACAGTGTTTTGTGAAAGATTTGTTAAATTCCGGCCATCTTTTAGGGAACAGTCAAATTCCTTGAGCTCTGTACGGTATATTTCTTCCTCCATAGTATACATGTTACATGTACATGTACGACATCCGTGTGTTGCATGCCTATTTCTGACAGTTTCCGGTTCCGTTCGTGCGCATGCACGTACAGTCTTGGTGGAACTTCGTTCTGGTTTTCCATTTACACACAGCTCAGCCAACTCAGCAACAGCGCCCACATCGCCCGTAACAAGAAACGTCTTGCTTCAAGACTAGCGCGGAGTATCTGCTCACAACTGGTTATAAACACTGGTCATTAACAAAGGTTTAATCACCCCCACGTGACGTGCTCTCCGCCAATAGAAATATATAAACTGTCTGAGGTTTTTATGAATGTAGCATACCTATATAGTGTAACGATGTTCACGATGTACATGTGTAATTTATGCAACTATTTATACTGTTTGTAGTCCTCTTGTGTTTCTCCTATTCAAACACATCCTGTAACCTAACGGATGTCGAAAAAAGAAAACAGTCTGGCCCCTTTAAGAGTTGAGTTTTCACCATTGCTTTTTTGGCTGTTGCACACAGGGAACTCGACTTTTAACGATCCATTGCCGAGTTAGTAGTAACTCATTGATACAAAGATGATGGCCATCAATTATGAATTGACTTGGAAATTTTGTTCATCTAGTCAGGCTTGTTGGAAACCAAATACGTGGGCGAGCCGTTGTAGCGGGTCGCACGGGAGAAAATAAAATTGCAATTATAATCTTGCACAGTATCCATCCACAGTCCACGACATGTGAATATTCCACCACTTTGTCGTCGATGTACGAATGGTGAAATTAAAATCTTTAGGATGTCTGTCATAGACACACGCACGTACCACTCGTGCTCTAAGATCGATGGCCAGAATTTAATGGAAAATAATTATCCCTTATCCATTTTTGATTTCATCACATTTTTAAATTTCTTTTTATAAATAGTTTAAAGGGAAGGCAGAGCATATAAACAGGGAGTTAAATAAAGACAATTTTGAATTTTTCTTTTAGCTGCCCCAGATAAGCAGTTGTAAGCCTGTGATGTGTGCTGTGGTTAGCAGGCCTGGAACCTGAGGCCACAAATAGCCTCTGATGCCCTGGTCTTGGTCTCAGTGCCCCTTCAAATGTTTCATATTAAGATAAGAAGTGCCCTTTAGTCACAAATACATCTATTACACAATGTTTTGGCCGGTAACTTTTTCTGGTCAGCACTAAACAAGCTTGTTTTGTGCTTAGTTACTGCTGTGCTGTGAATATACTTGTCTCTACAAAGATTGGGTCCAGTGCCCAAGTTCAAAGCGTTAAAGGAACAGTTTGCCTTGGACCGGTCGAGTTGGTTTTTGAAAAGCGTTTAAAGGAACACGTTGCCTTGGATCGGACGAGTTGGTCAAAACAAAAGCGTTTGTAACCGTTTTTTATAAAATGCATATGGTTGGAAAGATGTTTGAAAAGTAGAATACAATGATCCACACAAGTTTGCCTCGAAATTGCTTGGTTTTCCCTCTACTGTGCGAACTAACATGGTCGGCCATTTATGGGAGTCAAAATTTTGACCCCCATAAATGGCCGACGTGTTAGTCGACGAGGTAAAAGGTTAAACCACGCAATTTCGAGGCATGTTTGTGTGGATCATTGTATTCTACTTTTACAACATCTTTCTACACATATGCATTATATAAAAAACGGTTACAAACGCTTTTCAAAGACCAACTCGACCGATCCAAGGCAACGTGTTCCTTTAAACCGTTTGTTATAAAATGCATATGTTGGAAAGATGTTTTAATAGTAGAATACAATGGTTCACACAAATATGCTTTGAAATTGCGTGTTTTTTTCTTTTACCTCGTCGACTAACCTGGTCGGCCATTTATGGGAGTCAAATTTTTTTACTCCCATAAATGTGCTGACTGTGTTAGTTCGCAAAGCAAAAGGAATCAATATGCATTTTATAACAAGCGATCGAAGGCAACATGTGCCTTTAAGCTATTTTGCTTTAATTGCTGCATGCACAAATGAGCAAGATACTAGTTACAGATTCTTGCATGATAGTTTTATGCTTCGCTACTCTTTGTGCTGCCGAAGCAGCGCAATAGGAAATTGGTTGCTGTTCTCATGATGGCCTCGTAAATCTGATATGAAGTCAGTTGCGTCATATTTTTGGTTAATTTTCTACGGTACAATACCGAGTCCCTATCCGGCAATCAGTGTGCACATTAATCACAAGAGCAATAATCCACATTGGTGGTGTATAAATGTCATGTGTGTTATACAGTGTGTCAACTAATCTATCATGACATATAAATCTTTCAGACTAGTCGTCTTGCCAATGGATTGATCTAACAGTCTTGTAATGTTAAACATCACTAAATCAAAAATGAATGCAGGCCTCCTGAATGCCTCGATTTTGAAAGGGCAGGAGCACCAAGGCATTTTCTCCTTGGCACACGTAAAGGGCACCCTATGAGGAAATACTAAATTTCTACTGGAGCATTTCAAGGGCACTTGGCAATGACGAAAGGGCATGGAGGCAATTGCCTTCTTTGCCTCTGTGAACTATCAGGCCTGATGTACTTCAAAAAAGATACACAGATTTGTTCCTTTTTAAAAGACACTGGACACTATTGGTATTGTCAAAGACGAGTCTTCACAGTAGGTGTATCTCAACATGTGCATAAAATGACAAACCTGTGAAAATTTGAGCTCAATCAGTCGTCGAAGTTGCGAGAGAATAATGGAAGAAAAAATGCCCTTGTTACACGAAGCTGTGTGCTTTCAGATGCTTGATTTCGAGACCTCAAATTCTAAATCTGAGGTCTTGAAATCAAATCCGTGGAAAATTACTTCTTTCTCAAAAACTACATTACTTCAGAGGGTGCCGTTTCTTACAATGTATTATACTATCAACCTCTCCCCATTACTTGTTACCAAGAAAGGTTTTATGCTATTAATTATTTTGAGTAATTACCAAAAGTGTCCACTGCCTTTTACATCCAATGTTTATTCTTCACCTTCAAAAACCTGGTATAGGCAAGGTTTTTGCCAGGACTCAGTCAAAAGGTTTTTAAATTTGCTTGAAATTTAGAAAGTGGGTGTCCAAATTGTTCACTTACAATACATTAAATGTAAAAAAAATACCAAAAGTAATAATGGCCTGATGTTTCGACCCTTCCAGAGTATTTCTCGAAGGCTAAATAAAACAGGGAGTCCAAAAGACACCCAAACACCCTCTGGCTATTGTAATACACTATGCTTGTAAGATTATTATTAGATTCCGGTTGGGTTGTTTGTATGCATTGCCATTTAAACTAGGTTTGTTTTCATTTAATAAGCATTCTAGGAACCAAAGTGCTCCCAATGTTTGTAATAATAACACAATTTGTGTACACCGCTTTATCTATGGACATCATTAATTTACAAATATAAGACGCAGTTAAATATAGTACCCTGGAAAGGTGTACTACGGTGATGCTTCACAATCTGTAGCCAATGCTTGCAATCTGTAGCCATTGTACATGTACGTCAGATCCAGAAACACTTACTGGGCACTGCCCCTGCTCTTATGATAAGTGGTCATGTTTTTTTTATACTAATGCATTACATTTTTTTTTAAAGGCAGTGGACACGATTGGTAATTACTCAAAACAATTATCAGCATAAAACGCCGAAGCAATCACACATGTACTTGTACTACATGTAGCTTATTACAAGCAAACAACTGAACCGTTGTACACTATGTGCATAAATGAACTGAAGCTATACACGCGTCAAAGACTTTCATTTTCAGCCCATGTATTCCATCAAAATTTCCAATTTACGTTTCATGGTTCAAATATTATGCCTGGGATGTAAATGTAAATGTGTACATGTAATAAGACCATCTAAATGTGTGTTTTTTTTCCCTTCTGAAATTGACAACTGAAATACTTTCCAGAGCGATCGGTTCTTTTTCATCATCTATTTTTTTGGCAAGGTCTGCAATTTAGTCATTTCAAATTAAAACTTTATGTTGATTTGTCATTTTGTCTTCAACTCGTCTTTAATCCTCTTTAATTTTTATCTCCATCTCTCTCTCTCTCTTCGTCTCTTCCTTATGGCTGGTGCGAACCACAGAGGCAAACAGTCCCTGGAGACCATCTGTTTAATGCTCGCCTACAAGCTGAAATATCCCAGCAACTTCTTCCTCCTACGCGGCAACCACGAGTGCGCAAGTATAAACAGGTACGTGTCCAGAATGGGTATGGTCAGTGTAGTGGATTTCTTAAAGGTGTTGTTTCTCTCTCGTAAAATGTTGCACAAATTTAATGGGAAAAGATAAGGGCCTGACTTTTCGACCCTACATATAGCAGAGTCTTTCTTGAAGGCAAAGTCTTTTCTCAATTTAGCCTTCGGGCATAGTCATGGTTTTGACATCACCTTGGGCCTATAATTTTATTTGTGCCCCTCATAGCAGTCAATATTTCCATACTATGGATCTGAAAGCTTAATGTACTTATAAGTTATAAACTTGGTAGTGAGTCTTTCTTAAAGACAAAGTCTTTTCTCAATTTAGCCTTCGGGCACAGTCATGGTTTTGACATCACCTTGGGCCTATAATTTTAACTGTGCCCCTCATAGCAGTCAATATTTCCATACTATAGATCTGAAAGCTTAATGTACTTGTAAGTTATAAACTTGGTAGTGAGTCTTTCTTGAAGGCAAAGTCTTTTCTCAATTTAGCCTTCGGGCATAGTCATGGTTTTGACATCACCTTGGGCCTATAATTTTAACTGTGCCCCTCATAGCAGTCAATATTTCCATACTACAGATCTGAAAGCTTAATGTACTTATAAGTTATAAATTTGGTAGTGAGTCTTTCTTAAAGACAAAGTCTTTTCTCAATTTCGCCTTCGGGCATAGTCACGGTTTTGACATCACCTTGGGCCTATAATTTTAACTGTGCCCCTCATAGCAGTCAATATTTCCATACTACAGATCTGAAAGCTTAATGTACTTATAAGTTATAAACTTGGTAGTGGTGATAAGCATCCTGCGAAATTATTATGTCTGATTAGAAATCAATAAAAACATTTGGATCTGAGAAAATAAGGTTTATCGTGACTCGGAATCGCAATGCAATGTGGGTAGGCAGAGGGATCATTTTGACATGTTTGACGACCGCAGTGTATTTTGTGATCTTTGTGTGGGTTCAACAGCACCCCCCCTCTTGATATTTTGCTATTCACAATAAACCTTTTGATTCATGCATGAATCGTTCAAGGGAATGCTTCAGCCAGAGATGCTGTTTGTACCTGCTGCCATTTCGCTAAGTATTGATTTTTGGGGGGTCTGTTTTCTCAGCAAGTAGACAAGGAATTCAGCTGGAACTTTCACAGGCGACTTTTATTGTATCTTTCTTGAAAATTAATTGCCAATAATCCAATACTAAATGATGACCTACATTTATGCAACCTTTAAAGGCACTGGACACTATTGGTAATTGTCACAGACCAGTCTTCTCACTTGGTGTCTCTCAACATATGCACAACATAACAAACCTGTGAAAATTTGAACTCAATTGGCCGTCGACGTTGAAAGATAATAATGAAAGAAAAAACACCATTGTCACACAAAGTTGTGTGCTTTCAGATGCTTGATTTCGAGGCCCCAAAATTTAATCCAGAGGTCATGAAATCAAATTCGAGAAAAAATTCTTCTTTCTTGAAAACTACGTTACTTCAGAGGAAGCCGTTTCTCACAATTACCATCAACCTCTCCCCATTGTGCGTTTACCAAGTAAGGTTTTATGCTAATAATTATTTTGAGTAATTGCCAATAGTGTCCACTGCCTTTAAGCATGGAGCGATGGCCTACAATTGTGTAGCCGTTTAGGTTACCAACCATTACAGTCACTCTCCCATGTCTAATTTCATGTGCATGAAACTGACCCATAAAAGTTTGAGCTCATCTAACCGCTTGGCTGCCTGGATAATAAAAAATGAGGGTCACAAGGATTTCAGGAGAATGGAAGATTCGGTTGCAGGACTGATGCTTCCCTTTAAGATGGTATTTAAAAGCTTTTATTCTCATCTGTTTTGATGACATAAATAAACTCAGTGTGTTTTGGAAGGGCCTGGTTTTTGCACGGGCATCAGAAAATGTGAAAGACTGTTTTTTTCATTAATTTTTGTTTGTACCACATTTACATTTTTGCTACACTACTGTATGCTGCCTGATGTGGAAGACATTCAAAATACCAAACGAGTACACTGCAAATTTACATTACTGTTTCCTGCCTTGCAACTTGTCATGAACGCGTGAGGTTGAAAGGAAAGTGAAGATTTGCTTTAATATATTTGCTGTTGAAGCCTGGATTGGTTTTAAATATCTCTATTTTCACTGCATACATGCTTCTATGAACAGTATCGGTACATCGTGCGTTTATCAGACATAATATGTACACTAAGTTTGTTCGCAGGGATGTAGATGGCAACATTACATTTTGACACGATTCATTGGCAAAGCACTGCGCTTGTGTGTGCATATTGCTTAGGCCTACCGCCTAAAGAGAAACTCATTGATTTAGTATCCATTGCCGCCGTCTAGCTTTTGATTAAAAGGACAAACAACCAGCGCCTGGAAAAGTCATCAAATTAAGGCGGTAGCAATTTAGGGGGAAAAAAGAGAAAAGAAAGTTTTGAGGGATTTTGTGCATAATCGTAAGCAAGTTATTTTGATTGCGGGTATCGTAATAAGCGACAGCAGTTTGTGGGGTCTTCAGATGCTGTTTTCTCAAAATATTCATCAGTAAGATGGGGTTAGTAAACTTGTAATCAAATAAGTTTTCAAATTTAGATAATTGTTTTTGTTGAGTGAGAATTGCCAAGACACTCATGCCTGGAATTAACTCACGGTGGCCACAGAAGCAATTGCCTCTGTTGCCCTTGGCTTTGGTGCCCCTTAAATAAGGTTTCCATAGACGTTAAGATTTTGGTTTTCAATGAAAACACCCTGTAAAACAAATTGAAATTCTGGGCTTGAGATATAGTCAATTTTTAATGATTGTAAGAAAAGGTATATTTACAAAATATTGTTATATAAATGCTTATTACCTGGTATTGAGATGCTTACCTTTTGCTCCATTTACCCATTAATCTGAGATTGGGAAACATTTCAATTTGAAACTGTTCTAAAACCAGGTCTCAATTATAGTGTAAATTGTCTGGACAGGCAGAAGTTGATCAGGTTCTCGATCTATTTCTTAATTTTTTTTCAGTGAAAATTAAACAGGCTATTTTTTAGGATATTTACTTGACACAAGGAACATACTTTTTAGAAATATACTTCCAAAACTATGACGTACAAACCCTTTGAAAGAAGTACATGTGTACAATAGATCTTTTAAGCTGGAATTAATTTATTCCATGACTCCTGTAATCTATCATCTGACTTGAACTTTTTCAAGTGATGCTGCAGTTAAAGGCAGTGGATACTATTGGTAATTACTCAAAATAATTATCATAAAACCTTTCTTGATTACGAGTAATGGGGAGAGTTTGAAAGTATAAAACATTGTGAGAAACCGCTCCCTCTCATATTTAGAATTTGAGGTCTTGAAATCAAGCATCTGAAAGCACACAACTACGTGTGACCATGGTGCGACAAGGGTGTTTTTGTCTTATATTAATATCTCGCAACTTCGACGACCGATTGAGCTAAAATTTTCACAGGTTTGTTATTTTATGCATATGTTGAGATACACCAACTGTGAAGACTAGTCTTTGACAATTACCAATAGTGTCCAGTGTCTTTAAGTTTTCATGCGGTCTGCTTTCACTCCTCTAGCAAAAACAAACAAAATAAATGAAAGTTAAATCCGGACTTATTTGAAACAGGTAAACATGGAATCGGGTGTTGTGTTATCCAGTGGAGCAATGTGAACACCAGCAATCAGTTAAACACGGTGTGTTTTTACAATCAAACCTGCCCATGTGTAAGATCCCAATTCATTTGTGATGGATTAGACTCCTTGCATCACAGCACACTGCATTAGTGACTGCGTGCACGAGGCTTTAAAGGGGGAAGGCTTACTGCACATCAATGTTTTCACTGACGAGTAAATGAGTTTCCATTCTTTAAAGCCAGTGGAAACTATTGGTAATTGTCAAAGACTAGCCTTCACAGTTGGTATATCTTAGCATATATGCATAAAATAATAAACCTGTGAAAATTTTAGCTCAATCGGTCATCGAACTTGCGAGATAATAATGAAAGACAAAAACACCCTTGTCACACGAAGTTGTGTGCGTTTAGATGGTTGATTTCGAGACCTCAAGTTCTAAAGCTGAGGTCTCGAAATCAAATTCGTGGAAAATTACTTCTTTCTCAAAAACTATGGTACTTCAGAGGGAGCCGTTTCTCACAATGTTTTATACCATCAACCTCTCCCCATTACTCTTCACCAAGAAAGGTTTTATGCTAATAATTATTTTGAGTAATTACCAATAGTGTCCACTGCCTTTAATGCTGAACATCAAATAATAAACCATAAGAGAAACTACTGGGTAAACTTTAAATGATTTGGGTTTGACCAAAGAAAATTTACTAGAGCAGGATTTGAACCGAAGAACCTCTGGATTAACGTGCCGGCGCTCTAACAACTGAGCTGCATGTATCTAGCTCTACAATTGTACATGTTGTTGGTCTCCCAATTTTGTCGATATCTTCAGGGGTGTTAGTCAGAAGCCATACAACTGTTAACTGCTGTGTAGCTAGGGATAACACCCAAGTTTGCGATACAACCTGGGAAGCAGCAGCCAGGGGGTGCCTTAAGGGGCGCCTTAAGGGGCGCAACTTTTTATTTCAGATAACAAATACATGAAATAAACCTCAAGGGCTGCTGACTTGGTAAATTTTAAATGATTTGTGGTTGAGCAAAGATAAATTATTTCTGAATACATGTACAGTAAGCCTAACTGACAATTTCAGCGAATTCTGTCGTCAACTTTGGTGATGACGAAATTTTGAATAACCTCTTTTCACTGGTTGGTTGGAAGATTGATGTTAATATTAAAAACTTGAGAGTAGGAATTCATTAACTCTTCCATAAAACAATCTCTTTAAAATTCATTCAACTTCTTCTTTAAAATAAATAAAAACTAAACCATGTGTTAAGTACCAGAGTGTCAATTGATGACAGACCCCTTTAAAGTGAGAGGTGGGGGGGGGGGGAGGATTTGTAAATATTGTATTTGGATCCATAGAAGACATTCTTGGGGTCACATTGCAAGTTTATGAATGGCAGTTTTGAATTATGGATGCAAGATGCAACTGTGTGTGAGAGATTGAGCAGATGAGATGATCAGCTGCTCCATCTGTATTTAAAGGGCCTGGGTACTTTTGGTACGACACAAACAAAAAGTCCACAGATTTCACACAAAATTGTCAGGATTTGTAGATAATGATAGTAGAAAGGTTCCCTTAAAATGTTACTTGCTGAGGTCTAGTAGTTTTTGAGAAATGAGCAAAGCGATGTCACGAAAATAACTTTTGTCAGGGACGAAAATAAAAATGTTGACATGTTTTTACAACAAATGCGCAACTCTCCTGAAAACATTGCTCTGTGAATTTCACTTTTTTTTCCTTAAAAACTTGTACACCAATGAAGCTGAAACTTCGATAGAAAAATCATATTACTGTACATATATTTTCTTTCACAGTGAGTAGGGATGACCCGGCCAAAAACTACCCTACAAAAGACTTTGATATACATGTACTATGTACAGGGAGAATTGTCAGAATAGGGCAGCATGTCCCAGAAAACTCTCAATGAATGAAGAATTGTAATTTATCTTAACAGAGCAACTAATGAGTTGCATTTCCAATTTGTAAAAATGTTAACTATGGTATATTTGATTCCTGTCATTGCTTGAGTGCTTTTCAATTTGAAACAAACTTAATGAAGGGATAACAATATGACAGGAAGAATTAAAATTGAAAAAAAAACAAAAAGAATCTTCTAAATTCCTCGTCAAATATACAACACAGAATAACCAGTTAGTAAAAGAACTGCAAAGCCACAGGCAAAATTTGAATGAGTATACTCAACGATTTGAAATGAAAATGAAAAACCCCAAAGAGACAGGCAAATTCCATGTGCTTCGATGACTGTTGAATTGATTGTTTTTTGTTTTTAAATAGACGGCAGAAATATAATTTAGGAATTCTAAATATGCATCATTGTATGCCTAAAATTTAAATGGAAGGACCAAACTTATTATAACTAAACTAATGAAAACACGTGTGCAGGTAACTGAAATTGGTTGCACAAAATACGGAAACCCTAATTTGGTAGAGTTACAAAACATCTGCATTAAGTTGAAAACTTGAAAATAAAAATGGACACAATTTTGTTGGAAGTGTTCATCAATTCCAGTCAGTCAACTACTAGATTGTGCCTAGACTTGTGGGCGAGTTGTTAATGGTTTGTTGCGGTAAAAGTTGAGATGTGGTGGTGGCGTAATGGTTTAGGTCTCAGCGATCGAATACCACTCTCGCAAGATCACTGCTCTTGCGTGAAATTGGTGGCTGCCGACCCCCACCCTCACACCCCACCCCTCATAGACTGCAGTAGTCTCGTGGGGGCCAGGAGTCTCAATGCCGCCAGTATCGCAGGAATTGCAGAGAGAGTCAGAATGCTATCTCCGCGACAGACATTTAACGTCTGCAAGTCTAATTACTACCACAAATAATAAATTCCTGTGGTTAATTGATGTGTTATTCCTTCATCAAGATGGCCTTCTACATGTACAATGTACAGAACGCCCCAAATAAGGTATGGTTTTAGCAATAATCTTTCATGTCTGTGGTATGGAAGCCATATTTAATTATGCCCAATCTTTAAAAAAGAACTTACAATACATGTAGGCTCTTTTGCAAACAAGTATTTTTTTTATATAAAAATAGAATGAATTTGATTTGATTTCAACTTCACTGGATATACAGTCCATAGAATGTACAGACAATGTGCTTTCTTGATCTCAATGAAATTGAACACAAAAGGGATTTTTTCTGATAATAAACTTGGGTTGAGACGAATAAAGAGGTTTGCAATCTCCTTCTTTGCTTGATTAGAAAAGCCCACACAGTGAGTACTTTGATAATACATAACTTGCATTTTACATTAAGGTTGTTGTTGAGTGGCTGCTTTGAGTGCAAATCCAATTCATCGTTTTTTTTTTCCTTCTCAATTTTGCATGATGGTTATATTAATTTCAGATGTATTTAAAGGAACACGTTGCCTTGGATCTGTCGAGTTGGTCTTTGAAAAGCGTTCTGTAACTGTTTCTTATAAAATCGGTATGGTTAGAAAGATGTTGTAAAAGTAGAATACAATGATCTACACAAATATGCCTTGAAATTGCGTGGTTTTCATTTTACCTCGTTGACAAACACGGTCGGCCATTTATGGGAGTCAAAAATTTGACTTCCATAAATGGCCGACCGTGTTAGTTCATGACGTTAGTTCGTGACGTAAAATGAAAACCCTGCAATTTGAGTGATACTTGTGTGGATCATTATATTCTACTTTTAAAACATCTTTCTAACCATATACATTTCATAACAAACGGTTTCAAACGCTTTTACTAGACCAACTCGTCCGATCCAAGGCAACGTGTTCCTTTAAAAATTATTTCATACTTTTCTTATAAAGCATGTGTGCAGGGTCCAATTTCATGGAATGGCCAAGCCCCTTCAGAAGAAATCGCTGTGCCCCTTCAAAAGTGACTTAAAGGCCTGCATTTGTGAAGAGAAAAGCAAGAAAAAGAAGAACAAAAATTGACTACCCATAATTACCCCATCATGAAAGTCAAATTAAGTTTAAAGCCCTTGAAACTTTGTTCTTCTAAAGACCACTGGACAGTATTGATAATTCTCAAAGACCAGTCTTCTCACTTAGTGTATCTAAACAGTATGCATAAAATAATTACAAACCTGTGAATATTTTAGCTCAATTGGTCGTCGAAGTTGCGAGATAATAACGAAAGAAAAACCACCCTTGTCACACGAAGTTGTGTGCTCTCAGATGCTTGATTTCGAGACCTCAAAAACTAATTCTGAGGTCTTGAAATCAAATTCGTGGAAAATTACTTCTTTCTCGAAAACTAGGTTACTTCAGAGGGAGCCGTTTCTCACAATGTTTTATACTATCAACCTCTCCCCATTACTTGTTCCCAAGTAAGGTTTTATGCTAATGATTATTTTGAGTAACTACCAATAGTCTCCACTGCATTTAAGTTTTTTTAAATCCTATTCTTCATGTAAATACATAGGACTGAAACAATAAGAAATTGTTTCCTCTTTGTCATTCTCCACAGGATTTACGGTTTTTACGACGAGTGCAAACGCCGATACAACATCAAGCTGTGGAAGACATTCACGGATTGCTTCAACTGTTTACCAATTGGTGAGTTCCAGGCTAAAACAATACGCCATTTGCGTGTTAGATTTGAATATTGTCTGGTACAATGACGCGCTTGATCACAAGTTACCACTTTTAATTTAAAAATTTAATTTCCTCAGACTATCCAGACAGTTGTTTCATGTGTGTCACATGGTTACATGTAGTGGCAAGCTTTTGCGTAGTTGAAACGGTTAACACCCATGCACAATTTTCTGAATGGACGAACAATATATGGCACAATGGTACCAGTGTTTGCTCAACTGGAGGTTGCTATACAAAAGCTTTCCCCAAACCATTTTTTGACATAGCAAATATTAGTCTGAGGAAATCGAATGTTAGAGGCACATTGTGACTAAAACGAGTCACTGTACCAGACATTATTCAAATCTAACTCGCAGATTGCTGATTTGGCATTTTCCTGGCTCTGATCAATCGAAGAGCAAAGCCTAAAATACACACCATAGCGATTACTGTACTGTATTGCTGTAAGCCACAGTGATTAGTTGTAACACAAGGTACATGCACTTGTGTACAGTATTTGCCCGAGGGTCTGCAAACCGGGTGTCTAAACATAATATGAGAACATTGTGTCCAAATTGCTCACTTAAAGTGATTGCTCATTGAGTTATTACCTACGTGTAGGATCCTTCCTCATACTCTAACACCAAATCCAACACCAAATACATTAATAATAATAATAATAATAATAATAGACGGTTCTTATATAGCGCATATCACCGTGAGGTCCCTATGCGCTTAGAAAGAGAATGAAATAACTTGAAAAGGCGAAAAAGAATAAATTAACTGTGATAACATTGATTGAACAAATGTGTCTTAACCCGGGTTTTAAATAGATCAGTAGTTTCAGCCAGCTTGACATTGTTGGGTAAACTGTTCCAAAGATGTACAGCAGCGTTCTGAAAAGAGCGAGAACCATAGGATGTTGATGTGATAGCCGGGGCTGAGAGAAGATGTTTGTTCTTTGAACGTAGGTTTCTAGCCGGTTGATACTGTTGAATTAAATCCTGGAGATAAGCAGGGGCTGTACCATGAAGACAATGATAAGTTAACACCAATATCTTAAATGCAATACGAGACCTAATTGGAAACTAAACTGTTGGACTCTGATTATGGTGGGATGTCTGACCCAACCTCGTTCCCAGGGGTGAACGATCTCGCCGCGCCATTTTTCCCCCAGCATGCCTTGCTCGATCATAACCCCTGGAAGTGTAACTCAAAAATACCCAAATATAAGGGATATTACAATATAGTCCTGTGGTTGATCCGTTCTGTGTTGGGCGTTAGTCGCGCACACGCTGGATGCGCTGTGTGTAATAAAAGTCATACACTTTCCTTGGTGTTCAGTGGTGCGTGACAAAAAACGTGAATACGCACGCGTTTCGGCATATAGAGCATTTTGGAGATGCACTGCGTTTCATATTTTCGCGTATATGATAGCCAGTCAAAGACACAGATCGGAGTTTCCCTCCCTCCTCTTCTCACACTAGATGGACACTCAGTGCAGGAAAATTCCTGGTAAAACGTTACAGACCTTTAAAAAAAACACACTTCCAGGAAATGTCTACCCATTTGATTTGGACAGGTTGGGTGTTGGTCAGGGTCGTGAGGATTTTCTAGTAAAAAGCTCCTCTCACACTAGTTGGACACCCAGGAAAATTCCTGGAAAAACAATTCAGACCCCCCCCCCTCTTTTTTTTTTTTTTTTTTACTGCCAGGAAATGTCTATCCCCAGGGGTCAGGCGAGAAAACCCAGAGCCAAATTTTACAGACTGCTGGACACTATTGGTAATTACTCAAAATAATTTTTATCATAAAACCTTTCTTGATTACGAGTAATGGGGAGAGGTTAATAGCATAAAACATTGTGACATTGTGAGAAACAGCTCCCTCTGAAGTGACGTAGTTTTCGAGAAAGAAGTAATTTTCCACCAATTTGATTTCGAGACCTCAGATATAGAAATCAAGCATCTGAAAGCACACAACTTCGTGTGACCATGGTGCAACTATGGTGCCTTTTTCCCCTTTTATTGATATCTCGCAACTTTGACAACCGATTGAGCTCAAATTTTCACAACTTTGTTATTTTATGCATGTTGAGATACACCAACTGTGAAGACTAGTCTTTGACATTTACCAATAGTCTTTAAAGCAGAAAATATTGCTTAATTTTCTGCTTTAGTCGAAATGAACAGGATTTCAGTCACAAATTGGTAGTTTTTATGTCATTGTTATTCTGGTAAGCATAATTTTGTTGTGCTTACACACATGCACATTGTAGCTACTTTTGTGCTTAAATGCAAGCTCTATGAAATCTGGCCCTTGATGGTATACTGATTTTTTTTTCTCATGAAAACTGCATTAAGTGTAAAACAAGCATTGGGTGGCGCTGGCACTGGGGTTAAAAGTCCCCAGGAATTTCCTGGGAATTGGCTTGTTAGTCTGAAGAGGTTTAAATCACAGAAACATATAAAGCATGATACATGCTTTCAAATTTAAAATGAGGTGTCCGGAGGACAACAATTGAACCTGACATCTAACTCTCTGGCAAAAGCAACAAAACAAAAGTTGTGGCACATCGCCCTTAACCGAGGCATTTTGAGAAAAGAAAGTTCAGGGAGAAGCTTTTTTGCCATAGAAACAGGGCTAAGTGTAAAAAGAGGCTGAGATAGCGTTATATTCACATCCAAAAATAGCAGGTCTTCGAAACTTTGAAATTGAAAAAAAAAACACAAAAAAAACCTAACTTTTCCCAAAGAAATGATCTTTCGTAAAAAAAAAAAAAAAAAAAATCAATTTTTGATGTTTTGCCATCGAATAGTTGAACTGTAAAATGGGTTATTTTATTTGTTGTTACTGAAAAGGAAACTTAAGAAGCTTTTATCCAGATTAAGAAGAAAACATTACTCAGCTTAGTTTCTGCAATACTTTAAAAAACGCCTCTTGAATTCGATGTAGTTAAAAACAGAGTTTGATCAAAACAGTGTGGGAGGACTGGGCAGTGTTTGATCACACGCATGAATCTTCGATCGTCTAAACCCGACCAAAAAGGGAAGGATCTGACATTTTCTTTACACACCATGAACCCATTCCATTGGATTGTTTCATTACGCTTGCGTATTTATAGATCCATAGGGAGCCACTTTGGGCAGTTTTCTCATCAGAACTGCACTGAGGACATCAATGTGATTATTCATTTATTCTATCAAGTTTAAACCTTGGAAGCAGACAATTTATTTACTTCTATTTTTGGAAGTTTTTAAGTGGTCAGTATTAAGTATTATTTGTCTGGTGACTTGGGAAAGTTTATCCATTCTGATTGGTTGAGAGGAGATCACATGGCCATGTGTAAACGTGTGTTATAAACACGTTGAGGAGTATTTGAACTTGCCCTGAGGAAGTTGGGTCAAAAGAAGGCGCTATCAGATGAAAACTCAAAAAGGAAAAAAAAAAAACAACAATTTGGAAATTGTCATTAGCACAGCAGATCAGTTATCTAAGCGAAACAACCAATGACACCATAGCAATTGCCGTGGTGCCCTTTGCCCTTGCTGTGGTGCCTTTTACAAAAATTCAAGTTTACATTTTCCTAAAAGACATTGGGGGTGCCCCTAACTAGAGGGAAAATGCTAGATGCCCCTTCAATTCAAGAACGAAGGTCAAGGCCTGTCTAAGGAATAACCTTCATGCCACTGAGACCTTTGTCACTGTTTGCTTTTATGGTGACTAAAGCCCTGTTCGCATTGGACTTAATTTGGGTGAACTAACCGAGCCAATGGGTAACTTACCCATTTTAAGTCCAATGCGAACAGCCCAGGAAGTTTTCCTCTCAGGTAACTTACTCGAGCCAAAGGTGCCCAGGAAGATTGACCAGGTCAGTTTAACCGAGCCAGAAAGTCCAATGCGGACGCGACGACTCGGTTAAATCTCCCATCCGTCCGTGACCCGAAGAAGCTGACATGTTTTGTCATGGAAGAGTACAATTTTCGGGATTATCGAACTATTCAATGTTACGCAGGGGGCCAGCTCGGTTAGTTTACCCACGGTCTCGGTTAGTTTACCCAAGTCAAATAAATCCTAGTTTACCCGAGTCAAACAAATCCAAGTGCGAACGGTAGGAAAGTTAACCCGTCGGAATTTTACCCAGCGTCATGGTTTAGTTGCCCAAAATATTAGTCCAGTGCGAACACGGCTCTAATTAAAGAGACTTGAATTTTCACACCAAAGTGCCCTATTTAAAGTGCCCTGTACTTTTGCTGTGGTGCCCTTTGCAAAGTTCAAATTTAAATTTTCATTTTCACAGAAGTGCCCCTTACCTAATGTAAGTTGCTGGATGCCCCTTCAAGAGCAAAGTTCAAGGCCTGTCTACATGGTCTAAGGATTAACTCCACGCCACTTTGTGACTATTGCTTTTACGGTGACCTAATTAAAGAGCCCTGAATTTCACACTAAAGTGCTCGATTCAGCACTAGGATTGACGTCAAACAAGGCTGGAGTCATGGTCTATCAATTTAGAAATTTGGTGCACGACTCACCCCTGCGCGCCTCGCCTGAAATTCACACTGCACACATTAACACACGGCGCGACTCTAACTCAGTGGCCCTGTTCTTAGAGAGGAATAAACATGAACCTTGCTGGGGCTTTGGGCTTATCTGATGCGGCCATCCAAAAGGCAGTTGCCGAACCTGTACGTGTCTAATGAAAGATTCTAGCCAACACATTAGAAGGTTTCGTCCTCATCTATGGTTTCATGCAGCTTTGACGCGGCTCATTGCAGTCACCATGCATACTAATAATGATGTGACACATTATTCTGATTAGTAAAAATCATCACGATTCCTCTCACACTGTATAGTACATGTATGTAAGTGACCATACAGTGTATCTAGGCATTGCCAGTAGGGGGATCAGGTGGTTTGACAATCTCGGAATGCGTCTATTCGATTTTGTGTTAAAAAACCAATGGGGATGCCACTAAAAAAAAAACATAGTGAAGTCTTGATTTTCTTGGTTTATAACATTTGTTTGTGTGTTTCAAGCAAAATACTATAGTACTTATTGCAGGCCTTGAACTACACTGAGGTAAAGGTTGCCCCAATGTCTTGCCCATGGTGCCTCTTAAAAAGTCTACCATTGATTTTCAGGTGGAAGTGCCCTTTGCAAAGTGAAAGTGAAAATGACCTTGCTCTCTTCAAGAAGAAATTCCAGGCATGCGTGTCAATGTAAATTATTTTGTTTCATTCTGATAGATTCAGGAGTCAGGATTCGACCTTGACACACATGCAGGCATGACTGCTTCAGTTTTTGAAAGGGCAAGGGCAGGCATTTTCTCCTTGGTAAAGGGCCACCTATGTGGAAATTTGAAATTTTCAACTGAAGCATTTGAAGGGCACCAAGGCAATGACCAAGGGGCATGGAGGCATTTGCTTTTGGTGCCTCTGTGAAGTATGAGGCCTGTCCATGTACATGCATGAGGCAATAATGCCAAGGGAGCTGGGCCCAATTTCATGGCTCTGCTTACCGCGGAATTCTGTGCTTACGATCACGATTCTCCGCTTACCTGCAAGCGCCGAATTTCTGCGCTAGCCTTGTAAGCGTAGAATGTCTAGTAATGCGGAGTACGGACGCGCAGAAGTCAAAATTCGCCGCTTACCTGTGAAATACGGTAAGCAGAGCCATGAAATTGGGCCCAGGTTTGTTTTATGTTTTGTGGTTGTTGTTTTTTTCTTGGGGGGGGGGGGGGGGTGAACGTAGAGGTATCATCATTTAAAACAACTCATGAATCTTTCATTCTCTCTTCCCCTCTTCACAGCTGCCCTGGTGGAAGGCACGATATTCTGCATGCACGGAGGGCTGTCCCCAGACCTGTCTACCATTGATCAACTTCGTCATATAAATCGTCCGTTAGACATTCCCGATCATGGCCTGGTGTGCGATCTACTATGGGCAGATCCTGATGATGTGAGTTCATGAATACCGACCACATTAATGTTCCCGACCGTACAAATTGAAAAGTATATCGGGTTTCTTTGTAAGCCGGGGATTCATTTTAGCCACTAGCTCGGTGAACTGTGCACTAGTCACTCTGCCTTTTATAAGACCTTTTTGGAACTTCGGCTTAAAGGCAGTGGACACTATTGGTAATTACTCAAAATAATTGTTAGCATAAGAACCTACTTGGTAACAAGCTATGGAGAGCTGTTGATACGGCTCCCTTGTGAGAAACGGCTCCCTTTGAAGTGGCGTATTTTTTAGAAAGAAGCAATTTTACACAAATTTTTAAAGCTCTGGCTTGGGCTTTGTCAGTAATTTTGAAATGAACACTGAAATATTACACGGTGATCCCTTGGCTGCCGCTTCCCAAATTGAATCGAAAACGTGGGTGGGATCTCTTGCTATTGTACTATTGTATACATGTACATGTACATGTACACTTAAGTTTATATAGGATTTAAACAATCAAACAGTTCTAAAACCAAGGGAATACTTTACCTTTAGAAGGCTCTCAGATAATTATGATTCAGATTCAAGATGTGAGTGGTGTGTAATATATCCCTTCTTCAGCGTGTAGTGATTATTTATTTTTCAGCGTAAAACAATTACTGGTAAAGACCAGAACAGAAATGATGAACTGTAGGTTTACTCTAGCAGGCCATGTATTTGAGACTTTGAGAGGGCAAGGCCATTGTCATTTTGCAATGGGCACTCCGGCTGGAAATTTGGTTGATTCTATGGGGAAAATTTAAAGGGGCCCCCCCTGAGGCCAAGACTAGGGGCAACAGAGGCCATGAATTTCAACTTTGAGAGGGCAAGGCCATTGTCATTTTGCAATGGGCACTCCAGTTGGATTTTTTATTTTACTTCTATGGGAAACTTTTAAAGGGGCCCTGAGGCCAAAACTAAGGGCAACAGAGGCCGTGAATTTCATTTTTGAGAGGGCAAGGCCACTGTCAGTTTGCAAAGGGCACTCAGTTGGAAAATTGTAAAGTCTGTGGGAAACATTTAAAGGGGCCCCAAGGCCAAGAACAGGGGCAACAGAAGCCATGGCCTGAGAGGGTCTGAGGGTAATGGACCCTTCCCAAGAAATATGCTAATCACATTCACGCATGCGTACAGACCCTGTTGGTTGGCAAATGCCATAGAGTTGTGTACTAAGCAGACGCGCAACCACGTCTGCGTCACGCATCCATTAGCCTTGTACAAAACAGCGCGATGTTCCCTCATTTTGCCAACCAAAACGTTAGTGCGTACGCGCTAAGTGCAGTTTACATATTTCATGGGAAGGGTCTATTTCAGGCCTGCTCTAATTAATAGACTACTCAATATTGATGAAGGCCAACGGTAAGATTTATACAGATGACTGGCCCAATAGACGAGTCAGTGCAAAGGTCTGTTTTATGAATTGCCATGTTGTGCTGGAGGGAAGGGGAAAGTGCTATCAACTACTCTATGTAGAAACTTGTAATTGCAGCTATATAAGAACTTGTTATTATTATTATTATAATGACTTATTGAGATCGATAAATATTACACAACCTGTTTTGTTTTAGGTATGTTTTTCTTTCTTCAATATACACAATTTCTGAACAATGCTTGTTTGTTTGTCCAAAAACCCACAAAACACCAACATTATAGTTTGCAATTATCATGATTAACTAAAAACAAGTACAGTCTGAGTTCCGACAAATCTGTTACAGGCCTGGAGGTAACCTGTGGCACAAATACAATTAAAGAGTAACTGGGAACAGGTGGGTTTTAAAGTGGTTTTTGAATGACGAAACAGTGTCCAGTGTTCTGATGCGAGATGGTATACTGTTCCATAGTTTCGGGCCGGCAGTTGTGAAGGCTTTGTCTGTGTTTGTGTTTTTGGACCTGTTTATTTGTTTAGTCATAAAATTATTGGTTAATTGTCCCCTGTGTTTTGTTCTTTTGTTTTTGCAGGACATCACAGGCTGGGGAGAGAACGACCGTGGGGTGTCCTACACATTCGGTGGAGACGTTGTACGACATTTTCTCAAACGGAACGATCTTAGTCTAATAGTCAGAGCCCATCAGGTAAAATTAAATACCTAAAAAAGCTAACCTCTGTCGGTAAACTAAAGTTGGACTACCTGAGCCTCAATCATACATAGTTTACCTTATAAAGGGTTTGGGTACTTTTTGTACGACACAAAAATCAAACTGCCACAGGTTGCAGTAAATTAACAGGGTTTAAATATAATGATAATAGAAAGCTTCTCTTGAAATATTACTTGCTGAGGTGCTGTAGTTTTTGAGAAGTGAGTAAACATTTTCACAAAATTTATTTTCATCTCAGAGAGCTGAAAATTATTTTAGCATGCACAATGGATTAACGCGACTCTCCTAAAAAAATTGCTTTGTGATTAAAAAACAAAAAACAAAACAAAAAAAAACTACGACTAATGAAGCTGAAACTTCTACTAGGTAGACTACAATCCATACATCTTCATTCACAGTTAGTAGAGATTCACTTAGGTAGAGATTCACTTAGGATTTAGGAGACTCCCCTGAAAACATTGCACCCTTTTCCCTCACAGAATTTTAAGACTAAAGAAGCTGAAACTGAGGTAAACTATATGTACATCTTCACTCACATTGAGTAGGGATTCATGTCATTGCAAAACAAATTGGTCCACAAAAGGTATAAAAAACCCTCTAAACTAATGTCTGGAAATCTCGTGTGTATTTTAAGATCATGCCATGGGATCCACTGAAGTGCACAATTGTGCTTTCATCACACATTATAGCTTGGTAACAAGGTTTCTGGACGTTGGAATATAGTGGCTGGATTTACTGACTTATTTTTTAAGTGCAATGAAGTCGATTAACTGCAATCTTTTGGGATTGCTGATTTGCTGGATCTGACTTTCCGTTCCATGTTGAAGTTCATATTACATGTACATGTACATGTACATGTAGAAGGTTTTTGTAAATTTGTACACATAGGACTTGGTTGGGCCACGCGGTATGGCAGCACCCATTGTGGATGGGATGGGCTGACCAAAGATAATATAATGTAATAGTATCGAAGTCTTATATACATATAGCGCAAAACAAGGTACTCAAGGCGCTGAGTATATACAAACTTCCAGAAAGATAGGTTATTACAGTGATGAATTCTGAGACCCTATTATTAAGCACCTTATAAGGGTTTACAAGGTGCTACGGCACATATAGCAGCCACAGCCAGGAACGCCAGGGCAAACCCCTTCTCTTTACGATAAGTGCACTGGGTTCTTTTACATGTGTTACACAACTCATGGGAACAACGGCTTTACGTCCCATCTGAAGGACGAAGCCATGGCTAAGTGTCTTGCTTAAGGACACAAGTGTCACGGCTGGGGATTCGAACCCACACTCTGCTGATCAGAAACACCAGAGTTTAAATTCGGTGCTCTTAACCGCTCGGCCACGACACTTGCTGGGTAGACAACATCCTTCAATGGTTGTGATACCACCAAACTGAAACAAGTGATTTCACGCGGGGCACAATTTGAGGAGGAGACCATGAGCAAATGCCTATTTCTATTACAGAAAATACGTCACCTCCGATACCTACGTATACATTTCTATGCGTGTGCACAAGCAATTCGCTGACACAAAAACCAAGGCTATGACGTCACACACACACACTGCACCTCCATACAATCATCCTTCTTATTTCAGCGCTCTTTTAGTTTAGACCCGTTTTTTTTTGTCTTTCCATAGCGATACATAATTACACTAGTAGAGGAGGATGTGGGTATATGTTGGACTGCACAGTTCATGGCAAGTGCAGTCACAAAACCAACCATTGGAAGCCTTCCGACGGGGTGAAGGCCTTCACTGTACCTACATTTCCCAGATCATGGACAACCTTAAACATTTTCTCACTTCAATGTGACCAGGGCCAAATTTCCTTGAGGTACTTCAAATGTAGAAATTGTTGCCTAAAACGTTTCTGTCAAGCAAAAGTAAGCAGAATACCGGTCACATATTGTACATGTGACATGGTATTTTGGCTGGTAATCTTATTCTAGTAAGCACAGTTTTGTTGTGCTTGACTGCTTGTTGTGATTAAGCAGCTCTGAAAATGGGGCACGGCTCTTCAAGCTGCCCAGTACGGATCCTTGAAAACAATCCCCTTTAACATTTGTAAGACAACAACCCTTGTTTTGATACATCACAGGGAGCCGTTTGCTCCTCCTAAAAGTTAATGAAAAGCATTTCAGGAGGAAAAAAATTGCAAGAAGAAAAAAAGTACCACCTTCCACAATGTTCTCTTTAATTGTTGCGCGTCAATCGGAAAGTCAGGTGTACCTTCTCTTAACTTGATTACATCGTTGGCATTCAGCTCTCCCGGGACCCTAATGATCTTCAAATTGCTCAATTGTGGGACTTCATCCGGACAATCATGGCATCACGTGTTCAAACAGACGAGAAAATTAGTTAACTACGGACAAATTTGGCTAAGCTGTTAAATACTTTCCAGCCAATCACCATGTGATGTTTGCCTACTTTTTTTGAATACTGGTTCTCTGTGAATTTTGCGCTGAGCAAGGAAATTTACCCCTTAGTTATTGCCGATCGATCAATTACAAGGAAGGTGCGGCTTCTTATTAAATTCACAGACGGTTGTATTGTCTTGACCTTTTATATAGCGGGTGCATTGTACTTGGAGATAATTCAGACTCCGTATGTTGCTCTATTTGGTGGTCAGGTTTGTTTGTCGGCCTTTTACACATGCGTCTATCTCGGTGAGACCATGTAATTTGTGACATCACATGTTTACAAAAGAGCCACAGAGCGTGGGCTTCTTGCAGGCACGATTTGTTGATACATATACAATACATTTTTGTTACTGTCGCCATGATTAAATACATGGTTTTTGAGATCTATGGGAGACAAAGTCGTCAAAGGGACGACATTTAAAGGAACACGTTGCCTTGGATCGGACGAGTTGGTCAAAACAAAAGCGTTTGTAACCGTTTTTTATAAAATGCATATGGTTGGAAAGATGTTTTAAAAGTAGAATACAATGATCCACACAAGTTTGCCTCGAAATTGTTTGGTTTTCCTTCTCTGTGCGAACTAACATGGTCGGCCATTTATGGGGGTCAAAATTTTGACCCCCATAAATGGCCGACGTGTTAGTCGACAAGGTAAAAGGAAAACCACGCAAATTCGAGGCATGTTTGTGTGGATCATTGTATTCTACTTTTACAACATCTTTCTACCCATATGTATTTTATAAAAAACGGTTACAAACGCTTTTCAAAGACCAACTCGACCGATCCAAGGCAACGTGTTCCTTTAAAAAGTGATGCCTTAGCGCCTTCGAAATTGCACGATGGTGTTATTCACTTCAGTGGCGCTTGTGGCGCTTGATTTTTTACTGAGATGTAAGTTGTAAAAAATTAAGGCGAATCAGAAAAGTAGCAGTAATACTAACAATTTACATGAAGGCTGGATAATTAATCACACAAAAAAATAGGACATTATTTAAGGCCCGGTCACACAGGCCCCGATAACGAGAACGAAAACGAGAACGATAAGAATGCACGCCTTCGGTTGGTTGAATTGCAACACGCAGAATACACCCACGCTTATTCAACCAATCCAGGGCGTTCATTTTTACTGTCACGTTTTCGTTCTCGTTATCGGGGCCTTTGTGACCGGGTCTTCAGGCCTTGGGGTGAAGGAAAAGCTTTTGTTCCTATATCCATGGACAGACACTACGGACAAACAAACAAACACGTCCAGCTCACTGGAGGTTAATATAAAATCGTACATTGTATGGAGATTGCACTTTATGATCTTTCTTTAAGTTTGACATGCTGACTTTTTGCTTCAAATCACCATGGATTGTCATTGAGCATTCCGGGGTATTTTTAAAACAAAATCATTTTCCACTTTTGTTATAATGTTTCAATCCTAACGCAGAGGATGTACGTGTCAGCGAACTTCATTGAAAAAAAAAGTCTTAATGCAGAAAGGTTGGGATTAACGTCTTAATTCAGTACTACTCGCTGTCCTAGGCTCATTTTAACCATCAAGCGTTTGACAGAACCCTTCAGTTTCCTTGACATTCAATTTTCAGGCCTCAACTAATTGTCAGATTGACGCTGTATTAATACTCAGCAGTTGTCATTTTGCCGGAAAAGAAGAGATAAAGCTTTAGAAGTGGAGGATTTTATGTCTCAACAATGTTGAAAGACTGACAAGTGAAAGTGCAGAGACCTGTTTTTGAAATGTTTGGATTTTTGTCAGGTGTTCGCTTGTCTTCTTCTTGGAAATCTGGGAATGTCGTTAGTTTCTGCTGTTAATTGAAATGTTATGGGGTTTGTTTCCAGTGGATTAAAGCCTGGCAATGGTTTTGTGAAAGGGTACTTGGGAGTTTGACGTTGGCACAGTGTCAAACAGCCGGAGAGTTTATTAACACTTGTATGTTGTTTGGAAATTTTGAAATGTTACCTGAATTGAATCAGATTGTATGAGTGTTGTGTGATGTATTGGACACTATTGGTAATTGTCAAAGACCAGTCTTTTCAGTGGGTGTATCTCACATATGCAGAAAAACACCCTTGTCACACTAAGTTGTTTGCTCTCAGATGCTTGATTTAGAGACCTCAAAATCTGATTCTGAGGTCTCGAAATCAAAATTGTGGAAAATTACTTCTCTCTCGAAAACTACGTTACCTTAGAGGGAGCCGTTTCTCACAATGTTTTATACTATCAACAGCTCTTCATTACTCGTTACCAAGTAAGGTTTTATGCCATTATTTATTTTGAGTATTTACCAATAGTGTCCACTGCCTTTAAGATGTGTACAAGCAAACAAGACTCATTTTCGTCTGCTTGAAATGAAAGTGGTGAACAAATTACAAGTATCTAGCCTCACATTAAAATGTCAGGTTATTTTGTACTCCTTCAGTTCGAAATTGATACATGACGCCATCAGACAAAGGTCCATAATTTCCAAAGATGTGTTTTGACTGATTGTTTTCAAAGATCAAGAATGCGTAAAATACAATTGTACAGACCATGTATTTGGAATGCGACGTCATCATCTGTTTTGTGATTTTGTAAAAAATTGCTTGTGAAGGGTTTCAAACACTGTGGGTTTACACCATTTCAATGCATTGCTAGAGGCTTGACATGTTTTTCCCTATTAGAATAAGGACTGATCTCTATTTGAATAAGGACTGATAAGTTGTCCCCTTGCACAATACAAAAAAACAACTTGTCCACAAATGCCATTTCGGGGAGTCGATTACCAAAATAACGGACAGGATAGCGGCGTGTAAGTGCGCTCTTCGCTACAAAGCAGGGGGATCAATCTATTGGAAAATGTGTGGATCACAAAAGCTGAAATTGAGCTTGGAGCCTCTCTTTAATGCAAATGTTCATCTCTTGATGCGTAATATTGATTCAGTATCGATGCATTTATAAATGTTTTGCCCGAGGCCTTTCACTCTCTTACCGTGGTATGTCCATGACTGCTTTGTCTGTTTATGCAATAATTTGCCATTTAGGACGGAATGCAGTGAGGAGAAACTGCTGCCAATAAACATGGAAAAAGAAAAAAAGAAGTAAAAAAAAAAAGGATTTAAAAAAGGGGACATATAAGCAGTCAGCCTTACCCATGGGGGATCGATTCAAAGTCTTGATGTTGATGCTCGTCCCCGACAATCTCAACCAAAAGTCTCACTGAGGAGCACCTACATGAAGTGTCGTGGCCAAGCGGTTAAGAGCACCGAATTCAAACTCTGGTGTTTCTGATCAGCAGAGTGTGGGTTGGAATCCCCAGCCGTGACACTTGTGTCCTTACGCAAGACACTTAACCATTGCTTCGTCCTTCAGATGTGACGTAAAGCTGTTGGTCCCATGTGTTGTGTAACACATGTAAATGAACCCAGTGCACTTGTCGAAAAGAGAAGGGGTACGCCCCGGTGTTCCTGGCTGTGGCTGCTGAATGCGCCGTAGCACCTTGTAAACCCTTATAAGGTGCTACATAATTGGGTCTCAGAATTCATCACTGTAATACCTATCTTTCTGAAAGTTTGTTTATACTCAGCCCCTTGAGTACCTTTGTTTGGTAGATCTGTGCGCTATATAAGACTTTGATATTATTATTGCTATTATCTAAACACCGTATGTTTTCTCTTATGTTTACCATCACTGTTTGTTCCTCTAGGTTGTGGAAGACGGGTACCAGTTTTTCCAGAAGAGGAACTTAGTGACGCTGTTCAGTGCGCCAAACTACTGTGGGGAGTTCGATAACGCTGCCGGGGTCATGATAGTCACCGAGGACCTCACCTGTTCCTTCTCAATACTACCGGTAAGTTTAACCTGCCCTCCTGCATCCTTGCCCCCCCCTTCACCATTGCCCACTTGCCCCCTGTACCATTACCCCTCTGCACCAGTGCCCCTATTCACCCTTGCCCCCATTGTCCCCCTTCACCCTTGCCTCCCCCTGCACCCTTGCCTCCCCCTGCACCCTTGCCTCCCCCTGCACCCTTGCCTCCCCCTGCACCCTTGCCTCCCTGCACCCTTGCCCCCCCCTTACCCTTGCCCCCCTTACCCTTGCCCCCCTGCACCCTTGGCCCCCTTACCCTTGCCCCCTTACCCTTGCCCCCCTTACCCTTGCCCCCCCTGCACCCTTGCCCCCCTGCCCCCCTGCACCATTACCCCTATTCACCCTTTCCCCTCTGCACCCTTGCCCCCATTGTCCCCCTTCACCATTGCCTCCTCGTGCACCCTTGCCCCCCCTCCCTTTACCATTGCCCCCCTTACCCTTGCCCCCCTGCACCACTACCACTATTCACCTTTTTGCCCCTTTTGACAACTTGACCGTAGTTCAAAAAAAGAAAAGTGTCATCCTTGAGACAAGTCCCATCCCTGAGACAAGTCTCATGCTTGAGAAAAATCTCATCCTTGAGTTGAGAAGTCTCATCCTTGAGACAAGTCCCATCCTTGAGGCAAGTCTCATGCTTGATTTTAATTGTACTCTTCTTTATCGCATTTAATGCTCTAACCCTTTTTTTCTTCTTTTTTTGTTTACAGCCGGAGACTAAGAAAGAAGCATCAGCGAAGAAGAAATAGCAAGCCTGTGTATTGTGCAGGGGCTAATTCCATACCGCTGCTAAATACCGACAATATTCCCCATAGCATAACTAGGTTAGCAGCCAAGATGCCACAGGTATGTTCTTGCACATATGGCTGGTTCTCTCAATGAATTTTGCTTGGCAATATTTCCCTGCTTAGCAGCCCGGTGGAATTGCACCCTGAAAACTGCATTACTACATTCAACAACTCGACAAGAACTTTGAAACTTCGCAAGGAATCCCAGCCAATTAGGGCGCTGCTCTTCCCTACCCGAACTCCGATGATCAGATTTGAAGTCGATGAATTGATCTGAAGAACATACATCAGTTCAGGCAATACTTTTACAATAGCTTGTTAACTTTATGGCAAATTTTTTCCTGTCTCAAGGGCAATGTCACACAGGGCAATTTACCGGCAACCTCCAAGGCAATCTCCAAGAAAAAAAATGCATTTACATGTGAGTTTTATTCTTGGGAATCGTCTGAAATTGTTTGCAAGATTTTGTGCCCAGGCCTTGAACTTTGCTCTTGAAGGGCCACAGCAATCTTCCTCTGGTAAGGGGGCACTTCAATGAGGAATGTTTAAATTTGTATTGGTACTTTGGAGAGGGCACCACAGCAAAAGCACAGGGCACCGCGGCAGTTGCTGTGGTTGCCTTTGGATTTTTCGAGGCCTGTGTATTACCAATCAAAGTGGTCCTGCAGTCTGCACTGCCAATAGTTGCCTGTAAAGGTTGCCTTGTGTGACACGGCCCTGTAGACCTTTATCACGGTGTGGCCATCTTGACTTTACTCCATTACAACTCATTGTTACCAAACTGAGGCTGGACGAAATAATAGTCTGGTGCCATGTATGCGCGATGAATGTAGCATTCATTACTGTTATGGAAACAGGGAACATGACCAAGATGGTGACAGCGTGATAAAGGTCTATTTGCCTGCAACTCTGTTGGAGTAGAATGACCAAATGATGTAAATATGTGCGGTACAGCCTGATTGGCTATTTGTGAGTAAGATTTTGAATAATGTCTGATACAATGATTTGATTGGTCACTAGTGAACACTCGAGTTTGAATTCCCCAGACTTCAGGAGCCTGATTTGGCGACCCCAACTCAACAAGTAGGTTACCGGTTGGTCTGAACAACATCGTCACCGCGCTCAACAGAACACACGAAAACCTTTTCGACTTTTTCGACCCTAGCAGAGTCTTGCTCAAAGTTTAAAATGTCTTACAACATTACACAAAAGTTTGCCCTTAAAATCATGCAACATAGGTACTGTCTCTAGTCAGAGGAATTCCACTTCAAGCAGTCACTTATGAACAAGCAAGTCAATGTACCAGACGACAATACTCACATCTAACTTAACAAATGGCTAATTACATGTACAGATGGTCAGCGTTGAAGTTGACTGTTAATTCAGTGTTATTTTAAAATAATATTGATGTTGCAAATTTTTTGCAAAGCCATTACTTTAAGAATTGTTCAAATTTGTTGATTATTGAATTTATGAAGTTCACAGGCTAAATAGACAATGTTGAAAGTCAAAGCCAGTTATTCCATTTTTCACGGCTCAATGTTTTCAGATATTTATTTCAGAGGACAATCTTAAAGATAGTTTTAGGAAAAACTTCCTTTTTTTGTGGGTAGAACACCATCTAAAAACTTGCAGGTTATGTGGTCTATGATTTCAGATAGTCATAGGTTGTTTGTCTGTAAGTAGTTAATACATGTATGACAACTTCTAGCACCCCGCCTATAGAGGTCCCCCCCCCCCCCTGTGACTTCTTGAGGGGAGTGAGGGTGGGGAAATAAAAAACCTTTCTGAAATGCTACATCTTTGAGGGCAAAAAAAAAACCCAATCAATTAACCATAAACCATTAAATGTTTTTCTCATCACTGTTTGAAGTGTTTGAATATATTTGAGGGAGTCAGCCACTTATTTCTCACCAATTAACATGAACAATTTGAACCACCTGGTTGGCAAAGTTTATTTACCTGTACCTGATATTACTAAACAACCACCTTGAACCCATTCGGGCTTTAAAGGAACACGTTGCCTTGGATCGGTCGAGTTGGTCTTTGAAAAGCGTCCTGTAACCGTTTGTTACAATATCGATATGGTTAGAAAAATGTTTAAAAAGTAGATTACAATGATCTACACAAATATGCCTCGAAATTGTGTGGTTTTCGTTTTACCTCGTCGACAAACATGGTCAAAACTTTGACTCCCATAAATGGCCGAACGTGTTCGTTCGCGACGTAAAATGAAAACCGTGCAATTTTTGAGTGATACTTGTGTGGATAATTATATTCTACTTTTAAAGCATCTTTCTAACCATATGCATTTCATAACAAACGGTTTCAAATGCTTTTCATAGACCAACTCGTCCAATCCAAGGCAACGTGTTCCTTTTAAAGTTTGCCCTTAAAGGGCCACAGCAATTTTCCTCTGGTATAAAGGGGGACTTCTATGAGGAAAGTTTAAATTTTGGTACTTTGGAGAGGGCACAACAGCAAAAGCACAGGGCACCACGTCAATTGTTGTGGGTGCCGTTGGGTATTTGGAGGCCTGCCCATCAACAAACATAAGTCTCACTAAAGGATGGTGTACTCTGAATTCTTAAACTCTTTTGTCTGAAATACCAAAACCCCTTTATGAAATTGTACCTGTACCCGTTTTTCACAATGAATTGGTACCTGAAACAGATTGTGTTGAAGAGAAACAACACCTTAT
Source organism: Asterias amurensis (assembly GCF_032118995.1). Lineage (NCBI taxonomy): Eukaryota > Metazoa > Echinodermata > Asteroidea > Forcipulatida > Asteriidae > Asterias > Asterias amurensis. The sequence goes on from NC_092658.1 coordinate 20,238,908, forward strand.
CTGTACTTGCCACAGAAATTTACTTTTGAAGTGGGGCGTGTATGAAAATACAGATCAATTATTGCTTATTGTTTGTAGGATCCAGAAAATCCCTGTTAAATTTGAATGTACTATTTCAAAAAAATATATTCAGGAAAGATGTTGTAGATCAAAGATTAGGTACTCAATAGCCAAAGAATTTTTTTTTTGATATTAAGTTCAAAGAAATATTGGTGCATAGCTGGATGGCATCCTACCATTACAACACTGCCTTATCAGCTCATTTACTCGCCACCACAACTAATGGACAACAAATTTACTAAATTACGTTTTTAAACAAGCTCTTTATGAAAATATTACAGATAAATTACTATTTTTGATTTGTTACGTGCAATAGATTGGTTGTTTGTTTTCCAGTTATTATGTTTCGGTTTTTTCGTGTATAGTTAGATTTTTATTTTTTAACCTGCCACCCGCTTGTACAACTCTATCGAGTTTTTAAAGAAACTCCACTAAAAGGAGGCTACTATGTATGTAAATCTTGCATGAATATATAGCAGCACATTTACGCCACACTCTGGCCTGAAATAGTTTTTCATATAAATATAAACATTTTTTCGCAGATGTAGGTTTTTTTAAAATGCATCTCATTTCATTTCGATAGAATTTTTTTTTCCCCATTGTAAAATATTTGATAATCAACTTGGCTAAGGATAGGCTCGTTGTCGGAAAGCTACTTAGCGTACAAAAGCTTTGCTTAGCAAATGCAGGTTACCATCCAAAATGTCATAAGATGTACATTTATATTGTTACTGAATGGTTCCCTGCTAATTATTGTTCAGCTGGTTAATTTGTTAACCAGCCTCGAGCCCATGGTTTCTTCACTGGTCCCAAAAGCATGTTTCATTCTAACATGTGTAAAGCGCAGAGGGGAACCAGTGACTACATAGCGAAAAGGGGGAAGGTTGACTAGACTTCTAAACAAGGCATTCGAGTGAGCGTGTCACTGCGCATGTACACTGCTGGTTGGTAGTCAACCACGGGTCAACTATTTGTGCCCACTCGAACTTGCTCTAGTTGGTTAAAGTTACACGTTGCCTTGGATTGGACGAGTTGGTCTACGAAAAGCGTTTGAAACCGTTTGTTATGAAATGCATATGGTTAGAAAGATGTTTTAAATGTAGAATATAATGATCCACACAAGTATCACTCAAAATTGCACGGTTTTCATTTTACGTCGCGAACTAACACGGTTGGCCATTTATGGGAGTCAAACCGTGTTTTTCGACGAGGTAAAATGAAAACCACGCAATTTCGAGGCATATTTGTGTAGATCATTGTATTCTACTTTTACAACATCTTTCTAATCATATCGATTTTAAAACAAACGGTTACAGGACGCTTTTCAAAGACCAACTCAACCGATCCAAGGCAACGTGTTCCTTTAACATCATCCTTGTCAATCTTGCACTCTGATGATGCAAATGTGTCTTGCATCAAACAGTACTTCTTAGTATAAGCTTTACTATACAGCTTAGTAGTTTTTTTTTCTTCAGTTTTTTGTATTCCAATGTATGTAAAATTAGACCGAATCGACGTGTATATATCCAAGAGATTATTTATTAGAGGTTTACGGTTCACGCGGGTTGAATACAATTGGTGGAGTTTTGTTGACTAATCTTATGAAGATTTGGGGCTTTTTGTTTTGTTTCAGACACATTTAGATACATTTATATATTAAGAAATGATAGATATTCTTTAATTTATTATCTAGAGGTTTGACCTTATCTGGATTTTTTTTTTTCTGGATGAAAAACAGGCATGCGAAATATCAGAACTTTTCAGAATTCATCGAGCCTTCAGATGTTCTTGAAAGTAGTAAAGCAGGCACCAATTGGAATAAGGGACCAGTACCGGTTTTCTGCTAGAAGTACTAAATTGTAATCGTATTTTTTATTTTTTTTTCGGTTGGGGGGGGGGAACAAGTTTTTAAAGGTGTGATTTGTAAGAAAGGTTTATGGTAGCATTGATATTCAGTTTGGAGATTAATGCAAAGGAGAGAGAAAAAATCAATTACAAGACAAGATTCAAATATGCTTTTTGTTTCAAACTTGAATTATTTTTTTTTTTCCCCAATACACACTGAATGTGCTCCTTCCAGTTCTATTGATTTGCAGTACTAGAACCTGGGTCAAGTTTCACAAAGTTGTTAATCGGCAAATCTTGCTTGCCAATTTTATGTGCTTAGCATAAGATAGAAGGGAACCAGTGGCAACCAATACATTAAATAATTCCATTTTGATTGGACCTGTTGTCTAAATAAAATATAAAAAATATAGTTTCTTTGCTTAATGGAACTAAAACCCAGTGCCCAATTATATTTAGGTGTTGAAAAGAAAAAGTTGCTTAGCCAGTTACAAGCATTGTACATCACATGGTGTTATGGCTGATGACCTGTTTCTGCTAAGCAAGATTTTTCTGTGCTAAGCAATTTTTTTGTGCTTAACAACCTTTTGAAATTAGACCCCTGACCCTATATGATTAAATGGGCCTTTAGAAGGAAGCATTTTAACGGACAAATGTTTACTCAAATGTTGTGTGTGCTGTAAAGCTAACTGAAATTTCACTGGTTAGTTTCTTTTAAAAGATCATTTTCAAGTAAAAAACAAATGTATTCGCTCAAAACTGAAAAAAAAGAGCAAAAGATGTTATAAGGCTTTCATTGTTGAGGCAAAGTGGATCAGAAAATATGGGATGGTATATGAGCCAGCAGTGTAGTTCATATTGAGGGTCGCTTGTTTGTTTTGTTGAAACTTAAAAAAACAAAAAATGTTTTAATTGTTTTTGAGTTAATAATCTCCTTGATTTATCAAATTGACAAAGATTAAAATCTTCAATATAATGTACATTTTATAATTCTTAAAAAAAAGTCTCATTTAAAAGAGAAGACACTGGAATGCACTGAAAACAGAAAATGCATATAGAAATGTAAATACACATAATTAATGAATGTGTAATATTTGTCTTTGTGCTTTTTTGAAATGTTTAAGTGAGGAAGGAAGGTTGCGTTGAGTAGATTACTGTCTCACAGCGTGGTTGCGGTCATCAATTCTACACACAAGACTATGAATGAGTCTTTGTTTAATTCTCGAATAGTTCAAGTTCATGTTTGTTACTTTTTAACAAATGAATGAAAAAGTTGACCACCATCGCATGGCCATTTTTGTTTACTCCCAGTCAAACTTGTATAATCGATGTGAGGCTGGAACTAAAAATGAACAGGTCATATTTTCTTAGAGCTGCTTAAAGGCAGTGGATACTATTGGTAAATTACTCAAAATGATTATTATCATAAAACCTTTCTTGATTATGAGTAATGGGGAGAGGTTGATAGTATAAAACATTGTGAGAAACAGCTCCCTATGAAGTAACGTAGTTTTCGAGAAAGAAGTAATTTCCGCGGAATTTTATTTCGAGACCTCGGATTTAGAATTTGAGGTCTCGAAATCAAGCATCGGAAAGCACATGGGTGTTTTTTATTTCATTGTTATCTCGCAACTTAAATGACCAATTGTAGGTCTAATTTTCACAGGTTTGTTATTTTTATGCATATGTTGAGATACACCATCTGTGAAGAGGAGTCTTTGACATTTACCAGTAGTGTCCACTGTCTTTAATCACAAACATTAGGTTACCAGCAAAAGTACCATTTCACATGTAACATCTGTGACTGGTATCCTGTTCATTTTGCTTAGCAGAAGTTGGTAAGCAATATTTGTTTTTGCTCAGCTCTATCTAACATGTTACTTGTTGAAACAGCCTTATCTTTCTCAGCTGCAACCCCAAACTTTGGATAACAATAACAAAAAAAATCCCACTTCCAAAATATTCCTTGTTAATTAACAGAAATAACAATTAACCGATAATTCCACCAGTTTAAGTGGTGCTTTGCAGACGATCACAGTTTGAAATAATAAGAAACCCGTTTTGTTTCTGTGTTTTGTATTTTATGGATTACTAAAGGCCATGCTTGCCACGTTTGAAGTGTTCACAGAGTACATAATAAAATTGATAGTTTTAGCTGGAATTTAATCATGAGTTTCGGCTTATTTCTTATTTTTTTTACAAATTATTCTTTTCGTAACAGGCCATTATATTTTAACAATGTTGATGTTTATTGTATCCAGTTTATCGAAGTGGTGGATGTGGGCATGGAGGAATAATTATGTGGGTCAAAATAATTTGATGAAAGTCGAAGTTCTTTGTTTTTTCCCGGTGCACGGAGTGCTGTTATATCATTTACCAAATTTATACAAATAAATTAAAATTTTGTGAGTTGTCTAAAACCAAAACCAAAATAGAAACAACTCAAACTACTCTTGTTCAAAAAAGAAACACAAAACGGGGGGGGGGGGATTTGGAAAGACTCCACCCAAAAAAACACGTTTCTTTATGTCTGTGGTGGTCCCACAACCACACCCAACACTCCCCCCCCCCCCTGTACAGTATATGCAAATTAGTCTACGTAGGCCTACGTCGGCTTACTACGTCATGGAAATCGCCGCCATATTGGATAGAAAATGGCTGTGAAAAAGACCTCGCGTGTCGCCGCAAGTTTTTATTTCTTGTTTTACATTTTATGAACAATGACGCAGCCAAACTTTCTGCAAAGATAGCAAGGTAAGTTTGTAAAAAAAGATATAGCTTCTCTGGGGGACTTTCTGTGGTAAACAAGGGTGTTGAAACGATCAAAATGATGCAAACGTACGCGGTTACCTGTCGTCAAAGCGGCAAATTTGAAATGCACATACGTTTCTTCACTAGTGAAAACTTTATCGCATTGAACAATGAATAAGGTCAACAAACCGTTATGAATATGCAGAACATTGCTCTTCAAAAGCCAATCAAGTATCAGTGTTGTGACTTATGCACATTAGTTAGAATGATTGACACATACTTTTGACCTCTCATTCCTTTTATCAATCTCATTTAATTTTAAACTTAAAAACACTTATCCTGTGTTCGTCGTGGTCGGGCCTAGGCCTTACTTTAATAACAAAACACAAATTCGCTAAATATAGAATTAGTGAGACAGTTATTTACAAATTGGGAACTTTATCAATGAGAAACTAATGTTTTCTGTGTGGAAAGTAAAAACTAACAGTTAAAAATGTCCCCTGGATACTCTGACCCACTTGGAACGGAGTTTACACGTAGCCTGGAACTTTTGTCAGTCGAAGCCGGGAATAAAGAAAACCTTTTTTGAAATTCAGGTTTTGGTTTTGTAGTCCCAGCCAAGTCTTAAAAATCACACATTGGAGAAAATGGCTTTTAGTTACACATCCACCCTTACTTTGCTTTTTAATCTGCAAAGGTAAAACCATTGTTAACCACCTACGTTCCTCCGCGGTTCCGCCGGTCAGCTAATAAGCTGGACCTTACAATGGCCGACCGGTCACTCCGCGGAGCCGCCAGAATATTCATGTTTATTGACATGTAAATGAGCCGTCGTGGCCGTGGACCTGCCCAGTTGCTACGAGTTCTTTTGTTACAAAAATCCGCGTACTCCCGCAGAATGCACACGGAATGCAACGGCTTGGAGGTTTTGAAAAGGCACCAACATGTTGTGGTTCCAGTCACAAAGTTCAAAGTTCACATAAATCATAAAGTTCTCAAAAGCTGTTGCGCCCTCTGCTTCTCATGTAGCAACCCAATTCATTGGACCTTGGACGTCTTATCATTCGGCCTGCACTCAGTCTGGCGTTTCTTCTTAGTATCCAGACTCACACCCAGGGTGAAAACATCTATTTTTGGGGGGAAAGTAAACCACAATCTTCTAATAAATTTTTCCAACAAATGAATAATAAAATAAACTGCTCAAATTTTTCAATGAACCTTCCATTAAATTTCTTACGCGCAAAATGATGAACATTTTCAAAAGTCCAAAACACTAGAGAATTTCATAAACAGTAAACAGGCCTCTAGAATAAATGTAGTACGCATTGAAAATAGCCATGACTTGCATTTTCCAAACCACATTGATTTAAAACTAAACTTCTTCTCGGAACAAAAATAGCATCATGCACTTGATTTGAGTAAAGTTTGAAATGCAGAAGTATGAAATAAAAATAACAAAATTAACTTACTGTTTCCATAATAGTGTTGCCCTGGAAGTTCAGCTCTCAGTATTGTTGTCTCCTCACTGAGAACAATTTACCCTAAAATATAGCAGCCTGAAAATCTGCTCTCATTTTTGGCAAAAGCGCACAATCACAAAGAATTGCAGAGACTAAACACCCAGTGCAACTTTTTGCCACTGGATCAACAAGGATCACATCCTCTCTTTATCTAAGGGCTGCTAGAATGGCCTCCCTCTATCCAACACACAGCTACATTTTTGTAGCATAGACTCACTCTCTCCCTGACCGTACCCATGTACTCAACAAACCTCCCAATTTCCTCCATTCAAAACTTCATACTTGACCGGAACATAATGCTCTAAGGAATTCCTGAGGGATAACTTAAGACTGTAGACCCAAATAAGGCAAAGCATTTAAATATATAACAAGGACACTGAGTAACTACATGTAAATGTACCTACTGGCCCTGCCTACTGATAGAATATTCATGTGAAACTGTAAACTTTTATTAAACTCACAGCTACTGAGGAGGGAAATACTAAATTCACATGTCTCCATGAGATTAAATTCTGACAGCTGACCTCATAGAATCCTCCTCTTGCAGTCTTAAAAAAGATTTGGTCAGCCGCATTACATTGCAGTCAGTCGCTTTACTGGTTAGATAGTCGCATTACACTTTTTTATGACTAGTAATTCAGGTATACCAACTAGAGTGGTGGATTTCTTGACTCATTTCAGAATTCAGTAATAAGGGTAGTTCTAAGCATATTTTGCAATGCCATGAAGATAGTCAGTTGATTTTTATTACAATTGAAATAACTTTGTCTCTCGGTCAGTCGCATTTGACCCCGTTAAATCTTCACAGGAACATAAAATTGAAATTCATTCTTGATTTAAAAAAAATTGCACCTGCTGCTAATCATAAATGTCAAAGTTTTTCTTGAAAAATATGTATGGTAGCCTTTTGTCAAGGCCTTTATGGCTTGGACAGCTTTGTAGAGCCTCGGTCCCAAGTGACTTGAACGGGAGACCAGACACGTGAGTGGCAAAGCCACCAGGACCTTTTTCAACTTGTTTGCAGTTTCTTATGTGTTTCTTATGTGTTTCTTCAAATCTCGACCTTTGCTACCCAAAAGGGTAGCATAAGCCCAAACCAATCTTTAGCTACCTGGGGTCAGCGGGTCAGCATACATTAATGCACGTTGTATACTCGATGAATAATTCACATCAACAAAACTGCAGAACAAGTTGGAAAAGGCCCTCGTGGTTTCGACACTTGTGTCCTAAAACAAGACACTTAACCATTGCTTCGTCATTCGGATGGGACGTAAAGACATTGGTCCCATGTGTTGTGTAATACATGTAAAAGAACCCAGTGCCCTTTTCTGTATGCGCCGTAGCGCCTTGTAAACCCTTATGAGGTGCTAAATAATTGGGTCTCAAAATTCATCACTGCAATTACCTATGTTTCTGAAAGTTTGTATATACTCAGCGCCTTGAGTACTTTGTTTTGTAGATCCGTGCGCTAAATAAGACTTTGATAATATTATTATTACCTAACAGTTAAACATCTTTTTAAAATAAAACCTAAAGATTGCATTTTTTTTTTACACTTTACATTTTCTACAGATAGATGTATAGCCACACCAACCCATGCATTCACCAAGAGTGTGTCCAAGAAACCAGCAGGCATTATCACCCCTCATCATGGGAGAGCAAATACAAACAATTGGTCTTAATTCAAGGTAATGAGAGACTTTTAGACACTTCGTTTTTTCACAGTTCTCAACAGTTCTTGTGCAATACTGAGCATGGCACAAAAAAAGGACACTTATGTCATTTGCGACCAGCACCTTAGCCTTGCTCAAGGCAGTCGCATTATTCGCTCCGAAAAGACGCAGCTGTAAACCCACCCGCCGTATACCCTGTGCATGGTGTGTGCGATCACACCGAATGACCCACCCGTATACACACTGTCACATCGCACGAATACTGTTCACACAAGTCATCGCACTCGTACACCACTAACCGCATGCGGAGGCCGTAAGGCCGACAGCCTTGTCGGGTCTGTATCTTACCGTTTTAATGTGTTGTATTGAAAAAATTCCAATAGTGGACGAAATTGGGGGGGCTCTAGGATATGCTAGTATGCAGCTCATGAATATGTATATCGTTCGTCATACACACTGTCACATCGCACGAATACTGTTCACACAAGTCATCGCACTCGTACACCACTAACCGCATGCGGAGGCCGTAAGGCCGACAGCCTTGTCGGGTCTGTATCTTACCGTTTTAATGTGTTGTATTGAACAAATTCCAATAGTGGACGAAATTGGGGGGGCTCTAGGATATGCTAGTATGCAGCTCATGAATATGTATATCGTTCGTCAGACCTATCAGACAACACAGGATGTGAGGCAAATGAATTATTCATTTTGACGTCCAATCACGCACTTCCCTTATCACGACCTTTGGACCCTATCATGCGTCCGTGGTGGTGGTGTGTGAGGTAAACATGTCTCGTCTTTCGCGGGCATTATGGTAATGAGCTGACCGTGGGAACTCTTCGCTTATTATAGTAATGAGGTCAGTGGCTTCAACACAGATCCTACAAGGCTGTCGGCCTGACGGCCTCCGCATGCGGATAGTGTACGGGGGCATCGTGTCGTGCGATGTTACGCACAGTGAATACGGGTGGGTTTTACGCACAGTGAATACGGGTGGATTTTTATACAGCGGCGGTCTTTTTTCGTAGTGAATAATTCGACTGCCTTGAGCAAGGCTAGACAGAGGGGGGAATACTAATTTTAAAAGTTTGCAAAGAGAACTTGAGACGCGGAACGGGAAATTAGGGTCACTGCTGGGGGAACTTATGGGACACTGGGGAAGATTCAATGCGTTATTATAAAATAAACCAAATCATTTCTGGCAAACCCATCCCATGCATAACAGTTTGGTCTGTTTTATGTTGTATTTTATTTAAATTCCTTGAATGTGCATTTATTTTTTTTAAATGATAGCCTAATATCCCCCCTTTTCGGCTGTATAGTTTATTATGTTTAAATAACGCCTGTAGCAGCATGGTAAATCTTTGTAAAGTTTGTCAATATTATGTTATATTTTCAAGAAACTTTTGTTGCCATCGACTATGCATGTCGGCAAATTCTGAAGCCCCCTTGATGCCGCTTGACAATGTTTCTCTGGGGATATATTTCACAGCACCGGCACTTTTTGTGGCCGCCACTTTATCTTGAGGCCGCAACTTAGTAAGTCCCGCCACTTATTATCTTGCGGCTGCAACTTATAGTAAATTGCAGCCGCAACTTATTATCTTGCGGCCGCCACTTGTTATCTTACAGCCGCAACTTAATAAAATACCCGGGGACCCAACGATGTTGGAAGATGGGGGAGGGTCACACTTAGTTAAAAATGCTCAAAGGATTACAGTTATAATTTCAGATTTAGAGTCAGAATAATTATAAATACTCAAGAAGATAATAATAATATGCCATTACAATTATTGTTGTGCCATTTTCCGTCCCGTCGCACTAAAAAGGACTGTCCCGTCATGACAATTTTAAATTTTCCTTTAAAAACTTGGAGTCAAAAACACTAAAAGTGTTGATCTTCAACACTAATAAGAAAAAGATGAATTGCAAAGTGTCATTCATGTCTATTTTGCTCTAGGCCTATCATAGAAATAAACAAAAACAAACCATTATTATGTCAATTGCCGCCGGCGCGATGGACTGAGGGTTTGAAAAAAAAATAACACTTATATCAGTTCAAGCCAAACAGACTGATCACAACAAGTTTGATTTGGCTAGCTTTGTTTGTATAAAAATTAATCAGGTTAAAATTCTGTCCCGTTTCACTCAGATTTGCGCCGATTTGTCTTTCACACTGTAATCTTTTGAAATGGGGAGGACTTAGTCCAGCTGCCCCTCGGGTATGGCAACAAACTCTAAAAGCGGGCTTTTAAAGTGAAATATGCAACGCCCATGGTCTTTCTGGGCTTGTTAATGAACAAACCTTGCAGGTAACTAAAGAGCAAACCCTTCTACAAAGAAGAGATCCGTGAAATGTTTACTTCTAGGACATTCATTCATCCAACTGCTCAGACCAATTTAATCAGGAGTTCGGTTAATGGTATTATGAAAGATGAATGGAAAAACATCTATTCTCTGCCCTATCGGTGTAGTATGGAAGTCAGTTCGACCTTGTTAAGTCGCAAAGTGAAGGAACAACCACGCAATTTCGAGGCATGTTTGTGTGAATCATTAGATTCTACCTTTAAAACATCTTTTTAACCATATAATATGCATTTCATAACAAACAGTTTCTAACGCTTTTTTTATTACCAGCAAAAATTATGTTAAGGTTGTATATATTTTAGTGGCTGGTGCCCCACTTATTTTAAGCTCAGCAAAACAAATGTTTAAGCAGTATTTTTCGCTTAACAGTCATATGAAATGAGGCCATGTACTTTACTGAAAGCAGCTGACAAAGGTCACAGTGCACCCGATGAGTAGAACTCATATATTTATGCACTCACTTGTATTAGTTTTAACTTTTTTAAAATAAATATTTGTTGGTTTAATTATTATTCAGAGTTGTATGTTTTTACACCAGTATCTTAAACGGGCAGTAGCCTACGACGATTGAGGATGATGATCTTAATCAAAGCTTTTTGATCGGAGAACATGGAGGTAGGAAGAGAGAGGATACACATCTAATCTCCGAGATTAGCTAAAGAAAATAAGAGTTGTAATTGGCCAATGTTCAGTCTGTAAACAATAATCACAAAATGAACTCAAGTTGTCAAGAATTTTGCTCACAGCGTTTATTTAGTTTCAAAACATACTTGAAAGCTGAAAAGTTACATCCTTTCATTAGATATGTTGTTTCGCATCCTATTGAAACTAAGTATGTTCTGTACTAAAATGTGTGCGCTGGAAATTATAAAAGATTCTCTCACTAAAGAGAGCACTTTTATTATATTACAAAAGATACCAAAACTACTCTCAAAATATAGTCTCAGGCAAATTTTCAGATTTCTTTTGAAGTACTTTTAGGTATGAACAAAAAGTTGATTACAAAAGAATAGAAAGAGAATACTACATGTATACCCAGAATTATTCACTATTATTTGCAGCATAAAAAGCTAAACATTTGCTGGAATTCAATTTCAATGTTGTGCAAAAGCAAGTTTATGTGATAACTTTGCTATAGAAAGAGGCTGGTTCAATTTTTACAGAGAGAAATCAGTACCATGATTACAACTATATAAATGGCTGAACAGGGCTCCAAACCAAGATGGTGCCCATGAACAAAACATTCTTCAAAATTAAAAAACAATTTAATATTGTATTCTTTCTTTGTCTTTCAAAGACACAACAATATTTACATTCAGAAAGTAACATTATAAATATTATTGTCACTCTTTAGTTTCATGGTGATCCATTTTTACTTTTTTTATGTTAAAAGTTTAAAAGCTTTCTCCCATAAAAGGCAGTTTGAAAAGACTTGATCCTCTGTTACTCAGGTTTGTAACATTTTATGCCGTTGCTGTTTTGAATAAAAGTTTTTAATTAAGTATATTTTCATTTTAACTGAGGAAATAAAATAGCAGAGAAAATAAAAGGTAGATTTAAACAAAAAGGTCAGGCGAAAATGGACCAAGCCAAGTGCAAGGTCCTTTTTCGCACAACTACAGTCTAATAATGTCGCCACTTCTTTAATCCCACTTAACGCCCTTTTTGTAGAAAAAGTGTGACCATTTACGTGGAATAATCTGTTTAAAGGGAGGGTACACGTTTGGTAATTGTCAAAGACCAGTCTTCTCACTTGGTGTATCCCACTATAACCATAAAATAACAGGCCTGTGAAAATTTGGGCTCAATTGTTCATCGAAGTTGCGAGAAAATGATGAAAGAAAAAACACCCTTGTTGGATGAATATGTGTGGTTAGAGATAAGAATAAAAGACTTCCAGCTAGAAGTCTTTTATTATTTTAGTGAGGATTACCTCTTTCTCAAAAACTACGATACTTCAGAGGGAGTCGTTTCCCACAATGTTTTATACTATCAACAGCTCCACAATGCTGATTACCAAGTAAGTTTTTAAGTTAATATTTGTTTTGAGTAATACCAAATGTGTACCTTCCCTCTAACACAAATATTTTGTAGGTCTTAATTCTAATTTAAAAAAATCAGTTTGCAAATTGGGCCTAACATTTACTACTAAAATTCCCTACTTAAACAAACATTTTTGTAGGAATTGGAAACGTATTGGAGATAACTTTTCAAGAGAATTGTATTGTAATATTTCAGTTCAAACATACAGACATTGCCATATTGAATAAGTCTTTATACTAAAATGCATACAATTACAAAGCATCAATGCATAGTGCACTGGTTTATGGAATATTGTCAAATAACGGCATAAGTAGGGCTTGAAATTAACAGTGGACCGCAGTCTCTAGGCAAATGATTTCAGCACTGGCCGAATGAACTCATGACTGACAAGGCTGGTGGTCTTGTGTTTTCAATTGAAAATATGCTACCCCATTGTGTAATCCTTTTTTCCCCCAGTGACTGCAATGTGAGTATCCATCAATTAATATCCTCAACGAGGTCTCCGACCGAGTCCCTGCCTTTTTGGCGATTGCCCTGACTTGAGACGACCAAAAGGCGAGCAGGGACTCAGATACATCGACAAGGATACCATGAAGCGGCTTGAAGTCACTTAACTACCACTGTCATTTGATTAAATGTTCACCTTGATCAAGAGATCAATCGAAAGAAGTAGAAGCAGTGTGGGGTGGTAACCATTTATCAAATTACATGTAGTAAAGTAGAGAGCAAAACTTCAGACCTATGACACCTTATTATTCTTGACCTTTAACTTATGACCTCTTAGCTCTCCTCTCCTCCCTGATCTTCCTTTTGGCATATTTGGGCAAGTCCCAGCTTTGGCTTTTGATGTAACTCTCCAGACTCTCCAGTGATACCTCGGGCAGATAGCTACCGATCAGTCTGCGCTTCCACCAGGCGCCCTCTTGTGCCTGCTTACTGCCAATCTCAGTGTACTGGTAGCGATAGTGCTGGGCACGAACAAATCTGAATGCATAGTACAAGAAAAAAATCATTGTAAAACATTCCACAAAAAGATGTTTGACAAACCTTAGAGATCTTAGCAAATGATAAGACTTCAGACTTTGGTTGGGGACTTTTGAAATTGAACAATATTCTGCCTTCTACCTAGCCTGAACATCTGACGTCACACTTCCAGGCTTGTGAATAACGCCAGAGATCTGCCTCCAAAACTGGCGTGTAGATTCACCTTTGACCTCAGTCATTTCAAATAGAGATACGCAGTCACATCCTATTGCGGATGTGACGGCAGTGTACTGTTTGGGCAGCTAGCTCATGTTACTGCACGTTTATTAAATGATCGTTCTGGCCTTATGTGTCTGGCGACTTAAAAAAAAAAAAAAGTGTGCACTGGGCTAAACAGAGGGGATAGGATGACTCGGGAAAATGGAAAATAAGACATTATATATTGGTCATGAAGGATGGTCAGTGGAGATGAGTGTGGTGGGAGGTCATTAGAAAACACATAAATTTGTCAAGTCCCACACAGCCAGTCTGGACACCCATGGGTGGGAATCATCATCAGACGACTGCATGGCAGGCAGGCACAAGCTTTTCCTACTCTCTCCTGTCTTGTGCTATTCTCCGAATCTCAAGCTGGGGGAGCAGAGAATCTGGGTACAGGGTACAATAGGCGCTTGTGTAGGCATTGTAATAATTGGGATAGACTGTGAGCCTTGGATGGTGGCAGCATGAGCATTATAATATAATGCATGAGGCCCAACAAAATACAAGTTTACAATACCTTGGTGGATCACCATCTTTGAAGGGGTTATGATCAATCAGTGACGTGACTCCTTCGTCGTTGTACAACAGCTTCCCAGCAAGGTGAACTAACCATGGGTTGGACTGGTACGACTGTTAAGAACAAAATATGAAATAAATGGTTCTTTAGTCTGGAGAAATGACAGTGTTCTCCTTTCACAGTTAAAGACACTGGACACTATTGGTAATTGTCAAAGACCAGTCTTCTCACTTGGTGTATCTCAACATATACATAAAATAACAAACCTGTGAACATTTGAGCTCAATCTGTCATCGAGGTGCGAGATAATAATGAAAGAAAAAACACCCTTGTAACACAAAGTTGTGTGCTTTCGGATGCTTGATTTCGAGACCTCAAATTCTAAATCTGAGGTCTCGAAATCAAATTCGTGGAAAATTTCTTCTTTCTCAAAAACTACTCCACTTCAGAGGGAGTCGTTTCACACAATGTTTTATACTACCAACCTCTCCCCATTACTCGTCACCAAGTAACGTTTAATGCTAACAATTATTTTGAGTAATTACCAATAGTGTCCACTACCTTTAACAATCGCTGTGTCAAGGATGAATAAAGAGTGCTTGAGTTTGGCGAAATAAAGATCTGCAAAGAGTTACTCAGTATTTATCTGGAGTTCGTTTGGTGTCTTTGTAACAAAAATTGTTCCTGTGAACATTTTCAATCTGACCAATGTTGCGCACACTCTTTATTCTTTGTGCACTGACCTGGAATGCAGCAAACCACATGAGCCAATCCAGCCGGTAGTGGTAGGGTGAAATCAGGCAGGGTCTCCGGCTGATGTTCCCTGGTTTACATTTGAATTCATATTCCATCCAAACAGCGTTGGGATCTTTAGGGTTGGGGCTTGCTGTCCCTTCAAATATCACCTCGGTTCTTTGTTTGGTAACGCTGAAGAATACAGTTTAGAAAACAATAATAATAATACATTTTTTATTTTTTTTATATATATTTTTTGTATGCAAGTCGCCTGACACACAAGGCCTGAAGGCCACTTCAAGGTGTGGGCTACAATTATTTTTTTCCAGAGGCCGTTGCCGCCTACTCCTAGGGCTGAAACAGGGTTAACCCCTTTACCCCTTTAAAGTCCATAATAATAATTGTGGCTTCTTTGCACATCCGTCACTCAGTGATGCTCCTGGCGCTGACAGTATTTCCTGCAAGATGTGGGACTACGTTTTTGAATTATGAGACCTAATCCTTAAAGAGCACCATGTAATGTTTTTACAAGGTGCTGTTGCGCAATTTGCTGCCGATCAAACCAGGAACACCGGGGCGAACCCATCTCTTTTCGATAAGTGCACTGGGTTCTTTTACATGCATTAAATAACACATGGGACCAACAGCTTTACGTCCCATCCAAAGGATGAAGCAATGGTTAAGTGTCTTGCTTAAGGACACAAGTGTCACGGCTGGGGATTCGAACCCACACTCTGCTGATCAGAAACACCAGAGTTTGAACTCTGTGCTCTTAACCGCTCGGCCATGACATTTCCACTTCCACAGATGCTTTCACGTCAAAACAAGTTTCTACACAATACCTCAAGATATCATGTCATTGATCTCATAAGAAAAAGCTTGAGAGGGACAAAAATCCTGCCTTTGTAGGCGGTCAGGTTGGTGTAAGAAAGGAACCAAGAGTGCAGGATATTATCAAGACGATCAAATCAAAGAAGTGGAGATGGGCAGGCCACCTAGCAAGGAGGCATGACAACAGGTGGGCATGCAAAACAACCAACTGGACTCCAAGAAACTGGACAAGTAAAAGAGGGCAACAATACAGAAGATGGAGAGATGACCTAAGTACATACAGGGGCATTGCTTGGCAACAGACAGCGCAGAATAGAGTGAGATGGAGAGTTGGTGAAGAGGCTTTCCTCCTGCAGTGGAGTGAAACAGGCAAGATGACGAGGTTGGCGTAGTGGTACCTTGCATTGCCTTCCACCTCTAGGACCCTGGTTCAAATCCTATTGGGGTCACTATGTGTATTGGGTTTTGAGTCCTTGCCTGACTGCATGGGTTTTCCCTGGAACAATGCTCTGGGGTTTTACTCCAATATCTAAAACTGAAACTTCCTTGTCTTCTCTCCATTGGGTTCTTGGCTAGTAGAGGTACTAAGCTCCCTTTTTTGAGAGTCCTTGGCTTCACAACCCGATTGAATCAATGCCTTTTATATCAAAATCATAACATTTGCAATCTATTAGTAGTTTGCACACTAATATGAGCTGACTTTTGAACAGAATTTATGAGATGAATCTTTGTCAGTTTTGTTTCAATCCACAATCGACAGCATAGAAATGTTTCCCTATTTCACACATCACAGCGTTTTGTTTTCTATCCGTACCTTCCAAAAGCTCCGTAGGTGTTGACGAGACGTAGTGGATCAAAGGAAGTATTCATGGCTTGTTTCGAGGAGAGAAGATTACCAACTACTGGAATGCTGAGGTAGCCTATCAATACAGCTAAGGAAATATGTAGAACTCGACGGGTGTAAACTCCTGCAAAAAAACCATAACAAAAAAACACAGTAATCTTAAGTGTTAAGTCATTCCACCACTTCAAACACACTGGCACCAATACCAGAATGCCAAAAGAAATTTGCTGAGCTAGTTCTTCTTTGACAAATTAGGTAAGGAACAAGAAAAATTGTGTTTGGTAACCTCTAATGCTTTACAAGCCATGGGTCTGTCTCTTGACATTTGACCAAGATGCTCCAAAACCAGTAGGCTTCTGTGAGGGGGGGGGGTCCCACGATCAATCCACACACCAAGTTTGGAGCAAGTCCTTGAGTTATTACTCGGTCAAAGTTTATTTTGTTTTAGCCATAATGACTTTGATATTTGACTTAATGGGTCCAAAAACAATTAATAGGCTTCTTCCACCCCCGATACATGTCAACACAATCCTTGGGTACATTGCTTGGTACCTGCTGCTAAGATGTAGCAGTCAAATGAGTCAGCTCGGTGGTCTTGTGGTGAAACAGCTGCTCTAAAATGGCAAAAGCTGTGGGTTTGAATCCCACCCAAGTATGTGCCTGCAGAATTGTTTCCACATGGGGGTTTGCTGAGTATACAGTGCTTACACACAATGGGTAAAACTCGACTGATAATACATTTTAGGAGATATACAGAAAAAATTCCATAAATGCACAAATACTTGTAACTGTTCGTTTCTAACCTGAATTAGCCTGTGGTCCAGACCCTTCCTTCTCCTCTCTCTGTAGATCTCTGACTGTTATCTTGGCACTGCTCAGCCAGTCAGGGAAGAACCAGGCTAAGCTCTTGTCATCAAAGCAACATATGCTTGGCAGGATTGTTAACCAGTTGAGAAAGCTCAGATTACCACTGATGATGAGTACCACCTAAAACAAATTTGAATGTTGTTAAAGTAACACGTTGCCTTGGATCGGTCGAGTTGGTCTTTGAAAAAGCGTTTGTAACCGTTTGTTATAAAATGCATACGAGTAGAAAGATGTTGTAAAAGTAGAATACAATGATCCACACAAACATGCCTCAAAATTGCACGGTTTTCCTTTTACATCGTCGACCAACACGGTCGGCCATTTATGGGAGTCAAATTTATGACTCCCATAAATGGCCGACCGTGTTGGTTCGCAAAGTAAAAGGAAAACCACGCAATTTCGAGGCAAATTTTTGTGGATCATTGTATTCTACTCTTAAAACATCTTTCTAACCATATGCATTTTACATATAACAAACGGTTACAAATGCTTTTTATAGACCAACTCGTCCGATCCAAGGCAACGTGTTCCTTTAAGCGCCTTGATCTAGCTACTAGAATATTGCGCGCTATATATTATTATCAAATATTCCTTTACAAAAAAACAAATTTGAAATCCTACCTGGAAAAAAATCTGCAGTGCTCCGGCCATCATCCGAGTTGGTCTCCATGGCAACAAGATGAAGATGGGCACAACGAGCTCAATGATGTGATTAGATAGCGTCTCAAATTTATGCATCAATTCTGGACTCTGGTGCATGTAGTAACTCATGGGGTTAGGAACAGGCTGGGTCTGTTTTGAAAATGATAATAATAACGATGATTGTAACTCTGTATTGAGGAGAAACAATCTAGTTAGGTTTGCTGTAGCGGATAAGAGCACCGAACTCAAGCTCTGGTGCTTCTGTTCAGCAGAGTGTGGGTTCAAATCCCGGTCATGACACTTGTGTCCCTGAGCAAGACACTTAACTATAATTGCTTCTCTCCATCCAGGGGTAAATGGGTACCTGCGAGGGCAGAGATGGTTCTTGTGATTGATTTAGCCAAGTAGCGTGACCACGGGTAATAATGTGAAGCGCTTTGGGACGCCCTTCTTGTGTGAAAAGCGCTGTATAAAAACGGGTTACTATTATTATTATTATGAGTAGGATTTGAAACTTTGCATGGTGAAGACTGAAGACACAATCTAGTAAGGTTTTGAGTAACAGGATATTATTATTATTATGTACAGATGTACATACACATCACTTATGAATACCATATTGCAGCCTGATAGTTTATTATTTAAAACCACAGCAGTGGATAATGTTGAACAGTCACTCAGTAGGAAGGTTACGATCAACTGAGTGTTTTCTTATCAACTATTCTATAAAACCAATCAGTTTTGTTTACGCTTGGTTGTCATGATTTCCACACCTCATAATGGTAGTTCATGCAGGTTAAGTCCCTCCAACACTGGTCCCCTCTGATCTTGATCAGACCCTGGTGAAAAATAAAATCATAAATTATTATTTGATATTCCATGGAATTGGAGAGCAAATAAATCTCTTTTCCTAATTTGAATTTGTGCTACAAAATTTTGTTCTCCTAGAAATAAACTCTATTTTACTTTTTAAAGTTTTATGCAGGATCGGTAGAGCTGATAAAACAAATGCAGTGTTCATCTTTTATGTGATCAACTATACATGAAATAAGAAACTTGTGACACCTTGGTCTTAATCCTTTGTTGTTGTGCGAGTCAGGAGAAAATAGTAAAAAATCAATACTTCAGCATTTAACACATTGTCCTTCATTTTTGTTGCAACCGAGGTCGGCTGGTAAGGATTTATTTTGTAGGTTTTCAGATACAGTTTCCAGAAAAAAACATGGTTCTAGTATAAACTTAATATTCAGGAAGTGACTAAAATTAAACAATGACGTTTGTAATCTTTATCAGTCATAAAAACCGAATCACCAATTATAAAAACAATTTGAATTCTTGTATAATTATTTGGTTTGCGGTAATACCATGTGAATCTACTTGCTGGGTAGTTGAGTACTTGTCTTGCTTTATATTCTACTACCAGGGAATAGATTTGAATTCTTATTGGACCAATCCACTTACTGCTCCGAGCATGATCCTGAATATGAGCCATCTGTAGCCCCAGAGGGTGACCCATGGTGTCGGAGTGCGTCTTGGGAACTGTCTCAGGCTGAGCAAGGGGCACATGAAGATTGCCAGAAAGCCAGTCTCAAGGAGCTGAGACTCCCATCCTGTTAGGAAAGAAGATGCAAGAGAAAAAAAATATGCATTTTCTGCTCAAGTTGAGGGCAATAAAAGCAATAATAATAATAATAATAATAATAATAATAATAATAATAATAATAATAATAATAACAATAATAATAATAATAATAATAATAATAATAATAATAATAATAAAAACAATAATAATAATAATAAATTCTTATAAAGTGCATTTCACAATAACCGTATCAATGCGCTTTACATTAGTGCCCTGGTCATAGGGCCAATAACATCCCTTTTAATGTTTCTCAGCTACATGGGGAGTATACAGCCCTGAGCTGCCTGTAAGGCGCTTCTGGCTTTTTCATACACAATATCAACCTCTACCCTCGCAGGTACCCATTTATACCCCTGGGTGAAGAGAAGCAATTATAGTAAAGTATCTTGCTCAAGGACACCAGGGTAACGACTGGGATTCGAACCCACACTCCGGTGAATCAGCACTTGAATTCGATGCTCTTAGCCACTCGGACATGACACTCTATGAGTGGGTTCTACATGGGTTCTGTACTATACTATAATTAACCGGTGCCCAATTTCGTAGAGCTGCTCAAGCACAAAAGGCAGCTAAGCGCAGATTGTTGATTGTTGTATGATTAGCTTTTGTCATTGATTGGTTGATGTTGATAATGTGGACATTGTAAAAGAAATTGAATCAAAGTTCATGTTTTATGTCAAACAATCTTTCTAAATTGTTTAAAGGCAGTTACTCAAAATAGTTATTAGCATAAAACTTTTCTAGGTGACGAATAATGGGGAGAGATTGATGGAATAAAACATTGTGAGAAACGGCTCCCTCTGAAGTGCCATAGTTTTCGAGAAAGAAGTAATTTTCCACGAAATTGATTTCGAGACCTCAGATTTAGAACTTGAGGTCTCGAAATCAACCATCTAATCGCACACGACTAAACTTCGTGTGACAAGGGTTATTTTTCTTTCATTATTATCTTCGCAACTTCGATGATCGATCGAGCTCAAATTTTCACAGGTTTGTTATTTTATGCATATGTTGAGATACACCAACTGTGAAGGTTTGTCTTTGACAATTACCAATAGTGTCCACTGCCTTTAAGGTAAAACTTACAAATCTATGCTTTTGCAAAAAATAGTTAATGGCTTGACGTTTCAACCTTAGCAGAGTATTTCTCAAAGGCTTAGAGAAAGACTTTGCTAGGGTCAAAGCGTCAGGACGTTAACTATTTTTGCATTTATACCAATGTCCTTTTGCTTGGTAATCAGTTTGCAACAGCTAATTCTATTTCTTATCTATTTTTTTTTTAAATATTTGTTTTTACATTGTATTGAAAGGTTTACCAATGTGGAATGCTGTAGGACTTGGCTCTTACCAAATGAATACCTGAAAAACAAAACAGATACGAAAATTTTTAAAATGACATCGAGATAAAGAATTAATTTTTGGTTTTACCCTCACACCGATGTGTGTAAGCTTGCTTTTTCCGTCTAGTCGGCAAGTCACTGTTGTAGAATTGCAAAGGTCATGGGTTCGAATCCAACCCAAGTAAACACCTGTGACTTTTAAGCATTTAAGCTTGGTTGGAGCATCAAATTTGCACCAAAAAGTCATAAAAAGTTGTTTTTAGCCACTGATGTACTATCGCCCTACAATGACAGCATTGAAAACAGCTGAATTTTTCTTTTTTCCTTCAACAAAATTGAAGTGCCCATAAAACATGTACCCCACAACTTACCATCGCTGCCCAACACCAACCAAGGAGTGGTAGAGGACCCATAGTGTTGCCATGACAACCATATTACCACTCCCACTTAGAAGAACCACTCCCGACAACGCCATTCCAGAGTACGCCAATACATCCAGCCAGTGATCAATAGCCCCCTCAATGTCCACAAACCATAACAGTGTAGGTGCAAAGGACAGCGATTTTGCGTTGACCTCGCCACCAGCGTAGTTCTTGATGCGGTCTAGGTAGAGGCGTGTTGGAAGAAGACCTTCTGAGCCAATCAGCTGCTTGTTTTGGTGGAAGGCAACGATGAATGCAGTGACTAAATGAAAAATACAATAGACATTGTTAAATTTGAGTCTATAGGCTTACTGGCTGGGCCCAATGGACCCTTCCCATGAAATATGCTAATTATATTTACGCATGCCTACAGACCCTACTGGTTGGCAAACACCATAGAGTTGTGCACTAAGCAGATGCGCAATCGCATCTGCGTCACACAGCCATTAGCCATGTACAAAACAGCGCAATTTTCCCTCATTTTGACAACCAAAATGTTAGTGCGCACACGCTGTGTGCAATTTACATATTTCATGGGAAGGGTCTATTTCATAAAGCCTGTATTTATAAGCCCACTTGCTAAGCACAGAACAGTATTGCTTAGCAGAAACAACAGGTTACCGGCCAAAAATTACATTTAAGTTTGCATTGTTGTGTGCCTTACTCATTTTTTGCTAAGAAACATTTATCAACCTATTTTCTGCTAAAAACAGCTTTATGAAATTGGATCCTGATTATCAAGTTCATAATCATGAAACCATTTTTGTCTGTGATGCTCGCTCTCCTCTGAAATAAAGTCATGTTTGAGGAAACTGTATTTTATAGGATAGGACTAGGAGCAATATTCACCCGTTAAGAGGGGAAACAATGGCCCTACAATACAATGTACATCTATTTTAAAAAGAACATTTTGTTACGAGAGATAATAAAACAAAATTTTAATACCACAAAGTGCTTCACTCCCGCCTACCCAGGCAGGCCTGCCCAGCACCCATGCCCACGGTCACATTGTTCAAGACTGAATCAAATGATGCAAATAAAAAAAATAAAAAAAATAACGTCTATTTTTATCAAAACTCAATAAAAACTCAAAGTGTTTAATGAAAAAAAAAAAAAAAATAACTAACAAATTAATTTCAACTGTTTAGTTAGGCCCCCTAGTTAAATAATAAAACAAAACAAAACTGCCTGTCTCTACTGAAGCTTCCTGTGTGCATGGTGTATTGTTGTCCAAACAGTTACCCCCCCCCCCCCCCCCCCCTTGTTTTAGAACCAGTTACTGGGGCGGTGTACAAAACCAGTACAGCGCCAAGTTACATCCCCCCTCATCCAACCCACACATCCCACAAACACTCACGGTAAATAAATGCTATCGATCGAAGGAAAATGACACGCGTCAACCAGTACGAATTCGCTTCAATTTCAGGCGCATGCTGGCTGCCTTGTGGATGAACTTTTGCGCCTTGTTTGTCTCCATGCTCAGTTGCCCCATCTCCACCACGTGAAGGTTCTTCCACAACTTTATCTGAGGAATTTGCTGCTCTTTTTCTGTGACGAACTCCGTCTTGTTGACCGGCCATGTTTTTGATGCAGACGCTTTTTCTTTTTTCCTTTCGGTGTTTTAGAAAGACTAGGGACCAGTCTAAAAAGTTCTGAACGAATCAAAAGAGGGCGATGTCACACAAATTTTCGCTTGTATTCCATCCCAACTTTAGAATTGTCCCAACTGTAGTTGGGACCAAATCCATTCTTTAGTGTTACAGTTGGGACATCCCAACTATAGTTGGGTCCAGAGATCTGTAACTAACTAGTCTTGGTTGAAAACCTTCTTGTCTTGATTTATCACAATTTTTCCAACGTAGAGGGCACTATCACTCACGAAAAACTCTCACGACACGACCGCTCCACCTACTGCTCACACGGCTCTGACAGTTAAGGAGTGATAGCGCCATCCACGTTTGGGAAAACTGTGAGTCACAGTTTGACAAATTAACACGAGACAAGACTAGTTAGTTTCAGTTCTCGGCATCCCAGCCGGTCCCAACTGTAGTTGGGAGCAGCCCAACTACAACTGTAGTCTACAGTTGGGACAATTCTAAAGGTGGAACGGAACACATGTATCTGTTCCGTGGGGATGGGGAGAACTTACTAAACATCATCCAGGCAGGATGATCGCAGAGAGGAATTAATTCTGTGCTCCTTGAGATTCTGTCTCCAAATCAGTGAGTGAATGTGGACAAAGCCTAGCCCACCTTGTTGAGCTGTTAATGGCTCCGCTTTTAACATAGCGACAGTGATGAGACCGATGTTAAAAGCGGAGCCATTAACAGCTCAACAAGGTGGGCTAGACGTCACGTAATCACCCCCATCAAATAATTCGTAATCATCATTTAGCTCTAACTAACTCTCTAGTCTGCTCTTCAATCTTGCTCCGGAGCGGGGTCCTCTTAGTCTCACCAACTGACCACAAGAAGCACATTCCACCGGCGCCCATTCCACACGTCTAAAAAAAAAAAAACGTCTCAGGAATGCAGGGGCGGAGCTTACGAAGTACCAGCACTAAAAATAGTAATTAGTATTATGAGATTTTTTGTTTGTTTAGATGAACTAATCTCCATGATGGCATTATGTAAGCCCTAACTAATGGCATGGATTTGGTGTAGCCTACTGCTGTGAATTTGCCACAGTATCCTGATAATAGATAGACACAGGACATAGCCCTGGTTCCTGGTAGGACGTCAGTCAGTGCCTGCAACGGAGGAGTCCAACCTGGGCTAACACAGGACACTAACAGGTAAGTACACACATCACATGTATCCTCCTCTTACCAGTTTTCACAGTATTATGCCTTTTTCTTTAAATTGGGGAACAAATAATGATGCCGTATATCAACCGATGCCCTAATTATCTTCATTTCTTAATATGAAGTATGCAAACATAAATTAAAACTTGATGGACATTGAAATGTTCACACCACACACTAATCTTTGTATTTCTGATAACAAGACCCGGATAACTTTCCGTATGGCGCCACCACTTTTTCACTCATTTTTACAAAAAGGGATATATCAATCAGGTAAACTAGATACTATATTATTTTATTTCGAATGAAAAAGTGGTGGCGCTATACGGAAACTTTTCCCAAAACCCTCCTCCCGACGGCCGTCGGGAGGAGGGTTACGTTATCGCAACTACGATCTTCGATTACTTAAACTGGCCCCATTTGTTTTTAGTTTTTCCTGTTTTCACGGCAAACAAGAAAGTATGGCTTCCCAGTGAAGCCATACATGGAAGAAACATCTGCAGTGACTACAAGTGTTCTTTGAGACTCTGTGTATGACACTATAGCCAGCAGTTGTCTTCATTTTATTTGAAATACTTTTTAGGGACACCTTGAAAACAGGACCTCCTACGATACGGTAGATGAATTTGCCACAACCCTAGCATCATCCTGAACTGAATTGAAGTAAAACCGATACAGAGTCTCAGAGATAGCACACAGCCTCCACAGGGACGGTAGGTTGGCATGAATTTAGTACAATAGCCTATTAAATATTATAGCATGTATCGTATGAGGTCCTGTTTTCGAGGTGTCCCTAAAATCGTGGCAAATCGTTTACCTCTCTGTGTCCGCGATGTAAACAGTCCCTAGATACAAAATTTGTGGTTTTATTTGCCAAGCAAAGAGTCTCCTCTCCCTTGACCAAAACTTAGAAACACGTAAGGCTCCACTGGATATTTGCACTTGTAAATGCAAAAGGTTTGGTATTTTAGGCATTTCTTCAAGGTACAAAAATATGTCATAATGTTGAGGCCATATAAAAATATTTACCCACAGAAAAAGTTTCATCAAACACTTTTTCAATTCACAATTCATGATGATCAAATCATGTGACTGAATATTTTGCTGAGCATTCTGGAAAAAAAATACAGAGGCTTAAAGAAGACATGTGCCTTAATCCTCAATGTCTAATGAATAACACTCAAAAACACAATTGAGAATATATTTTGGAAAAAAAAGGACAAAAACTTACCAGATCCCGGAGCGATACAGTCACAAATTTCCTAGTGACTTCCTAGTAGAAGTTGAGCAAATCTGTTGACTATCTGTCAAAATTGTACGTGTTTGACCATTTCGCCCTGCACAAGTTGCGTATGATTCGTAACCCTCCGGCACTGCCGTCGGCAGGAGGGTTACGTTATCGCAACTACCCAGCCATGTGGTGCCAAGTTCATGTTTCTGTAGTATAATAAACCCAAATGAACTAAGTATGGTAGGCCTATAAGAGATGAGTTATAGAGGAAGGAATGTGAAAGAAAGAAACAAACAAACCAACAACAAGCAGTGCAGTGCTGTTTTTTTACATGTATTAACATAGACTGGGCCCCTGTCTTTATCCGCGAGGTTCCTGCTAGTCTTGGTTCAAGACTCTCCTGGATTTGTCACAAGAGGTCGCGCTATCACCCCCAACGCGCTATCACCCACGAACCGCTATCAACCACGAACCGCTATCACCCGAGAACTGCTATCACAGGAGAGTCTTGGCACATTCGTTAAATCTCCCCCCAAAATGGGGGGGGGGGGACACACCATAATGGGCGTACATAGGTTTCCCGCAGAGCCCGCCCCTTCACTTGGGGGGAGACTTAACGAATGTGCCAAGACTCGACCTGTGCTAGCGGTTCTCGGGTGATGGCAGTTCGTGGTTGATAGCGCGGTGGGGGTTATAGCGCGCCCTTTTGTGACAAATCCAGGAGAGTCTTGAACCTGCTGGCAGATCCAGTACAATGACTGAATAAACGTGCATCCATTATGCCTAAACAGTACACTGCTGTCGCGTCCACAAAAGAATGTGACTGCGTATCTCTAGTTGAAATGACTGAGGTCAAGGTTTAACTACATGTCGTTTTTTTATGCGGTCTCTGGCGTTATTCACATGAGCCTTGGAGTGTGTGACGTCAGATGTCTCGGGCCAGTGTAAACATTTCTAGTAAGTTTGTGTACCCAATCTTAGCAATGACATTACATTATTCAGTAAGCTTGGGCGATATCACGATCTTATCTAATATCACAATATTAATTTGGACATGATTCCGATATCCGATCGATTTGGTTTTAATTGAAATATCAATATATTGTGATATATCGCAACAATCGCGATATATCGATATTTCGATTAAATATCGCAATGTATTTGCTATCGCAATGTATTTGCTAGTTGAGACATCTTGCACCCCATAGGTTTGGAGTAAAACCAGAAGAATAGGTCATTAGAACACCTCTCTTATGCCAAGACTGTCTCTTCTACAACTTTCACTTGGAGTTTTAAGACTGATGATGTTAAATTTCATTAATCGTGATTATATCGAATATCGCGATTTATTGTCGGCGATATATTGTGAATAAAATAAAATCGATATCGCCCAAGCTTGTTATTCAGTATTCTTTCTTGTTCTTCATTATTCTTCACAAATTGAATTCAAAATATTTGGGTTTCTTTCATGCAGGGTTTGGAGGCATTTATGTTTTGTTCGATTCTGAAAGTCAAAGATGGAGATGGAGATATGTAAAGAAGATGCAGCGCTCCTGAATTTACAGAATGAGGTGCCCCGTCTTGAGGATTATGATGCATCCCAAAAGTTGGGCTTCCTCTATGAAAATATCACGGTAAATTAGCGGTTTCCGTAGAAAAGTTTCCGTATGGCGCCACCACTTTTTCATTCGATATGAAATTTTAGACAATGTGACCTATGTTTACATTCAAACCGCCCTCTGTTGACAAAACACTGTACATGTCATGTTTCGCCGGACAAGCAGACGTGTAGTCATGGTAAGATTGCGTGTACTTTCTGGCTGGCTGCCAAAACACAAAGGTTTTGCCTGACGTTATGCGTGCCAATCACGGTATGGTTTTTCTAGTGGCGACAGAGTTCACACCGTCTATAGTATCTAATTTACCTCAATGAGATATCCCTTTTGTAAAAATGAGTGAAAAAGTGGTGGCGCCGTACGGAAAGCGATTCATTTCCCTTCACATAATAATCAAAAACAAATATTCAGTTAAAAATTGGCACCCTTAGCATGGTGTTGCCAAATGGTCTAGAGCATGAAACTCAAGTTTTGGTGGCTGAGTCATCAGGATGTGAGTTTGATAAAACTGAAAGACTTTTATTTAAATAAGTATAAAGATTTTCTTCACACAAATTTGACTTGTCACACATGTCTTTCAGAGCAGGACACAGAAAATTGATTGTGTTTACAATTTCTTAATTTCATATTTTAATTATTATTTAATATAAATATGTGAAACAGCTGGAAACAGCTTAAACAAAACAGCTGTGTCAAAAGCATCTTGAATACAGTCAGAGGGGTCACATATGCTTTATTCTCTTTCTCTAAAAAATTGCGTTTTCAGGATACTTAAACTTACTTTGTCATTTGTTGAACCAGTGCAGCATTTTACAGCAGTTTGGGTACTCCAATATGTACCTCTGGTTGCAACCCCCATTTGTACTGACTTAGTATTTAAAACTTTATTTATTTGTTTTACCAACATTCCTGTAATTATGGGGTGTTGTGGGCTGAGCGGATAAATGCACCAAATTCAAGCTCTGGTGATTCTGTTCAGCAGAGTGTGGGACACTTCACTATAATTGCTTCTCTCCACCCAGGGGTAAATGGGTACCTGTGAGGGCAGAGTTGGTTCTTGTGATTGATTAGACTTGATTGCGCTACACATTTGGCGGCACAGGCTGTGTACGCAGGGAGCTGAGATGGTTAAGGAATGATTTATGGCCCAGTGACCAAGGGTAATAATGTTGAAGCACCATGAGCGCTATATAAGAAGCCACTATTATTATTATTATTATTATTATTATTTTTATTAATTTGTTGCTGTACAAATGGAAAACAAACACCCCAAAAACAAATGTTAATTCGGAGGTCTTTGGTTCAAAATCAAACTCTGCCCAAGTAAATTTTTCTTTAAGCTCGGTTCCTACTTCCTGCTCCTGCGAATGCGAAGCAAATGTTGATGTAACCAATTCGCAACGAACAATTCCCAGCAGTTGAACTCTGCACGACTCACTTGCAAATATTGCTGCGAAAGGAGGGTTGTGACGTCAAATTCACGTCAAAATCGCTTCGCATTCGCATTCGCATGAAGTATGAACCGGGCTTCAGTATGGTTACATGTATATCCTGGAGGATTAAAGAAGGATTAAAGAACATATTCCTCCATGGTTATGTTAAGTTTCTGGTCTAGATGGAATGGTGCTTTATAAATCCTGTTTTTACTATTATTATCATTATTATTATTGGTGTTATTCTTGTGTATCTTTTCTCAGAATAAACTTCCGGAGTACTTTGATCCATGGTGGAACATAGCAACAAGACTTCAAGAACTTGTTGATGATGGAACACTTCGAGATAAAGTTGATATGGTTCGTACCACTACACGCACTCTTTTCTAAGTCACTTGACCGTCGAAGTTGCGAGATAATAATGAAAGAAAAAACACCCTTGTCACCCGAAGTTGGGTGCTTTCAGATGCTTGATTTTGAGACCTCAAAATAAAATTCTGAGGTCTCGAAATCAAATTCAGGAAAAATTTCTTGTCTCTCACGAAAACTTTGTTACTGCAGAGGGAGCCGTTTCTCACAATGCATTAAACTCTCAATCTCTCCCCATTACTTTTTACCAAATAAGGTTTTATGATAATAATTATTTTGAGTATTTTCTGATATTCTTGCGTTGTTTTGCTTCCTCCAGATGCCTTGTCTTGACTGTAGACGCCTGGAGAGCGAAGGAGAGTGGCAAGTTGCTCATGCTGTTCTTGGTTACATTACACAATGTTATGTCTGGGCTGAAGGCGAAACACGCATTCCACAGGTATCTGGACATCTATGCTTTCATTAGATTTATCATTTCAGATGTAGTGTTTAAATAGAAGACCCACGACTTTCGTAGAAACACAAACGGAAGTCAGGATAACCCGCTTTATATTCACAGACCTGGAATTTTGTCCTTTGAAAGGGCAAGGCCATTTTCATTTTGCAAAGAGCTTTTCCATTGGAAAAATCTTTAAGTCAAGGGGAAACTTTTGAAGGGGCACCGAGGCCAAGACCAGGGGCAACATTGGCCGATTCATAGGCTCCGCCCACGGCGCACGTGTGAGCATGAACACATGAGCCTTTCCAATGTCATTCTGCACAACTCTGCCGCGTACGCCAAGCATACGCACACGCATGTCGGAACTTACTTTGTCAGACTTTTGGTTGCACAATGGGTTGTGATTGGTCAATACCCACTCTTGAATTTTCAAAAGCCTGTAATTTTTTCTTTGATTTTTTCACGTAGTGTCTTCCAGAGAATGTTGCCGTAACTTATTGGGCAGTCTCTGAGCACTTGGGTATCAACGCCTCGTTGTGTCAATATGGGGTGTCGTGGCCGAGCGGTTAAGAGCTCCGAATTCAAGCTCTGCTGATTCTGTTCAGCAGAGTGTGAGTTCGAATCCCGGTCGTGACACTTGTGTCCCTGAGCAAGACACTTAACTATTATTGCTTCTCTCCACCCAGGGGTAAATGGGTACCTGTGAGGGCAGAGATGGTTCTGGGATTGATTTAGTCGAGAAGCACATACTATTTGTTGCACGGGGCTGTATACTCCCCGGGGAGCTGAGATGGTTTAAGGAGTGAATTAAGGCCCAGTGACCAGGGGTAATATCTTGAAGCGCTTTGAGACACCCGTTGGGAGTGAAAAAGCGTTATATAAAAACTCAATATTATTATTATTATTTAATACGTAATGGGGCGGGGCTTAATGGATCAGCCTACTTAGTATTTTCTAGAGTCCTGTGAACGAAAAATCAGCTGATGACCTTTGCTATTCTAGAGCAGGGCCCAATTTCATGGCTCTGCTTACCGTAAGCACAGAATCGGCGCTTACGGAAGCAGGGAATTCTGTGCTTACGGCAAGCATATTTCACGGGTTAGCGGCAAATTTTGGCTTCTGCGCGTGCGTACTCAACGTTACTAGGCATTCTACGCTTACAAGGCTAGCGCAGAAATTCGGCACTGGCACGTAAGCAGGGAATCGTGGTCGTAAGCACGGAATTCGGCGGTAAGCAAAGCCATGAAATTGGGCCCTGATGTCCAACCACCAGACCATCATTAAAATAAAAGCCCAAATACCCACTCTTGAATTTCCAAAAGCCTGCAATTTTTCCCCTGATTTTTCACGTAGTGTCTTCCAGAGAATGTTGCCGTACCTTATTGGGCAGTCTCTGAGCACTTGGGTATCAATGCCTCGTTGTGTCAGGCTTCTTCTGTTCTCTACAACTGGGAGCTTATTGATCCATCAGGCCCGTTGATTATCGAGTAAGATTTTGTTTTCTTTTGTCTTGTGATTTTTCTTACTAGGCTCAACCTGAATTCAATCAATCAGAAAACATTTACAAAGCGCCCAAATCAAAAAAATATTCAAAGGCGCTGAAAACAGTTTCATGAAATTAGTTACGAAATTAAATTAGTTACTTTTTTTTTTTTTTTTTGCCTTCGAGACTCTGCAAGGTTCGAAACGACAGGCCATTAACTATTTTTTGAAATTGGTTACAATACACTTGTTGAAAACAATAACATTTCAAGCAGTTTCTTAAAAATTATGAGCAGGCTAAGCATCTGTGATGTTTGGCCAATTTGTATCTATTTTTATGTTAAAGGAACATTACAGAATTGGTTTTGCTAGCAAAAAAACAATTGCTGGCAGTGTAAGCACTTTATGTAATCCAACATATACATAAACTGACAAACCTTTAGAAGTTCGAGATCGGTCGGCCATCTGGGTCACGAGAGAATATTGAAAAAGGGATTATAGATTTTGCATTGTGTCGATGCCAAAACAAAAAAGGAATAAAACGCACACTGAGCAATAAACTCGAGATGCAAAATTGGATTATTTATTTCTTATCGAATATCAAATTTCAGACAGAAATATTTCAAGGGATGTTTTCAACTGTCATCATCATTAGACTGTGTAAATTTTATGTAAGTCTGTGATCTTCACGATTTTTGTTTCTTACCAATTCTGTAACGTTCCTTTAAAGACACTGGACACTATTGGTAATTGTCAAAGACTAGTCTTCACAGATGGCGTATCTCAACACATGCGGAAAATTTGAGCTCAATCGGTCGTCGAAGTTGCGAGATATTAATGAAGAAAAAAACACCATTGTCGCACCACGGTCACATGAAGTTGTTTGCTTTCAGATGCTTGATTTCGAGACCTCAATCTGAAGTCTCGAAACCACATTCGTGGAAAATTACTTCTTTCTCGAATACTACGTCACTTCAGAGGGAGCTGTTTCTCACAATATTTCATACTATCAACCTCTCCCAATTACTCGTAATCAAGAAAGGTTTTATGATAATAATTATTTTGAGTAATTACCAATAGTGTCCAATGCCTTTAAGTTGGCCTGTCTGAAACCTAGAGTCAAACATAATCTATTTGGTCCGGTGCGACTCTGGTGCACCTGTCTGAAACAGGTGTAAGTTTGTCTTTTACTTTATAAAGAAGTGTCTATTTATTGGCAGGAATATGAAAGTTATCATTCCTTTTGTGGGTGGCCAGGACAGCGCCTGGTTCTTTTTAGTGAGCTCCTTGGTTGAAATGGAATTTGGTGGTGGTTTGGCAGGTTTAGTCAAAGCCCAGCAGGTACAGTTGCTTTTCGTTGAACCCTTCTCTTAAAGGATTTTGGTGCTGTTTCTGACACAAAACACAATGTCCACAGATTTACATTAAACTTACACCGTTTGAAGATAATGATAATACAAAGCTTCTCTTAAAATATTAGTTGCTGAGGTGCTGGAGTTTTTGAGAAATTTACGATGGGTTGTCTCTTATTTTTAAAGTCATTGGACACTTTCGGTAAACAGTATTGTCCAAGACCCACACTTCGTGTATCAAACTTGTATAAAAAATAACAAACCTGTGAAAATTTAGGCTCAAGCGGTCATCTGAGTCGTGAGAAAATAACGGGAAAATTCACCCTTATTTCCACACATTTCGCCGTGTCATGACATGTGTTTAAAACAAATCCGTAATTCTCGCTATCGAGAATTGATAATTGTTTTAATATTTTTTCAAAAGTAAAGCATTTCATGGAATAATATTTCTACAGAAGTCTTTCACCATTACCTTCTGTAAACCCTGTTAGCTGTTTGTAAATCTGTGAACTTTTATTTTTGTTTCTGTTCCGAAAGTTCCGATAATGGCTTTAACATAGGGCTGGATAGCTCAGTTGGTAGAGCGCTGGTTCATTAATCCGGAGGTTATTGGTTCAAGTCCTGCTCTAGTCAATTTGCCTTGTTCTTCAAAACTTACCCAGCCAGTTTTCCTTGTGGGTTATAATTCTTGAAGTTGTTAACTTGTAACAATTTTACTGTAATTTATTGTTTGATATTGCATTATCAGTTAATTCTCTGTTTTGTTTAATTCTCTCTTTAAAAAAAAGGCAGTGAAGGACTTGAATACTGATGAATACATTGCAGCTTTGGTCGAGGTTAAAGAATCCCTCAGGAAGATGCGAAAAGCTCTGCTAAGAATGCGGGGTAAGCACTCTTCTCTCGTTGCGCAATGGGAGACGTTTGCGGACACTGGTGGCAGCAGACTTACCAGGTAAAACCATTGTTCTCAGAAATGTGCGCATGCTCAGAACTACGTAAACAATGGAAAATGACCTAGTAAATCTGCTGCCACCTAGCGTTCGAAAGTCTCCTAACTTGATCTTATTTCCCCCCCAAAAAAAATTATTTGTTGTAATTATTATTGTTATTGCGCCTTGAAAACCCAGCAGGGTAGATATGTTCGCATTACAAGTCTTATTATTATTTGTATTATTATTATTATTATTATTATTATTATTATTAATGAGCCTAAGGATCCCTCATGAGTGAACTGTAAAATCAAGGGTGCTTGCTATGTGAACCAAAACACTGGGTTTAACTATTTCACGATAAGTGTTCTTGGGTCTTTTATGTTTGGAGATGTTTGAAAATAGGAGTGATGTGTTCATGACGCCGTGTACGTGTAACCATGCGTGCAGCAGTGTTTTGGATACGCTGAAGAGGCATGAGATGAGAGGAAGGCAGGTTAACAAGGAGACTGTTGCAATGCAATAATCTAAATGGGGAGTGACAAAAGCATGAATGAGGCGTTCAGTTGAAGAATTGTCCAAAAATTTCCAAATCTTCCCAACTTTGTGAATGCCAAAAGATGCAGCTCTACACACTTTTTGGATATGAGAATGCATGTTTAGAGTTGAGTCCAGGGTAACACCGAGGTTTTTTAGCCGATGTTGATGTCTTCGCCACAGCATTGTCTATAATGAAGTCAGGCAAGCTAGATGAATTGCGGAACCGAGATGTTTTATGCATTATTTCTGTTACATGTAAGTAGCTGTATTGTACCTTAAAGTTCCGTTAGTATCCGACCCCCTACCATCGAGTTGAATATTAATTTTATTATCTTATTTTTAATTTTTTTTATTCACAGAAAGATGTCGGCCCAGCGTTTTCTATAACATGCTGCGACCTTTCCTTGCTGGGTGAGAATTGCATTACTTTTCATTCAGTTTCTGTAATTGGTTCGAAAACGGCTGCAATACTTGGCATGTTACATGAAATTAGTAACGCTGTGTACATGTAACTATATGCGAGAGAAACTATGTGCAATTGGAGTGAGCAGGCTCAAACTCTAGCTTTGTTTTTGTTCAGGGATCCCCCATTGCTGAAAACACTTTCCTTTCTGGGTGAGAATTGCATAACTTTTTATTTGAATTCTGCAATTGGTTTAAAAACAGTTTAGGGAAAACCACTGTCATACTTTGCTGTGTACACGCAGCAACATGTATATACAGGAAGATCTTTGTGCATCTGGAGTGAACAGGCTCAAACTCTAGCTTTGTTTCGCTGGGCTCCCCATTGCACAAAACACTTTCCTTTCTGGGTGAGAATTGTATTACTTTTTATTTGATTTCTGCGACTGGTTAAAAAACAGTTTAGGGACAACCACTGTCATACTTTGCTGTGTACACGCAGCAACATGTATATACAGGAAGATCTTTGTGCATCTGGAGTGAACAGGCTCAAACTCTAGCTTCGTTTCGGTGGGCTCCCCATTGCACAAAACACTTTCCTCGCTGGGTGAGAATTGCATTACTTTTGCCTCAAATCCTATATGCATTAATTTTTATTCAATTTCGAATTATTTATTATAATTATTATTTACTTTAGCTGGTGACCTCTTAATTTAATGAAAGGATTTTTTTTATTAATTATTTTAATCTATCGTTTTTGATTTCAGATGGAACAGCCAGGCTTTCAAGGACAAAGGTTGGAAGGGTTTAATTTACAAGGGAGTGAGTCCGGAACCAGTCAGTGTGAGTAACATTTTAAAGGGAAGGTATACTATTGGTAATTGTCAAAGACCAGTGCTTCTCCCTTGGTGTGTCTCAACATATGCATAAAATAACAAACCTGTAAAAATTTGAGCCCAAACGGTCATCGAAGTTGCGAGATAATAATGAAAGAAAAAACACCTTATGTCAAACAAGGTTGTGTGCTTTCAGATGCTTGATTTCGAGACCTCAATATAAAAAAATTAAAAAATCAATGTTATGCTAAGACAAATGTTTTCATTTCTTAGTTTCAGATAAATTTATTGAAATCAAAGTGGGAACAAAATATCACGTCTTTTTGTTTTGAATTTTTTATTTTGGGGCATTTCAAGACCAAACGCAAGGTTATTCCCAAAGATGATATCTCTGAGGTATACTTTGCCTATGACGTCACACTTTTAAAAAGCTAGCCCTGAAGCCAAAAGGAGGTAGGTCTTTCGGTGATAGCTGTTCTTTGTGAGTGAAAGTGTGCGCATGCGGTCAGCGTATCTAGTAGCATTTCGCTTTATGCAAGGAGGTCTATCAATTTTTATAACACCCCTTACAAATATTCTGCCTGTTCATTGGTTTAGAGTGCGTCACATGACATGTCTTAGTTATGCTAGACGACGGTCGGTGATAGTGCATCGGTTTGCCGTGCGCTAGTCCGTAGACTATCACACGGCGTGCAGTACCCAGACGTCCGTTGCGTGTACGAGGATGATAAATAGTCTGTAACCATTTCGGATTGCGCGACACTACATGCAGCACAGTAACAGTTTTTGTAGCATTCAGGTCTGTAACTTAATAGTACAGTATTTAGAAATGCTTGGGGTGTTATAAAACAAATATTGACTGCTTTTACTCGTGCAATGGTTAAAACTATGACTCCCTCGGTGATCCCCGTAGCGTTTAGAACGCTCTGGGGATCACCTTGGGAGTCATAGTTGTAACCATAGCACTCGAAGCTGTCACTATTTGTATACTTAGACCCCTTTCACCAAATCTACCATTTCCATATTTTGGGAGTCAAATCTTTTGTGCATGTTTGTGCACGATTTTTACCCCCAAAATGGCAGACTGGATAGGCGCGTTTGAGTGCTCTGGGCATTGTGCAAGGGGTCTAATTTTGTACAGGTGCCACCTTCTTACCCGGTTTCATTTCTTGTCATTTTCTGGTTACATATAGAGTGGAGGAGGCAGTGCAGCTCAGAGCTCAACATTTCCATGTCTCGACGCAGCCTTGGGCTTGAAACACCAACCACAAGATGGTATGTTAGTATGTTATAAATATTCATGATTTAGCTTGAATATTCATGTTTCAAATGCTACCGGCAGTCTAGGGTACACCTGTGGTCCAATAGCTAGACTGCAGGACTTGCAATCACAAGGTTGTAGCATTTGTAGGTTCTAATCCTACCAGCTAATTTCACAGTGTTGATTAGAATAAGTAGGTCTATTGTTGTCTTAACAATGAGACCAATTCAGAACTGACTCCGCGGCAGTACAGTTAATTACGATCCTAGAAGCTAGAGTAGTAGTCCAGTCTATTTTCTATACTATCCGCCCTGGTAATCGTTAAAAAGCAGGACAGTTCTTTTCAGAACTGAGAAGTCTCCCGAACCTCCGATTATCTAATCCGCGGCAGTAGAATAAAGCAAACCAGTTCTCTAAGAAAAAACTCTACCTGGCAAGTAGATACACACATGGTGTTACCGCAAACCAAATATACATTGATACCTCACCATGCAATGCCTCAAATCCTATATTGTTGTCTAGTTACTAAATCACAATTTCTTGATTTGTGCAGTTCATAATCATGAGACATTAAACCAATAATTGTTTGAGTGAGATTGGCTGTTGCCAGCTTGGTGTTTATTGACCCATTTCACCTGACGTCATCATCAGAATAATCTTGGATGCGCCATTTTGGTGGTCGATGTCAATGTGTCTTATTTAGTGAAGTGTGCATTTTTAGGTGACGCGGCGTTTACACGTAAGCCTATTGACCACCAACATGGTGAGCATGGCATCAGCCGCCGCATGCGACGCGTGTGCAAGGGGTCAATATCCCTTGTGGGAGTTTGCTGAGTTCCCTTGAACAAACAAACAAACAAACTACCAAGATACAACGAGACTGCAGTGATTATTTTCTATCACCGAACTCAAATTAATAAGTCTCACCAATTTCTATTTCACTCATGATGAATCCTACTTATTATTTATTCATGTATGTCAACTGAAATATCACGAATAAATAAGACTTAGAGTCAAAAGACAGAATTTGTAACCATTTCATTCTACAAGAGAAGAAAAACACCACGTAAAATGGTATGAAACAGGACTATAAATATTCATTATTAATCTTGAAATATTCATATTTGTATGTACAGAAACTCAGTGTGCAAAGTTTGCGAGAGACATGCCACCGTTACATCGAGACTTAATCAAGGCATTAGCCATGGGTCCATCTATTCGCCATTTCGGTAAGAATAGTAACTATGTCGTAATTATGTCGTAACCTAATTGTTCTTCTTCTTCAAGCTTCTTAAGATATATAACTATCTAAATCATTGTGAACTTTCATTTCCAAAGTTACTATGTATTACTGTAAACTACTCATAATTAGAATATAATTGAAAAACTTTGTTATAATGTGTAATGTAGGTAGCAATAAAAAATAAATGAAAATGAAATGAAACTGACTGGAATTTTAGGAGAAAAGCGCTGTGGTACCTTGTGTCAAGTGCTCTACAAATGCCTACTACTATCAACATTATTGGGAGAAAATGCCTTTGTGTCCTTGCTTCAAAAACAAAGCACACAGCCCTGGGTTTATTACTTGATATAGTTCATTTGAAAGGAAAGGATTACTGTGAAAAAAAAACCTAGCATAATTTTGGCCAGTATCAGAAACAATGTTGCAGCACTTATACTTTTTCGTTTTCTCTTTTTTTTTTTAAAGCTACTATTTGCAACAATTCCAGAGCTCTTCAAGCCTACAAGGACTGTCTGACAGCAGTCATTGAATTTCGATCCGCCCACATTCAAATAGCTACGGAGTAAGTATGCATTCCTTTATTTATTTTGTATTGTTGCTGCGCCTAGAACATGTGCTTTGAAAAAAAGAAATTGGGCCCTGGTTTTAGCCCTGTCATGCACTGTTTATTTTAGTTTTATATTCATTGTTTACTCATTAAAAAAAAAAAAAAAAAAAAACACCTTAAAGACAGTGGACACTATTGGGAATTGTCAAAGACTAGTCTTCTCACTTGGTGTATCTCAACATATACATAAAATACCAAACCTGTGAAAATTTGAGCTCAATTGGTCGTCGAAGTTGCAAGAAAAAAAACTATAAAAGAAAAAACACCCTTGTCACACGAAAGTGTGTGCTTTCAGAATCTTGATTTCGAGACCCTTAAATTCTAATTCTGAGGTCTTGAAATCAAATTCATAAGATAAATAATAATAATAAGACTTGTAATGCGCACTAATCCACCCTGCTGGGTGTTCAAGGCACAGTAAAACCAAAAACAAAACAAAAACAAAACACAACACAAAGAAAAAACAGACACAACAAAATTAGTCATTGAAAAATTACTTCTTTCTCGACAACTACGTCACCTCAGAGGGAGCCATTTCTCACAATGTTTTATACTATCAACCTCTCCCCATTACAAGTTACCAAGTAAGGTTTTATGCTAATAATTATTTTGAGTAATTACCAAAAGTGTCCACTGCCTTTAAACAGGTCACAATAGGCCCCTGTAAGAGCCCTCATTTCCTTTCTTAAAACTGTGTGGCCGTGGCCCCCGTGCTATCTTAATTTTTCTGTTCACAACAATTTTTCTGATGGGATTTATAGCTGATGCTAGCAGCTGGTCAGCGCATGAAAAGAGTTGACAAAGTTTTAATGCGAAAAGTTAGATTAAAAATGGGTCCAATTTCATAGAGCTGCTTAAGGAGTAACACAGAGCAGTGACTGCAGAGTTGCCAACTCTCCCTGATTCTGCAGAAAGTTCCCTGAAAATTAACCAATCTTTCCATGTTATGATGAACAAACTTGGAAATCTCCCTGATTCTGGAAACTTTTTCCCCCATCATTATGTTGAATATTTTTCTAAATACCTCCCTGATTATTGTACGAAATCTCCCTAATGCAAGATGCAAATGTTGGCACCAAAGTGATTGGTTTGAAGTTTGACCTGATTTTTATTACACTCTCTGTAACGTCAACATCCAGACATCCTTAATGCTCTGTTGTGCGCCGCCGTATTGACCCAGACGTCACTTTGTATGGCTTAACGTTGTTGACATTTGCGCAAGTTATTTGCTGAGCATAAGTAATAATGTGAAAAAAAGTAACCTAAAGATTTGTGTTTAAAGGCACAGTACATGTTTGGTAATTACTCAAAATATCATAAAACCTTACTTGGTAACGAGCAACGGAGAGCTGTTGATAGCATAAAACATTGTGAGAATCGACTCCCTCCTGAAGCCTTGTATTCCTACCAGAAAGCACACTATATTGTGATACAAAAAGGGTATTTTTTCTTTCACAATTTTCTTGCAACTTCAATGACCAATTGAGTCCAAATTTTCACAGGCTTGTTATTTTACGCATTTATTGGGATACACCAAGTGAGAATACTGGTCTTTGACAATTACCCAAACGTGTTCAGTGCCTTTAACAATTGCTGGATCATTTTGTCTGTAGGTACATCATTGTCATGTCACACCGGAAAGATAACGATGAGAAACACTCCAAACAGGCGGCATATGGCACTGGTGGAACAGGTAAGGTTGATTCTTCAATAGATGGACTGCAATATGCGTCATCGACTGCCATCTTTGATATATTAACAAGGCGAAGGTACACGCGCAGTGCGTACATGCGTGCACTTTCCCCTTGTTAATACATCAAAGATGGTGGTCGATGATGCGTATTGCAATCCATCTTTTCAAAATAAACAAGGGGAGGTAGTGCTTTCTGCTCTACCGGCCAGGCTTCGGATTGATGATACCCAAGCCTACATCCGTATTGACTGTAAAGGGGGTAACCCTGTTTCAGCCCTAGGAGTAACCCTGTTTCAGCCCTAGCAGTAGGTGGCTATGGTCTCTTGAAAAAAATTATTGTAGCCTACACCTTGAAGTGGCCTTCAGGCCTTGTGTGTCTGGCGACTTGCAATAAACACAAGGAAAACTAAATGGGTAAATTGTACATAATTTTGGTGTTGAACACAGACAATTTACTAGAGTGGGATTTTAACCTGCAACCAGCTGAGCTACCTAGCCATAGTTTTTGCGGTCTTCCTATTTTTGTCAATATCTTTGTTCAGGGGCACTGGTCAGAAGCCATCATTCTGTAACTGCCGTATGGCCAGGGGTCACACCCAAGGTCACGAGACAAAACCTGGGAATTATCTAAGGGCGGATACAAAAATTTCATCATCACTCTTATTTTCCTTTGATTTTCTCAGCCTTGCCCCATTAGGGCATATCAGCTTCAATTGTTACTGTGTTTATAAAATGTTTTCCTTTTTCTGCAAACCTTGCTTACTTTTCATTTGTAACGCACGTCTGATTTCTTTGCCAATATAACATGGACATTGTTAATGTTGTTATAGGAGTATTTTAAATTGATAAAAATTTTTTTTACAGGGATCATGAAGTTTCTAAAAGGCCTGCGCAGCACTGTGAAGACAGCCTTTCATTTGGTCGACGAAGGAACGGAAATAAACTGAGAGTAATAAGAAAAACTAGGCTTGTAGTGTTTGTATATCTGCACAGCCACAATCATGTGTACACTTAGACACAGTACTAAAGTCGGTTTAACTCATGGTTCAACCATGAACAGGACAGCGAGGGGGTTTATCTTTAGACAGCTTCGCGTTTGCTTTGACCTCTTAAAACCAAAGATAAACCGTGCTGTCTTAACGCAAGGGGAACAACTTTTTACGACCACCTCGAAAGTTAACTGGTTTGGGTCTAATTTAGTACGCTGTCTGAACATACCCTATGACACCAAATTAACAAGTGATAAATATTGAGGACTTCTTTGTAGATCTTGTATTTGACAAACGCATGCTCTTTATTATCATTGACACAGTGAATTTGATAACATTGAGATAACTTATATAGAAGAGTTTGCGGTAACACCATGTAATAACAATCTCTAAATGAGTTGGGGTGGTTCTGAAAAGAACCGTAGGGTTAACTCGACGTTAGCTCTGATCGTCTTCTGGAGAATGCTGGACTCTGATGCTGCATGCTGCTTAAGTACTAGGGGGTGGATCAGCGGTGATGCACGAAGGCGGGAAATGTAGGCGGGAAGTGAACTCGATGATGCGTGGTGAAACCTGTTGTGGAGCCTTGGGTGTTGTGTGGGGGGTGTGTGCTCACTGAACCGTGTCAGTAGGAACAAGTCAGTTCCACTGTCTTTAAGGACCAATTTTAAATTGGCAGTTTTTACACATGAGTACAACTTATGTATCTGAGCAATTTGCACTTTTTTGTAGTATTTTATGTACTATATATTTCTATTTCATTTAAAGTAAAAAGTAATATTGTGTAATACTAAATTATATCTTGAGTATTGTATTTTTGACTAAGGATGAATGAAGTACTAAGGTTATCTTTATAATTTGTTTTTATCCTTACACCTGTTGTAATATGTATATATAATCTACTTCTTTAACCTCCACTCTTGCTTGTGGCTGATGTGAGAATAATAAAAGCAGCCAGAATCAGAAGATTCGAGAATATTCGTTGTCTGCATCCCTATTTGAGTCCATACTTACTCATTCAAGAACTTCAACACCCATATGCCTATTAAAAGGAAAGTTACACGTTTGGTGATTACTCAAAACAAATATTAACTTAAAAACTGACTTGGTAACAAGCATTGGATAGCTGTTGATAGTATAAATCATTGTGAGAAATGGCTCCCTCTGAAATAGCATAGATTTTGAGAAAGAGGTAGAAACTCACTAAAATAATAAAAGACTTCTAGCTAGAAGTCTTTGATTCCTTTCTGAAAGCACACAAATTCGTCCAACAAGGGTGTTTTTTCTCTCTTTGTCTTGCAACTTCGATGACCAAAAGAGCTCAATGTTTCTCAGGTTTGTTATTTTGTGCATACGATGGGATACACCAACCAAGTGAGAAGACTGGTCTTTGACAATTACCCAACGTGTACCTTCCTGTATATGCTGTTCTTTCCCAAGTTCTGTGAAAAAAGATCCTCGGGCAAATCACTCGGGTGGGATTTGAACCCAAGACTGCATTGCTAGAGCAGTTGTCTTACCAGTATACTGCAGTAGACCACCGAACTAGCCTGGTGACTAGAGGCAGTTCGAATCCTGTGTAAGGGGGAAAGAAGAAAAAAAATCATCCCGATACAAAACTATTAAATACCGTAACCTTGTTTGGGGGATGTAAAAATTTATTCCACCCTTTATAAGTTTTTTAAATCGTTCTAAGTTGACATGGCTTTTGATATTATGCAGGTCAGGGCCTGTCCTCATAGGCTTATGGGACTCTGGTGAAAAAGGGGAGAGAGGGGGGTGCAGAGGGATTTTTCTTTGATGGCGATCCATTATTGATACAGTTGCTATAAGGGTCCAAAGTTGACTACATTTTCACAGTCATACAATTTCAAAAGCCCTTTTCACACCACCCTATTTGCTTAGGGTTACCCCCAGGGAATGGCAGCAGGCGTTTTACACTGGTCGCTTTAAAACGCTCCCCCCCTCCGCCCCAGTCCCCGCCCCGCCCCCAGAATAGCCCCCCCCCCCACCCCCCCCCCCCCCCCCCCGCTAGATTGCTTTGTCGCCCTCTCTCGTCGTAAAATAGTGAAGTGCTAGTGTCAACACATCGAGAAGTTTACACTGTCATGTTCTCGTCCCTTCAATAAACCTATGCTCCGGAAATGTGACTTTTACTGATGCATCTGGAATTGTAAGACCATAGATGTAAGCCTGGGGTGATTTCCGTGATTTCCAGCTACAAAATGACAGCTGTGGTGGAAAAGTGTATCTCACAAGCAAGGTAAATACGGACCAAGTCTTCACCGCATACTCGTGGGGCACGGAGCGCCGCTGGCCCCCACGGGCACTCTCCCACGATTGTCTCCGAATCTGCACTTTGCATTGCTCCCAGAAGACCGTCTTTCAACTAAAGTCGGGGAGTTTGGCTGAGTTAATATTAGTGAATTGTTTGATTGGGTGCCTAGGCGTGATGGTTTGGGATTGATATAAGGAAGACATTTATGATGGAAAATCTGAGGTCTAGTGTCTTTAGTGAGGATTTCATGATTTTTACTTTTATTAGTTTGGAAATTCATTCAAATGAAAATAAGAAAAGATATAGTTTTAATTCACTCTCTCTGTGGTACCTGTAATAAATGTATAAGTTGTACTTTTGTTGTATGCAGGCCATATCATAATGTAGACTAGACCCAGTAACTGGGGCGCTGTACTCCTTTTTTGAAATTTTGACATTCTCTGTCACGACGACAGAGAATGTCAAAATTTTGAAAAAAGGAGTACAGCCCCCCAGTTACTGGGTCTAATCATAATGCAGTATTTAATAAGTCGGGCATGTGACGGGCTGAGTTGGTTATACTCTTGAAGTAGAACTATGAGGTTTGTATACTCGCTATTGTAGAGATGATAGCGGAACGTACCTCATAGTTCTAGCAGGAGGAGTCGATTCTTAAAATCAATTGGATAACTTTCTGTATGGCGCCACAACTTTTTCACTAATTTTTACGAAAAGGGATATCTCATTGTTTGAGGTAAATTTTTTAGATAACTATATTATTTCATAAGGAATGAAAAAGTGGTGGCGCCATACGGAAACTTTTCCGATCAATGTTAGGTGTTTGTGATTTCGAGGTACTTCTAGAAACTCATCAAGTAGCTGGACCAAGTACCTGGGGTGCTGTACTCCTTTGTTAAAAATTTTGTCATTATCGTTCGTAAGCTAGTACGACCAATAATGACAAAACTTAAAATAAAGAAGTACAGCACCCCAGTTTACTGGATCTATAAAGTAGCCTACCTAGTAGTTGCGATAACGTAACCCTCCTCCCGACGGCCATCAGGTCCGGCCGTCGGGAGGAGTGTTACGTTATTGCAACTACCTACCTAGCATTCCAAACCACCCCATGTTTCTCTCTCTCAACAGGAATAAAACCAAGTTGGAGCTAGATGCATTTTACGACGGCCTCCTTAACTTACTAAGCTCTTCGCAGCCATCAGACAAGGACAAGGGCGACTGCTTGAATGACCTGCGAAGACTGTTGTTTTATCTCACATGCACAAAGCATAGGAGAAGGTATTATTTTGGTATTATCTGAAATCTCATTTTTGTCCATCAACTTTCTGAATAGAAAAGTTTCTGTATGGTGCCACCACTTTTTCATTCAATACGAAATAATATAGTATCAAATTTACCTCAATGAGATATCCCTTGATAGCGTGAGTGGAATACGGAAAAATTTAGCACTTCTGCGTCCCATATCCTGTGAGGCAGTCGGTATTGAAAGTTGACAAACTAGTTCCCTCAGCTTCGCCTTGGGTACTAGTTTGTCAACTTCCAATGCCTCGGGAGCTATCGACTAGTCGCCCTCAAACA
Source organism: Asterias amurensis (assembly GCF_032118995.1). Taxonomy (NCBI): domain Eukaryota; kingdom Metazoa; phylum Echinodermata; class Asteroidea; order Forcipulatida; family Asteriidae; genus Asterias; species Asterias amurensis. Next base: position 20,283,330 of record NC_092658.1, read on the forward strand.
GTGTTATATTTGTGTTACACCACCCCCCAGTACAAGCATCTGATTGGTGGATTAGCGCTTACTGGAAGATAAACAACAATATTTGGTCTCTTATAAAGGTTACCACAGCACCTTGTCGACAAACTAAAATGTCTTATGACCGAGAAGGATCATGGGATATTGGGCGGGGTCAAAGGCTCCATTCTGTGCAGTGCCATCTTGCAGGAGTACGCACCGACAGAGCAAGTTGTTATCGACAACTTCAATCCACCTGTTAACTTGAAGCAGGTGCCATTCATCTTACCTGTGCTGATGAATCAAGTGAGTTTCACTTTATAAATCTATGACTTTTTTTTTTTTTTTATGAAGCAGAGGTGGGGGGTCATTATACAGCTGGGCCCAATTTCATGGCTGCAAAACTTTGTACTTACTGTAGCAGAAAAGTAAGCATTTAAGCGCATTGTGTCATGTTTTTTTAAAAGTGTCACTTTGTATTTATCACCAGCTGTGTTCTTACTTTAACTTGAAGGGTCCGCATTTTCTCAATTTTTGAGTTTGTTTTTAGTCAGTTAAATCTATTTTTGACTTTTCATTATTATTGATTCCTCTTTATTGGCTATGTATCAGGCGACTTTAGAATGCTACATGTACATGTATGTACATTGCAGTAGACTTGTCAGGTAAATTTCTGTCGTTTTTGTAGTTCTAAGCATGCAAATGTTTCAAAGAACAATGAATTTTTACCTGGTAAAGACCGGTTCATACTTCCTGCGAATGCGATATGAATTTTGAATAATTCGCAACAAATGATTTGTGCTCAACTCCTGCGAAACATTCGCTGCGAAGCCATTTAACATAATTATTCACTTAGCGTTCGCATCCTAGGAAGTATGAACCAAGCTTAAGTCTGCTGCCATGTAGCGTCTCAATAAAGTCTCTTATTTGTTGGAATTTTCTTTGGTTTCAGGGTGACATTGTTGGCCATACGGAGATGTTAGTTTCACACATGGTTCGTTGGGTTTCTACTGTTGGCTTTGATGCAGATGTCCAGGCCAGAGCTCTTGGGTGTCTGGTTAGCTTAGCAACCCTCAACAGGTCTCTTCTATCTGGAGGTACCTGTCTTTCAGCTTAAAAAAAGAGAGTAATTTAAGGCACAGCCATCGATTTCACCAAACTCTTCCTAAACTTAGGATTAAGGGTGTCGTGGTCGAGCGGATAAGAGCACCGAATTCAAGCTCTGGTGTTTCTGTTCAGCAGAGTGTGGGTTCGAATATTGAATATTGAATATTGAAAGTAAAAAACCCCCCCCTGTTGCATGTGGGTGGGTGTTATCAGTATGCCATATAAAGGGCTTCAGGCATGAAGTCTTTTTATATTCGAGTAAGAAATTACCTGTTTAAAAAAAAACTATAACTCCAGAGTTAAACCACAGTTATTATATTGAATGGTCAGATAGTAGGAGGGTTGTCTATGTACTATGCATTCACTACATACCATTTTGCAGGTTTGAATAATCTACGTGTATTTATCATAAAACCACAGTTGATGATATTAAAGTTGTATATGGCAACTTTGATAGGGCTAGTTAGCTCAGTTGGTAGATAAGAGCGCCGGCACGTTAATCCGATCCAATTCATCGTTCAACCCCCAAAATCAGTTAAAAATTTACTCAGTCAGTTTTTTATATTGATATCAAAAAAAAGATAATGCATTAAAGTTGCCCTATACTTATCTGTTTTTTGTTGTTTTTGTTCTAGAGCAGGTTTACGTGGTGAGTTCTCAGATCAGCGACTGGTTAACACAGGCCAGCATCAACCAGGCTCCTAACCCAAACGCAAGACAGTCAAAGTCTAAGAAAACGGAGCAGGTAAGTTCCATATATATTTGGTTTGCGGTAACACCATGTGTGTATCTACTTGCCAGGTAGAGTTTGTTCTTAGAAAACTGTCTTGCTTAATTATACTACCACGGAGTAGATTTTTCGGGTGTTCAAAACACTTCTCAGTTCTGAAAAGTTTGTTCTTAGAGAACTGTCTTGCTTAATTATACTACCACGGAGTAGTTTCGGGTGTTCGAAACACTTCTCAGTTCTGAAAAGAACTGTCCTGCTTATTAACTATTACCTGGGCGGATGGTATAGAAATAGACTGGGACCACTACTTTAGCTTATATGATCGTAATTAACTGTACTACCGCGGAGACTGTTCTTGGGTTGGTCACATGGTGTCACCGCAAACCAAATATATATATTGATACATGCAATGCCTCAAATCCTATATAGGTAAGTTTCAGTTCAGTGTATGAAATATTCTCCTCCGTAGGTAACAGATTTTCATTCCGGCGCAGTATTATTGCTGATGTGGCCAAGCGGTCAAGCCCACCAGGGTCACAAGATCTGGTATTTCTGATCAGCAGAGTGTGGGTTCGAGTCCCGTCTTGACATTTGCTTTGTCTTTAGGATAGAATGTAAAGGTGTTGGTCTTATGTGTTACTGTCGTAACACTTCACAGATTGTGTGTTCATATGAGAGATTATAATGGTTGTGGTTTTTTAATGGTGTGGTCCTATATAACTAAAGAACATAAACTACCTAGCAAGTTTACACACATAACCAAACCAAATTGTACGTTCTCAAATCGCATATATATATGAAAATACTTACCTCAAAAACTCTTCTCCTCTCTTCTTGGCACCAGGTCACAGAGATTGACGGGTCCGCCTGCCAGGAGTTCTTCACCTTCCTCAGTCTGAGCCAGTACTACTCCCAAGACCAACTCCTAAACATTCACAGCTTCTCTTGTCTGCGTTCCTGGCTCCTCACCACTCACTTCTCCTCATCGGAGGGGAACCTTACCCCATCCAGTAGCGGGTCAGGGTCGTCGGGTGCAGTGTCAACGGAGTCGTCGAGGTCCCAGCTCATGACCTCGGGGAGCTTTGCGACTAAAGCTAGACAGGTGTTGGTAGACAAGGCCTGCGAGTACGGATTAAGAGTCATCGACCAGTGCGAGAGAAGTAAGGAGATGCATTTAATAATAACAATAATTCATTCATTTTTCATTCATAAAAACCTCAGACAGCTATTGGTGGAGAGCGCATCACGTGGGTGTGTATAAACCTTTGTTTATGACCAGTAAAAAGTGTTAATTCATAGGCGTGACACGTGACCTTGCACCTGTTCTTATAAGACAGTTTCTTCATTCCTATTGGTTGAGAGCAATGGCTGAAATAGTTGTGCCACATCACGCGATGTGCGCGACGCACACAGCATTCCCTTATAAGGAGTTGTTTTCCCGAGGGCGGCGGAGGCTTTACCATTTCATAGCTGGAGGGGTGTTGTGTTGAAAGAAATCATTTAACAATTATAATTTTTGCATTTGTTTTACTTTTTGACCAAAAAGTGATGATGTTTTTGACCGAAAAGGTATTTATAAATGGGAATCAAAGTGTGTTGAATCGGTTTTCAACTAGTGGTTTAAACCCGCCGAGGCCTGGTTCTTGATAATTTACCTCGACTTCGTCTCGGTAAAATTATCAAGAACCAGGCCTCGTTGGGATTAAACCACCAGTTGAAAACCTCTTCACCACACATTGATTCCCTTATTTAAAGCCATCCTCCCGAGGCAGGTCCCGGAGATAGTTTCCTTCCCAACCACTATGAGTCTCCATAGGTCTCTGTTCCTTGCTAGATGTCCTGCTGCTGCCATTGATGGTATGTCAGCCTCTTCACAGAGAAGTGCTTGATCCAAGGTAGGTCCTGGAGATGGCTTGCCAACCACTATGAGTCGCCACAGGTCTCTGTTCCTTGCTAGGTGTCCTGCTGCTGCCACTGATGGTATGTCAGCCTCTTCACAGAGAAGTGCTTGATCCAAGGTAGGTCCTGGAGATGGCTTGCCAACCACTATGAGTCGCCACAGGTCTCTGTTCCTTGCTAGGTGTCCTGCTGCTGCCACTGATGGTATGTCAGCCTCTTCACAGTAAAGTGCTTGATCCAAGGTAGGTCCTGGAGATGGCTTGCCAACCACTATGAGTCTCCATAGGTCTCTGTTCCTTGCTAGGTGTCCTGCTGCTGCCACTGATGGTATGTCAGCCTCTTCACAGAGAAGTGCTTGATCCAAGGTAGGTCCTGGAGATGGCTTGCCAACCACTATGAGTCTCCACAGGTCTCTGTTTCTTGCTAGATGTCCTGCTGCTGCCATTGATGATATGTCAGCCTCTTCACAGAGAAGTGCTTGATCCAAGGTAGGTCCTGGAGATGGCTTGCCAACCACTATGAGTCGCCACAGGTCTCTGTTCCTTGCTAGGTGTCCTGCTGCTGCCACTGATGGTATGTCAGCCTCTTCACAGTAAAGTGCTTGATCCAAGGTAGGTCCTGGAGATGGCTTGCCAACCACTATGAGTCTCCACAGGTCTCTGTTCCTTGCTAGGTGTCCTGCTGCTGCCATTGATGGTATGTCAGCCTCTTCACAGAGAAGTGCTTGATCCAAGGTAGGTCCTGGAGATGGCTTGCCAACCACTATGAGTCTCCATAGGTCTCTGTTCCTTGCTAGGTGTCCTGCTGCTGCCACTGATCAAATGTCAGCCTCTTCGCAGAGTGCTTGATATCTTCCAGCCACATTTTTACCGATCTACCTCTGGGTCTGGTACCTGCAATGTGTCAGTCTAGTAGAATTTTAGGGTATCAGTCGCTGCTCATTCTGTTAACATGACCAAAATACTTGGGCTTTGTCTAAAATTGCTCATTTTGTTTTCCCTCAAGTTTTGCAGACCTCGGTTTGGAAGAATGAGACCTATTCTTTTACATAGCACCATGTGATGAAATGGTTTATAAGGTGCTGTGGCCAGGAACAGAGGGGCAACCCCTTCTCTTTTTTGATGAGTGCACTGGGTTATTTGACCTGCCTTACACTTCACACGGCACACACGGCTTTACGTTCCTTCCGAAGGACGCAGCAATAATAGTTAGGTGTTTTGATCAACTGCTTATTGTGTCACAACCATTGTGGACTCGAACCCACATTCTGCTGATCAGAAATCCCATAGCTTGAGTCTACTGTTCTTATGAGCTCTCCCATGACACACCTAGGTTAACTCGTTGCTAAACCTTTAAATACTTTTATATTACTTCATGTGTGAATATCTGTTTTCTTTAAATCAAAATTGTTGTCTGTTTTATACCAGGACCATTAAAGACTCAGGATCCAGATCTGATTCAAGCGGTAAGTACATGAGGAAAGTTCTGGCGCGGATTTAACTTTAACCAACCGAAACAAACTTTGCAAATTGTACTGGTTGTTACAGATTCAATGCCCCAGGAAATGTGAGGTCTTATTTTTGTATCAATATAAACCACAAGGGAAACTGACTGGGTAAATTTTTAAAATGATTTTGGGGGTTGAACAAAGAATTGACTAGAGTGGGATTCGAACCAATGACCTCCTCAGGCTTATGAGCTACGTTTCTTTCATTACCAGAAAAATTTATAATAATAATAGTTGCCAAACAGTGTTGGAATGAGGAGGAAATCACTCAAGGGAGTTAGGGCTTAGATTTGTGACCATTGCCTAAGTTTAGAGCTCTACTTAAGCGGAATGTTGCTTAGCGAGTTTGAGGTGAGCAGAAATTAGCAGGATTCTAGGAACAAAATGGTACATGGGATATGGTATTTTGACTGGTAACCTTATTCTGGTAAGCATAATTTTGCTTTGCTAAGCTGTTTTCTGTGCTTAAACCAGCTTTATGAAATTGGCCCCCAGATCAAAACTGCTTTCTCTTTATTTGTCTTCATCAGTCGTTGATAGAAGCAGTGTCGTTGTTGGACGTGCTTTGTAGTCTGGACAGCTCCCTCGTAGCCAAGATCTTCTCAGCTATCAAAGGATTGTACAGCCATCTGTATGAAGACTACCTCTACCCCAGGGTGCTACTTACACTCCTGCAATTCTTCATTCACCATAGTAAGGGATAGAACATTTGTAATTTAGTTGTAATAGTGTTTTCACATTGTTGTATTTGTCTTTGTTTTGTTATTGTATGAGAGGGTCTCTACTCGACAAGCTGATGCTTCTTGGAGACCTCCATCCTCACACAAAATCCAATTGGACTCATGTTTCCTTAATCATTATAATATAATGTAAATTATATCACTTTTTTGTGTGTGTGGTAAAAATAGAAATGAATGAATCAATGAATGAACATCCGGGGGGGGGGAGGAGGCCCTATTGAGCTGTATTGTGTTTGCGTTTTGCCGTGTGGCATTGGGTCAAGATTGTGCACTGTAACTTCTATAATATAAGCACCTCTTAACAAAGACATTGACAAAAAAGGGAGACAGCCAAGATAGGGCTATAGGTAATAATAATAATAGCAATATCGAAGTCTTATATAGCGCACGTGTATACTAAACAAGGCACTCAAGGACAAAGGACACACTTTGAGGACAAAAATTGGCAGACATTTTAAAGGTAATTATCAATGGATGTCAGACAACGCGTCCGTCGGACAGCTCGACAGTTGAGACACCTCGACCGTTTGGACAACTCGACTTTGAGACAACTGCGGTTGAACGGTCAACCTTCGTTACTGACATGTTTACTCGAAATTCCTGTAAACATTAACCCTAACCCTAATCCTTACCCTAACCCTTACCCTAACCCTAGCCCTAAACCCCCCTTCCCGGCCGCGTGCGCACCCCGTGCTGAGGTCCCCTTCACGTCCATCTGCCGACATGTCTTGGTCCTAAGTTGAGTTGTCTGACAGTTGAAAAACCTGTCCGTTGAGTTGTCTGAACGGTCGAGTTGTCTCAACCGTTGAGTTGTCCAAACGGTCGAGTTGTCTGAACACATTATCAATGCCTTATTCCCTTTTTGTTTAACCTAGTTGAGATGGTAGTGTATGAACCAATGCCTGCCTTTGAGCATTTCTTTGGTGAGATCTTGGCCACACGTTACAGTGACCCGTCCGTTGCCTTCGACACAGTCATGTTCTGTCAAGAAAATCTGCACAAACTTTGCATGGAGACAGATATTCTGGAGAAGTTCTTCCCAAATTTATTGAAGGTGAGATTTTGAATGTTTTTCTATTAGGGTTTTGAAACATTGCATTACGAAATATTCTATAAGAATCTTATAAGAAACTTATAAGAATCTTATTAAAATCTTATAAGAACCTGTGTTGGGCTGCTAAGAGCAGTCTTATAAGAATCTTATAATCTGGACTGTGCAGAGAAATTAATGATCACATTGTTTTATCTCTGTGTCTTCAGATTTTAGCTTGGAATCCACGCACATTTCTGACTGAGTTCCTGGACATAATACCTGCCATGATCTCACCACGGACTACAATCGAAGTAAGTTTGAAAAAAAAACGCTTGACATAAAAACGGGACATGATCTCTGATAGCAAATTGTTTAATCCGTTTCTCAGTAATAATAATATCGACATTTACTGAAGACATTTGTAAAGCGCCTAATGTAATGAAGTATACAATGATTGAAAGATAGATTACAAGTAAGCAGACTACAAATAAGCAAATTCAAGCGAACGACTTTGTAATGTTTTTTGAAACTTTGTTTTTAAAAGGATGATGCAATAGGCAGTGTACACTATTGGTAATTACTCAAAAAGATTATTGGCATGAAACCTTTCTTGTTGAGTAATGGGGAGAGGTTGATGGTATAAAACCTTGTGAGAAACAGCTCCCTCTGAAGTAACGTAGTTTTCGAGAAAAAAGTAATTTTCCACGAATTTGATTTCGAGACCTCAGATTTAGAACTTGAGGTCTCAAAATCAAGCATCTGAAAGCACACAACTTGGTGTGACAAGGGTGTTTTTCTTTCGTTATTATCTTGGAAATTCGATGACCGATTGAGCTCAAAGTTTCACAGGTTTGTTAATTTATGCATATGTTGAGATACATTGTACACCAACTGTGAAGGCTTGTCTTTGACAATTACCAATAGTGTCCACTGTCTTTAAATTTGTTTATTTATCTTGAAGTTCCAAAAATGACGAAGTGAAGCGGAAGAAGAAAAAAGTAGATAAAGATCAGATACTAAATTTCCATTCTAGTAGGTTTGGAGATTATTTTGTTAGTGGAATGTTGCCCACAAAAAGAACAAAGTGCATTTCAGAATTTAAACATGTATTTACAATGTGAACTTTTTTTAAACATATGGTATTTGAAGCATTTTAGGTGATATTATCAATGTATATTTGGTTTGCGGTAGCACCATGTGTATACCATAGAGTTATATATAAGAACTAAAGGGCGCACTGGTGATGCTTCTTGCACAAACGTAACGGGACAGCAAGGAGACACGTGCGCGCCATTCTGTACGCGCGTTGAATATGAAACACACATTTGAGCTTGTGTTTATTGAATGCTACGCGATGCTGTTTTTTCAACTTACAAAATGGCCGCAAAAACACACGCTAAGCAATGCCCGTTTTGTCAGTTTAGAAAATGGCCGCCTGCGCGCATGCCGGGTCGCGTATATAGGCCAGTTTGCCCTCTAGTTCTTATATATAACTCTATGGTGTGTACCTACTTGCCAGGTAGATTGGGATCTTTTGAGAACTTATCTTGCTATGCTATATATTTTACTGCAGCGGAGAAGATTTTGGGGAAATCGGGAGACTTCTCTACTGATCAAGGTTACAGATCAAGGTTCCATCAGTGGAATAGCTCATGAAAAAAAGTTTGAACCGTTCCCGTCTTTTTTTCCTCTCAGATGCTCCACTCATTACTAGATCTTCCCTGTAAGACCATCGCCCTGGAGGCCAGCCAGCAATCGCAACGTCTCGTCACCCAACAGTCCTCCGATAACTACCTCATGCCTGAGCCTAACGTCAGACTGTCGGCTTGTGTTGATGCCTACAAGAACCCAGAGCATAAACCGTGGTTTAACTTCATCCTCCGTCGACAGAGCGGACAGGGGGACACAATAAGCAAGTAAGTTATAATAATAATAATAATAATAATGATAATAATAGACATTTATATACACTATTTCACAAGGTACTACAGCGCTTTACAAGAAACTAAACAATAAGCAAATAAATAATGGGTTAGCAAAGAATCAAGTGTTGCATGTGCGCAGGCGTGCCAAGCATTATTCACTTACACGGCTAGCACAGAAACTCTTTATTCTGCTCTGAGGATTGTAAGCACAGAATTCTACTGGAAACAGGGGACCTAATTACATAATCACCATCACAAATGTCTGGTGGAAGTCGATGGAATAAATGAAAAATGTTGGTTGTAGTCTATAGACGATGTGACCTATGTTTACATTCAAAACACTGTACACGCCATGTATCGCCGGTCAAAAAGGCGTGTAGTCATGCTAAGACTGCGTGTACTTTCTAGCTTGCTCGGCGGTAATCATGTTATGGTTTTTTCGAGTGACGTCAGAGGTCACATCGTCTGTAGTTGTAGATCTTCAATGTAAACCAATCAATGAATGAGTCTTTTGGATTGTTTGCTGCAGGCTTGGATTCTTACATCAGCTGTTGTCAGATACCTCCTCATATCCTAGAGTTGTACCCGTCTCCCAGACAGTGCCACTCCTTCTGAGGTATGCTTATTTATTGTTTGTTGTTAAACCTAAGTTCTGAAAACTTGAACACTTGTTAAACATTTTTGACCAAAAATTCAAACTTGAATATTCCAAAGTACTGTAATTTGCACAAATAAATTGTCTTCAGAAGGCCCTACTGTATTATTTGAAAAAATACTATCCCAAATTTGTTTTTAAAAAAATGAAGAAAGTTTGACCATTTTGTTGATTTTGACCCAAAACTCAAACTCACATAATTCTCAATATATTTCAAACTTGAATAGGCTAATTACCCAGTGGCTCCCTGCTAACTGCTTGGCAAATAACTTTTGTAAACAATATTTTTGGCCTAAGCAGCTCAATGAAATTACTGTTATTTTATTAATTGATTTTTATTTTCTGCACAGACTCTATTTCCAGACGGTTCTTTCCAATGCCGACAATGCCCTCCTCTGTCAGCTTGTCCCTGTCATGTTGGAAAGGGCGGGTCTTCTGTTTGGAATCCCATCATTTAGGAAGGAGGTACAAAAGTAAGTCAAACTCAAATCCACTAGTGTCCGATTGTTGAAATATCATCATTTCTGTTTCAGGTTATATGACTGATTGTGAGACTTCGGTAATGGGAGGCAGTATGAATCTCTTCTTCTTTAGTCCATTCGGGCGTCAGCCGTCACGTGGTGATCCAAGAAGGGAACTCCTTCCACGCATCCCTGTCCAGTGCGGTCTTCCTCAGGCCATACAGACTCCCCCCATTAAGTGCACGAATGTTATCTGTCCACCTCGCCTTTGGCCTTCCTCTGCTGGCACGACCAGCAACACGTCTGTCCATACATTGCTTCTCCAGGTTATCCCCATCTCTTCTTGCAATGTGCACGAAATACATAAGTTTCTTCTGTAGTGTGGTATTTACTAGGCTTTTGGGGTTATGGGTATGAATCTATAGTAATAATAATAATAATATCAAAGTCTTATATAGCGCACGTATCTACCAAACAAGGTACTCAAGGCGCTGAGCATATACAAACTTTCAGAAAGATAGGTAATTGCAGTGTGAGACCCATTAGTTACATGTAGCACCTTATATGGGTTTACAAAGTGCTACGGCGCATACAGCAGCCACAGCCAGGAACACCGGGGTGATCCCCTTCTCTTTTCAATAAGTGCACTGGGTTCTTTTACATGCGTTACACAACACATGGGACCAACGGCTTTACGTCCCATCCAAAGGATGAAGCAATGGTTTAGTGTCTTGCTTAAGGACACAAGTGTCACGGCTTGGGATTCGAACCCACACTGCTGATCAGAAACACCAGAGTTTGAATTCAGTGGTTTTATTCTTAACCGCTCGGCCACGACACGTGGTTCTATCGGATACAATGATATCATTGACATGAGCTAGCTTTCCATAGATGCCCAAACAGTACACTCCTATTACAGATGCGAATTTAACTGCGTATCTCTATGTGGAATGAATGTCGGTCAAAGGTGAAAATACACGTCGGTCTGGAGGCCGGTCTTTGGCGCTTTTCACGAGCCTCAAAGTGTGACGTCAGGGCCCAATTTCATGGCTCTGCTTACCGTAAGCCAAGAATCGGCGCTTACAGAAGCAGGGAATTCTGTGCTTACGGCAAGCCTATTTCACGGGTTAGCGGCGAATGTTGGCGTCTGTGCGTGCAAAGGTGAAAGTACACGTCGGTCTGGAGGCCGGTCTCTGGCGCTTTTCACGAGCCTCAAAGTGTGACGTCAGGGCCCAATCTCATGGCTCTGCTTACCGTAAGCCAAGAACCGGCGATTATAGAAGCAAGAATTCTGTGTTTACGGCAAGCCTATTTCTGCTCATGCATGCTCCACGTTACTAGGCATTCTACGCTTACAAGGCTAGCGCAGAAATTCGCCGCTTGCAAGTAAGCGCGGAATCGTGATCGTAAGCGCATAATTTGGCGGTAAGGAGAGCCATGAAATTGGGCCCAGATCTTCAAGCTAAAATGAGCCATACTTTAAAGCCTTAATCAACGATGAACCTTCTGTCTTTTCAGGGTCTTGGCTGAGGAGTTGCTGGCATTATTTAAGCAATGCCCATCTCTCATCATGGACCTCAAGTCTGAACTCCTTGACTTCATCGGCGCTCTGAGAAACATCGATAATAAGGAGGACTTCTTTGCCCATGTGGTAAGCTCTCAAGAAACAAAAAAATGATCTTTATTGTAGTGGGTTGTCCTGGTTAGGCAGTCTAGGGCAGTGGACACCAGTTGGGTAATTTTCAGAATGTGTACTCGGACTTGTGTGAGCAAAGCACTTTATCAGAATTGCTTCTCTCCATGATTTTATTCCTATGAGTGTCTTGATCAGTTCCTTGAAAAGTGGAGTATTGTACCCCACCTGTTTTTTTTTTAATTAAATATTTTATAGGTTTATATTATAATATAATATATCCCTTGTGGTTTATTATTTGATATATAATATAATATATATAATATTTTAGGTTCTGCCCAACTCACAAGGCTGGACTGCCACTTCAAGGTGAGGGCTACACTTGTTTGGGCTATAGACCCAGATCAACTGCCTCCAGGGGCACAGTGCCACCAACTCCTGGGGGGCTTAAACAGGGTTACCCCCTTCACAGCCCGTAACGATGTAGGCATGGGTATCATAAACTAGGAACCTGGCTGGTAGAGCATGATGCACTACTTTTGCAACTGCCGCCAGGGGCAATTTGCCACCTACTCGTGGGGCTGAAACAGGGTTACCCCCTTCACAGCCTGTAACGTTGTAGGCATGGGTATCATAAACTAGGAACCTGGCTGGTAGAGCATGATGCACTACTTTTGCAACTGCCGCCAGGGGCAAGTTGCCACCTACTCGTGGGGCTGAAACAGGGTTACCCCCTTCACAGCCTGTAACGTTGTAGGCATGGGTATCATAAACTAGGAACCTGGCTGGTAGAGCATGATGCACTACTTTTGCAACTGCCGCCAGGGGCAATTTGCCACCTACTCGTGGGGCTGAAACAGGGTTACCCCCTTCACAGCCTGTAACGTTGTAGGCATGGGTATCATAAACTAGGAACCTGGCTGGTAGAGCATGATGCGCTACTTTTGCAACTGCCGCCAGGGGCAAGTTGCCACCAACTCCTGGGGTTGAAACAGGGTTACCCCCTTCACAGCACGTAACGATGTAGGCATGGGTATCATAAACTAGGAACCTGTCTGGTAGAGCATGATGCACTACTTTTGCAACTGCCGCCAGGGGCAAGTTGCCACCAACTCCTGGGGCTGAAACAGGGTTACCCCCTTCACAGCCTGTAAGGATGTAGGCATGGGTATCATAAACTAGGAACCTGTCTGGTAGAGCATGATGCACTACTTTTGCAACTGCCGCCAGGGGCAAGTTGCCACCAACTCCTGGGGCTGAAACAGGGTTACCCCCTTCACAGCCTGTAAGGATGTAGGCATGGGTATCATAAACTAGGAACCTGTCTGGTAGAGCATGATGCACTACTTTTGCAACTGCCGCCAGGAGCAAGTTGCCACCAACTCCTGGGGCTGAAACAGGGTTACCCCCTTCACAGCCCATAACAATGTAGGCAGGGGTATCATAAACTAGGAACCTGGCTGGTAGAGCATGATGCGCTACTTTTGCAACTGCCGCCAGGGGCAAGTTGCCACCAACTCCTGGGGCTGAAACAGGGTTACCCCCTTCACAGCCTGTAACGATGTAGGCATGGGTATCATAAACTAGGAACCTGGCTGGTAGAGCATGATGCACTACTTTTGCAACTGCCGCCAGGGGAAAGTTGCCACCAACTCCTGGGGCTGAAACAGGGTATACTCCCCTTCACAGCCCGTAACAATGTAGGCATGGGTATCATAAACTAGGAACCTGGCTGGTAGAGCATGATGCACTACTTTTGCAACTGCCGCCAGGGGCAAGTTGCCACCAACTCCTGGGGCTGAAACAGGGTATACCCCCCTTCACAGCCCGTAACGATGTAGGCTTGGGTATCATAAACTAGGAACCTTGCTGGTAGCACACGCCGCCAGGGGCAAGTTGCCACCAACTCCTGGGTAGGCATGGGTATCATAAACTAGGAACCTGGCTGGTAGAGCATAATGCACTACTTTTGCAACTGCCGCCAGGGGCAAGTTGCCACCAACTCCTGGGGCTGAAACAGGGTTACCTCCTTCACAGCCCGTAACGATGTAGGCATGGGTATCATCTTAGGAGTCTGGCTGGTAGAGCAGAATGCACTACCTTATCTCAATTTGTGATGTTTTTGGAGTGTGGGTTCGGTCGAGGGATACATAAACTCCATAATCACATTTTTGCAGTGTCTTGATCCCCCTTATACAGGGGTGAGGGTTTCTGCTTTTTATGTTTTTTGTTTGTGTAACTTTTTGCCAAATCCGTATTGAGTTGGTACAGTTTTGTATTTTTAGGCTGTAATGATTGTATTTTGATGTTATTTTTAATGTAACTATATTATAAATTGTGCCCTCGAATACTTTCGGATGGAGAGGGCAAACTATAAATGTAATTTATTATTGTTATTAATACAGAATAGGAAAATCAATTTACTTTTCTGAAAATCAATTATGAAATTCTACTTTTTCTTGTATACTGTCCAGGTATGGATAGTTGGCGACTACACATCTACTGCCTATGATAGCCGATGCAATACGCAAGTCATTATTAAATTTTATGAGGTAAGAATACATTATCTTTGAGAGGGCAAAGCCATTATTTATTTTGCAAGGGGGGACTTCCATTGGAAACATCCTTAAACGCACTGGACACCTTCGGTGGTTGTCAAAGACCTGTATTCTCACTTGGTGTATCCCAACATATTCATTCAATAACAAACCTGTGAAAATTGAGACTCAGTTGGTCATCAAAGTTGCAAGAGAACAAGTTTGTTTGCTTTTAGATGCCCCAAAAAAGGTTTCAGGCCTGAAGTCTTTCAATATAGAAGTGAGAATTTACCTCTTTCTCAAAAACTACATTACTTCAGAGGGAGCAGTTTCCTACAATGTTTTATACTTTCAAAAGCTCTCCATTGCCCTCTTACCAAGTAACCTTTCATGCTAACAGTTATTTTTAATAATTACCAAGAGTGTTCAGTGCCATAGATATAGAATATAATACCTAGATCGGCCGCGCATACATACGCAGGTTCTGGCATGGGGGCAGCCATTCGCCTATTTCCAACGTTCATCTTCTACCAGCACGTGACTTTTAGCGCTGGTTTAAGGCCGATCTCCAATGTTCATTTTCTGTGCGTTACCACCAGCACGTGACTTTTTAGCGCGTCCATGAAGAACGCGGAATTATGGCGCGTATGTACGCACGGCCGATCTAGGTATTATATTCTATTGACCCCTTGCACGTGCGTCACACGCGGCGACTAATGCCACGCCCACCATGTTGGTGGGCAGTTAGGTTTACGTGTATTAACGCCGCGTCGCCTAAAATGTGCA
Source organism: Asterias amurensis (assembly GCF_032118995.1). Classification (NCBI taxonomy): domain Eukaryota; kingdom Metazoa; phylum Echinodermata; class Asteroidea; order Forcipulatida; family Asteriidae; genus Asterias; species Asterias amurensis. Next base: position 20,298,337 of record NC_092658.1, read on the forward strand.
CTTAACTGCATAACGCACAGCATAGAGTTATATATAAAAACGCACAGTGAAATTGCCCACCAGTATGGCGCATTCAAGATTTTTCTGATGATGACGTCAGGTGAAATGGGTCAATATCTATGGTTCAGTGCCTTCAAGTTATGTGGGAACTTTTTGATGGAGCACCAAGTCCACAACCAGGGCAACAGAGACCTTGGCCTCCATGTGTAACTCCGGGCCTGATGTAATGTGTTATCTTCTATCTACAGGCTCTTGAGACACTGTTGTATGAAGTGTCTGTCCTGGTTCAATCTTCTAGCATTGGACGCATTCCTTACTCCGCGAGACTCTTGACAGTCTGCATGACAGCACTAGCTAAGGTAGGTCACTAGTATACACATATTGACTGGCAGTGAGGTAACTAGTGTACGTCTATTCCCCCGAGTCACTCACACTCACAGGCCCGAGGGGGGAATAGACGTGCACTAGTTACCAAATTATGCCAGTCAATATGTGTTTTATAACACAGCTCGGTCTTAAATGTGAAAAAATAACAGAAATCTGGAAGAGAAAGGAAGTTTTGTAGTTGCTGTTTACGGTTCAAGTCAAGAGAGGGTGCTGTAACCAGGCACTATTTTCAAAGACTAGTGCCCGCTCGGGAACTAGTTCCCGCACAACACGCGGGCACGATCACTAGACCATATTAGTTCTACCCACGTGACCGTGTTTCAGCCAACCAGAATACAGAACAAGCAAGAGGTGTGTTATCATCTCACTTATCCACAAGGGTTTTATTCATCAACTCATTTCGTGTCATGGCCAAGGGGTCAAGCGCACTGGACTCAAGCTCTGGTGTTTCTGATCAGCAGAAGTTGGCTTAAGACTAGGACTCAATTTCATACAGCTGCTTCGGCAAAAGAAAGTAGCTAAGCACAAGAAAATTATGCTTACCAGCCAAGTTACCAGCCTTAACAATTTCTGAGTCTTCAAAATGCTAATTTCAAAACGGTCTTTCTCCAGCTTGCCTTTATGTTGCCAAGACCTCATCCCACTTTTCAATATTTTTTTTGTGAAAATGGAAGTAAAAGTTTCTGAATCGAGAAAATGCTTATTTCAAAATTGGTCTCTCTCCAGCTTGATTCGCATTGCCTATTGGCAATATGTTAAAATATTTTTTGTGAAAAAGTAAAAGTTTCTGAATCAAGAAAATGCAAACTAAAATGTTTTCTCCTCCAGCTTGCCTCACGTTGCCAAGACCTCATTAACGCTGTTCAATATTTTTGATAAAAAGAATTGGCTGTTGCAAACTGCTTTTTAACATATTGCCAAGAGGTGACATGAAGCAAGCTGGAGAGAAACCATGTTGTTAACCAAAAGAATCTATAAAAATGCAAAAAACAATTAATGGCCTACGCTTGACCCTATCAGAGTCTGCCTAAAGTACTTAGAGCCTTCGAGAAAGACTCTGCTAGAGTCGTACCACCAGGCCACTAACGTTTAAAAAAAACAGTGATTTGTGAAAATGGAAGTAAAGGGTGCGTTCGTTTCGCTTCCCTGGGTCGACCCCGGTTTGCCCGGTACGTTCGAATAGCTTTGACGGGGCTCACCCGGGTCAGCCCCCAGTGCCCTGCTTCTGGAGTGGGTCACTTGGGGGTGACCTGAGGTGCATGCCGTCACCACGAGAGGGCGAGTGTGATCGTTCGATTAGCTCTTGTCAGGGGCTCACCCGAGTGAGCACTGCGGGGTTGACCCAGGGAAGCTAAACGAATGCACCCAATGTTTCTGAATCAAGAAAACGCTGATTAAATTAATTTTTCTCCAGCTTGCCTCACGTTGCCAAGACCTGATCCCACGGGTCCTTCTCTGCCTCACCAAGGTCTCCCAGCAACAGATGAGGAGCTGTATCGAAGACGAGCACAAGAAGGCCCTAATGGATAGGGCCAGTGAGCTCATCGACGTCCTCAAATTGCCAGAGTGAGTTTGATTTTGTTTGAAGAATTTATTTCACAAGAGAAAAGACACTGCGTGACTTGGTAAATTTTCAATGATTTGGGGTTGAATCATAGAAGTAGAACCCTCAGAACGCCGAGTGTGTCAATGTGTGTGCGATTTCGCTGTGAGACTATTTTTATGGACGCGCGTAAGCCATTTTTTTATGCATGTATGGCAAGATATTTTGCCATACAGTAGACGTCCAATTGACCAATGAAAACACTAGAAACACGTTATGTGCGATGCCATCTTGTCATTTTGCCATACACGCCGTGTCCACAGACGACACAGAGGACGGCCGAGCTCAGCATTCTCCGGGTTCTATTTTTATGGGTTGAACAAAGAAAAATTTACCAGAGCGGGATAAAAAGTCACATCTCCTCAAGGTAAACCCTTGGCTCCCAGGGCCCAATACCATAGTCAATATATATAGCTCTATGGATTAACCTGAATCTTTTAAAACACTGTACTCTACATTTTCTTCATGTATTTGTTCCCCCTTGTTTGTGTCTCCAGTGTTGCGTCGGCTATTTTGAGTCCAGCATGTGAGATTGAAGATGGACGTTGGCATCAAGATGTCAACACCTCAGTTCCTTCACTGCTTCAATCCATCTATCATATTGTTCAACATGGAATATAACACGAGCTAAGTGATCATACGTTGGCAGTGTGTCGTCAGCCCTGTATGCTACGTTTTTGAAAGGAGAAGGGCACCAAGGCATTTTCTCCTCGGGTGATCAAGATGTCAACACCTCAGTTCCTTTACTGCTTCAATCCATCTATCATATCATTCAACATGGAATATAACACGAGCTAAGTGATCATACGTTGGCAGTGTGTCGTCAGCCCTGTATGCTACGTTTTTGAAAGGAGAAGGGCACCAAGGCATTTTCTCCTCGGGTGATCAAGATGTCAACACCTCAGTTCCTTTACTGCTTCAATCCATCTACCATATCATTCAACACGGAATATAACACGAGCTAAGGGCACCAAGGCATTTTCTCCTAGCTAAGGGCACTTCTGAAAGCCCACTTGTTTCAGGAGGCCTACTACCATCAATAACTTTTTATTTCTTCTGTGCCTCAGCGCCTTTGAGCACACTTTTGATTTAGGCGCTATACAAATTATGTTTGATTGATTGATTGATTGATTGAAGGGGCATCCTAAGGGAATTACTAGAGCATTTCAAGGGCACCAAGGCAATGACCAGGGGGCATGGAGGCAAGCGCCTGTGTTACCTCAGTGAAGTATCAGTCCTGACCTATGATGGCTAACAAGTATAGGAATCAAACCAGGGCCACAGTTGAGAGAGGCCAGCACAACTCGTGGGTTCCAATCCCACCTGAGGTGTCTATGGATGTGTTATCCTGCGTCGGTCATTATGTTCAGCATGGAATGTTCCATAAGCTGACTGATCAAACGAACTGGAAAATGATGGCAGTGTACAAAAGTGACGACTAAAAATAATACAAATATAGGAATCGAACTAGGGCCACAGTTGTGAGAGGCGAGCACAGCTCGTGGGTACCAATCCCACCTGAGGTGTCTATGGATGTTTATCCTGTGTCGGCCATATGTTCAGCATGGAATGTAACATGAGCTAAGTCATCAACCAAACTGTAAATTGTTGTCAGTGAACAATTATGATGGCTAAAATTGTTTATATTTATACATGTGTTTTTATTTGGATTGAAACAACCAAACAGTTTCACAAACCAATTTCAAAAAGGCATACATTCGCATACCGAATGTAATAATTTTATTTAATTATTTAAAAATTAATATGTCCACACAGCCCTTTCAGTAATATATCCTCAATATTTCAAAGTTGGTATATTGTACTTTACAGAGCAATTTAATCGAAGGCAAAACTTTAATATAGAATGGGCTAAAGAATAATACGTGTAATTTAGGACTTTCCCAAATTCCAGACGGTCTGACCGAAAACAGAAAGCTAAAAACTATCTAAATAGATAAATAAATAAATAAAACATGAAAAAAGATATATTAAATGAAGAAATAAACAAACTGCAGCATCAACTTTGCATAGACTTAATTATGAATGTTTATGAGTGCAATGAAGCAAATTTGTTGAAAGATCTCATTTCTATGTTTGTAGTAGCAAAGCAACACCAATCACAAAACCGTTGGGTAATTTGTATTTTAAACCCTTAAACGTTACACGTAGGCAACTGTCTGCCATGCCTGCCATGTTTGGGGAGTCAAATTGCCGGTGAAACTTAAAGCAGTAACGAGTGTACAGCACCAAAATCGTTTTTGCCCTAGCAGAGCCTTTCTTGAAAAGTCTTCGAGAAAAGACACTGCCAGGGTTGGAAGTCATGCCACTAACTATTTGCATTTTTTATACCATTCTTTTAGTTCATAACGGCTAATTATATGTTCTCAGTTAAAGACTTTGGACACTATTGGCATTTACAACTTACTTGGTAATGAGCAATGGAGAGACATTGGTAATATAAAAAATTGTGAGAAAAGGCTCCCCCTGTTTTTGAGAAAGAGATAAAGTTTCCACTAAAATAATATTTTAATTAGATTTCGATAACTTAGAATTAGATTTTGAGGCCCCGAAATCCAGCATCTGAAAGCACACAACTTCTTGTGTCAAAGGTGTTTTTTTCTTCCATGATTTTCTCGCAACTTGGACGACCAATCGAGTTCAAGTTTCCACAGGTTTGTTATTTTGAGCATATGTTGGGATACACCAAGTAAGAAGACTGGTCTTTGAGTAATTACCAATAGTGTCCAGTGTCTTTAAGCAGGTTGAATGAAGAGTCATACTTCTGGGATTGACCAGAATTCAAAAGAAACCCAATCAAATCGTGTAATTTGAATCCGGAAAAGTTTTTCTTTGTATAATGGCAGTAAGCATCCTGCAAAAGAGTTTCCTCTTAACGCCCTTGTTCCCAGGTCAAAATTCCAGTTGAACCTAGTTAACTGGGGTCAACTGGTTCAACTGGATAGTGATCAAACTCGTCCATTTTCCATATTAACCAACTGGTTTGGACTAGGTTTAACTGTGTTCAACTTGGTTGAAATTATAAACCAGTTGGTCTCTGTCCATTTTCCATATTAAACCAACTGGTTTTAACTGTGTTTAACTAGTTTATCAACTGGTTTCAACTAGTTCCAGTTAAACCCAGTTTAACTAGGTTCAACTGGAATTTCGACCTGGGTTGGTTTAACTTTCGCGAATGCTGCGACCAGATGTGAACATATTTGACTGTAGACACCACCGAACGATGACTTTACATTTCACTGAAATTTGTAAGTGCAATAATTCTGAAGACCCCCCACCCTTTTAGTAAACAGCAAGCAAAAGGCATGTATCAAAGGTACGGACACTTGGTAACGGTCAAAGACCAGTATTCTCACTTGGTGTATTCCAACATAATAAACATAAAATAACTAACCTGTGGTAACTTTGGCTCATTTTGTCATCGTACATCGTTGCAAGAAAATAATAAAATGCTAAAATTTTAGTGATTTCAGATGCATGAGAAAGGCTTAAATGCAGTGGACGCTGTTGGTTAATTACTCAAAATATTTATTGGCCTAAAACCTTACTAGGTGAGAAGTAATGGTGAGGTCTTGATAGTATAAAACATTGTGGGAAACGGCTCCCGCTGAAGTGGCGTAGTTTTCGAGATAGAAGTAATTTTTCACGAATTTGATTTCGAGACCAAGTCAGAATTAGAATTCTCGAAATCAAGCATCTAAAAGCATATTATCTCGCAACTTCGACGACTGATTGAGCTCAAATTTTCACAGGTTTTTTATTTTTATTCATATGTTGAGATACACCAAGTGAGAAGACTGGTCTTTGACAATTATCAACACATCCAGTGTCCAGCGCTTTAAGTCATGAAGTCTTTGTCAGATTTAAATGTTAGGAAATCGCCTCTTTCAAAAAAAAAAACCCACAAAAACAAATAACCCCACAGCGTTATTCAGAGGTAGCCGTTTCTCACAATGTTGTCTACTCATCAAAAGCTCTCCGTTCCTCGTGACCAAGTAAGTTTCCAAGCTTAAATATATATATTTTGAGTATCAAACGTGTCCAGTGCCTTCAAAACCATAATTTCCGCTTGAATGTTATTTCAACTGTGGGTCTTGGCTATCATATCGTTTCCTGTAAATCATTTTTAATTCCAGATCATGACGGAATATAAAATTCCAATTTGTCTCCATGGGATGCTGCAACTATTACCGGAAGCACTGCCCTGTGACCTGTATTGGGAAATCGACCCTGTGTCATACGGAAAGTCCCAAAATATAGATCATTGCAAAATCTGAAAACCACCATGCAGTTTAAGAATTAATGTGATCATTTAAAGGGAAGGTACACGTTTGGTAATTACTCAAAACACATATTAACTTAAAAACTGACTTGGTAACGACCATGGGAGGTCTCAAAATCAAATTCGTTGAAGATTACTTCTTGCTCGAAAACTACGTCACTTCAGAGGGAGCCGTTTATCGCACCGTTTTTAACTATCAACCTCTCCCCATTACTCCTTACCCAGTAAGATTTTATGCTCATAACTATTTTGAGTAGTTACCAATAGTGTTCACTGCCTTTACGACGAATCTTAGTGCTTTGTGAAATCGACCCCGAATAAGGGCCCTATGTTCCGGGAAGCGTTTTTTTTTTTTTCCTAGGACGAACGTGGGCAATTAACATAAAATGTTCCAATTTAAGTAACGGCTATTCAAATTAGAACAAATTTGACAGTTACTTAAATTGGAACATTTTATGTTAATTGCCCACGTTCGTCCTAGGAAAAAAAAACGCTTCCGGGAATGTAATTCCCCCCGGAAATTGCGACTGTATAAAAAGAGCTTTGTAAAAACCGGACGACTATGTTTTCACAGAATGTTGAGGTTTGAGGTATTTAACACCATTTCTCAATTTAAATCGGGTATAAAGATGTTCGTAATAAACTGAGCAGGGCCATTCTTCCTATAGCAACCTGTTCGTGTCAATCTGGAGACTGTGAGCAGTGATTGCACGTGCTAACATTTCTGTATCAGCTCTTCAAACCTTTGTGGATGCTGTTTGTGAACCGTGTTTATATCATCGATATAGTATAAAGCCACTAAGAACAATGGCTCCCAATGCAAATGAAAAGCCAATCGATGGTTCGTGTCCAGAGCAAGCCGTGTACGTGTTCGACAAACCCACGGCAGCCCCGCAAAACCAGCAGTGTGCTACCAATGGTAAGTTGTCGCTGTTTTTAAACATTGGGTTTTGGTCTCGCGAGATTATCATTATTTTTTACACATTTTCTTAAAGGTATTTTCAGGCAAAAGATGCACCTGTTGAAAGCACACAAATTTGTGCCTCAATGGTGGTTTTTCTTTCATTGTTCTCATGCAACTTCGGATGACCAACTGATGTCAATTTTTCACAGGTTTGTTTTTTGATGCATATGTTTGGATACACCACGTGAGAATACTGGTTTTTGACAATTACCTAAGGGTGTGTCCTGTACCTTTAAACATCGGGTTTGGGTCTCGCTAGATTAACCAACATTTTTAATGAAGAGTGCTGATGATAATGATTAGAAGTATTATGAGATGTGTATTCATTTGAAGCATAAACCTACTAAAGGCTATAGTAGGGCACGTCAAATTTACATAGAAAAGACGAATTAAACAATGGTGTTTTTTTCCTCTTCATTTGTTAAGATTCTACCGAGTACGACGACGACTACCAACAACTCTCAAGCATCCCTTGCCCCAACTGCGGCGGATCCGGGACGGTAAAAGAGCAGTTCACGATGTCGGGAATCTTGTTGGCTGTATTTTGCTTTCCGATAGGAGTACTGTGCTGTATCAGCATGAGGGAACGTGTGTGCTCGAGTTGCCAAGAAACATTCTAAAAAATACAAGAGTAGATTTTCTTGAATTCGGGAGACTTCTATTCTGAAAAAGAACTGTCCTGCTTTTTACCTATTACCTGGAGATGAAGTTGGCTGGAAATCCTACACCTTTGCGTTAGTTGATCGAGGGGATTTTCGCTGTCCATGTGGAGTATAGATTTTCGGAATTCGGGAGACTTCTCGGTTCGGTAAAGAAGTGTCCTGCTTATTAACTGGAAAATCGGCAGAAGATAGAAAATCGACTGGGACAAGTCTATCCTTAAACTTGAGTGGACCGAAGGGACACCTCTCCATTAAAGCTCACTATCGCGGAAGTCATCGTCAGGAAACTGAAGTATGGGAGAGATTTGTTTGTGGGCCTATTTATAGGAGATGGGTTTCAATTTAGAGTGATCAGTCACTGTTTTGGGAGACCTATAGTCTGTGGTTGGTGGGCTTTATTTATTTATTTATTTATTTATTTATTTATTTATTTATTTAATACGTCATATTTAACGAGCGTAAACTGGAAGCCGTTTAAAATTGCTACTGACGCCAGTGATGTAGGAGTTGAGTCAGTAAATCGTCATCAGCAAAATTATTCCAATATTGAGAAAGAAACGTTGTTTTTGGTTTGCAACATTTTGAGATTTATCTAGATGCAGCAACACAACCCAATGTTTTTGTTCAGAAAATTAAGAACAAGAATCAGAGGTTAAGATGGAGTTACGCCCTCCAAGAATTTGATTTTGACATTTGCAATGTTGAGGCCATAGTTATAGTTGCTGATCCATGTCTACAATCCCGGCCAAAATGCTTGTGCTACTCGTTTCTAACGTTATATAATAAACAACTTCTCCCGCCCCTCCCGCCCCCTCAATGTTTACTGTAACGCAGAAGAAGACCGTCAATACGAACCAACATCGAAAGGGGGCAGAGGAGTGGGGGGGGGGCCAACGAGATATGACCGAAATTGTAGATGACATTAATTTTAAGAGGTATTTCATTTCAGTACAACCACTGTGTATAGCGTTTAAAAAATTCACATCTTTTGAAATAGAAAATAAATTGTATTCTATGATTTGAACATCTCTGTGTTTTGAGTTCTATTTTCACATCAGGTTGAGTTTGTTTTTAGCAATTCAAGTTCATGACAACCGGCTAAAATTAATTTCAATTAGTGTCAACAGCATTACCTCTGCAACTTCAGGCCTGATAACAAATCAATGAATTGTTTTCCTTTCTTGATCAAAACTTTCAAGGAGGGAGATTATTCATTGTATGTTTTACCCATTATATAATACAGTACTTTTCCGAGTTCTGTGGTACCATGGTGGTTAGACTTGATTCAAGTCCCGTTCTCGTGCGAGAGGTCCCTAAGCATGAACAGGTTTGGGGTAATGCAGAACAGTTTTCTAGCGACGGGATTGGGACTTGAGTCATAAGCCGTGTTCGCATCTTACCAGCGTCCTTGGATTTATTTGACTCGGGTAAACTAACCGAGACCGTGGATAATGTAACCGAGCTGGCCCCCTGCGTGACATTGAATAGTTCGATAATCACGAAAATATTATTCTTCACCGCATGACAAAACATGTCAGCTTCTTCGTGTCACGGACGGATGGGAGATTTAACCGAGTCGTCGCGTCCGCATTGGACTTTCTGGTTCGGTTAAACTGACCTGGTCAATCTTCCTGGGCACCTTTGGCTCGGTTAGAGGAACACGTTGCCTTGTATCGGACGAGTTGGTCTATAAAAAAGCGTTTGAAACCGTTTGTTATGAAATGTATATGGTTGGAAAGATGTTTTAAAAGTAGAATATAATGATCCACACAAGTATCACTCAAAATTGCACGGTTTTCATTTTACGTCGCGAATTAACACGGTCGGCCATTTATGGGAGTCAACTTTTTGACTCCCATAAATGGCCGACCGTGTTAGTCGACGATGTAAAACGAAAACCACGCAATTTTGGGGCATATTTGTGTAGATCATTGTATTCTACTTTTACAACATCTTTCTAACCATATCAATTTTATAACAAAAGCTTTTCAAAGACCAACTCGACCGATCCAAAGCAACGTGTACCTTTAAACTATCCATTCGGGTCGGTTTAAGCATAGAGGAAAGACAGAGTTACCTGGGAGGAAAACCTCCTGGGCTGTTTGCATTGGACTTAAATGGGTAAGTTACCCATTAGCTCGGTTAGTTGACCCAAATTAAGTCCAATGCTAACATGGCTATAGTCTCTATGGTGGTACAAACTGTGACCATAACAAGGAGAGATTGTTATGGTCAAAATTTCTATATATCTGGTTTCTTTCAGCACGTTATTGCGAAGCTGAACATTCTAGTTTCGCTGCCGTCGATTTCACAAAGAGTTAGGACTCGTCTTGTCTCGTCCTAACTTAGAAAGGTCTGCATGCTATCAGTGCAGGGTTGGGATTCGTTCTAAGATAAGTCTTAAGTTAGGAAGAGTTTTGTGAAATCGACGGCTGGTTCCTTTTCTGTTGGAATGTTGTCGGCTGATGACTGAATTCCTGAGGTATTCCGTTATTGTATAGCTAGAGGTTTCATTGTTGTGGAGGCATTGTGTGCCTACAGGCGCTGCGGCCTCCTTTCGACTCTGAGCTCAGGGTTGGATGCTGACCGGGGCAAATCACGGGAATTGACGGCACTATACTCTCACTTGTATAGCAGGACGACACCTGGGCGTGGTCGATGTGCTTCATGCTGTGCTCTGCCTCTGGGCCCCATTTCGTCAAGTTGTTAACCGGTAAGCAAATAGTAATCTAAAGACTGTATGCACAACAACTTGCTAAGCACAGAAGAGTAGTGATTTTATACAGGTTACAAGCCAAATTTACATAAAGTTTGCTTTGTTCGGGCTGGTGCCACGTTCAATTTTTGCTCGGGAAAGAAATTCGCCAAGCAGTATTTTCCGGTAGCATATTGTGTGTGCCTAAAGGCAGTGGACACTATTGGTAATTGTCAAAGACTAGCCTTCACAGTTGGTGTATCTCAACATATGCATAAAATAACAAACCTGTGAAAATTTGAGCTCAATTGGTCATCGAACTTGCGAGATAATAATGAAAGAAAAAAACACCCTTGTCACACGAAGTTGTGTGCGTATAGATGGTTGATTTCGAGACCTCAAGTTCTAAATCTGAGGTCTCGAAATCAAATTCGTGGAAAATTACTTCTTTCTCGAAAACTATGGCACTTTAGAGGGAGCTGTTTCTCGCAAAGTTTTATACCATCAACCTCTCCCCATTACTCGTCACCAAGAAAGGTTTTACGCTAACAAATATTTTTAGTAATTACCAATAGTGTCCACTGCCTTTAATGTAGCCGGGAAAAAAAGGTGCTAAGCATCATAAACGTACTTAACCACGATTTCTCAAGTAAGCAAAACTTTTCTAGGCGCGCATGCACATTATAACCGTGTATTTTGCCTGTAAAGGTTTCCGTATAATGGCGCCACCACTTTTTCATTTCGATGTGAAATAATACAGTATCTAATTTACCTCCAAACAAAAAATGTTCCCTATCGGTCATAACTAAAAATAATTGTTCGCATTAAAACGTATTTAGTGACAAACAATGAAGAGCTGTTTATAGTATAAAATATTGTGAGGAACGATTCCCCTGCAATAACGTGGTTTATGAGAAAGGGTCAATTTCTCACTCACACCCGGGACAGTCCTGGGTAGATTTTGTGTGCAGAACCAATGGGGACGTCTGAAAAATATTTATGTCTAAACAATGGGAGAACAAAGAGACGTCCACGGTTTACACCATAACATATACATGCGTGCAAAATGTTTTACCTATTTCTTTTTTAGAATCACACAAGGCACAAAATTTAGTAAAATCCATATGAGCAGTTTGGGCTCAAGTGTCAAAAAGGCAAAATGGATATTATAAAATTATGTATTTATACTTTGTTGCATATTTCGAACAAAACAGTCCATCAAAGAGTGGGGGAGGAGTGGGGGACATCTGATACGCTGCCCCAGTCTAAAAAGTGAGGGGGGACATGTCCCCCCCACCCCCGTCCCTCACCCATCGACGCCGATAAATCTTATCTCAAGTTTAGGACGTTGAGTAACCCGTCCTAACCAACATGTCCCAACTTAGGATGGGTTCAATGCGTCCTAACGTGTTCGGATGGAGCGGACTCGTCCGAAGTCTTAAGATTAATCTCAAGTTAGGAAGGTTTTGTTGATATCGGCGGCAGTACATTTAATGGTGTTGCTTATTACACTCTAAAAACTAAAGAGATGAATCCAACACTTGCATGAGTTCGGTGAGTGACTACACTTTGAAAGAGTGTTGAATCCAGCATTTTATATGTTATATCCAGCATTTTAAAGTATTCGGTCAACAATTAAAGTGCCAGTTTAACGTTTAAAAAGCCGATTCAACAATTCAAAGGAATTCTTTTGAGAAACGTTCAAATAACACTTAAAATTATGAACTAATCCTTTTTGCGTTGCGTCAAAAATTTAAAACGCTAGATTTAACAAACGAAACGCTGGATCCAACACTTTCAAAGTGTAGTCACTCACCGAACTCATGCAAGTGTTGGATTCAACTCTTTCGTTTTTAGAGTGTAGGACGCTCTGTTCAACGGCACCATGAAACGCCGGTCCAGGGCCCAATTTCATAGAGCTGCTTAAGCACAAAATTTTGCTTAAGCAAAAAAATCCTTGCTTAGTAAAATCTGATTACCGACCCAGACTCCACTCAATTGTTATGCTAAGTTAACCACAGCTAAATACCAGTCACAAGCAATGTATATGGCATGAAATTTTTGCCAGTAACATGTAATAAGCGAGCTATTTTCGTGCGTAAGCAAATTTTTTGCTTAAGCCGCTCTATGAAATTGGCCCCAGCCCGAAGGTGCCAGTTCGGGCACTGCCGTAGGTAACAAGTTCGCCCTTGAGAATCTTTGTTATTTATACAACGTCAATCATATCCGCTAAGTTATAATCTTAGGCCTATATGTCAACAATATTGCGCAACATTGACGTACACAAGGCGTATAATCCCACTCGGTTCAAAGTCTGAACTTTTTTACACAGCAATGACGTGATGCTAATCACATGAGATCCTCACCATTATTCAGCATGAATTAGTACCACTTTAGATTCCTTGCCATATCGAATCTCATTCGTTTCAACAAGAATTCACTGATTTTACTGCCATGGAGCCTATTCCTAACGGAAAGCCCGCCGATGGATCGAGTCTAGAGACGGCCGTGCCGATGCCCACGCCCAGTCCCATGCCCGCCGGTCCCATGCCCGGTCTCAACCCCAGTGACCAACCCCCGGCGTACAACCCGGAGTGGACTGCCCCACCAAACGTGCAGTATGCCCCGGTAGGTGGTGTGCCAGCCGCAGGCAACCAAGCCGCGTACCCACCACCTGTCCAAGGAGGGGGCTACCCACCGCCAGGACAGGGCGCCGCTTACCCGCCGACTCAGGGGTCTTACCCACCACCGCAAGGTTCTGCTTACCCACCGACACAATACCGTAAGTCATTTTCAAAATACCTACCATATAATCGAACTAATAAACTCTGACCCAGTTTAGTGGATTATTATAGACGGTGTGACCTGTGACGTCACATGTTTACAAAAGAGCCACCAAGCCTGGACTTCCTGCAGGCATGATTTGTACACAGCCTAATGGAAGAAACATGACATCTGATATTTTATGGAGATAGCACTGTCCAATTGTTTTCAACGTTTGATATAATAAAAGGGGTACATCTCAAAACTTGTCAAGCTTTTACTTTTATAACTCTTGGATTGATGTGGACATTATGACACAAAATGTCAACTTTCCGATATAGTCAGTGCAGTATCTTGCCTGCCAGACTAGCCAAAGAATGTACAATGTCACACTTATTGTTAACACAGTTCACCATGGTCTATAAGGTTTACTTAGTATTGAGATTGCCTATAAAGGAATATAATCAAGCTCATTACTAAGCTTTAACAAACCCGACCCAATCAATTTGATCAGTCAATACTTAATCAAATACGAACACACGTAAGTGTGTCACAGTTTATTTGGAATAGGCCAGAGGTCGATCTCACATAGATAGTTATTACTTAGGACTCATACAATATGTGTAGTTTTATCTATCTATTTTTCATTAAATGTGACATTTTATACAGAAATATTTCAAGGTATGTTTTTTAATCTCGTTATCATTTAACCGTGTAAGTTTTATTTAAGTCTGTGATCCCGACGATTTTTTGTTCTTACCAATTCCGTAATGTTTCTTTCACAGAGTACCCTGCAGGTTACAACCAACTTGGTGGCCAGACGACTGTTACCGGCACAACAACTTCACACATTGTCCTCACGGCCCGTACCTGCGCCAAGTGCCAATCCGGAGTCATGCAAGAGCAGTTTACTGCGTGCGGGATTTTATGCGCCATCTTCTTCTTCCCGTTTGGAGTGTTCTGCTGCCTGGCCATGAGAGAATACAGATGTTCGCATTGCCTTGCAACATTCTAAACAATTTTAAACAAGTTTAGTGGGTTCGACTATCGGTCGTGACACTTGCGTCCATGAGCAAGATCTGTACAACTCTCTTAAAGGCAGTGGACACTATTGGTAATTGTCAAAGACTATAGCCTTCACAGTTGGTGTATCTCATAAACATATACATAAAATAACAAATCTGTGAAAATTTGAGCTCAATCGGTCATCGAACTTGCGAGATAATAATGAAAGAAAAAACCACCCTTGTCACACGAAGTTGTGTGCGTTTAGATGGTTGATTTCAAGACCTTAAGTTCTAAATCTGAGGTATCGAAACCAAACTAACGGAAAATTACTTCTTTCTCGAAAACTAGGTCACTTCAGAGGGAGCCGTTTCTCACAATGTTTTATACCATTAACCTCTCCCGATTACTCATCACCAAGAAAGTTTTTATGTCAATAATTATTTTGAATAATTACCAATATTGTCCACTGCCTTTAATGTAAACGAGTGAAAAATCACTCTTTCAAGAGCCATATGAAGGACAACTCTTTTTCGAGTGGTCTTTCACTCTTTTAGATTGAAGTTTGCATCTTTTTGAGTGATTTTTCACACTGTCCTGGAGTGAAACCCCTCTAAAAGAGTGAAATAACCACCACTCTTTTTGAAGAGCCATATGAAGGACAGCTCGAAATGTAAAGAGTGGTGTTTTTCACGCTTTTACATTTAGAGAGTATAAATGTTTCTCTTCACCCAATGGTATGGTATAAATGAGTAGCTGCGATAGTGGGGGTTCGATATTACCTTTGGAGCGCTACGGTCGCCCATACTCCCGAGTGAGCTGAGAAAGATTGAAAAGGGAATGTTTTTAGCCCAATAACCAGGACACTGAATGTAAAGCCATTGAGACGGCTACAGTGAAACAAGAACTTGTTATTATTATTATCATCATTATTAATGTTAGTTCATTTGCGTCGGGGATAATTAATACTGTTTTGTTTTACCTTATACACCGATGTGTGTAAGCACTGTTGCTCAGTACTTTCCCGGGTTTTTTGTTTTTGTTGGGGGGGGGGGGGCGGGGAATTAAGCGTCTTCTAACAACATGTTTATCCGGGGTCGATGGGAACTGTTTCTTGTTTTGTTTAATTTGTTTTTAATTTTGGGAGAAGGTTGGGGCAACATAAGGAGTAACAGAAACTAATTATTACTATTTTGTTTTACCTTATTCGCCGATGTGTGTAATCACTGTATGCTCAGTACTTTCCCGGTTTTGTTTTTGTTGGGGGGGGGGGGGAGGGGGATAAACAAGTGTCCTCTAACAACATTATCCGGGGTCGATGGTAATGTCTTGCTTTGTTTTGTTTTTCATTTTGGCATAAGGTTGGGGCTAAATGCGGAGTCAAAGAAACTATATAAGGTGGTACGTTTAATTAATACAATCATGTTAAACTAGTTACCCATTTTGCGAAGTGAGGGACCCAAGTTAGATAGTTGATGCACTGACCCAGAACCCATGAGGTTTCTATAATAATGTTATACCAATTTAGCCTACAGATTTATGATGTTTTATATGGAATACAATTCTTCAAACTCGCTTTTTAAAGCTCTTTCTGTCGGATTAAATAGACCATGTGACCTTTGTTTACAATAAGTGAGACCTTGCACATTCTTTGGATTTTCTGGCAGGCAATATACTGCACTGATCGAATGGGAAGTTGACATCTTGTATCATAATTTCCACATCAAACCAAGAGATATGAAAGTAAAAGCTGGAGAAGTTTTGAGATGTGCCCCTTTTCATCATATCCAAAGTTGATAAGAATTAGACAGTGCAATGTCCATAAAATAATTGTTATAAGGTTTCATGTTTTCTTCCATTAGGCTGTGAACAAAATCGTGCCTGCAGGAAACCCAAGTGACAAGTGATGTCACAGGTCACATCGTCTATATAGGAGAATGCATTTTGTCGACGAACTCTTTCGGGTGATGGGGGGGGGGGGGGGCAATGTTCTTTGCAGATGGGGGATCTTTCTTTTTGACGGAATATGATAATCTTATTCTGTTTTATTTTGTGCCTAATAAAATACCCAGAGTAATTTATTTTCCGTGTTTTTATTTTAATAATTATGTGCGTTGTACATTATGTTTGATATTGTTGGTTTGTTTGTCTTTTAAAACTGTGGAAATAAAATGAACCTTGAACCTTGATATGTTTTTAATGTTTACATAATGCTTTATTTTGAACTGTCAGCCTTGTAGTTGATGACTTTAATAAAACTAAATACTAGTACGAAAAAACTAGTAGAGTTTTGGTTTCAAGTGTTCAAAAAAGCATTGCTATATACTGCTACTTACCGTAACTATATAGACCAGTCTTCTCACTTGGTGTATCTCAACATAATATGCATACAAATAACAAACCTGTGAAAATTTGAAGTTGCGAGATAATAATGACAGAAACAACACCCTTGTCACACAAAGTTGTGTGCTTTCAGATGCTTGATTTCGAGACATCAAAATGTATTTCTGAGGTCTGGAAATCAAATTCGTCGCAAATTACTTCTTTCTCGAAAACTACGTTACTTCAGGGAGGCTGTTGAAATCGTTTCTGAGCAACCCCGCTTACTTGAGCTTTTCGCTATCAAGAAGTGTGGAAGCCGCGACTCGGGTACAAATTGCATCTCTCTAACATTTTTAGTTCCAGAATGATTCAAGAGTATAGCTGAAGGTTTTTATAAGTCCGGGCTTTTTTTCCAATGAATATATTTTTTTTCTCCATTGATCACCACTGCTTCCGTAAGCGCCACTGTTCTTTGCTTTTGGTGCAGGGCCATACAATTTTGCCCTGCACATGGCGGCAATTTTTTTCCTATGTTTTGTTAGAGGATTCCTTTGTTTAAAAAAGAAAACGATTTAGAATAAACAACTTTCCCATTGAAAGCACTAACGACAGTGGCAATTTCGTAATACAGAAAAATAAGTGCTACCTGGAAATGGTACGGTCTTTCATTCTGGAAAAAAATCACGCCCCCCCCCCCCCTCCCCCCCCCCCGTCTGGAAAATCCTGGATCCGCCCCTACTTACACCGTCCCAACCTGCCTTACCAGCCTGGAATTTGTTAACAACATCAACAATTTCAAGCTCAGTAATGGAATTTAAGTAAAAGGATCGAATGTGAACATCTGTCATCAAGAAAAGAGCCGAACAAAAGTATCCGATGGAGGGAGGTTGCCAGCTATTTTGTTACCAATGTTTTACAAAGTAATCATTAAACGCATTTGCAATAACTGTATCATCGTAAATCCTGTCACCATAAATCGTAAATCCTATTCATAAGGGCGTCCATACCAACCAAGGCGGTTTGTTTATCAACAAAAGAAAGTTCTATACGGATTTCGTTTGTAGCCCGCGGCTTCATTAGGCTAATCATTGTTGTCTGGCAAAAAAAGTAAACTAATTTATTGGGCGGAGCGCCGGTCTCTTATTTTTTGGTGTGGGCCGCCGCTTGGTGGCGCTGTACAGTTATTGTTGACACACAGAGAGACAGTGAAACCGCGACACTCAAGTCATGCAAGGTGTTTTTGCTTTCGTCCTTTGGTGTTTGTTTTGTGACTGAAGATAGCGCCTTTTTATCCATATGGTAAGTTTTACCCTTGTTTTGCCGTGGATCAATTGTGGAGTCTCGTTTGTATTTACTGTTTAAGATTGGGATTTGCATAAACCATGGAGGTAGAACCTCCATGCATAAACTGACGAACCCACGACCATTGGCCCCCCTTGCAATTCTAGAGCAGTGTCTTACCATGGAGGAAGACAATTTTCTTCCTCCATGGCCTTACCAACTAGACTACCGAGGTTGCCCGGTAGCTAGAGGCAGTTCGAATCCTATGTTTTGGCAAAGGAACAAAAGTTAATTAATAATAATAATAATGATATGTTAACAATTAATAATAATAAATTAATTAACACTCCCCCATTAGTTAGTTACCCAGCCCTCTCCTTAATAAACCAAAGTTGCTATAGCACAATAAAACTGTTCATATTAATTTAACTCCTCTGGGGGACGGCATAAAGACAGGTTACTAGTACGTTTAAGGATTAAATTGCGGTCAGGTGTAGTTTTTTAAGTCGCACCGTTTTTCGTGAAAAATGGCTAACACAAACCGTGGTGCGGGTTGTCGGAACATAGGGGTGTTTGGGTTGTCGGAATATATGGATGTCGGAACATAGGGGTGTCGGAACATAGGGGTGTCGGAACATAGGGGTGTCGGAATATACGTTGAGTTGTCGGAACATAGGGGTGTCGGAACATAGGGGTGTCGGAACATATAGAGCAGTCACCCTTTGAACAACCATGCACCGATGCCGTCTGAGACCATCTGTTCGTTTGCACTTCATCCTGCATGCACGATAAAACAATGTTGTGATGCATCTAGTTTTAAAACTCATTTGGAAAAAGTTGGTGCTAAATAGTATTTTCAGCTTAGTGCAAAAATCTTCACAGTTACACCTTTTCACACTACAAACATATCTTTGTTGGACATGGATACGATCCGGATAAATGTGCACTGACCTTTTCACACTACATTCCTACAACTTTTCAACATGGGATTGATCCGGATATGGCACTTTATTCGTGTCGAAACCAACCCTGCCCTGGAGTAGGCAGTTTCAGTGAAATTAAATGCAGGTGATTTTTTTTCTCTGACAAGATGTGGTCTGTTAAGGTGTATTATAAGGAGTAAAAATCAATTTAAAATTTTGAAATCGGATGTTTGGTTGCAGAGATATACCATTTTTAATGAGCGTGGATCGTGCAAAAAACGTACTTGTGTTCAAGTTCAATTGTTATGTTTTTCTTCATATCGGCCACGGCCAAGTTTAATGCACAGTCTATGGCAGAAGAGGGCACACTATATGACGAGCGCCCTCTACCAATGGGGAGGTTTGCAGACTGTGCGACCTACATGTACATTCGTGCGTATTTAGGACAACTTTGCAAGAAATGGTTGAACAAAACCTCTCGGAGGGAGAAGAATACATAATCAAATTACACCAAATTTTCACAAGTTAATCTTAAAAGTATGGGAATTAGCACTAACAAAGTCGCATTCAATTTTGATAATTATCTCTGGAAGAAATCTTGATTCAAAAAACGGAAAACGCCGACAAAAATAGGTTTTCATGGTAAAAGCTATGCGACTAGATGTACCATGTGCGGAATTTTATCGGCTACACGATGATGTAATCGTTATCTCATTTTGTGTAAACATGTGCTCCCTCATCGCAAAAAACCGTCTTCGGGCTTCTTCGGCGCTTTCCAAAGATTTCTGAAATTCGTTGTCCACGGGGTTCAAAGGTGACGTCATGCACAAACGAATGGGCGCTACACGCGAGGCCAAGCATCCGGTTTCTGTCGTTGCTCTCTATTTTTTACAATATCTCCGAAAATATTCATCCGATTTCAAAATTTTTTGAAATGGATGCTCCTGCCTGCTGTCAAGTCTCATAGTTGTGAGTTGTACAAAATGTGAGTTATGATTTAATACATTTCGTTCTTTTTTGGGGGGGCTGTGTGTGTGTGTGTTTTGGTACACGTGAAATCAACTTGATGAAACTGCCTACCTGGAGGTGGTTTGATAAATCTCTAACCGTGTCAAAGATTCCAACACGGATCGAAAGCCGTAGTGTGAACACCTCTGGGTTAATTTGATCCGTGTAGAATGGCGGTGTAGACGTGACGCGCAGTAAAGCGTTTATGTGCGCCACTTTGCATTACTACGCAAACACTCGCGCCGCTACGCATCCTATTTCGATCCGTGTAAGACCTTGCAGTGTGAAATGGTTGCATAATGTCCGGATCGAAAGTTACACGTGTATCCAAAAAGCTGATTCCAGCAGAGCTAGTGTAGTGTGGAAGCGGACCAACACGAACCCTATCCGGATAAGGTTTGACACAGATCGAAGGTCGATAGTTAGAAAAGGCCTTTAGTCATGTTAGTCTTATTGAGGTTTGCACTGGCAAGGCACTGCTATCGCCACCCTGAGCCAGTAGGGAATAACCTTGTCTTCTGGGAGCTCTTGAAAGAGGTCGATGTCACCTGGCTTATGATGGTACATAAAGAAGGGATACATGGATTGCAGACTAGCAGGTTTAATACCTGCATGTATGAGGGAGAGGGAAATCTGGGAACAGCTCTTTTGTAACATCATTGGCCGAGAACACCACATTTAAAATAGAAGAAGTGTTTTTAGGAAAAGTTTACTATGTTTTCAAAAACCTTTTTCTACAGAATGTCTGTCCAACCGTCTCAATCATTAGGCGGCAACCTGCCATCCACCTCGGATGTATCCCTGAGGGAGCTTGCCGCTCAGAAGGAGAAAGAATGGCGTGAGCTACAAGAGCTTCGCACCCAGTCCTTACAAGGAGCGGTCAAGGACAAGGAGAAACAGTTGGAGCGGGAGACGGCAAAGTTTAAGAAGCTGAAGGAAGATTTCAAGTATAATCTTCGACTTCTTGCAGAGCGAGACCAGGAATTGGAACGATACGATGTTGTGTTCTCGGAGCTGAAAACAGCATTCCAGGCAAAGAATGCTGAGGTGATTTGTTAATTACTTGATTTGTTAATTACTTGAATTACCTTAGAGTGTCATGGCCGAGTAGTTAAGAGCATCCAATTCAAGTTCTGGTACTGGTTCACCGGAGTGTGGGTTAGAATCCCGGTCATGACACTTGTGTCCTTGAGCAAGATACTTTACTATAATTGCTTCTCTTCACCCAGGGGTATAAATGGGTACCTGCGAGGGTAGAGGTTGATATTGTGTATGAAAAAGCCACAAGCGCCTTACAGGCAGCTCAGGGCTGTATACTCCCCAGGGAGCTGAGAAATAAACTGCGCCAATAAAGTATCTAAACACTTACAAATGGTCCGATATATCAGAACCTGAAATAGTGTGCCAAAAAATAATTATTCTTTCCGAGTCACCGTTAATTTCTACACATTTTGACACATCTTGTGTTGCGCTACGATGTTGTTTGGTGGATTCATGGGCACTTGAGTGGCATAAGGTCGAATTTCAAAAGTTGCAAAAGCCCCTATTCAAGCTAAATCATTGATAGTGACGAGTAAGATCAGCGTTTCTTTTGCCCGCCTTTTACAAATGATTTTGTTTTTGTCGCGTGTTGGATAAATCGGTTGCGATGAACATACAGCATTAATTGTCAGTAACCAAGCAAAGGGGCCAAAAATGGGAGGCATAGATCAATATGGGTCAAGAGCCAGATTCCTTGATATGGTTAGACAGGGAAAGGTGTTTCAAGATGACAGGACAGATGGCTCAACTGACCAAACAGGAAAGAGGACGGATCGTTGGTTTGATAGAAGCCGATATGTCGATTCAAGCTGCAGCTCATCAAGTTGGAATGTTATCAGCGACGGTCAGTAAATGGTGGAATCGCTACCAAACTCAGGGAAATGTGGACGACCTGCCAAGGAGTGGCCGTCCGATGGTGAATTCTGCGCAGAAGAAAGTGAACAAGTCCATCTAGCCTGACATCACTCTCGAGGGATTGCGACGCACCCTGATCAGGAAATGGCAGGGGATTGACCAGGGACAGATCAGAGGTCTCATTGGGAGTATGAGAAGACGACTCCTTGGCGTTCAGGACAGTGATGGAGGACACACTAAGAACTGAGGACAGGATATCAGCAGTTTTAGAGTTAAAGATACGGCAGTAAATTTCATGGTCAAATAAACGAAACGAGTTTGTGTCTTTTGTCTTGATTTTGTCTGTGTGTGATGCTTACGAGAGTTCCCTTCTGGAATTGGGATGAATAGGGGCTTTTGCAACTTTTGAAATTCGACCTTAAGCCACTCAAGTGCCCATAAAACCACCAAACAACATCGTAGCGGAACACAATAGGTGTCAACATGTGCAGAAATTAACGGTGAATAAAAATGAATAATTATTTTTTTGTATACTATTTTAGGTTCCGATAAATCTGACCATTTGTAAGTGTTTAGATACTTTATTGGTGCAGTTTATTACAGGGATGTTATTGGCCCTATGACCAGGGCACTAATGTAAAGCGCATTGATACGGTTATTGTGAAATGCGCTATATAAGAATTTGTTATTATAATATTATTACTATTATAATGGACGCTATTGGTAATTGTCAAAGACCAGTCTTCTCACTTGGTGTATCTCAAATGCATGAAATAACAAACCTGTGAACATTTGAACTCCATTGGTTGTCGCAGTTGCGAGAATGGAAGAAAAAACACCCATGTCACTTGAAGATGTGTGCTTTCAGATGCATGATTTCGGGACTTCAAAATCTAATTCTGAGGTCTCGAAATAAAATTCGTGGGAAATTGTTTCCTTCTCGAAGACTGCGTTACTTCAGAGGGAGCTGTTTCTCACAAAGTTTTGTACTATTAAGAGCTCTCCATTGCTTGTTCCAAGTAAGTTTTTATGCTAAAAATTATTATGAGTGATAAACAATAGCGTCCACTGCCTTTCAACTGACGTGAACAGACTGCACACTAAGTACTTTCTAAACTGGGTCCAATTTCATACAGCTACTAAGCGCAAAAGTTTGCTGAGCATGAAATTTTTGCCTTGATAAAAACAGGATTACCAACCAAATATTTATGTGATTTTCAGGATTTTATAAGCAAACAATGGCTGAATACCAGTAACATACTAACAAGCAATATGTAACAAATGGAAATTTGTTTGGTAAACCTGTCAATGCAGAAATTTCATGCTAAGCAAATTTGTGTGCCAAGGAGCACTATGAAATTGGGCTCTGATGTGTGTAAGCACTGTATACTAAGTACTTATCTGTACCCGAGATCGTTGAACAACTATACACTAGCATTGATGGTTGCTAGAGGCAGTTGGAATTCAACATTTAGCAACGGGGACCACAAAAATCTAATCAATGGGAAATATGAATCGGGGATAAAAAATATGGTGTGAGCACTGCTACTCACTACTTTCCCAAACTCTGTGAAAAAAGCACAGGTGTACAGTTGCGACTCAACTAATGATTTTAAATAGTCGCGACTACGACACTAGTTGCACTAGTCGCCATAGGCCTACAGCATGTTGTGTAGTTGTAAAGGCAGGTTAAAAAAAAATTCTTTTCAATGGTTATAAAATGTAGGTGAGTGAACTGAAGATTTGTCTGGACGACCTACGCCAGACAGCACAGAGGGAGTCTCAGGCAAGAGATGAACTCCAGAGGCACTACCAGCAAAGGATTAGGGACAGGCAGACAGATATTGAACAATATAAGATGTAAGTATGTTTAAAGGCAGTGGACACTAATTGGTAATTACTCAAAATATTACTCAAAATAATTGTTAGCATAAAATCTTTCTTGGTATTGAGTAATGGGGAGAGGTTGATGCAGGGCTGTATACTTCGTTTTTGAAAGGGCAAGGGCACCAAGGCATTTTCTCTTTGGCAAAGGGCACCCTATCAGGAAATTGTAAATTTCTACTTGAGCATTTCAAGGGCACCAAGGCAATGGCAAGGGGCAACGGAGGCAATCGCCTCCGTTGCCTCCGTGAAGTATCAGGCCTGTTGATGGTATAAAACATTGTGAGAAACAGCTCCCTCTGAAGTAACATAGTTTTCAAGAAAAAAGTAATTTTCCACGAATTTGATTTTGAGATCTCAAGTTTAGAATTTGAGGTCTCGAAATCAAGCATCTGAAAGCACACAACTTCGTGTGACAAGGGTGTTTTTTTCTTTCATAGTTATCTTGCAACTCCAACACCCAATCAAGCTCAATGTTTCACAGGGTTGTTATTTTATGCATATGTTGAGATACACCAAGTGAGAAGACTGGTCTTTGACAATTACCAATAGTGTCCAGTGTCTTTAAAGGCAGTGGACACTATTGGTAAATACTCAAAATAATATTTAGCATAAAAACTTACCTGGTATTATTAACAAGCAATTGAGAGCTTTTGATAGCATAAAACATTGTAAGAAACGGCTCCCTCGGAAGTACATGTAATGTAGTTTTTGAGTAATTTCAAGAATTTTCCACGAATTTGATTTTGAGAGCCCGAAGTCAAGCATCTGAAAGCACACAACTATGTGTGACAAGGGTGTTTTTTTCTTCCATTATTATCTCGCAACTTCGACGACCAATTGAATTCAAATTTTTACAGACTATTTATTTGCTTATCAAATATGACATTTCAGACAGAACTATTTCAAGGGATGTTTTCTACTATCATCATCATTAGACCGTGCATGTAAATCTGTGATCTTCAAGATTTTTTATTTCTTACCAATTTTGTAACGTTCTTTTAAACTCTTGCAGTATTTTCTTGTATCATCATTCTTCATGTTTTAATAATTTTGCCCATAAATCAGCACTGACAAAAACCAAAACACTGACTTCATTGAGGTGTCGTGGCCGAGCTGATAAGAGCACCAAACTCAAGCTCTAGTGTTTCTGTTCAGCAGAGTGTGGGTTTGAGCCCCGGTTGTGACACTTGTGTCCCTGAGCAAGACACTTTACTATAACTGCTTCTCTCCACCCAGGGGTAAATGGGTACCTGTGAGGGCAGAGATGGTCTTGTGGTTGGTTAAGTTTTTTGCACAACATATTTGGCGGCACAGGCTGTATACTCCCCAGGGAGCTGAGATGGTTTAAGGAATGAAATGGCCCAGTGATCAGGGGTAATAATGTTGGAAGCGCTTTGAGACATGGTGTTTAAAGCGCTATTTAAAAACCCAATATTATTGTTATTATTACTACTTCCTTTATTGCAGAGCGAAAGATTTGGAGACGGAGAATGAGCGGACGAACCTCGCCAACATCAAACGCAACCTCCAGAGACAGGTCCGTGAGGTGGAGGAGGATCTTGATATCCAGCGTCAGGAGCTGTCAACAGGATTTGATGAAGTCTTACGAAGGAGGGAAAATGAGTTTCGGAATCAGCTGGATGATCTGAGTGCTACTGCGCTTGCTCATGAAATGAAGGTGTGTACCGTTAAGAAACAGTTTTCTGGAAACTTCATTACTAACAAATTAGTAACAAACAGAATGTGTCCCTTTGAATCAGCATTCATAAATACCTAACACAGTTTATCCATTCTGATTGGTCGAGAGGGCATCACGTGGGGGTGTTTGAACGGATGATATAACACCAGTAAAAAGTGTTGAAACATTGACATGACACGCGAGCTTGCACCTGTGCATATAAGACAGTTTCTTCATTCCCATTGGTCGAGAGCAACGGCTGGAACAGTTGTGCCACATCACGCGATACACACGACGCGCACAGTATTCCCTTATAAGGAGTTGTTTACCCGAGGGCCTTACCATTTCATAGCTGGAGGGGTGTTGTGTTGAAAGAAATCATTGAACAATTATAATTTTTGCATTTGTTTTACTTTTTGACCCAAAAGTGGTGATGTTTTTTGACCGAAAAGGTATTTATGAATGGAAATCAAAGTGAGTTGAATCAGTTTTCAACTAGTGGTTTAAATCCGCCGAGGCCTGGTTGATGATAATTTACCTTGACTTTGTCTCTGTAAACAAGAACCAGGCTTCGGCGGGTTTAAACCACTAGTTGAAAACCTCTTCACCAGACATTGATTCCCTTATTCAACAGTTATAAGGAATAATTCAATTTCACCAGTTTAGCATTCACTGGTCAAATAAGATCATTGAATTTCAACGGGCTGCAAGACTCATTAAACCATTGAATTGCAAAAAAAAAGAGGAAAAATACGCATTCATGAGTTAAATAGGTGTTTTGAATGTGTTTACAGTTGGGGAATTGCGGATGACGATCGTCTCCTGACGATGACTAGAGCAAGCTAGTCGAAACGTTGAGACCAATTCAGAACTGACTCTGCGGCAGTACAGTTAATTACAATCCTATAAGCTAAAGTAGTAGTCCAGTCTATTTTCTATACCATCCACCCTGGTAATAGTTAAAAAGCAGGACAGTTCTTTTCAGAACTGAGAAGTCTCCCAAACCTCTGATTATCTACTCCGCGGCAGTAGAATAAAGCAAGACAGTTCTCTATGAACAAGCTCTACCCGGCAAGTAGATACATACATGGTGTTACCGCAAACCACATTGATACCTCACCATGCAATGCCTCAAATCCTAGATAAGGAGATTGTTCCAAAGTTTGGGGGCGCAAACAGAGAAGGCTTGTTCACCATAGCGAGGATGGGTACATGGACCAGGAGCTAGGTACAGGTGTTCAGTAGATGATGAGCGGAGATGTATTGAGAAAGTTTGAAGTTTGGGTGCGATGATGTCTTTGATATAGAATGGAGCCAGTCCATTACGAGCCTGTGCGAAGTAGGATCTTGAATTGGATAGTGGTATGGGCAGCCAATGTAGAGCTTGAATGATTGGGGTTTTGATTATTATTATTATAGCGCGCGTTCGTTTAGCTTCCCTGGGTCGACCCCGGTCACTTGGGGGTGACCTGAGGTGCATGACGTCACCACGAGAGGGCGAGTGTGATTGTTCGATTAGCTCTTGTCAGGGACTCACCAGAGTGAGCACCGGGGGGTAGACCCAGGGAAGCTAAACAAACGCACCCATTATAATCAATGTCTACAGGTGAAGTTACTGAGTAAGGAGTTAGAGCTAGTCCGTACTGTCAATGAGAGGGCATCATGTCAGCTCGGTGATGCTGACTCTAACGTACGAGATCTGCAGAAACAGCTCAAGCAGAAAGAATGGGAGTTACATGACCAGGCTGGCATGAAAGACGCAAGGTACACAACGGGGGTCGGGTTTAGGGGGAGGGGGAGGGGGGATCCAAGACTGCGAGGCTTGTAGGTCAAAAAATTTACCCAAATCTAAATGAGTTGAGCAAGCAGTCAGACTAAATTACCTTGTGAGCCAGATCTGGTGCTGTATGAGTGGGCAGTGGCGGCATAATTAAAAACATTACAAAGTTAAGGCAGTGTAGAAGTAAGACTTTTATATACTATAATGTTTAAGTGAAAATAATGTTTACTGGCCCCACGCTAAAACCACAGAGGCCAGAGGCCTATGGTCCGTTGTTGTTAATTCAAGCCCTGTAACAAACTGAATTACTGATTCATTATTGTAATTCCTCAGCTGAGTGGGCCGACTACTTTCTTTTCTTACTCACTAGTGACTTAGAAATTTGATAAAGGCTAATAGTTTTTGTGGATTTAGACTTGATGACAAGTCGTTAGACGCTGCCTATATGTCTGCCGTTCATGCAACAGTCACAGTGCGATGTTACACATGCAACAGTCGTAGGTAGCGCGAGGAATCACGACTGACTCGCACACACATACTGGGATCGAGGGTGTGTGCATCATCCCCGTAGCTACGCCGCTACTAACTACACACTGCGCTTAACAATTACCGTCTTGACTTCAAGACTATTGTGGACTAGGCATTTATTATCTCCTGACAATGACCAGAGCACAACCCAATGTCATTTTATTTGTTTATTTCAACACACGTCCCCCCAGCGTGAGAGCTAAAGACAAACTATCATCTCTCTTTGTATTGACCAGGATTGCTGAGTTGGAGAGCCAGTTGGAGATATTAGAACAGTCTCTTAAACGAGCAATGGAGGACTTCAATAGAAAGTAAGACATTATTATAACAATTTTCATGGAACTTTATTAAAGGCAGTGGACACTATTGGTAATTACTCAAAATAATTAGTGGCATAAAACCTTACTTTGTAACGAGTAATGGGGAGAGGTTGGTGGTATAAAACATTGTGAGAAACGGCTCCCTCTGAAGTGCCATAGTTTTGGAGAAAGAAGTAATTTTCCACGAATTTGATTTCGAGACCTCAAGTTTAGAACTTGAGGTCTCGAAATCAACCATCTAAACGCACACAACTTCGTGTGACAAGGGTGTTTTTTTCTTTCATTATTATCTCGCAAGTTCGATGACCGATTGAGCTCAAATTTTCACAGGTTTGTTATTTTATGCATATGTTGAGATACACCAACTGTGAAGGCTAGTCTTTGACAATTACCAATAGTGTCCACTGCCTTAAGAGAAGCCAACTTTACAAAGAGCTAAGGATTGATCTTAGACAGTGGACACTATTGGTAATTGTGAAAGACCAGTCTTCTCACTTGGTGTATCTCAACATACATGTACAAAACAACAAACCTGTGAAAATTTGAGCTCAATTGGTGAAAGAAAAAACCCTTGTCACATGAAGTTGTGTGCTTTCAGATGCTCTACTTCGAGACCTTAAAATCTAAATCTGAGGCCTCAAAATCAAGCAGAAATATTTCAAGGGATGTTTTCTACTACCATCATCATTAGACCGTATAAGTTTTATGTAAATCTGTGATTTTGACGATTTTTGTTTCTTAACAATTCTGTAACGTTGTGTGTAAAGGACACACACACACTCCTTTGGCCAACACTTTGCCTACAATTTCTGCAATTTTCTTGCCATAGACACGCAGACCTTGATAAGTACGCCCGGGAACGAGAAGCAGCCGTCCTGAAGATCAAGGGCAGCCATAGTGAGGTAGAGAGAGGGTACCAAGACAAGATAAGAGAGTTGAGTAGTAAGCTTGAGACGACGGAGGTAGAGAGGAGGAGGGAGGAGTGGTCCTACCAAGACGTCATCAAGGAGAAGGAGGTCACCATTGAAAAGTGGGTAGAGGAAACAGGGTTCAAATTTAACACTGTTAAGATGATCTTCCCATCAAGGGAACTTTGCCATTAATTTTAATAATAATAACAAGTTTTTTATACAGCTTGTTTCACACCTGAGGGCGTCTCAAAGCGCTTCCGACATTACCCCTGGTCACTTGGCCTTAAATCATTCCTTAAAGCCATTAGACACTTTCGGTAAACAGTATTATCCAAGGCCCACACTTCGTGTATCACAACTTATATATAAAATAACAAACCTGTGAAAATTTAGGCTGAATCGGTCATCGGAGTCGGGAGAAAATAACGGAAAAACCTACCCTTGTTTCCGCACGCTTCGCCGTGTCATGACATGTGTTTAAAATAAATCCGTAGTTCTCGATATCGAGAATTGATATTGTTTTAATGTTTTCTCAAAAAGTAAACCATTTCATGGAATAATATTTCAAGAGAAGTCTTTCACCATTACCTTCTGTAAACCCTGTAAGTTATTTGTAAATCTGTGAACTTTTAGTTATTTTTTTTTTCCAAAAGTGTCCAATGGCTTTAAACAATCTCAATTCCCGGGGAGTTTACAACCTGTGCGACAATTACATGCGCTACTCAACTAAACCAATCACAAGAACCATCTCTGCCCTCACAGGTACCCATTTACCCCCTGGGTGGAGAGAAGCAATTGTAGTTAAGCGTCTTGCTCAGGAACACAGGTGTCACGACTGGGATTCGAACCCACACTCTAGTCACTTAAGAGTGACTACCAAATGTATATTGTGGAAGTGTCATGGCCGAGCCGTTAACAGCACCGAAATCAAACTCTGGTATTTCTGATCAGCAGAGTGTGGGTTCGAATCCCCAGCCGTGACACTTGTGTCCTTAAGCAAGACACTTAACCATTGCTTCGTCCTTCAGATGGGACGTAAAGGCGTTGGTCCCATGTGTTTAAGTAACGCATGTAAAAGAACCCAGTGCACTTATCGAAAAGAGAAAGGGTTCACCCCGGTGTTCCTGGCTGTGGCTGCGCTGTAGCACCTTGTAAACCCTTATAAACTGGGTCTCAGTATCCATCACTGCAACCTATCTTTCTGAAAATTTGCATATACATGTACTCAGTGCCTTGAGTACCTTGTTTGGTAGATACATGTACGTGCGCTATAAAAGGGTCTTGTCACACAAAGCAACTTTTACTGGCAACTTGGAGGCAACCAACTGCAGTGCTCGTTACAGGACCACTTTGGTAGCACATGAGTCAATTTGTCTAACATTGTCTTACGATCAACAAGAAAGATACGTGAACATTGAAAATGGTAATGCCTTTCCTTCTTGGAGATTGCCTGGAACGGGTTGCTTGTAGTATCGCCTCGTGTGATATGACCCTTAGACTTTGATATTATACCTTCCCTTTTTAAAGACTCCAGCATGAGATCGGGGATGTAAGGCGGCACTCGGATGCCCAGCTAGCCAAGGTCTCCCAAGACATGGTCACTAAGGATCTTACCATAACGACTCTTAGAGACACCCAGACCAAACTCAAAGGTGAACTGGTCCAGAGAAAAGAAGATACAGAAAGGTAAAGGAAGACAAGTTCTAATTATAGCAATAATAATCATTTTATACTATCAACAGCTCTCCATTGCTTGAAATACCAAACGTCGAACGATTAAGAGCTCGGGATTCAAGCTCTGCTGTTTGATCAGCAGAGTGTGGGTTCGAATCCCGGTTGTGACACTTGCTACATAAGATTGGGGAGGTAGTGCTTTCTGCTCTTCCGGCTAGGCTTCGGACTGATGATACCCAAGCCTACATCCGTATGGACTGTAAAAGGGGTAACCCTGTTTCAGCCCTAGGAGTAGGTGGCAACGGCCTCTGGACAACAATAATTGTAGCCCACACCTTGAAGTGGCCTTCAGACCTTGTGTGTCTGGCAACAAAAATTATTTTGAGTAATTACCAATAGTGTCCACTGCTTTTAATATGATCCACAGATACAAGAAGGAGTTATCTCTAGCTATAGAGAGAGAGGCTAATCTAGAGAGATCGAGGACCCAAGCTGAGCTGGACTGGCAACGACGCTGTGAGGACTTAGAAAGGGTGCAGTACAGCAAGTCAGAAGAGCTTATTGAACGTCTGACCAACTCCAAAGATGAGGTACTGTACCAAGCCTGCTATAAGCCATTTGCGAGTTAAATTTGAATAATTTCTGGTACAATGACTTGCTTAGTTACAATGCAATGCTTACATTTGAATTCCTCAGACTATCGTGACAGTTGCTACGCCTCGTGATTAGGGGCAAGCTTTTGTATAGCAACCTCCAGGATGAGCAAACCCTGGTACCATTGTGCCATATACATCCATTCAGAATTTTGTAATGGTGTTCACCGCCTCTTACGTAACTACGCAAAAGCTTGCCCCTAATCTAACCATAAGACCAACTCGTCTGATCCAACGCAACGTGTTCCTTAAAGGGAAGGTACAGTTTTGGTAATTGTCAAAGACCAGTGTTCTCACTTGGTGTATCTCAACATATGCATAAAAAAAAAAAAATTGAGCTCAATTGGTCATCGGAGTTGGGAGAAAATGATGAAAGAAAAAACACCCTTGTTGGACGAATTTGTGTGCTTTCAGATAGGAATAAAATACTTCTAGCTAGAAGTCTTTTATTATTTTAGTGAGAAATTACCTGTACTTTAAAATCTATGCTTTTTCAGAGGAATCCATTTCTCACAATGTTTTAAACTATCAACAGCTCTCCAATGCTCGTTACCAAGTCAGTTTTTAAGTTAATGTTTGTTTGAGTAATTACCAAACGTGTACCTGCCGTTTAAATTGGATGCTCTTAACCGCTCGGCCATGACCCCCTATAAAGCGGTCTTATGACAACGCATGTTTTCCCCTCCACTCTACCACCAGGCTCTGGCTACAGTGAAGGAGAAGGATCGAGAGCTTTCACAAAGAGAAGATTACATCAGAGTACTGACTGCTGATAGGGACCATGCGTTCGCAACACTCAGGAAAAACAATCTACAAATCAACAGGGATATATTGCCGGTTGGTCTGTCATTGACAGTTTCCTTTCCTTTTTTATCAAATCAAATCAACATTTAATTCATACTAATCTTCGCAAACTAATCCACAGCCGTGACACTTGTGTCCTTAAGCAAGACACTTAACCATTGCTTTGTCCTTCGGATTGGACGTAAAGCCGTTGGTCCCATGTGTTATGTAACGCATGTTAAAGAACCCAGTGCACTTATCGAAAAGAGAAGGGGTTCGCCCCGGTGTTCCTGGTCCGAATGGCAGCAAATTGCGCCACAGCATCTTGTAAATCATTACATGGTGCTATCATAATTAGGGTTCATAATTCAAATGTAGTCCCACAATCTGGCAGGAAATACTGTATGTTACAGCGCCAGGAGCGTCACTGGGTGACGGACATGTGCGCTTTATAAGAAGCCACAATTATTATTATTATTATTATTTCAGACATTTTAAAGTCAACCTAGTAATATAAAATACTGTATTTTCTCCAAATTAAATAAGACATGCTCTCTGATCTACGTCTTTAGGACTGAGGATACCGTTTCCAAAAGCTCCTTGGAATCTAGAACTCCAAAGGGTGATCAACAGGTTGAAATGCCATCATTTCAATGTTTCCCCTAAGATTTGAATCCCAGTTTCAGACATTTTTATTATTATTATTATTTATTATTATTAACACAAAAATTACTTCCAGATGGGCTAGGAGAAACAAAAGCAAAATAATTACTGTGGTCCATAGACCTGCCTCCCCACATCTGGTTGTAATGCAAGTAATAAAACAAGTAATAAAATATGTATAAAACAATTTATGTACAAAAATATAGGAAAGTTAACTATAGATAAAACATGTCTATGTTCATCAGAGTTGGCAACTAAAACAAAAAATAATATAAAGCATGGACTATTTTGAGTATTTTGTCGGCATTGACTCTCATCCCTGTAGAGTAAAGAGCGCCAAGACGACCAGACAGGCTCTGCATCACAGCAACTACAGGAAGAGAACAGGCTCCTACGGGACGTCATACATGGCATGAGGGAAGACATGGAACAGCTCGGGGAGAACCAGCAAGGGGCCAATCAGAAATCAGATACCACGGCAGCCGGGGACGATGGAACCAGTCATCCACCAATCACAGAAGGTTTGACATGAATTTTGAAGCTTTTTTTTATTTTACTTCTAATATGTTAAGTTTGTTAGTTTTTGAAGGTAGGGTCGTCGTTTGGTTTTTGTTAACGTAATGCTGACCTAATGTTTTGTACTATCAACAGCTCACATTGCTCATTGCCGTTGTTGTATTGGCCCTTTTAAGTTGTTTTAAGTTGTTTTTTGGTGTATTTATTGTGTTTGCTTTCATGTAATTTTGTACATATTTATTATTTTGTGCTGTTGTACATATTTTTGTACATTTTGTGTTCTTGTCGAATAAATAATAATAATAATAATAATAATAATAATAACAATAACAATAATAACAACACCATGATGTTCAAAATCCTCCGCTCACCACTTCTCTGCTCGTCGAGCGCATTCAACGAATTTGCTAAGAAATCGGGACAAACTTGTGCGCAATTCACGTTTTGTTTTTATGCTAACAATTAATTTGAGTAATTACCAATAGTGTCCACTGCCTTTAATTGAATTGAATTTAATTATGATTCTTGCTTTTCAGGCTATGTCAAGATTCTAGAAAAGGAAAGCCGTGATCTCAAACTGAAAATCCGTGACCTGGAAGAGAAACTGGAAACTAAACGGCAAGAGACCGTTGTCGATAGAAGACCTTTGATCAGTGGAGCCGCATCAGGCACTCAAGCTGAGCCGATGGATAACGCTTACATAAGAAGTCATGTACAATCACTCAACGATTCCGTAGGTGCCTTACGCTCTGAGAAAGTGACTCTCTCAGCTCAGTTGAAGAGACAGCAGGCAAGGGTAGCGCACTTAGAGAGAAATATCGGTCAACTGCAAAAACAGGTGAGATACTCATCTTGATTTTGGTTTACCTTTAATACACACGTAGACGCAATTTCTACTACGGTGAGAAATGGCTGAGAGCGAGGCCAATCGTGGACAAAACGTGGGCAAAACATGGGAGGACCTCCACGAGCGTGATTTGGTCGGGGTGGGATCACCTACATGTAGGTCAGGAAGTTGCAAGCTCTCCCCCCACTTATTTTGAACATGTTAAGCGTAGCCGGATCGTGGCCATTATTGTACAAGCGGAGTCTTCAATTTGCTAAATTGCTGGATTTTGACGGCGCTCATACCCCGATAATTGATAATATTTTGAGATCGGATTGATTGATTGACATGATCTTCGTAAGGTCGTGGTGCTGTGTGAACCGATTATTAGATGGCAGCTGGGTGTTGTCTAAATTTCAAACTAGAGGATGGAAAACTAATCTATTTCTCCAAACTACATTTATGTGAGATGTTAAATTTGCATC
Organism: Asterias amurensis; assembly: GCF_032118995.1. Classification (NCBI taxonomy): domain Eukaryota; kingdom Metazoa; phylum Echinodermata; class Asteroidea; order Forcipulatida; family Asteriidae; genus Asterias; species Asterias amurensis. Next base: position 20,332,850 of record NC_092658.1, read on the forward strand.
GGAGATAAAGAATATTAATTTTGGTTGTTTACCCATACACCGATGTGTGTTAGCACTGTATACTCAGTACTTTCCTGAGTCCTGTGAAAAAATATCATAGTCATGTTACTCGGGTGGGATTCGAACCCACATATATTTATGTGCTCTTCTTTTTCTTTCTACTGCAGCCCTATGAGAAGCAAGTAGAGGTTGAGCAGCTACAGTATGAGTTGACTACCTCGGTACGTAGGCATGCCTCGGAGACCGCCGGCCTGAGGCAGAGAGTGGCAGAGCTAGAGCTCCAGCTGGCGGAAACAAGACGAGAAGCTGATGAGTACTTCAAGGGAGGATTGCAGACCAACCTGGAGGCTACCGCTCTCGGCAATCAGGTCAGATTTCTTACTTATTTTATTTTATTTTGCGTTGTTTTATTTTCTACAATATCTGCGCGTTCACCCATTTGACCAATCACAGCAATGATTGTGGTCGGACAAACTCGTTCATGCGTGCGCGTATATTTGGCAAGCGCGGCAGAATCGTGCAGAATGTCATTTGGAGTGCTCGTACACGTGTCTTGCTCACGTGTGCGGTGGGCGGAGCTTAGTGGAAAGCCGAAACGGTCCATTACAGGATTGATACAAATATTAATATTAAACATGATAAAAACAGTAAAATTTAATAATAATCTAGACATTGGGGGTTTGTCAAGGTGTTCGGTTTCCGAGAGTAAAAGCCTGATGTAAAAAAAAAAAACGTTGGACCTTGCTTTGTTTTCGAGATTTGCAATAAAATTATCAAAATTGCAAACATTTTCAAAACAACATCATGGCGTCCTCATGACATCTTTTTGAGTTCAAGAAGTCAATGTCCTTAGTTAAAGGCAGTGGACACTATTGGTAATTGTCGAAGACCAGTCTTCTCACTTGCTGTATCTCAACATATGCATAAAATAACAAACCTGTGAAAATTTGAGCTCGATTGGTCGTCTGAGTTTCGAGATAACTATGAAAGACAAAAACACCCTTGTCACACGAAGTTGTGTGCGTTTAGATGGTTGATTTCGGGACCTCAAATTCTAAACTTGAGGTCTCGAAATCAAATGCGTGGAAAATTACTTCTTTCTGGAAAACTATTCCACTTTAGAGGGAGCCGTTTCTCACAATGTTGTATACTACCAACCTCTCCCCATTACTCGTTGCCAAGTAAGGTTTTATGCCAGTAATTATCAATAGTGTCCACTGCCTTTAAAATCTGACACAAACATCAGTAAAGTGTATTTTTAGAGGTTTTTAATTTTTTTTTTAAACCAGACCTTTGCCAGACTTGTATTATGTGATTGTAAACCAGTATACTACATATACTTTTATCTTCCAGTCACGCTAATCCATCAATCAGATGCTCGAACTACTAGGGGGATAAAAAACATATATACTACTTCCTCTGTTTTATATCCTACTTCCTCTGTTTTTATTACACAGTGCGTATTGTGAATGTCAATGTGTCACACTCTGTATACGGACAGTGCAAAAATTACATTCTAAACTTTGTGCGCGTGGATGCTGTTCGTCGCGAAAATAACGCTCTGAAATTTTAAACTTTGCGTGTTGCATGTGAGACTGGAAGATAAATATGTTATAATATGCGCACTCGTGGAGTGTGGAGTATGAAAAAATATAGCGGGTCTGCGTCCAATATACAACTCGGCCTCGTTGGATATGGGGCGCAGAAGCGCTATATTTTTTTGTATTCCACTCGCGCTTGGTTGATAACTTATAATGGAGCCCTCTCTCTGCACTGTGCCAACAACATAGTTGTTATAAATTATCTGTTGTATTTTAATCATTGCTATTTTTATTTGCTCCTTTCTGGTGTGAATCAAGAGATCAATACATAAGAATTACGGGATTAATTAAAAAACAAATATATAAATGAAAAAAAAAAAAAAAATTATATTTATTGTTGAGAAATAAGAACTTGTGAAACAAACGACGAGCCGCGACGAAGCGTTAAGAAGTTGAAGAGAAGATTTAAAGTTTGGTTTTCGTCATCATAGCGTCATCCTTGGAGTTTACCTGAAGTATTTGATATCTTTCCAGGTATCGGCTCTGAAGATGGATTTAGTTTCTAATCAACCAGTCATCGGAAACACACAGGTAATAAACATAGAGACTGTGCAAGTTTCGCACATCTTCAAAGATTTTTGGGACAACTTTCGTACCACATACAATTCCTCAATGCGTGAAGGAAACAATCTTGCATACTTTACTGGGTCCACAATGTCCGAATACGCGCGAGACTTATATTTATATATTTAGATTTATTTCATTTTTCGGCAATAAAAAGTACAAAAATTCACTCTAATTAAGTTGAAAACATTGAAAAATACAGCAGAGATGAATTTAAATACACCAGGTTAAAAACATTGAAAAATACAGGAAAGAGCAATTAAAAAACAGTAAAGAAAAAAACCCAGCTGAAGCCTGAAGGATTTTTCGGCAATAAAAAGTACAAAAATTCACTCTAATTAAGTTGAAAACATTGAAAAATACAGCAGAGATGAATTTAAATACACCAGGTTAAAAACATTGAAAAATACAGGAAAGAGCAATTAAAAAACAGTAAAGAAGAAAAACCAGCTGGAGCCTGAAGGATTGCCTAAAAAAACACAGTTCTTGTCGTGAGGCTCTCCTGTCCAGCTGATCCTAAAAAGAACAACAATAAAATAGAATTATAAAAATGTATATAAGTATTTTGTATACATGGGACTTGCACAATCTACTAAGATGAAACATATATTTGAGTGGTAGAGCAAATAATTAGATTTAATCCAAAAGTTATGACTGTATTTCACCAATTTTTCACACTTTGCACTGGATTCTGCTTATAGACAATGGATTGTGTACAAAACTCTTCTTCTGACCTATGGACTGTATTGAATATGACGTGTATAAATTGTGTTTAATTTTATAGCCAGCTCTTGTGTATCAACTTCAAGAAGAGATTCATTCCTTGAAGATGAAGCTTTCAGCTAGAGGTGGGAGTGAAGCAGAGATGGTGGTAAGCCTCAAACTTGATTCTCTCAATTGAATAAAAGATTTTCAAGATGACTACTTGAAGTAGATTGGTAAATCTGACAGATTGATTACTCATCATTCATTCCCCTGACTGCAGTTGAAAAAAAAACTTTGCCTGAATCATTCTGTTTTGCACTTGACTGTTCTGCAACACTTGTTTTTAACTTAAATTTGTTTTTTGGTTATACTCATACAGCGATGTGTTTAAAGGCAGTGGACACTATTGGTAATTGTCAAAGACTAGCCTTCACAGTTGGTGTATCTCAACATATGCATAAACGAACAGACCTGTGAAAATTTGAACCCTTGTCACACGAAGTTGTGTGCGTTTAGATGGTTGATTTCGAGACCTCAAGTTCTAAACCTGAGGTCTCGAAATCAAATTTGTGGAAAATTACTTATTTCTCGAAAACTATGGCACTTCAGAGGGAGCCGTTTCTCACAATGTTTTATACCATCAACCTCTCCCCATTACTCGTCACCAAGAAAGGTTTTATGCTAATAAATATTTTGAGTAATTACCAATAGTGTCCACTGCCTTTAAGCACTGTATACTACTGTATACTCAGTACTTTCCTGAGTTCTGTTAAAACAAATCACAGGCATATTACTCAGGTGAGATTTGAACCAATAACCTCTGCAGATGTCTTACCACTAGACCACCAAGATTGCCCTGTAGCGAGAGGCAGTTTGAATTCTACATTTTAGTAGCGGGTACCACATCAATTTGATATGTTAAATCTGACACCTATTTAATTTGTTTGCTCATTTTGATAGATTCTTGATTGAACTTTAACATGTTCTTGTTTTAAACTTAAATTGTTACCATTTGATTGATTGATTGTATTATGGTGTTCTTGCCTTTTTGTCAATAAGGCTTTGATTTCTATTTTGCTTAATTTTACTCGTGTAGTTTTTCAATTTTTTTCCGTATATTTTTCGTTTGGTATTTAATACTGTTTTTGCCTCGAGCAGGCTGGTCCTGGAGAGAGCGCAATATAGATTCAATAAATTATAATTATAATTATTATTATTTGAACTGATAGCTGAAATCAAAGCTAAAGGGAGCCGCTCACCACATCAGCCGTCTAGCCAAGGAGCGACAGCAACTCATCCAGCTCGGCAACAGGTTACGATCGGAACTGGCTCGATACACAGGCCCTGTTCAGGGACCGAGGGGAACCACTACGGCAAAGAATGACGGGCGTACCACCGCTGGGGAGTTAGCCACTGAGATCAGCGGTAAACTGAACAACCTGGAGAAGCTGCAGTATGCACTCACTAAACAGGTGAGTCAGTTTGAAATGGTTGCATTTGGCTGTCAACAGTTTCTGATCAGCAGAGTAAGAGTTCAAGTCCCGGTCGTGACACTTATAGGGTCTATGTACTTTTTTCTAATAAAAAACACAATCTCCACAGATTTACATTAAACTTGCACAGTTTGAAGATAATGATGGTACAAACTTCTCTTTAAATATTACTTACTGAGGTGCTGTAGTTTTTCAGAAATGTGTAAAACAATATGTTACAAAAATAATTTCTGTCTCAGTTTTAGCATGTAAGAACATATGAAACCAGTTATGATATGTTATGATATAATATCATAACTGGTTTATGCATTTTTAAAATTCTAAAATAATTTTCGTCTCACTGAGACAAAAATTACTTTGTGACTTGTTTTACACATTTCTAAAAAAAAAACACCTCTATAAGTAATATTTTAAGGGAAGTTTTCTACTATCACTCTTCAAACCGTGTAAGTTTAAAGGGAAGGTACATGTTTGGTAATTACTCAAAACAAATATAATGATAAAAACTTAATAATAATATTGGCTTCTTATATAGCGCTCAGGTCCGTCACGCAGTGACGCTCATGGAGCTTCAACATTATTACCCCTGGTCACTGGGCCTTAAATCATTCCTTAAACCATCTCAGCTCCCTGGGGAGTATACAGCCTGTGCCGCCAAATATGTAGCGCAATCAAGGCTAATCAATCACAAGAACCAACTCTGCCCTCACAGGTACCCATTTACCCCTGGGTGGAATTCGAACCCACTCTCTGCTGAACAGAATCACCAGAGCTTGAATTTGGTGCTCTTATCCGCTCGGCCATGATGGATTTCTGGTTAAAAGTAGAGAAATCACATCCCTGGAATAATAATTATTATTTGTCAACCATTGCCATAGTCTTATCCGCTCCGCCATGACACCCCGTTAATTTTACAAGCTGCTATTTCTTCCCGATTCAACCATCAGGAGTTGCAGCATGCACAGAAGGGTTTGGAGCGAGATCAGAGAGAGACGGAGGTGATTCAAGTCCAGCTGGATTCATCCTCATCATCATCGGAGTCACCCCCAGAGACCGATCAGGAACCTCAAGCCCAACCACAGTCTGCCCAACCACCAACCAGAGAATCGTCAGGTAAGTAATCAAGCTTGCTCACCAGCATTTTAAAGAGACTGGACACTTTCGGTCAACAGTATTGTCCAAGGCCCACACTTCATGTGTCACAACTTCTATATAAAATAACAAACCTGTGAAAATTTTGGCTCAATCGGTCATCGGAGTCAGGCAAAAAAAACGTGAAAACCCACCCTTGTTTCTGGAAGTTTCGCCGTGTCATGACATGTGTTTGAAATAAATCCGTAATTCTCTATATCGAGAATTGATGTTGTTTTCACATAAAGTAAAACATTTCATGGAATAATATTTCAAGAGAAGTCTTTCACCATTACCTTCTGTAAACCCTGTAAATAATTTGTAAATCTGTGAACTTTTAATTTTTGTTATCTGTACCGAAAGTGTCCAATGGCTTTAATGAGACTGGACACCTTTGGTAATTGTCAAAGACCTGTCTTCTCACTTGGTGTATCTCAACATATGCATAAAAGAACAAACTTGTGAACATTTGGGCTCAGTTGGTCGTCGAAGTTTGCGAAATAACAATTAAAGAAAAAACACCCTTGTCACACGAAGTTGTGTGATTTCAGATGCTTGATTTCGAGACCTCTACTTCTAAATATGAATTTGAACCACTGATCTGCGGTTCAACATTCCCCCCAAAAATGTTCTTACTTTTCTCCAAGAACCAAATATCAAATCTGTTCTGAACACATTGCTTCTTGGGTCTTTTCTGAAGTAAATAACTGGATTAAAGACACTGGACACGATTGGTAATTGTCAAAGACGAGTCTTCACAGTTGGTTTATCTCAACATATGCATAAAATAACAAACCTGTGAAAATTTGAGCTCAATCGGTCGTCGAAGTTGCGAGATAATAATGATAGAAAAAACACCCTTGTCACACAAAGTTGTGTGCTTTCAGATGCTTGATTTCGAGACCTCAAGTTCTAAACCTCAAAATCAAATTTGTGGAAAATTACTTCTTTCTCGGAAAACTATGTTACTTCAGATGGAGCTGTTTCTCACAATGTTTAATACTATCAACAGCTCTCCATTACTTGTAACCAAGTAAGTTTTTATGCTGAAAATCATTTTGAGTAATTACCAAAAGTGTCCACTGCCTTTCAACTGTTGTATTTATACTGTTGTAGTGTTTATGCAATGCTAAATATACTTTGTGTTTTTTTAGTGACCTAGGGTATTTAATTATTATTGTGTGATTATTTTTCTCTATGATATTTAATCAATTAACTTATTTCTTTTTACTGAATTTATGGTTAATTGTATATTTTGTGATTTCCTGTTCAGCTTTTCGAGATTTTGATGTCTACGCTATATGAAGGAAAAGTTGTTATTGTTATATTGGAAAAAACGCTTGCCTTTTAAAAAAAAACAATTGTACCAATGCATCTTTTCCATTCTATTGACCAACGTTGTGTTACCAACAGGGCCGCACAATCCCAGCCGAACCGAACCTGTTCAGTCCAGCTACGAGTCTCAAGGAGAGTCTCAAGGAGAGTCTCAAGGAGACTCCCTGGATACTATGAGTAAGGACTCCATACCCTTGATGATGTCATCATACGGTGGGGAGTCGCTACAGGACGTTTGGCAGATACTTGATGACGGGCGGAGTCCCACTTTCATGAGAAGCCCCACCCCTCAGCCTCTCATGTATTACGGTGAGTCAGGTTTACTCCCTAGATTTTATACCTGAAAGAGTTCAGCCCTAGGAATGTGAATGGGAGACTTTTGGGACGCTTGGTGGCAGCAGACTTACCAGGTAAAATCCATTGTTCTCGGTAATGTGCGCATGGTCAGAACTACGTACACAATGGACATTAACCTGGTAAGTCTGCTGCCACCTAGCGTGCCAAAGTCTCTTATTCCGATACAAATTTTGCCATCACAAATTCGCAACTAACAACGCGGAATAGTTGAGCTACAATGTATGATCAAATTAGTAGTTTGCATTAATAGGTCCTTTTGTTTAGTATATCCTGCTTGCTTTTGATTGCTATTTATATATGCGTCTTCTCTGCAATTCTGTGTAAAGATTTTCTATTTAAGCAGAGGACCATGGTGTTTTTCTTTTAAACAATTTTGATGGTGTAATAATAATAATAATACTATTAATAATAATATTTAGTTTTTATTTAGCGCTTTATACATCATGTCTCAAAGCGCTTCCAACATTGTTACCCTGATCAATGGGTCATTTAATTCCTTAAACCATCTCAGCTTCCCGGGGAGTGTACAGCCTGTGCCGCCAAATATGTAGCGCACTTAGTTAAATCTATCACAAGAACAATCTCTGCCCTCGCAGGTACCCATTTACCCCTGGGAGGAGAGAAGCAATAATAGTGAAGTGTCTTGCTCAGAGACACAAGTGTCACGACCGGGATTCGAACCCACACTCTGCTGAACAGAAGCACCAGAGCTTGAGCTGGGTGCTCTTATCCAGCCCGGCCTAGATTGATTTCTGGTAAAAAGTAGAGAAATCACATCCCTGGTTTGTGTGCTTTATCAGTTTTCATAACCATTATTTTAATTATTATATGTCAACCATTGCCATAGTCTCATTATCTTATCTTTCCTTAACAGGAACAGACAAGTTTCAGTCAGTTCCCAGTATCCCAGAGCGACTGATGGGCCACGCAGGAAGCTCTCTAGGGGTCCAGGGGAAGGTTACTCATTTACAGACTAAACCGGGAAGAGGTAAACAGGATCGACTATCCTCCAAGGCTGCTGGTCGGGTACAACCAAGAAGCGCCTCACAGAAACCACAACAGAAGATCAGGAATTATAACATACAAGATGATGTCAACAGGTGACACAATAGAGCTTAGATATGGAAAATAAATTTCCTTAATCATAACTTTCCAAGAGATAATCAGTTTGAATTGGTTTTTGAGCAACCTCGCTACCATGGGCAGCACGCCGTATCACCTGCTAGCTCTAGGTACGTCTCTAACTCGCTAGCTCTGCGTACGTCTCTAACCCCTGGGAGGGAAACTCTGATCCGTGTCTTTGATTGGCTATCATATACGAGCAAAATATGAAACAATGTGTGTCTCCAAAAAGCTCTATGCGCCGAAACGCGTGCGTATAAATTCACCATTATAAATCTATGTATTCACTATTCAACTACGTTACTTTGGGAGTCTTTCTCACAATGTTTCATACTATCATCAGCTCTCTGTTGCCCGTTACCAACTAAGTTTTTTTGCTAATATATATTGGAGTAATTACCAAACGTGTCCAGTGCCTTTATTTCGATTGATTCGCCAGGATCCCAAAATATCTTGTCATCCTTTGTGTCTAGCTGCTTAAGGAAAATAACTACCTTTGTGACCGTCTTCCTTCAACATTTGGTTGTATTTTATTTGTTGCTTTTGTTTTATTTGTCCAAGAATATGCCTTAATTTGTATGTTCCTGTAAATAACTTACAGAATAGTGTTTATGTTTACATATTTAAATAAAGGAATATGACGCAGTGTTTACAATTTCACTTTGTTTTATTTATTTATTATATTCTCAGTTTGTGTTGCTGACTTTGATATATAAATACAAGGCCAGCATTTAAATGAACAACCTTCTTTTGTTATTCTGAACTGGGCCCAATTTCATAGAGCTGCTAAGCACAAAAATTTGCTTAGCATGGAATTTCCTCCTTGATAAAAACGGGATTACCAACCAAATATCCACGTGATTTTCAGGATAGGCAAACAACAGCTGAATACCCGTAACATGGAAAATGCAACAAATTGAAATTTGGTTGGTAATCATGTTTTTATCAATTTCATGCTAAGTTGCTTAGCAGCTCTATGAAATTAGGCACAGATTGAGCTACACTATGCCTGGGATACTTCACAAGTTTATTGGTAACCGGCTTCCTTGGGTTCAAGGAGCTTTCAAAATGGCACAGGGTTGCTGGAGTACAAAAAGAAGCCAAGCACAAAACAGCAAGAAATTATTCGGCATAATTTTCTACTTAACCAAATCTGGGTTTTCTTTATTTCCAAAATTGTCCAAAACTTGACAGATGCTTACATACATCCAGGACAACTTTGGAATGTCCTTTTGTTTTGGCAGGCAATTGGACGGCTGACGTGTTTATTTACCCCAACATTTCATTTTACATTTTAAAGCATGCACAGGTGAATGCTTACCACTGAAGAGAACACTCTTTTTTTTTCGAGAGATAACAACAAATCCTGGTGCGTGTTTTGAGAACCTTTGTTTGTTGTCTTTCCTTTAACAAGTCAGGGTTTCATTTTTACAATAGTATTTTCAAAAGTAAAACAACCCTAAAAATGTACACTAGGCAGAAGCGAGGAAAAGTTTTTTTTGAACACCGCACAAAGCCTTATTCCATAGAGCTGTTGAAGCGTAAAAAGTATCTTACTTGAATTATGCTTATCAGAATCAAGTTACCAGTAAAAAAAAACAATGCCAAATGTAACACATTGTGACTGATAACCTGTTTATTTTTACTTAGCAAAAAATTGTCAGAATTATTTTCTGCTTAAGCAACTCTATGCAATTGGACCCAGGGATAAATGATCAGATTGATGTCTAATTAAGAGTTAATCAAACATGACCCTGCGATCACTCTTGGTGGCGGAGTGTATCTTCTTATTCTTTAGTCTCTCTCTGTTTGCTCGCTCCACTCTGTAAAGAAAGAGAAACAAATTCTTAACAAAAGGCACAGTAGTGTATTTGTATAGATGCGGCTCTAGACTGCTCAAGTCTTGCGCATATAGTCAAACAATTTGACTCGTTTCTATGCGTAAGTTTGTTTCCTTCACTCGTTTAAGCAATAAACGTGGGACCAAAGTGTTCACAAAATGTTTGAACTCGCGTGAGACTTGCACAGTCTATTTGTACTCCTGGATGAAGAGGAGTACATTATGGTCTTACTTTTAAAAACAAATCTCACTTCTTACTAACACTGACCTCATTCTTACAACAGCTTTATCGTCTTCTGTTGGCTCTTTGGGTTTCCTTTGAACTTCCTCAATGATATCTCGGATCTTCTGAAGGCAGTCGGAGAAGTTTGTGATCTGTGATCTCGTTCTCTCCGATGTGACGATTAGCTCGCCTTTACTGTTTATCTTTGTCTTTTTCTTCAAGAGAGACATCAACAACAAAATAGATAAATACAAATAATGTCTTTGATGTTAATTTTTGGTTTTTGCCCATATGCACCGATGTTTGTTAGCACTGTATACTCAGTACTTTCCCGAGTCCTGTGAACAAAATATCACAGGCATATTACTTGGGTGGGATTCGAACCCACGACCCTTGCAATTCTAAAGCAGTGTCTTACCAACTAGATGTCTTTGATGTTTATCTGTGTACCATGGTCTGTTCCAGGCACTTGCATATCATTCAATTGTAAAAATACACAATTTATGAACCTATCTCTTCAATAGTTTTCATCACAGCAAATCGATCTTAATATAAAGTTGTTACACAACACCACTATTTTTGTATTACAAAAAAAAAAAATTAATAATCTTAATGTATCTTTCCATGGCAAAACCTTAGACAACCTCCAGTCCTGATACTTCACAGAGGCAAAAAAGGCGATTGCCTCCATGCCCCTGGTCATTGCCTCTGTGCCCCCTGGTTGTTGCCTCCGTGCCCCTGGTCATTGCCTTGGTGACCTTGAAATCTCCAGTAGAAATTTACGATTTCCTCATAGGGTTCCCTTTACCAAGGCCCTTGTGCCTTTTTGCCTTACGCCCCTGCCCTTTTAAAAAGGAAGCATAAATGCTTGTACCTCAAATACACCCAGGGCATGTTCCCTTAATCAATTGATTATAAACATACATGTAGTAACACCATTTCTGAAAACATGGCATATATTGTGCTCTTTCAAACCCAAGCACGATTTCCTAAAAACAACAGGGAGACTTGTTTACCTTTTCTTGAATTTGCTGTCGTATATGCACCGGCAGCCAGTCTGCTGACCCTATGTGAAACCTGACATCAGCCTTAGTTTGAACTGTGGAATGGTAATTCATAATTTACATCAATATTTTGACACTTGTTTTTATATCCAATAAGTGAAGTTTTAGGTCTTTTAAAAAACAGACACAGACTTGAAACAGACTTCAGGATATTTTTTTATTTGGCGCGACTGAATGGCAACAGTTCATACCTTTATTTACATTCTGGCCACCTGCTCCGCTACTGCAGCTGTATTTGACCGTCAGCTTGCCTGAAATAAAAGAAAATTTGTTTTTTAGTCAAAATCTTCACTTTATAATAAAGAAAACAACGGGTCCAATTTCAATTTCATGGCCCTGCTTACTGCCGAATTCTGCACTTACGTGCAAGCGCAGAATGCCTAGTAACGTGGAGTATGCACGCGCAAAAGCCAAAATTCGCCACTAACCCATGAAATACGCTTGCAGTACGCACAGAATTCCCTGCTTCCGTGTAAGCGTCGATTCTGTGCTTACGGTTAGCAGAGCCATGAAATTGGGCCATGCAGACTGAGCATCATGGGGTGGTTATGGGAGGTGGGGGGGGGGGGGTAATTCTCTGCTCCTCCTTCTTCGGTTCAGCCCCAGTCGACGGGCCAACAAGTATTTTCCTCCCGAAGATGCTCAGAGCATACTGATTGAAACATGAAAGCTGTCAATACCATCAGTTCTTTCTACTTAGAACAACCGCTACTCAACACAAGGCACACCCCAAACCTCACATGATTGTATTCCCCCTTGCAAAGTTTCAAATCTTACTTTCATTACCGGTACTACGCCTATGGGGATCAACACTGTTGAACCCTGGTTTTAAAAACAGGGTCATCAGGGACCAGATATTTTCGATCATCGCAGCTTGAACAAGACACTTAGTGAACAAGTTAATAGGAGTCGGGTGCCTGAACTGAATGATACACTAGCCCCATGATACAGCTATCCTTGGCCACACAGGTGGGGCTAGTAGTAGCACGATACATAACTTACTATTTGATTTTCTGTTTTGAATATTGGGACATTTAATTAAATTTAATTTAAATTATGACATAATAAAGACCCCACTGAATGGAACTTACCTACAGGTATATGTCCATCAAAATGTTCATCTAAGTTTGTGCTCTAGAGAAAAACAAAACAAAGACAGTTTTATAAACCAATCAACTAACTGATCAATCAATCAATGCAATTTATTTATGTGTTTTTTTCGGCAAATAAATGTATCATGTTCCAAGTTTCTTGTCAGACAGTACCTTAACTTCATGGGAATTTTGCAAAAAGGTCCCCTAGTAAAGGGAAAATATGCTGAATCTCTCATGTCATTAATCATAAAATAATAAATAATCAAAATGAAAAAGTATTGACCAATTAAAAAAATCACAGCAATTGGGTTATCTTGTTAAATTTAAGCCCCTCGTTGAGAAAAGCAATTAGGAGGGGAATAAACTATTTAAAATTAACTAGATTTTTTAACCGAATTGATAACATATCACTCAAAATATCTAGCAAATAACATTAATAAAATACAAAAATACACCAAAAATAACAAGTTTAAAAGGGCGCCCTCACGTGTTCCTGAAATCTATCAACTCCGACGGTGACATCAACGATACTATTCGGGTACAATCTCTCAAGATTGTAGGCGCTTTTGTAGCTTTCTCCACTTACACATGATCTTGACAATGTTCTGTGTGTCTGGACTAACGTTCTAGAAATTTGTCTCAACATTGTGGCTTATAAACCATAGACAAAGTTACGTAAAATTGTGGTTCGGCCGCCAAAGACATATGGCTGTTGTGTAGTGTATTGCACGTACTCTCCCTCTTTCCGTGTGTACTTTGTGTGTGCAGTGCGGATGCGGGATGGGATGAATTGAGTGTCGATTTTGGGTGGGCAATAGTATTAGTAGCACTATCGATTATTACAGTTTAAATAAAAGGGTTCAAACGTGATTTGTTTTGTGAGATCTAACTTTAACGCTTTCTAGAAGGAAATAATATTTAGTTTTATAACAACATATTGATCAGAGTATAAAAAATAATGTCAGGTACAATTACGATTATGTAACTAATTACTTTATATACCTTGAAGTCACTTGATCATTCATGAGGGTAGCGTGGCCGAGCGGTCTAAGGCGCTGGTTTAAGGCACCAGTCATTTCGATGGCGTGGGTTCGAATCCCACCGCTGCCAAGATTTTTTTTCTTACTTGACAATTTCCTTTTTTTCTTTCTTTTTACTGTAACTAATGTTGGCACAGTTAATTTTGTTTTAAAAGTTGAGATGCACTCTTTTTTAAAATTTTATTATAATGAGGTATTTAAACGATAATAATTTATAGTTGGTTGATTTACTGTCTTGGAGCCGGCCGGTCAGCATATTATGAGGAGGAAGGTCTCAGGACTCTCATTATAGATTTTTCACTTTAAAATGTAAATTACTTAAATTAAGCCCATTGGGAAGGAAATAGCTAGCTTATTGCTCCGATCTTGGTATTAGACATGGGCATTTGGAAATTTAGTCGATAATCCTGTTTTTATGAAGAAAGAAATTTCATGCTAAGCAAATTTTGGTGCTTAGCAGCTCTATGAAATTGGGTCCAGCCATGTTTGATTTGAGGAGATAGGAAACCCATCTGTTGTATTTTCTCCTAAATGGACTACCAGAATTTATTACAGTCTGCAAACAAAAATATTTCGTTCACTCTAAATGTTTAAAATTCCCCCCATATATCGGCAAGCCATAGAAGTCCAAAGCAACCACATCACGTGATCTCCTATCCAGTAGTGGGGGTGGGGGGGCATCCGGGGGGGGGGGGGGGCTGACATCGAATGGGTGGGGCATCCCCCCCCCCACATCACGTGATCTCCTATCCAGTATCAAGTGGGGGTGGGGGCATCCGGGGGGGGGGGGGGGCTGACATCGAATTGGTGGGGGCGTGTCCCCCCCCTTAGTGACGCCACTGCAGAGTTGCAACTGCCAACCCAGGTTGGAAAACTATAAAAAAAAATACCAAAAACAGATCGCTTCTATACAAAATTGTGTTGTTTTTGTTGAAAAACAAAACAACTATAGTATAAGTATGGGATGGTGAATTCCATGTTCAAGGCACTTTTTAGTTTGTTTATCAACTGTTTCACTCAAGGGATTCTTTCATTCATCACTTGAGAACCGCTGTGGCAGGAGATTCGTCCCCGAAGATGTTTTCTTCGGTGGTAGCATAGATTTGCCATCCTCAAAAAAAAGCCTTATTTTCTTTCAGAAGGTATCTTTTTAAGTCGATTTGGAAAGGAAAAAATCCCCTTAATAAAACACTACAGTGGCTATGTTTATGTGCATAAAAAAAGAGCGGACTCTTGGCGATAAGCGCATAATTCGGCGATAAACAGAGCTTCGAAATTGTACCCTGTGGTCTTGAACGAATTTGGTACGCAGAACGTGTAGGGGATCCACGGGACAATGGAAATTGGTTGTCGCTTGCGGCGCCTCTTCCCGCGCCGTAAAGAGGCTTCGTCCCGCGATTCAAGTCATCTTGTGGAGGTCTCGGTCGTCATATATTCCGGAGCTAAAAAGGACACTAAGTATACTGTAATAAACGTTAATTTTCACTAATAAGGTATGTTTACCATGGTGGTGTAGATAGGGATGTTAATGATTGTCAGTGAAGACAATCGGTTCCAATGGCGTGGGTTTCAATTTGTATCGTACGGGGTAGCCTATTGATTGACAGTAATGGTCAATAGGTGTGTAATATTGCTCCATGGTTACTGGTAATAATAGGCATGCTCTGCGCGGTGTGTAGGGCCTACTTTAACTTTGGAGGTTTCTGCCTCTAGTCTATGGGCATGGTATTTAATAGGGACCCCAATTGAAATATTAATAACTCCATAATAAGCCTTATTTTGGCCTTATATAATTAGGGTATCATTGGATATGTTTGTAATTGTACCATATTATTTTATCATGTTCTAATTCAATTTATGTTATTTCTTTGTCTTTTTTCTTGTTGATTATGTATGTATTTTGTTTACATGTTTTTATCCGAATAAATTTAAATCAAATCAAATCAAATCTAGTCACAGTGTTGTTCTGGGCAGGGTGCCCTCAATATTGTAAGAGTTTGTAAGGAACTGTAATAAGTGGATAATTAATTTGTTCTACCACGGTCATTATTGCAAACAGGTACTTGTTGTAGTAGGTCTACACATGAGTTATGTAATAAATCAACATCGCTGTTAATATTTATTATAAGCGTAAGGGTTTACATCGCCGTACTGAATCAAGGTGGTAGTAATCTGTGTTAAACCACTGTCCATGGTCTGCGCGGACCACGCGCGTGTTTTGCATATGAGCTGTAGGTGTCCTTTTTAATTGTTAATATTCACTTGTATGGTATATATGTTACCATGGTGTTATAGATAGGGGTGTCGATGATTGTCAGCAAAGACAATCGGTTCCAATTGGTAGCTGTGTAGGGCCTACGTTAACTCTCATGGAGGTTTCTCCCTCCATGGGCATGATACCTCAATGGTATTTCATAGGGACCCCTATGGAAATATTAATAAGCCTTAGATATTGGCTTTAGCCTATCCTTTGATATGTTTGTGTCATATAATTATCAAGTTCTAATTTAGTTTATCTTATTTCTACACATTTTTTCCTGTTGAAATTGTGTGTGTTTGTTTGACGTGTTTTTATTTATAAATTCAAATAAAATCAAACAAAATCACAGTGTTGTTCTGGGCAGGGGGTCCTCGAGTGTAAGAGTTTGTACAGAACTTTGATCAGTGGATAATGAATTTTTTCTACCATGGTCTCAGCAAACATGTACAAGTACATGTACATGTTAATCACGTACACGTGTTGTGTACAAGTGTATATGCACGTACACGTGTTGTGTGTATGCACAATGATGACGTGTGTATCTATATTTAGCGCGTTGCGTTTAAGACGAGGTTTGGATAATACGAGGAAATTGGGCCAGTCCGCCGGACCTCGTATTAACAGGAGTCGACTGTAGTTGGTCTATGTGTTATGTAATAAATCAAAGTAGCTGTTAATACTTAGTATAAGCGTAACGGTTTACATGGCCGTATTAAATATCGGTGGTAGTAATCTGTGTCAAACCTCTGTCTATAGTATGCACCAAAACGTGTTTTGCATACAAAATGAGCTGTAGGTGTAATTTTTAACCATTATTATTCACGTATACGGTGTATGTTTGCATGGTGTTGTAGAAAGGGATGTCGATGATTGTCAGTGAAGACAATCGGATCCAATTCTTCGGTTTCAGTTTGTATTGTAGCCTTTTGACATTTTTAATGATCAATACTTATTTTATATGCATGCTGTGCGCCGTGCGTATTTTATACTTTCAAGGACCATGTTAGGTATTTCCATGAAGGTTTCTACCTTCATGGGCATGGTATTTCATAGGGACTCCAAAGGAACTAGGCCTTAGATATTGGCTTTATTAGGTAATCATTGGATGTGTGTGTGCCGTATTTTAATTGTGTTTTAATTTAATTATCTTATTACTCTGCATTTGCTCCCGTTGAAGTTGTGTATGTATTTTTGACAAGTTTTTATCCCAAATAAATTCAAATCAAATCTAATCATAGTGTTGTTCTTGGCAGGCAGTTGCCCTTCAAGTGTTAAGAGTTGTTATAGAACTGTGACCAGTGGACAACAGATTTGTTCTACCACGGTCATTATTGTTTTCGATAATATCGCCGTTTTGAATATCGGTGGTTGTAACCAGTGTCAAACCACTGTCTATGTACGCGTGCCTCAAAACTTGTTGCATACGTAAAGAGCTGTGGCTCTTCTTTTTAAACGTTAATAATCACTTAGTTATGGTGTCCGTTTCCATGGTGTTGTAAATAGGGATGTTGATGATTGTCACTGAAGACAATCGGTTCCAATTCGTAGGTTTCTATTTGTATTGAAGCATGTTGACACTTTTAATGATCAATAGTAGTTGTATGGCATGCTGCGTGGTACTTTTTGGGAGCATTTATGTATTTCCATGGGGGTTTCTACCTCCATGGCCATGGTATGTCATAAGGACCCCATTGAAACTAAGCCTTAGGTATTGGCTTTAGGTTTCCTTGGATATGTTAGTACCATATTTTTATCATGTTCTAATTTAATTTATCTTATTTCTTCGTCTTTTCTCCTGTTGAAGTTGTGTATTTATTTTTGACATGTGTTTATCTGAATAAATTTTAATGAAATCAAACCATATCAATGTTGTTCAGGGCAGGGTGCCCTCGAGTGTCAGAGTTTTTGTAGAACTGTAATCGATTTTAAATGAATTCGTTCTACCGCGGTCATTATTGCAAATATATTGTGGTAGGTCTACATGTGTTGTGTAATAAATCAAAGTCGCTGTTTATATAATTCATAAATACCTCGGACAGTTTCGCTATTCCTGTTGGTGGAGAGCGCGTCTCGCGGGTGTGTATGAACCTTTGTTTATAACCGGTAAAAAGTGTTGAAACATGGGCGTGACACGCCTGCTCGCAACTGTGCTTAAACGTTAGTTTCTTCATTCCTATTGGTCGAGAGCACCGGCCGGGAGAGTTGTGCCACATCATGCAATATGCGCGACACCCACAGCATTCCCTATAAGGAGTTGTTTACCCAAGGGTGGGGGAGGGCCTTACCATTTCATTCTTGATAATTTACCTCGACTTTGTTTCGGTAAAGTTAACAAGAACCAGGCCTCGTTGGGATTAAACTACGAGCTGAAAACCTCTTCACCTTATTTATATAAGCATATAACGGTTAACATGGCCGTATTGAATATCGGTGGTAGTAATTTGTGTCAAACCACTGTCAATGGTACGCACGCACCAAAACGTCTTTTGCACACAGAATGAGCTGTACGTGTCCTTAAATGTTAGGCAATTATTCACTTATGGTATACATGTTTACCATATAAAAAATATAGTGTTGTAACTAGGGATTTCGATGATTGTCCGTGAAGACAATCGATTCCAATTCGTCGATTTTAATTTGTATCGAGCCTGTTGACATTTTTAATGATCATTAGTAATTTTATATGGATGCTGTGTGCAGTGCGTATTTTAATTAATTTATCTTATTTATTGTCTTTTCTCCCGTTGAAGTTGTGTATGTATTTTTGACACGTTTTTATCAAAGTAAACTAAAATCAAATCAAATCACAGTGATCAGCTAATGAATTAATTTGTTTTTGTTCTGCCCCCACGGTCATTATTGCAAACAGGTACTGTTGTGCTATGTAAACAACCAAAGTCGCTGTTAATAAATTTATTTAAGCATTTAACGGTTTACATTGGCTATTGCCGTATTGAATATCGCTACCCAAGGATCTGCAAAAATATCCTAAATCTCGAAAACATTTTCGTTCACATACAGACCAACTTGGTCTTAAAGGGTCACATTTCCTGGATAAACTATTTCCCATCAACACCATGTTTATTATAACAACGGTGGAAATAGTACAGCACAGTTACAATAATTGGAATCGTATTAATACAATACATGTTTCAATTTACGACAAGTCAACAGACACAACGTCACTGGATGGGAGAGCGCCAACATTTATTATCCATGTTAGTAATCTGTATCATACCACCGTCTATGGTATGTGTGCCCCAAATCACGTTTTACTTACATAATTAGCTGTTGGTGTTCTTTTTAACGTCAATATTTCATTCAAATGGTATGAATCTTACCATGGTGTTGTAGATAGGGATGTCGATGATTGTCAGTAAAGACAATCATCGGTTTCAATTTGTAATAATAGCCTGTTGACATTGTTTACCGATCAATAGAATTATATGCATGCTGTGCGCTGCGCGTATTTTATACTTTGAAGGACTATGTTGGGTATTTCCATGGAGGCATGGTACAAGTGATTTGCATAAAAGCAAAATACTTATTTATTTTTTATGATGTACGTACACGAACCATTTAGGGTCACGGCAAACGTACGACGTGTGCCATATTCGTTGTTAAGGAAGCTCATTTCGTGGAATGAGGTATGCTGTTAAGCATGTTCATTGATCCCGGTCGTGACACGTGTGTCCCTGAGCAAGACACTTAACCATTATTGCTTCTCTTCACCCAGGGGTAAATGGGTACCTGTGAGGGCAGAGATGGTTCTTGTGATTGTTTTAGCCGAGTAGCGCATTTGTTGCACGAGGCTGTATACTCTCCAGGCAGCTGAGATGGTTTAAGGAGTGAATTAAGGCCCAGTGACCAGGGGTAATAGTTTGAAAAAGCGCTATATAAACTCAAATATTATTATTATTACACGCAAAAGAAACAAAACAGAAATGTAAAGATTTACCAGAAAGATAGGTCAGTTAACTGTGTAACCATGTAACTGTCACAGATAAATAACTTCTAGTAGTAATTTTTGTGGGATGGGTCTGACAGTGTGAAATAAAATCGTGAACTTGTGTTTCAGATAAACTTTAATATCCTTAGTGGCCATGTATGTGTTAATTGTCTTCGCTTCCAAATTGCATTTTTTTTTTTCTCCACTTGTTTTTCTCCACATTTTATTTTAATAATGATAATACAAGTGTATTTATGTCATCAATAAATTGAACAATAAAACACAATGTGCCAATGTCTTTCTGTCTCAGTGTTAAGTAGGATTACAAACTTTAAATGTCTTAATGTTATACAATTTTACTAATTGGAAAGTCCTGTATGGATCTTGTATTACATTTTTATGGATTGTTGTGTTACCTCACCTTTTCCTGTTGTAAATTTTAAACATTTAAAAGAAATAAAAATTATGCACCTGTGTATGCGCTTGTGTACATGTACATTTAATGGAAGTTGGGCACGATATAAATGAACACAATTATAAATTTTACATACGACCCTGGAGTTTCTCTTCATTTGTATACAATTAAATAATTACTTGCTTACTGATTTGTTGGTTGCCTGTTATCTTGTGAATGTAAAGCATTTTGAGATTTTATGTAAAACCTTATATAAAGAATAAACTACTATTTAATGTTATTTATTTATTGAGTCCTCCGTGGTAATGACGTGGCCAACTCACTTACTATGGATTGCAGTCGTCTGTTTTCTCAGCACCAACTCACTTTCTATGGATTGCAGTCGTCTGTTTTCTCAGCATCAACTCACTTTCTATGGATCGCAGTCATCTGTTTTCTCAGCATCAACTCACTTTCTATGGATTGCAGTCATCTGTTTTCTCAGCATCAACTCACTTTCTATGGATCACAGTCATCTGTTTTCTCAGCATCAACTCACTTTCTATGGATCGCAGTCATCTGTTTTCTCAGCATCAACTCACTTTCTATGGATCGCAGTCATCTGTTTTCTTAGAATCAACTCACTTTCTATGGATCGCAATCATCTGTTTTCTCAGCATCAACTCACTTTCTATGGATCGCAGTCATCTGTTTTCTCAGCATCAACTCACTTTCTATGGATTGCAGTCGTCTGTTTTCTCAGCATCAACTCACTTTCTATGGATTGCAGTCATCTGTTTTCTCAGCATCAACTCACTTTCAATGGATCGCAGTCATCTGTTTTCTCAGCATCAACTCACTTTCAATGGATCGCAGTCATCTGTTTTCTCAGCATCAACTCATTTTCTATGGATCCTTCGCTCTTCTCCAACCCATTATTTGGGGAATAGATTGTCTGGCGGAAGTCACTAAACCTCATCTAAAAATGGCCATGGTTGTGTGAACTTGGACCAATTAGGTCTACCTTGGTTGGTAACCATTTGTCAACAATTAGGCCCCTCGATGAACTGGAGCGCTTTTCGCGGCTAACCAAATCGATCGGTTTTATTTAGGTAGGCCTAAAATATCTCTTATACTATTACCTATTTCATCTTATTGTAATGTTAACAAACGTTTATTCCCAAAACAGGTTTCCCTCGTCTTCCCCGGTTACTAACCAATTTCTTTGTTTTGTCAATCAGGATGAGGCCCTTCGATGTATCGAGTGCTCTACGCCGCTAAGCAAATCGATCAGTTTTTGTTATGTAGGCCTAAAATATCTCCTATATTATTTTTTATCTTATTGTAAGGTTAACAAACGTTTATTCCCAAAACAGGTTGCCATGATCCGAAGTTCCCTCGTCTTCCCTGGTTACTAACCATTTTCTTTGTTTTGTCAATCAGGACGAGACCCTTTGATGTATCGAGCGCTCTTCGCGGCTTCGCGGCTACACAAATCGATCGGTTCTAGTTAGGTAGGCCATTAAATATCTCTTATACTATTACCTATTTTATGTTATTGTAATGTTAATAAACTTTTATTCCCAAAATAGGTTGCCATGATCCAGACGAGGCCCTTTGAGGAACGGAGCACTCTACGCGACTAGGCACATCAGATCGGTGAGTTAGGTGGCCATTAAATATCTCTTAAACTGTTTCCTATTGTGTCTTTTTGGATTGCGAGAAGTCCACTGGATCCACTCTACGGTAGTAGGTAGACTGACCCTCTTCCAACCAAAGCCCTATAATAGCAAGGGCTTGAGAATACGGGAATATAATAAAGGAATAAAAACTCACTTCGCGGCAGTGAAGTTTATAGCGAGAAGTCCACACGATCCTCTAAGAGATCCTACTCTGCGGTAGTAGGTAGACTGGCACTCTACCAAACAAAACCCTATAATAGCAAGGGCTTGAGAATACGGGAATATAATAAAGGAATAAAAACTCACTCCGCGGCAGTGAAATTAGTAGCGAGAAGTCCACACGATCCTCTAAGAGAACCTACTCTGCGGTAGTAGGGACTCTACTTAAATAGCAAAGGAATAAAAACTCACTCCGCGGCAGTGCAGTTTATAGCGAGAAGTCCACACGGTCCTCTAAGAGATCCTACTCTGCGGTAGTAGGTAGACTGGCACTCTACCAAACAAAACCCTATAATAGCAAGGGCTTGAGAATACGAGAATATAATAAAGGAATAAAAACTCACTCCGAGGCAGTGAAATCAGTAACGAGAAGTCCACACGATCCTCTAAGAGATCCTACTCTGCGGTAGTAGGTAGACGTACTGGCACTCTACCAAACAAAACCCTATAATAGCAAGGGCTTGAGAATACGGGAATATAATAAAGGAATAAAAACTCACTCCGCGGCAGTGAAGTTTATAGCGAGAAGTCCACTGGATCCTCTAAGAGATCCTACTCTGCGGTAGTAGGTAGACTGGCACTCTTCCAAACAAAACCCTATAATAGCAAGGGCTTGAGAATACGGGAATATAATAAAGGAATAAAAACTCACTCCGCGGCAGTGAAGTTTATAGCATGAAGTCCACACGATCCTCTAAGAGATCCTACTCTGTGGTAGTAGGTAGACTGGCACTC
Organism: Asterias amurensis; assembly: GCF_032118995.1. Lineage (NCBI taxonomy): Eukaryota > Metazoa > Echinodermata > Asteroidea > Forcipulatida > Asteriidae > Asterias > Asterias amurensis. The sequence goes on from NC_092658.1 coordinate 20,355,658, forward strand.
TACCAAACAAAACCCTATAATAGCAAGGGCTTGAGAATACGGGAATATAATAAAGGAATAAAAACTCACTCCGCGACAGTGAAGTTTATAGCGAGAAGTCCACTGGATCCTCTAAGAGATCCTACTCTGCGGTAGTAGGTAGACTGGCACTCTACCAAACAAAACCCTATAATAGCAAGGGCTTGAGAATACGGGAATATAATAAAGGAATAAAAACTCACTCCGCGGCAGTGAAGTTTATAGCATGAAGTCCACACGATCCTCTAAGAGATCCTACTCTGTGGTAGTAGGTAGACTGGCACTTTTCCAAACAAAACCCTATAATAGCAAGGGCTTGAGAATACGGGAATATAATAAAGGAATAAAAACTCACTCCGCGGCAGTGAAATTAGTAGCGAGAAGTCCACACGATCCACTAAGAGAACCTACTCTGCGGTAGTAGGGACTCTACTTAACAATAGCAAAGGAATAAAAACTCACTCCGAGGCAGTGCAGTTTATAGCGAGAAGTCCACACGATCCTCTAAGAGATCCTACTCTGCGGTAGTAGGTAGACTGGCACTCTACCAAACAAAACCCTATAATAGCAAGTGCTTGAGAATACGGGAATATAATAAAGGAATAAAAACTCACTCCGCGGCAGTGAAGTTTATAGCGAGAAGTCCACTGGATCCTCTAAGAGATCCTACTCTGCGGTAGTAGGTAGACTGGCACTCTTCCAAACAAAACCCTATAATAGCAAGGGCTTGAGAATACGGGAATATAATAAAGGAATAAAAACTCACTCCGCGGCAGTGAAGTTTATAGCGAGAAGTCCACTGGATCCTCTAAGAGATCCTACTCTGCGGTAGTAGGTAGACTGGCACTCTACCAAACAAAACCCTATTATAGCAAGGGCTTGAGAATATGGGAATATAATAAAGGAATAAAAACTCACTCCGCGGCAGTGAAATTAGTAGCGAGAAGTCCACACGATCCTCTAAGAGATCCTACTCTGCGGTAGTAGGTAGACTGGCACTCTACCAAACAAAACCCTATAATAGCAAGGGCTTGAGAATACAGGAATATAATAAAGGAATAAAAACTCACTCCGCGGCAGTGAAATTAGTAGCGAGAAGTCCACACGATCCACTAAGAGAACCTACTCTGCGGTAGTAGGGACTCTACTTAAATAGCAAAGGAATAAAAACTCACTCCGCGGCAGTGCAGTTTATAGCGAGAAGTCCACACGGTCCTCTAAGAGATCCTACTCTGCGGTAGTAGGTAGACTGGCACTCTACCAAACAAAACCCTATTATTATAGCAAGGGCTTGAGAATACGGGAATATAGTAAAGGAATAAAAACTCACTCCGAGGCAGTGAAATCAGTAGCGAGAAGTCCACACGATCCTCTAAGAGATCCTACTCTGCGGTAGTAGGTAGACGTACTGGCACTCTACCAAACAAAACCCTATAATAGCAAGGGCTTGAAAATACAGGAGTATAATAAAGGAATAAAAACTCACTCCGCGGCAGTGAAATTAGTAGCGAGAAGTCCAGACGATCCACTAAGAGAACCTACTCTGCGGTAGTAGGGACTCTACTTAACAATAGCAAAGGAATAAAAACTCACTCCGAGGCAGTGCAGTTTATAGCGAGAAGTCCACACGATCCTCTAAGAGATCCTACTCTGCGGTAGTAGGTAGACTGGCACTCTACCAAACAAAACCCTATAATAGCAAGGGCTTGAGAATACGGGAATATAATAAAGGAATAAAAACTCACTCCGAGGCAGTGAAGTTTATAGCCAGAAGTCCACACGATCCTTTAAGAGATCCTACTCTGCGGTAGTAGGTAGACTGGCACTCTACCAAACAAAACCCTATAATAGCAAGGGCTTGCGAATATGGGAATATAATAAAGGAATAAAAACTCACTCCGCGGCAGTGAAACTAGTAGCGAGAAGTCCAGACGATCCTCTAAGAGATCCTACTCTGCGGTAGTAGGTAGACTGGCACTCTTCCAAACAAAACCCTATAATAGCAAGGGCTTGAGAATACGGGAATATAATAAAGGAATAAAAACTCACTCCGAGGCAGTGAAATTAGTAGCGAGAAGTCCACACGATCCTCTAAGAGATCCTACTCTGCGGTAGTAGGTAGACTGGCACTCTACCAAACAAAACCCTATAATAGCAAGGGCATGAGAATACGGGAATATAATAAAGGAATAAAAACTCACTCCGCGGCAGTGAAATTAGTAGCGAGAAGTCCACACGATCCACTAAGAGAACCTACTCTGCGGTAGTAGGGACTCTACTTAAATAGCAAAGGAATAAAAACTCACTCCGAGGCAGTGCAGTTTATAGCGAGAAGTCCACACGGTCCTCTAAGAGATCCTACTCTGCGGTAGTAGGTAGACTGGCACTTTACCAAACAAAACCCTATAATAGCAAGGGCTTGAGAATACGGGAATATAATAAAGGAATAAAAACTCACTCCGAGGCAGTGCAGTTTATAGCGAGAAGTCCACATGATCCTCTAAGAGATCCTACTCTGCGGTAGTAGGTAGACTGGCACTCTACCAAACAAAACCCTATAATAGCAAGGGTTTGAGAATACGGGAATATAATAAAGGAATGAAAACTCACTCCGCGGCAGTGAAATTAGTAGCGAGAAGTCCACACGATCCACTAAGAGAATCTACTCTGCGGTAGTAGGGACTCTACTTAACAATAGCAAAGGAATAAAAACTCACTCCGAGGCAGTGAAGTTTATAGCGAGAAGTCCACACGATCCTCTAAGAGATCTTACTCTGCGGTAGTAGGTAGACTGGCACTCTACCAAACAAAACCCTCTAATAGCAAGGGCTTGAGAATACGGGAATATAATAAAGGAATAAAAACTCACTCCGAGGCAGTGAAATTAGTAGCGAGAAGTCCACACGATCCTTGAAGAGATCCTACTCTGCGGTAGTAGGTAGACTGGCACTCTACCAAACAAAACCCTATTATAGCAAGGGCTTGAGAATACGGGAATATAATAAAGGAATAAAAACTCACTCCGAGGCAGTGAAGTTTATAGCGAGAAGTCCACTGGATCCACTAAGAGAACCTACTCTGCGGTAGTAGGTAGACTGGCACTCTTCCAAACAAAACCCTATAATAGCAAGGGCTTGCGAATACGGGAATATAATAAAGGAATAAAAACTCACTCTGCGGCAGTGAAGTTTATAGCGAGAAGTCCACTGGATCCACTAAGAGATCCTACTCTGCGGTAGTAGGTAGACTGGCACTCTCCCAAACAAAACCCTATAATAGCAAGGGCTTGAGAATATGGGAATATAATAAAGGAATAAAAACTCACTCCGAGGCAGTGAAGTTTATAGCGAGAAGTCCACTGGATCCTCTAAGAGATCCTACTCTGCGGTAGTAGGTAGACTGGCACTCTTCCAAACAAAACCCTATAATAGCAAGGGCTGCGAATACGGGAATATAATAAAGGATTAAAAACTCACTTCGAGGCAGTGAAGTTTATAGCGAGAAGTCCACTGGATCCACTAAGAGATCCTACTCTGCGGTAGTAGGTAGACTGGCACTCTCCCAAACAAAACCCTATAATAGCAAGGGCTTGAGAATACGGGAATATAATAATGGAATAAAAACTCACTCCGCGGCAGTGAAATTAGTAGTGAGAAGTCCACACGATCCGCTGAGAGATCCTACTTTGCGGTAGTAGGTAGACTGGCACTCTACCAAACAAAACCCTATAATAGCAAGGGCTGCGAATACGGGAATATAATAAAGGATTAAAAACTCACTCCGAGGCAGTGAAGTTTATAGCGAGAAGTCCACTGGATCCACTAAGAGAACCTACTCTGCGGTAGTAGGTAGACTGGCACTCTTCCAAACAAAACCCTATAATAGCAAGGGCTTGCGAATACGGGAATATAATAAAGGAATAAAAACTCACTCCGCGGCAGTGAAGTTTATAGCGAGAAGTCCACTGGATCCACTAAGAGATCCTACTCTGCGGTAGTAGGTAGACTGGCACTCTCCCAAACAAAACCCTATAATAGCAAGGGCTGAGAACATGGGAATATAATAAAGGAATAAAAACTCACTCCGAGGCAGTGAAGTTTATAGCGAGAAGTCCACACCATCCTCTAAGAGATCCTACTCTGCGGTAGTAGGTAGACTGGCACTCTTCCAAACAAAACCCTATTATCGCAAGGGCTTGAGAATACGGGAATATAATAAAGGAATAAAAACTCACTCCGCGGCAGTGAAATTAGTAGCGAGAAGTCCACACGATCCTCTAAGAGATTGTACTCTGCGGTAGTAGGTAGACTGGCACTCTACCAAACAAAACCCTATAATAGCAAGGGCTTGAGAATACGGGAATATAATAAAGGAATAAAAACTCACTCCGAGGCAGTGAAGTTTATAGCGAGAAGTCCACTGGATCCACTAAGAGAACCTACTCTGCGGTAGTAGGTAGACTGGCACTCTTCCAAACAAAACCCTATAATAGCAAGGGCTTGCGAATACGGGAATATAATAAAGGAATAAAAACTCACTCTGCGGCAGTGAAGTTTATAGCGAGAAGTCCACTGGATCCACTAAGAGATCCTACTCTGCGGTAGTAGGTAGACTGGCACTCTCCCAAACAAAACCCTATAATAGCAAGGGCTTGAGAATATGGGAATATAATAAAGGAATAAAAACTCACTCCGAGGCAGTGAAGTTTATAGCGAGAAGTCCACTGGATCCTCTAAGAGATCCTACTCTGCGGTAGTAGGTAGACTGGCACTCTTCCAAACAAAACCCTATAATAGCAAGGGCTGCGAATACGGGAATATAATAAAGGATTAAAAACTCACTTCGAGGCAGTGAAGTTTATAGCGAGAAGTCCACTGGATCCACTAAGAGATCCTACTCTGCGGTAGTAGGTAGACTGGCACTCTCCCAAACAAAACCCTATAATAGCAAGGGCTTGAGAATACGGGAATATAATAATGGAATAAAAACTCACTCCGCGGCAGTGAAATTAGTAGTGAGAAGTCCACACGATCCGCTGAGAGATCCTACTTTGCGGTAGTAGGTAGACTGGCACTCTACCAAACAAAACCCTATAATAGCAAGGGCTGCGAATACGGGAATATAATAAAGGATTAAAAACTCACTCCGAGGCAGTGAAGTTTATAGCGAGAAGTCCACTGGATCCACTAAGAGAACCTACTCTGCGGTAGTAGGTAGACTGGCACTCTTCCAAACAAAACCCTATAATAGCAAGGGCTTGCGAATACGGGAATATAATAAAGGAATAAAAACTCACTCTGCGGCAGTGAAGTTTATAGCGAGAAGTCCACTGGATCCACTAAGAGATCCTACTCTGCGGTAGTAGGTAGACTGGCACTCTCCCAAACAAAACCCTATAATAGCAAGGGCTTGAGAATATGGGAATATAATAAAGGAATAAAAACTCACTCCGAGGCAGTGAAGTTTATAGCGAGAAGTCCACTGGATCCTCTAAGAGATCCTACTCTGCGGTAGTAGGTAGACTGGCACTCTTCCAAACAAAACCCTATAATAGCAAGGGCTGCGAATACGGGAATATAATAAAGGATTAAAAACTCACTTCGAGGCAGTGAAGTTTATAGCGAGAAGTCCACTGGATCCACTAAGAGATCCTACTCTGCGGTAGTAGGTAGACTGGCACTCTCCCAAACAAAACCCTATAATAGCAAGGGCTTGAGAATACGGGAATATAATAATGGAATAAAAACTCACTCCGCGGCAGTGAAATTAGTAGTGAGAAGTCCACACGATCCGCTGAGAGATCCTACTTTGCGGTAGTAGGTAGACTGGCACTCTACCAAACAAAACCCTATAATAGCAAGGGCTGCGAATACGGGAATATAATAAAGGATTAAAAACTCACTCCGAGGCAGTGAAGTTTATAGCGAGAAGTCCACTGGATCCACTAAGAGAACCTACTCTGCGGTAGTAGGTAGACTGGCACTCTTCCAAACAAAACCCTATAATAGCAAGGGCTTGCGAATACGGGAATATAATAAAGGAATAAAAACTCACTCCGCGGCAGTGAAGTTTATAGCGAGAAGTCCACTGGATCCACTAAGAGATCCTACTCTGCGGTAGTAGGTAGACTGGCACTCTCCCAAACAAAACCCTATAATAGCAAGGGCTGAGAACATGGGAATATAATAAAGGAATAAAAACTCACTCCGAGGCAGTGAAGTTTATAGCGAGAAGTCCACACCATCCTCTAAGAGATCCTACTCTGCGGTAGTAGGTAGACTGGCACTCTTCCAAACAAAACCCTATTATCGCAAGGGCTTGAGAATACGGGAATATAATAAAGGAATAAAAACTCACTCCGCGGCAGTGAAATTAGTAGCGAGAAGTCCACACGATCCTCTAAGAGATTGTACTCTGCGGTAGTAGGTAGACTGGCACTCTACCAAACAAAACCCTATAATAGCAAGGGCTTGAGAATACGGGAATATAATAAAGGAATAAAAACTCACTCCGAGGCAGTGAAATTAGTAGCGAGAAGTCCACACGATCCTTTAAGAGATCCTACTCTGCGGTAGTAGGTAGACTGGCACTCTACCAAACAAAACCCTATTATAGCAAGGGCTTGAGAATACGGGAATATAATAAAGGAATAAAAACTCACTCCGCGGCAGTGAAATTAGTAGCGAGAAGTCCACACGATCCTCTAAGAGATCCTACTTTGCGGTAGTAGGTAGACTGGCACTCTACCAAACAAACACCCTATAATAGCAAGGGCTTGAGAATCAAGAATATAATGAAGGAATAAAAACTCACTCCGAGGCAGTGAAATTAGTAGCAAGAAGTCCACACAATCCTCTAAGAGATCCTACTCTGCGGTAGTAGGTAGACTGGCACTCTACCAAACAAAACCCTATAATAGCAAGGGCTTGAGAATACGGGAATATAATGAAGGAATGGAAAATACTCAAGTTCGGATCGATCCACCAAGAGGAATCTACTCTGTGATACTGGCAAGCAGTTCTCAAAGAACCAATCTTGACTAGAATCGACTAGTCAATCAATTGATACCAAAACTAAACATTTTCCTTATAATGGCATGTTAAGTGATATTTTTGCTACCGCTTTTAAACTCCGTGAATGATGCAAAACACGTTTACTTTTTGGGGGTCAAAGGACTAGGAATGGCCAGAATGTGTGTGAAGTATTTAGGAACTGCTCACCCATGAAACATTCTATACGGCCAGCGTCTCAAATAGCCTCTCCTAGTCAAACTCCTACTGCCCGGCTTCCCGTGCCGATCCCTGTTGCGAACAGTGGGCAGAGGTGTGTAGGCGGAACTCTGGCGCCACAAAACCAGATTGCTCTATGGGCAGGTGAGGCTCATCAGCCGTGTGAGGCAGCCCATCTATAGAAGAAGGAACTCTTTTTTTAAACCAGGGCAGATGGGGCTCGTAAACCATGGAAGGCAAAAAACAGAAAAGCATTGCTTAACAGAAACAGGTTATCAGCCTAAATTACGGGTACCTAATTAAATTCATACTGCTGTGACTGATGCCTCACAATTAATTTTTATGCTTAAATGTTTGTCAAGCAGTAATTTCTGCTTAACAGCCTAATGAAATTGGGCCCTGGTCCAAAGGCATGCTCCAAAACAGCAGTTTGAAAGTTCAACTTTACTCGATTTTCAGAAAACACAGAGCTTTGGCTTCGGTGGATAATACATTGTGTTGTGGCATGAGCGACAAATGTTGTATGTTTGAAGTTAAGCAAATGCTGGTACTTGCCAAAAAAAACAAACATTGACCAAATCATCAGAGTTTGTCACTAACGAGAGGGTTCTTAATGAGAAGTATTGTTTCTTTGTTACTTTCAGATCACATGTCAAGGTTCATCATCATCCAGTTACTCTCAGAAAGAAGAAGACAACGGGAAAAGGATTCTTTTGTTGTTATCTTCCTGCTGTTTATCTGCTCATAGAGAGAATAGAGGTTAGACAACATTCTCATATAACTTCAAAATATTACCGATCTTATGAAAAGCGGTTGTAACCCTCTATAAAATGCATGGTTTCCATTGTTGAGATCAATTCAGAACTGACTCCACGGCAGTACAGTTAATTAATATCCTATAAGCTAAAGTAGTAGTCCAGTCTATTTTCTAAACCATCCGCCCTGGTAAACGTTAAAAAGCAGGACAGTTCTTTTCAGAATACACGTTTCTGTTAATGTTCTTTCTTGTGCTACTGTAACTTTGGTTTGTTTGTATGGGTCAAATAAACAATATTAATAAAGAAAGATGTTTGAAAGTATATCAATGCACACTAATATGCCAAATGTTTGCATAGTTTTTCTTATGTCTACAAACTAGACAACATGTCAGCTTGTGGAATCAAATTTTATACTCCACAAAATGGTTGGCCTTGTTAGTTTGCGAAGTAAAAGGGAACCACGCAATTTGGAGGCATATTTGTGAGGCTCATTATGTTCTACTAAAATTTTTCTAATCATATGCATTTGTTAAAAAAACATTAAAGGTAAATATACCAACTTGTCAGATCCCAGGCGACGTGTCCCTTTAAAGTAAAACACTCTATTCTGATGGTCAATTGATAGCAACAAGAATGTGTCATTAAAGGAACACGTTGCCTTGGATCGGGCGAGTTGGTCTATAAAAAGTGTTTATAACCGTTTTTTATAAAATGCATGGTTGGAAAGATGTTTTAAAAGTAGAGTACACTGATCCAGGAGGCCTTTATATCGGACACTAAAAAACGTGTTATTTTGTGGCTCAAAATTACAAAACAAACATTCGTGAATACCTCAGACAGTTTCGGTATTCCTATTGGTGGAGAGTGCTCACGTGGGTGTGTATAAACCTTTGTTTATGACTGTGAAAAAGTGTTAATCCATGGGCGTGACACGCGACCTTGCACCTGTTCTTTTACGACAGTTTCTTCATTCCTATTGGTCGAGAGCAACGGCTGAAACAGTTGTGCCACATCACGCAATACGCGTGACGCGCACAGCATTCCCTTATCAGGAGTTGTTTACCCGAGGGCGGCGGAGGGCTTTACCATTTCATAGCTAGAGGGGTGTTGTGTTGAAAGAAATCATTTAACAGTTATAATTTTTGAATTTATTTCACTTTTGACTAAAGGTATTTATGAATGGGAATCAAAGTGTGTTGACTCGGTTTTCAACTAATGGTTTAAACCCACCGAGGCCAGGGGTGGATTTCACAAAGAGTTAGGACTAGTCTTATCTCAAGTTAGGACTAGTTACTCATCCTTACTTAGGACTATCCATGCAATGTGTATATCTCCTATGACATGTCCTAAGTTAGGACTAGTCCTAAACTCTTTGTGAAATCAACCCCTGGTTCTTGATAATTTACCTCGACTTTGTCTCGATGAAGTTATCAAGATCCAGGCCTCGTTGGCATTAAACCACTAGTTGAAGACCTCTTCACTACACATTAATTCCCATATTTATGCCCCACCATTGGCAAAGCCACTTAAAGGGTCATATTTTTCTTCAAACCCTATTCCAATTCCTCTCGAAGAGCCCCCTTTTTGGCTAAGTAGGTCCTCCAGCACTACCAATTTTATGGCACTGCGAATCATTAGCAAAACCTTTATCATAATTTACTACTTTGGACGGCTATAATTCATTGTCTAAAAAATGCAGGGTTTGAAAACGGGCAGTAACTGCCGTTTTTATTGCTAAATACAAGATATAAATACCAGAATGTGAAGCATGAATGAAAAGCATTAAGTAATGCTGTTCATTCATTCCTTTTTCATTAGAGTGAATGATACTGTTTGAAATACCATTCACTCAAAAGAATCTATTTCTTAATGTCTAAAGTCATCGAAGATCGGTGTGTGGTGTGAAAATTTCAATGTCCATCAAGTTTTAATATTTATTATGTTTGCAAACTTCTTATGAAAAAAATGAAGGTAATTAGGGCATCAGTTGGTATATGGCATCATTATTTTTGTTTTCCAATTCAAAGAAAAAGGCACAATACCTTGAAAACAAGACAGGGGGATACATCTGCCTAGCCTGCATGCTTTAAACTCACTGGTGAAGGGTCGTTGAAGGATGGGGGGGGGGGTGGTCATCAGTCAACTTTTACAAAATTAAATAATGTAATAAATATTAATGGTTTAAAACAGCGCAGCTAAGCACGCAACAGTTGTTAACATATGGAAGAGAAAAAGCTGTGTGTTCAAACGATCATTTGATATTGGTTTGATTTGTTGTCTTTTTAGGATGTAAAAGGATCAAAGAAGACAGCGTGTAGGTAGCTCATATCCAACACCTCAACAATGGATCGATCCAGAACACAGGAACTTGGTGCGGGAGAAGACACTTTGCCAGTTTCAGAAATGGACGTAGAACTGCATCGAGAGATTCCTATGCCAGAACAACCCCCACGTGTAAGTGAGCCCAGCATCAATGTACAAGCTGATATTACACCAAGAAGTACAACTCCTCCCGCTGACGGCCTGACATACTTACGCATTCATCGGGCTAACATTATGGAAGAAATGATTGCTCATTTCAAAGATCCATACATTATTCTCGAAGAGATAGAAACTTCTTTTGTCAATGAAAGAGGCATAGATTGCGACGGCGTTTCTCGAGACGCTTATTGTTCCTTTTGGGAGGAGTTCTTCAAATGTGCATCGAAAGGTGAAGCAGGTCGGGTCCCCGTCATCACAGCAAATTGGATAAAGGAAGAATGGAAGGCCATTGGGAGGATCCTTCTCAAAGGATACATAGATCATCAGTATTTTCCCCTACAATTCAGCGAGGCTTTCATAATAGGCCTCATTCATGGGGAAGGCAAGATTTCACCAGAGATTCTTGAGAAATCATTCTTGGCATACCTTTGCTCCAGTGACAGCAACCTAGTCAAGATGGTGTTGAGAAGTGATACAGAGCCAAAAGACAATGCACAACTCACTGACTTCTTATACAGTATGGGTTGCCGTAGCATTCCGACACAGTCCAGGTTGAGAACTGTACTCCTTCAAGTGGCCCACTTGGAACTCATTCAAAGACCATTCTATGCAATGAAGACAATGGCTGAAGCTGCTTTCGACGAGTGGGCTGACTTGCTCCCGTCGGTCCAATCCGTTTTGAACTTGTATGAAGAGAAAAAACCCACGACTCAAAAGGTTGTGAAAATGCTCCAGTGCAAGGTTATGAACGAAGCTCAAGAGCGCAGTCTCAGATATCTAAAGGAGTTTGTGAGATCCCTCCCCGAACAGTCACTTCGGAAGTTTTTGCACTTTTTGACTGGCTCTGACACGGCTCCCACAAAGGCAATTGAGATCATATTTACAAAGTTAGACGGTTTGGCACGGAGACCAATTGCTCATGCGTGTGGCCCCTGTTTGGAACTTCCTAGCACGTATAAGAACTACTCCGATTTTAGCAAAGAAATGGAGGCAATTTTATCAAACACTGACAACTTTAGGATGAGCATTGCTTAAAACATTTCTTGCATGAGGTTTAGGTTTTGTATTTTTTTGCTGATATTTTGAGACACATTGAACTAGGGATGAACCAAGTAAAAATGCAACATAAGCTTACAAAAGTCCTCAAGTCGGATAGTTTGATAGAAATGTTTCTGTTTCTGCTTTCAAAGTCTCATTTCTATAACTTTTAAATGTAACATGTTTTAAATACAGTGGACACTATTGGTAATTACTCAAAATAATTGTTAGCATTAAACCTTTCTTGATTACTAATAATGGGGAGAGGTTGATAGTATACAAATATTGACTGCTTCGAGTGCTATGGTTAAAACTACCAAGGTGATCCCCGGAGCGTTCTATTTTCCCGAGGCATAGCCTAGAACGCTCCGGGGATCACCAAGTAATTTTCCACGGATTTGATTTTGAGACCTCAGATTTAGATTTTTGAGGTTTCAAAATCAAGCATCTGAAAGCACACAACTTTGTGTGACAAGGGTCTTTTTTTCTTTCATTATTATCTCACAACTTCGATGACCAATTGAGCTCAAATTCCACAGGTTTGTTATTTTATGGATATGTTGAGATACACCAAGTGAGAATAAGACTAGTCTTTGACAATTACCAATAGTGTCCGCTGTCTTTAAAGCAGAATTGATGACATTGTACTGTTTACATACGAAGATCTGCTTCCATGACTTGTTGTTTCTGATGTTCACTTGTTCTTTTTTTTTTGCATTGTCATTAGAAACGTTATAACAGTAATGTAATATGTATTTTCAGTTGAATTATTTTTGATGCGATCAAACAAAATAAGTCGTTTGTTGACCCTGGTAATTAATTATTATTGTTATACATTTTTAAAAGAGCATAATCTCTGCTTTAGTACTGTTAGAACCATAGAGTTATATATAAGAACTAGAGGGCGCACGAGTGATGCTTCGTGCACAAATGCCACGGGACCGCAAGATGACAAGCCCGTCATTCTGCACGCGCGTTGAATATGAAATACACGTTTGAGTTTTTTTTATTGAACGCTCACGCGAAGCTGTTTGTTCAACTTACAAAATGGCCGCACAAACACACGCTGTGAGATGCCTGAGTTTTGTCAACTTAGAAAATGGCCACCTACGCCAACCGGAGCGCGTATATAGGCAAGTGCGCCCTCTAGTTCTTATATATAACTCTATGGTTAGAACCCAATGTTGATACCACCTTTGCTTCAAAAGTTTCAAAAATAGAAATACCAATAAATGCGAGAGAATAAAACTGAAAAATGGGAGTTTAAATTGAAAATCCATCAGCAAATTTTATTTTAATGCTTATTTTGACCCATTTTAGTTGATATTTTATCGAAAAAGAAATTGGTGAATGCCAATATAAAATAATATTGTGGCATTTAAATTAACAACGAAAAGAGTTTTATAAATTAACCCCTGTTGGCCTAAGGGCTTTTTTCTCTCCGACAAACGACTCATTTAGCTTGCTTGCAGTTTAAATTGAAAATCCATCAGCAAATTTTACTTTAATGTTTAAACGACTCATTTAGCTTGCTTGCATCACATCTGTAATATTTGGACAAACATATTGTAACAACAATTAGTATACAAACATCTTTGGTGTTGCACTTATTTCCAAGTAGGATACTTCTATAGGAAATCAAATAGTGAAAAGTTTCATAAAATTTCAAGTGAACAGCAACTAACAAGACATTGAATTGTCAAGTTCTATTTTGGTTAATGTTTTATTTCAACAACTTCCCTGTTATGGTAATAAATGTGTCACTCTGTTTACTTTGAGAATACCACTTTACAACTGTGGTGCTGTATCACATACAACTCCGTCCAGACTCATTTTTACCTTAAAGGTACTGGACACTATTTGGTAATTGCTCAAAATAATTGTTGCTCAAAAACTTGCTTGGTAACGAGCAATGGAGAGCTGTTGATGGTATAAAACATTGGGAGAAACGGCTCCCTCTGAAGCACTGTGGTCTTGCTTTGCAACTGTGTTACTTTGATGACCAATTGAGTAACAAAATATCACAAATTTGTTAATTTATGCATTATTATGTTGGGATGCACCTGCACCAAGTGAGAATACTGGTCCTTGACAATTACCAAATATGTTCATGCCTTTAAGGGAAGTAACACCTTTGGTTACTCTGAAAAATTAATGACCATAAAAATTTACTTGGTAAAAAGGATGTTGAAAAAACCTTGTTAGAAATTACACACTGTTTTTTTTAAAACAGTGTGTAATTTCTAACAAGGTTTTGTGTAGTTTTAGAGAAAGGGCTTACTTTTTCACCCAACAAAATTTTAGGCTTCAGAGTATGTGAAGCCTTTCTCAGTCATCTAAAGTTAAACTTTCATGCAGTATGAGGGTGATTTGTTTTCCTTCATTATTTTGTTGTAACTTCCATGACCAATTGAGCTAATTTTTGACACAGATATTATATGTTATTTTATTTTATGTTATTGTTAGGGCACTTAAAGTGAGGAACACTGTTTTTTACAGTTAACAAAAGTGGATGACTGTATTTGCTGCAAAGATTTAGTTTTTTTAAACGGATTGGTACAATATTTATCCATCAAATGTGCTGTTTTTTGTACATGGTAATTTTTTTCTGATGACCCATTGTTATAATAAACACTCTTTTCAAAAATCTGTTCATACATGATGTTCATGCGTTATTGTTGTTCTAGTTTGTGGTGATGTTTTATATTTTCGTTCAAGTAACTATGATTCGGGGGGAAAAGGTTTAGATGTATGGATAGCTTATGGGTTCAACTTTCATATGACACCAAAAAGTTTGAGAATTATCTTTGCTTGGTGAGCACTGCTCACTGAGGAACAAGTGGCAGAAATCTTGGAGCGAATTGTGTAAGCTCCAAATGACTTTGGAAGGATAATAACTGCTCAACCTAATTTTCATACCCTTTACAAAAGTGAGCAGTGCTCACCCAAGCATGAATTATTTTCGAACTTTTTAGTGCCATATGAAAGTTCAATCCACAAGCCATCCATACACTAATTAACCTTTACCCCATATAATTTTTTTGATCGGCTGCCATTTCAAAAGTGTATATATATTTTTTTAAACGCCCTTTACAAATAGTGGCATGATACTCTCTCTCTCCATGGATTCTTTCCCGCAATTGACAAACTGTACAAACTACTTCTGATAGCGCCCTTCTTTGAATCACCCTCCAGCGATTGTTAGTTTCCCATCTGCCATAAGGAGACAGATTTCCATAGGAAAGTTGCACTATGCTTGAAGTTTTTTGTTTTTGTTAAAGACACAGGATTTCAAAAACCTGTGAAAATTTGAACTCCACTGGTTGTCGAATAACTTGTCAAAGTTTTGGGATAATAACGGACGAAAAAAACACCCTTGTCACAAGAAATTATGTGCTTCCATGTCCCAGGTGCTTGATTTCAGGACCTCAAAATCAAATTCTGAGGTCTCAAAACCAAATTCAAATATTTTAGTGGAAAATCACCTCTTTCTCAAAAACTACGTTACCTTAAATCCGTTCCTTACATTCTTTTATACAATGAACAGCTCATCATTGCTTGTTACCAAGTAAGTTTTTTATGCTAACAATTATTTTGAGTAATTACTAATAGTAATATGTACCTTTAAACTATTGTGTGCATAACAACTTTTCATACCGGCCAAACGACAGAGGGCGCACTTCCGTTCGCCCGACAAGTTTACAGAAAACTGCATGACATGTGGGTCCGAGCGAATGTAGACGTAACTTGTTCACATTTATGTCGAAGATTTCTCCCTTTTCACTCTACTTTATGAAGTATTTTACTGCACAAATAGAGGCCGCACGACGGTGCTCCGGCTGGTTTCGCTTGTGACCTTTAAAGTGGAGCCGAAAGGGCCAAGTTCAACAAGAAACGAGCAAAGGGAACATCAAGAATGTCGGACACCGATGACGATCCGGTTGTTGAAGAGGTAAGTACAGCACACTTCAGCCACATGGAGGTAGAAATAGCAGCACACTTGCCTATCTAAAGTAAACTTTAAGTTTATTTTATTGTTATGTTACTATTATTTTTTGTGATTGTGATGATTGGACACTGATGCTCCCCGATGGGCCCGGTTATCACAACGAATCGAAACAGGTCAACTCACTCGAGATTCAACTCACTGCCACTGGCCGTTCGATCTCCTTCCTTTTTATAGCTCCTGAGTCCATGGTCATACCCATACCAAAGTCAACTCGTACCCAAAATATTGTACCCAAG
Organism: Asterias amurensis; assembly: GCF_032118995.1. Lineage (NCBI taxonomy): Eukaryota > Metazoa > Echinodermata > Asteroidea > Forcipulatida > Asteriidae > Asterias > Asterias amurensis. Next base: position 20,371,427 of record NC_092658.1, read on the forward strand.
TCGACTCGTACCCAAGTCAACTCGTTGTACCATATTATAACGTACATTCCATTTTGTATGTCGAAACAGAGAATTTCCGTGCCCTGGATTTTATAAATGATAGGAAATGATGTTTAATAAAACGTTTGATGTTCATCTCTTTTCTGCTTAAAAACAGACTGGATCAAAGACTTTCGTTTGATTTCTTCTGTAATATTTTTTCAATGTTTTAAACAGTTCAGCTTGTAAATTCGTTAAAAAAAAACAAATTTGCGTAATTTCAGATTATTTTTTTGCCAAAAGAACGAACCAAAAAGTCATTCTCGACAAATCAGTTGATAAAACAAATGTTGTTTCGTTACTTTTTTTCCAAACCCAAAACAAATTTGCGTAAGAAAAATTCATTCAAACAAGTCAATTTAAACAAATATTTTGCAAATAAAGTTTTTCGAAACCCGAAACAAGTTTAAAATTCATTCGAACAAATCAATTAAAATAAATATTATTTCATTACTTTTTCGACACTCAATACAAATTTTTCGTAAGGCCCCCCAAAAAACAGTTGACGCCCTTTAGATTTACAGTATAAATAAATTTAAGTACAATATTTATCATTACGAGTTGACTTTGGTAATCAATTTTTGCTGACAGAGAAACCAAACGTTTAATTAAATTAAAACACCTTTTCCCTTTTCAGATAATAAATTAGTTGAATGTTCGACTTGGGTTAAAGTTTAATTGGGTACGAGTTGACTTGGGTAGGAGTTAACCTGGGTACGAGTTGAAATGGGTACGAGTTGACTTGGGTACGAGTTGACTTGGGTACAGTTGACTTGGGTTCGAGTTGACATGGGTACGAGTTGACTTGGGTACGAGATGACTTGGGTACGAGATGACTTGGGTACAAGTTGACTTGGGTACGATTTGACATGGGTACGTGTTGACCTGGGTATGAGTTGACTTGGGTACGAGTTAACCTGGTACGAGTTGACTTGGGTATGAGTTGACTTGGGTACGAGGTTACCTGGTGCCAGTTGACTTGGGTATGACTTGATTTGGGTACTAGTTGACTTGGGTATGACTTGATTTGGGTACGAGTTGACTTGGGTATGAGTTTACCTAGGTACGAGTTGATTTGGGTACTAGTTGACTTGGGTATGAGTTGACTTGGGTATGAGTTTACTTGGGTATGAGTTTACCTGTACGGGTTGACTTGGGTACTAGTTGACTTGGGTATGACTTGATTTGGGTACTAGTTGACTTGGGTATGAGATGGTCCGATTTCCTATTGATGGATGGGGAAGTGGTGAAATGGGTGAGGTACATGGTACTATGGTAGGACGTCAGTGCCGGGAAGGATCCAACCTGCATGACCTATGCCAAGTAAAGCTCTAGTTTAAAATGACAAATATCGTGTGGGATGATGATTTCACAATGGCTGAAGGCATTAGAAGGAACCTTTTTCCTTCCCACTGTGCCTTTTGGCCACTCAGTGCAAAATCAACCAAGCAATAAAGTTGAGACAGGGCTCAAACTTGGGAAAAACGATCCACTAGACAGAAAAGTTGATGTATCCTTCCACCACTTGTTCATTTGTTATGAAATAAAAAAGTATATATTCTAAAGTTTTTCACAAGACCCCGGGGCTTGGTGTTGTAGCTTGAAATGTTTACTGGACCTGAATTGAAAAATTTGTATTAAAAAAAAGACCAGAATAAAAATGAGAACAAAAACCTCCCAAGTCTTTCTGTTCAAGTTATTACACAGTGAGGTATTGTTAATTCAATTAAAAAACACAAGACTACCGTACTTGTCTTATAAGTTTACTGGCTGGACAGTCAACACTTAAAACCAATGGCATCAAGCATCGATTGGTCTTAAATGTTCCCTGCAGGGTCGTAGCTGTGTGATAAAGGACTTATTGCATTGCCACGACCCTGCTGGTTTTGCTGGTTTTAGAGGAACGTTCAAGACCAGCCGTCAATTTCACCAAACTCTTTCTAACTTAGGATTAATCTTGGGACTTAGGACGAGTCTCAGCCCTGCACTGTAGCATGCAGACCTTAAGATTAATCCTAAGTTAGTTTACTCGTCCTAACTCGAGATAGGATCCGATTATTCCTAGCGTTTTGTGAAATCGGCTGCAGCTGGCACTCTTCTATTCCCTTATTCAAAACTGTATACAAAACTGACCCAGTGAGTGGCAAGGCGGAACCAATTTAGTACATTGAAATTACACCCAAATGTCAGCTAAGCATGTTGGCCATCATTATAAATCCCTCCTTCTGATATACCATTCAAAACCATTCAAAATTCACTAACTTACAACCCCATCGTTTTTGTAGTTGGTGATAAGCTGTACTACCACTCAAAACCATTCAGATGGTTTTGAGCTGTGCATACACTGTACCTGTGTGCATTACCATAGCTGAATGGTTTCAGATGGTCAGCAAGCTGTTTAACAAATCCTGTAATGTCTATGACATAGTGCATGGTAACCTCATAGCCAAGGACAGACTGGAGCCCCCTACACCACCTGGTATCCCTCAGTCATGACATAGTGGGATCCTTGATGCACCACTTAAACCAATCCTCATAGGATTCTGTACCAGCTGCACCACCATTCAAAACCATTTGGGGAACCAACTGTGTGCACAGCTATCATACCATTCAATACCACTCACTTGAATGGTTTCAAATGGTGTGTCAACTTGTTACAAAAAGGCACCGATTATTTATAATGTGTTTTTTTCCTTCTCATTGCTAGGTTGATGTTTACTTGTCCAAGAGCCTAGCAGAAAACCTTTATCTCTTCCAGGTAAGTAACCACATCTTAACCTGCCCACTTTTTTCTCTTACCTCTTCAGTCTCCTGACGATGAATAGAGCAAGCTAGTCGAAACGTTGAGACCAAATTCAGAACTGACTCCGCGGCAGTACAGTTAATTACGATCCTATAAGCTAAAGTAGTAGTCCAGTCTATTTTCTATACCATCCACCCTGGTAAACGTTAAAAAGCCGGACAGTTCTTTTCAGAACTGAGAAGTCTCCCGAACCTCCGATTATCTACTTCGCAGCAGTAGAATAAAGCAAGACAGTTCTCTAAGAACAAACTCTACCTGGCAAGTAGATACACACATGGTGTTACGGCAAACCAAACATACATTGCCTCAAATCCTATAAAACAACCACATCATTCTAAGATAATTCTGAAGCCTGTCAACTTTGTCATCAAACTGGGTTACACAGTTTTTGTTTGCTCTGCTGACCATGGAGGTCTTCACTTATTAACCCCTGTGAAGGCCCGGTCACACAGGCCTCGATAACGAGAACGAAAACAAGAACGTTAAAAATGCACGTCTCAGTAAAATTATCATGCACCAGGCCTCGTTGGGTTTAAACCACTAGTTGAAAACCTCTTCACCACACATTGATTCCCTTATTATTATTATAATGAATGTGTTTTTGTTTTTTCAGTATCCTGTTCGACCATCTGGTATGCCATATGATGACTTTCAACACCTTGTGGCAAGAGTCAAGCCCAAGCAGAAAATGGTAAATGTTGTATTCACCGTCTATGTCTCTTTCCTTTTTTGCAGGGCCCAATTTCATGGCTCTGCTTACCTAAAGCACAGAATCGGTGCTTACAGAAGCAGGGGATTTTGTGCCTAAGGCAAGCGTATTTCACGGGTTGGCGTCAAATTTGTGCTTCTGCGCGTGCGTACTGCACGTTATTAGACATTCTACGCTTACAAGGCTAGGCCAGAAATTTGGCGCTTGCACGTAAGCGGGGAATCGTGATCGTAAGCGCAGAATTCGGCGGTAAGCAGGGCCATGAAATTGGGCCCTGGTTTGTTTGCCTTCCCACTGTGCATGCTGTATATCGGACCATTTCATATCATCCACTTGGGGGTTATGTGCACAGTTGTGACACCAGACACTGGACACTATTGGAGATATGCAGGAGCCAAATTATGAACAGCTGTATACACAAGAAGAAAAATTCTTGAATAGCGCTTTATAACTGCTCTTTATTTTTTTATTTGTTGTTGTTGTTGAGTTTTAACCAAAGAAGCGGCAGCTTAGCACAGCTGTGGAGTTTGTATATCACGTCATCACGTTAAACTTTTTGCATGAAGTTAAAACTGAGGTGGGCAAGTGCTTGTGACCTTCAACTTTAATTTTGTGACAATTTTTGCATTTTCTTCTACCCTCGCCAGGTGGAACTTGAGATAGGTCTTGACACTCAGAACTCAAACTATGACAAAAGCCGTGGAGAACAAATCTCAATCAACGTGGACGGAGCCAACCCCATCGGGAATCAAACATTTCAGAGGTAGGGTGGAGTTGAATTTTGAAAAATCCTTTTAGTCTGTGCTGTTTTCTGATGTTCATAAGGCGCACGGTCCATTAAGGGCCGGTTTGGCAACCGTCACACGATTGTCAAACGATTACAGTGGCAAACGATTCAGCAGCGGTTGTGAAACGATTGGGGAATAGGTTCTTCAAATGCTTCAGTGCGCTGAGCTTGTCTGGTCGTCCGGAGTCCAAACAAAGGGGCTATAATCGGATTACTGTCCATTGTGTTGGGATTATAGCTTCGACCGATTGACCCTCTGTAATATATTCGTTTGCGGCAATCGTGTGACGGTTGCCGAACCGGCCCTAAATGGACCGTGCGCCTAAGTAGAGGATTTTATTTTACAATTCTTTACTTGCCAAAAATTTAGATGTTTTCTAGGCACCCTGTTGTAGCATGAACATTTCTGCAGAACCCAGCTCTGGTGTTGTCAGCAGCAGCAGAGTGTGGGTTTTAATCCCAGTCATGCCACTTGTGCCCTTGAGCAAGGCACTGAACCATAATTGCTTCATAAAAGTTGGGAAGGTAGTGTATTTTGCTCTATCAGTCAGCTAGTGGATGATACACATGCCTACACCCTTACAGACTGTGAAAGTGGTTTAACCTTGTTTCAGCACCAGGAGTAGGCAACAATCAGTTCAGTTTAGCCATCACTTTAAACTGGCCGTCCTTGGCCTTGTGATGTTCAACGATAAAAAACACACTGTTAAAATGAAATACCTTGCTCAAAGCAGCAAAATGCAATCAGAGGATTTGGTTGCATTGTGAAGTGAACTGGTTTACGCTATTCTTGGCACTCGGCAGCAACCTCGCTACCATGGGCAGCGCGCCGTATCACCCGCTAGCTCTGCGTACGTCTCTTACCCCTGGGAGGGAAACTCTAATCCGTGTCTTTGATTGGCTATCATATACGCGCAAAATATGAAACGCTATGCGTCTTCAAAAAGCTCTATACGCCAAAAAGCTCTATACGCCAAAACGCGTGCGTATAAAGATGTACGTATTCACGTTTTTTGTCATGCAACACTGAACGCCAAGGCAAGTTTATGACTTTTATTACACACAGCGCATCCAGCATGTGGGCGACTAACGCCCAACACAGAACGGATCAACCACAGGACTAATTGTAATATCCTTATATATTTTATTTGGATATTTTCGAGTTACACTTCCAGGGGTTATGATCGAGCAAGGCATGCTGGGGAAAAATGACGCGGCGAGATCGATCACCCCTGGGAACGAGGTTGACTGGGCAGTCACTAAATCAGGGTTGTACTGGACTGCAGGCCTGGGGCCAGTTGGTTTAGTGTCAGGCCAGTAAACTCACAACCAGAAAAGTCCGACGGTCTTGAGTTTCTCAATTGAATAAATATCTTTTGAAACCAATAAATGGTGTCAAAATGTTGAGTTGAAGGGAAGGTACACGTTTGGTAATTGTCAAAGACCAGTCTTCTCACTTGGTGTATCCCATCATAAGCATAACATAACAAACCTGTGATAATTTGGGCTCAATCGGTCATTGAAGTTGTGAGAAAATGATGAAAGAAAAAACACCCCTAGCTAGAAGTCTTTTATTATTTTAGTGAGAAATTACCTCTTTCTCAAAAACTCTGTTACTTCGGAGGGAGTTGTTTCCCACAATGTTTTATACTATCAATGGCTCTCCAATGCTCGTTACCAAGTCAGTTTTTAAGTTTAATAAATATTGTTAAATTCTGTTTGGCAAAAGTTTTACCTATAAGAATGCGGTAAACCTTCTCTAGTACTTGTTCAAATAGCTTTTTCTCGGGTCCAGTAGAAATGTTGAGCTACAATCCCTGCGATCTTGTAGATTGTCCTCCCTATTTCGAGCCCTGAGTTTACGTTGCTTTCTTAAAAGACAGGAGTCCAGTCTATTGCCTCTGTTGCCTTTGTGATACATTAGCGCTGGGTTGGTGATTATTTCATGCCTTGATCTAAATCTATAAAAGCATCCTTCTGGTTTCCTCCTTAGTGATGTGATGGACAAGCAAGTACTTGCCTCATCCAGTGGGATGGCTTCAACGTCTCGCTATGCAGTAGGAATTCTAAAGGACGGTAAGCACATCTTGTTATTTTTAGGATCTACAGCCTGGAGCAAGTTCGGGTGTGCACCTTAGTTGAATATTTTGACTCTAATCAAGGTTGGTCGACCATTGGTTGACTACTCTGGTTTGCCATTTGGAACCAGCCTCATGACCGTGGTTTTTTCACTGGTCCCAATAGCCTGTTCCATGCTAACACTTGTAAAGCGCAGAGTGACACCAGTGACACAAGAAGTCTTGTTTAGGGCAACTTGCATACATTTTTTGTACAAACAGCTAAAGCGAAAACGCAAGTGTTGACAAGGCTTCCAAACGAGTCGTTTGAGTGAGTGTGTCACTGCGCATGTACGTTGCTGTTTAGTAGTCGACTTATGTGCGCATTTGAAGTTTCTCCTTGTGGTAAAGTGGAAGTTTGCATTGCCTTTTTTTATTCTGTATGGCATTCAGGGTTAACCAGTGCTTATGTATGCAGTGCTGAGTTCAAATCGGTGTAGGGGTAAAAAGCAAATGAAATTTTTTGTTGTGGTATACAGGTGAGCTACACTTGACACCCCTCCACGGACTAGCTCAGCTGAGACCTAACTTTACTTACCTAGACAAGGCTGATCTGAAGAGCAAAGTAGACAAAGCAGACAATGAAGGTATGTTGAGGACGGAGACTTAAAGCCATTGGACCCTTTCGGTTCAGAAAAAAAAATAAAAAATCACAGATTTACAAATAACTTACAGGGTTTACAGAAGGCAATGGTGAAAGAGTTCTCTTGAAATATTGTTCCATGAAATGCTTTACTTTTTGAGAAAACTGCAAAACAATATAAATTCCTCGTTAACGAGAATTACGGATTTATTTTAAACACATGTCATGACACGACGAAATGCGCGGAAACAAGGGTGGGGTTTTTCGTTGTTTTCTCCCGACTCCGATGACCGATTGAGCCTAAATTTTCACAGGTTTGTCATGTGATATAGAAGTTGTGGTACACAAAGTGTGGGCCTTGAACAACACTGTTTACTGAAAGGGTGCAATGGCTTTAAAAGTGGAAGGGAACTGTCAAATTCAATTTTTTGATGTTCGCATATTCTTGTCGATAGAGTCCTCATGTGAGGATGGAAAGTCTCTTTTTAAATTCTCACGTTAAAATGTTTGAAGAAAAAACACCCTTGTCACACCCTTGTGTGCTTTCAGATGCTTGATTTTGAGACTTCATATGTGAAACTGTCGGGTCTCGAAATAAATTCAAATATTTTACTGAGAAATTACTCCTTTCTCAAAAATGTTATTTCAGAGGGAGTTGTTTCTCGTTTATAAAATCAACAGCTCTCCATTGCTCGTTACCAAGTACGTTTTTATGCTAACAATTAGTTTGAGTAATTACCAATTACCACTGTCCAGTGTCTTTAAAGGCAGTGGACACTATTGGTAATTGTCAAAGACTAGTCTTCACAGTTGGTGTATCTCAACATAGGCATAAAATAACAAACATGTGAAAATTTGAGCTCAATCGGTCATCAAACTTGTGAGATAATAATGAAAGAAAAAAACACCCTTATCACACGAAGTTGTGTGCGTTTAGATGGTTGATTTCGAGACCTCAAGTTCTAAATCTAAGGTCTCAAAATCAAATTCGTGGAAAATTACTTCTTTCTCGAAAACTATGGCACTTCAGAGAGAGCCGTTTCTCACAATGTTTTATACCATCAACCTCTCCCCATTACTCGTCACCAAGCAAGGTTTTATGCTAATAATTATTTTGAGTAATTACCGATAGTGTCCACTGCCTTTAAGTTATTGTTGTTTCCTTGACTTGAAATAGGAGAGTCGTCCCAGGAGGAGGAAGAGGAGGCTAAACCAGTCAAGGTCCAGTTTGCGAGACCAGAGAGTGACCAAGCCAAGGCAAGACGTCTGGCATCCTACTCCCATCATGAGAAGATGCTGTCTGAAGAGATGTGGGTACCACTCAGCTGCCAGTCCATCAATGTAAGTAATAATTAATAATACTAAATAATATTTATGGAGCGCTTTTTACAAAAGTTGCAAAGCGTCGACAGTAACTACGATTAAACTATTTCTGTGACGTCACAAATCTACACTTCGTTCACGAATCTACACTTAAGTGTAGTTTGTAACATAATCTACAGTTGAGTGTAGATTCATTACAAAATTTAGTAAATAGTTCAACTTGAAAATTACTATCTTTCCAAACTGAAATATAGCATGAAGTGCAACAAAACATAGCTGAAAAACATGTTTTTCAATTTACAAAACATTTTCCAGTTGAGAAAAAATCACTTTAGTAAGACAATTTTGTTAGCTGAGCAAACTGACGTTGTACTCGATAACCTGTATATTTTGTAAAATATTTATATGTGACTAACTATGTGTTCGTACTATTGAGAAATCCAATTCATTGAAACTGTTACATAACCAATGGGGGAAATAGTTGAAGTCAGAGAATAGACTCTAAAGTGTAGATTCGTGATTACAATGTACTCGCCTTCAGCTTGTACATTCTATTTCTGAATCTACACTTCCTCGCCGTTCTCCTTAACATAAACATTTAACTTAGCTTAGCATAAAAGTAAATGAGTTTTTTACATGGCTTTGAAGGATTCAAGAGATGAAGCCTGACGGATGTGAAGAGGTACATGTAGATTATCTACTCCGCAGCAGTAGAATATAGCAAGACAGTTCTCTAAGAACAAACTCTACCTGGCAAGTAGATACACACATGGTGTTACCGCAAACCAAATATACATTGATACCTCACTATGCAATGGCTCAAATCCTATATACATGTAGATTGTTCCATAATGGTCATTGGCCATACCATGTGTAGGTGTGGGGTGCAGGGGACACGCAACCATAAATGGGAAGTAGAAGAACGAAGATTGTGAGAACTGTGGGCTTTGTTAGAAATAAGGTTCTGAACATAAGTAGGAGCGAGAACATTTCTGACTAGTAGAGAGTTAGTTTGTCTTTTGATATATGTACAAAGGGTCACAAACAATTCAAGCCAAAGGTTTGAGGTTTTACATTGGCAGAATTCTTTATTTCGTAGCCCGCAGGCGGAACATCCATCGATGAATCTGGTCTTGTCTATGTCCAGTGTTTTTATCTTTTCGTAAAAAACATAAAAAGTTGATATTGCATAAAATAACAAACCTGTTAAAATGTGCACTGAATTGGTCGTTGAAATTGCAAAATAATAATGGAAGAAAAAACACCCTTGTAGAACAAACATGTGTGCTTTCAGATGCTTGATTTCGAGACCTCAAAATCTAATTCTGAGGTCTTGAAATTAAAATTCGTGGAAATTACTTCTTTCTAGAAAACTATGTTACTTCAGAGGGAGCTGTTTCTCACAATGTTTAGTACTATCAATCGCTCTCCATTGCTTGTTGCCAAGTAAGTTTTTATGCTAACAATTATTTTGAGTAATTACCAATAGTGTCCACTGCCTTTAATCAATTTGTTTTGTTTCTTTTGTAGGATCAAAGGTCATATGCTGAGAGAGAGAAATTATTCTGTCAGGCAACGGAGAGTGAAGTGTCGCAACTCAATCTTCCACCGAGGTAAAACAGAAATCTGTTCAGGAATGCTCCATTAAAGAAATAGGCTAAGCAGACGCATCCCTTGTAACTTAAAACTCACAACTGTTATCTCCATAAAATAACTTTTTTTCAAAACAATGGACTTAACTGGTTTATGTAGAAACAAGTAGGGCTGGTGACTGCCTCATTTTAAGTATCTCCCTGAATGATGTACAAAATCTCAAATGCTGGCGGTTTTGGTAACTCCACAACTACGAAGCTTAATCATTCTTTGTCCAGTTAGTTAAGATTCACAGTTTGTAAAAAAAAAAACAGTTCATGATCTGACGTTTTGACCCTAATATAGTCTATAGATGTTCATGTGTGCTGTGTTGTCATTTTGCCTTTGAGAAAGACTCTGTCAGGGCTGAAAAGTCCGACCATTAACTGTTTTACATGTAGGTCCTTTTGAAACGGCCAGTCTATTTTCTCGTTCACATTTTTTGTTTTTTATTTATTAATTTGGGTTTTTACCCATATGCAAAAATGTGTGTTGGCACTATATACTCAGTACTTACCCGAGTTCTGTGTAAAAAATCACAGGGATATTACTCGGGTGGGATTCAAACCCCAGGACCTTTGCAATTCTTACCAACTAGACCACCGAGATTGCCCAGTGGCTAGAGGCAGTTTGAATCCTGTGTATTGGCAGAAGGTACCACAACGATTTAAGACATGTAAGAGATGTTAAATTTGCATCGGGATAAAGAATATTATTATTTTTTTTTTATCCATACACCGATGTGTGTTAGCACTGTATACTCAGTACTTTCCTGAGTCCTGTGAACAAAAAATCATAGGCATGTTACTTGGGTGGGATTCGAACCCAAGACCCTTGCAATTGTAGAGCAGTGTCTTACCAACTAGACACCGAGATTGCCCGGTGGCTAGAGGCAGTTCGAATCCTATGTTTAGCAGCGGGTAATGCAAATGATTTATTAGATGTTAAATAATGTTGCTCTAGAAAACATTTAAAGGAACATTACAGAATTGGTTTTTGCTAACAAAACAGTTGCTGGCAATGTAAGCACTTAATGTAATCCACCATATACATGGACATCTGTACATAAACTGACAAACCTGTAAAAGTTTGGGATCGATCGGCCCTCTTGGTCATGAGAAAATAGTGAAAAACCGATTACAAATTTTACATTGCATCGATGCCAAAACAAAAATGAATAAAACGCTCACTGAGCGATAAACTCCAAACAGGAAGTTAGATTATTTATTTCTCATCAAATATGACATTTCAGACAGAAATATTTTAAGGGATGTTTTCAACGATCATCATCATTAGACCGTGTAAGTTTGATGTAAATCTGTGATCTTCACGGTTTTTGTTTCTTACCAATACTGAAACGTTCCTTTCACATGTATTTTATTTGTTTTATAGAAAGGTTTGCGGTAACACCATGTAATGACTATCTCTAATGAGTTTGGGTGGTTCTGAAAAGAACCATTGGTTTCAACTCGACCGTTCTTTTCAGAACCACCCCAACTCATTAGAGATAGTCATTACATGGTGTTACAGCAAACCTTTCTATATCGTATTTCCACCATGCAAAGTTTCAAATCCTTTTTTCAATTTTTTTTCTGGGTTCTACTTTTGTCCAGAGACTACCTCGCCATGCTGGTACCAGAGGCTATGGAAGACGAAGCTGAGAAACCCAAGTTGCCGTCAAACGTTCTCTCCATGAACCACCTGAAGACAATGAACCTCTCCGATCAAGTCAAGGCACTCCTAATTAATGGTATGTATTTATGTGCATATTTATGTTTGTTATTATTTGTCAAGTAACATAGTCAAGGCCCTCCTAATTAATGGTATGTATTTATGCGCATATCCATGTTTATTATTCGTCAAGTAACGTAGTCGAGGCCCTCCTAAATAATGGTATGTTTTTATGCGCATATTTATGTTTGTTAGTATTCATCAAGTAAAGTAGTCGAGGCCCTCCTAAATAATGGATGTTTTTATGCGCATAGTTATGTTTTTAATATTATTCATTAAGTATTGTAGCTTCATCAGTATTGCCAGTTTCGAAAATGTTGTTTATTTTAAGTTTTGAAATGTAAGAGACAATAATATTTCTGGCCGGCTTGCCAAATACGTCAATATCTAGACTTCAGAGAGCCCTGCATATGCCCCTCAAGAAACCAAGAAAAATCAAGAAGCATGAATGCATTACCCTATTCCTTAAAGAGCTCCACTGGCTCCTTGTACCAAAATGAATTGAATACAACCAGTTATATATAATTGGGCATACCCTAGGTAAAGATTTGTAATAAAAGAAAACATAAATAAACTTTACAGACATTAATTTTGATCGACTTGTTTCAAAGAACAATATCATGAAGTTGTAATGTGGCAGTTTTGTTCAAAATGAAGATCACTGCAGTTTTCTTTTAATACAAATCTTTACTTTGGGAATGTTATAACATACTAGATATAACGTATATTTGGTTTGCGGTAACACCATGTGTGTATCTACTTGCCAGGTAGAGTTTGTTCTTAGAGAACTGTCTTGCTATATTCTACTGCCGCGGAGTAGATAATCAGAGGTTCGGGAGACTTCTCCGTTCTGAAAAGAACTGTCCTGCTTTTTAACTTTTACCAGGGCGGATGGTATAGAAATAGACTTGACTACTACTTTAGCTTATAGGATCGTAATTAACTGTACTGCCGCGGAGTCAGTTCTGAATTGGTCTCAACATTTCGACGAGCTTGCTCTAGTCATCGTCATGAGACTTTTCGATAAGTACAGTGGGTTCTTTTACATGTGTTACACAACACATGGGACCAACGGCTTTACATCCCATCCGAAGGACGAAGCAATGGTTAAGTACCTTGCTTAAGGACACAGTGTCACGGCTGGGGATTCGAACCCACACTCTGCTGATCAGAAACACCAGAGTTTGAATTCGATGCTCTTAACCACATGCCACGACACTTCCAATGACCAGGGCACTAATGCTTATTGACACTTTATCGTAAAATAAGCTATAAGAACAAGTTATTGTTACTTTTATTGCTTATCCAAGTATAGATAAAATAATTCAATGTTCAAAATAATCATTGTATGGTTTAACGTTGAGGCTGTTGCTAAAGCCTCCGTCATGGTGTAAACTGCAATTTAAATATTGTTGAATTAAACAACAAAATCAAATCAATGTAATTTTTTGTTTTCAGCTAAAGCCTTGAGGTTCACACAGCTCCTTGGTATCCTGCCTGGTACCCCTGACCCTATTGCTGTGTTAAGAGCTGTCCAGCAGGTGGCCATGCTAGTCCAAGGATGCTGGGTGGTTAAAAGGTGAGTCAATACAGAATAATTTGTGGGGTTGAACAAAGAATTGACTAGAGTGGGATTCGAACCAACGACCTCCAGATTAACATGCTGGCGCTCTACCAACTGAGCTATCTAGCCCTATATTTGCGGTGTCCCTATTTTGTCAATATCTTTGTTCGGGGGTGCTAGTCAGAAGCCATACGTTAACTGCCGTGTAGCCAGGGATCACACCCAAATTACTATACAACCTGGGAAGCGGCAACCAGGGGATCACCTTAAGGGGATGCGACTTTTTGTTTCAGATATCAATATAAACCACAAAGGAAACTGGGTAAATTTTGAAATGATTTTTGGGGTTGAACAAAGAATTGACTATACATAGTAATAATAATAATTAACCATTCTTATATAGCGCATAACACATAATAATCAAACATGTCCCTAAGCGCTCTAGAGAAAACCACAACAGAATACAAAGACAAGATGTACCAGGTTTAACAAACAAAACTGGATTAATTAAATGTTAAATAAGTGCGTCTTTAAAGCAACCTTCAACTTAACAATCTAGTCAATGTTTTTGTGTAGTGTGAACGAAGCTGCGTTCACCATATGATTTGGATTTGGTCATCACTGGTGGAATAACAAACAACTTTTTCTTATTAGAACGAATATTTCTAGTAGGTGTGTACAATATTAAAATCATAAAATACATAGCACTGATGACAGCACTTTTGTTAAAAAATGCCCGGCTGTCGGACAAACGTTCCACCACTTATGCGTGATCATCGGGTCATTAACATGCCAAACTGCTCTAAAGTATAGGGTAGTATTCGAACTAGAAGCTGTGTTGGTGTTAAACTTAATTATTCCTTAGTTGGCCCAAAGCCTAGCAAGTCTTATGGGGATCGGGCTTTTTCTATTTATGCTCCAACTCTTTGAAATGAACTACCTATTTGAGGACTATGACTATCATCAACTTTGGTATTTTTAAAACTCACCTCAAAAGCAGTATTATGAAATTGGACCCAAGGTCCATGAATGTGTTATATCTGCAAGCTTGAGCCTAACTATGGCTGTCTGCTGTGAGCAGAGTTCAGCGACATTTCAAGATTATTAAGCTTACTATTTTTTTTTTTTGACAGTGATGTCCTGTACCCAAAGGATAGCACTAGCCCAATCAGTGGTGTGCCAGCTGATATACTGTGTAGAGGCAGGGACTATGTGGTAAGTTGAGAGGCTAGAAATGTTCAGATAATAATAATAACAAATTCTTATATAGCGCATTTCACAATAAACTGTATCAATACGCTTTACATTAGTCCCCTGGTCATTGGGCCAATAAACATCCCTTTAATCTTTCTCAGCTCCCATTAGGGAGTATACAGCCCCGAGCTGCAGTGGCGCGCCGAAGGCTTTTCATTCACAATATCAACCTCTACCCTCGCAGGTACCCATTTATACCCCTGGGTTAAGAGAAGCAATTATAGTAAAGTATCTTGCTCAAGGGCACAAGTGTCATGACTGGGATTCTAACCCACACTCCGGTGAATCAGTACCAGAACTTGAATTTGATGCTCTTAACCACTCGGCCGCGACACTCTACAGTGTGGGGTTGACGAGTTTCTGGGTCTATTTTGTGTTTCGTGTGAACAAGTTTCAACAACAAAGATTAACATGTACATGTATGTGTGTAGTGTAACTGTATGGAACAAAGATGCAGATTGGAATCACAGTGAAATTTTGCTTTTCCTTGCCACTGGACTTCCCCTTGTGAAGTGGGATAGTCCAGGTTTCATATCATGATTGTTATTCTGCCACAATTTCATCAAACACTTCTATTAAAGACCTGGACATTATTGGTAATTGTCAGGGCCTTGACAGTTGGTGTATTTCAACATATGCATAAAATAACAAACCTGTGAAAATTTGAGCTCAAACGGTCATCGAAGTTGCAAGATAATAATGAAAGAAAAAAACACCCTTGTGTGCTTTCAGATGCTTGATTTCGAGACCTCACATTTTAAATCTGAGGTCTTGAAATCAAATTCGTTGAAAATTCCTTCTTTCTCGAAAACTACATTACTTCAGAGGGAGCCATTTCTCACAATGTTTTATACTATCAACCTCTCCCAATTACTTGTTACCAAGAAAGGTTTTATGCTAATAATTATTTTGAGTAATTACCAATAGTGTTCACTGCCTTCAAAGTGCAAAATTATTTATTTAGAAATCAATATTGAAAAAAGATTTGCAAAAACTTTTTACTTATACTGGCACTTCCCCGAGTTCTGTGAAAAAAACTCACAAACATATTACTCCAGCGGGTACTGCAAACTTTGCAAATTTAACATCTATTAAACTATTGACTTGTTTTTTTTTGTTTTTTTCTCCCCCTTTTTTTAATAGATGTGGAGGTTTAACCAGAGTCGCTGCATTGTAAGGAAAGAAATGGCATCAATTACTAAGGTTTGCACAAATTGAATCTGATTTCTACATCACTGAAATTAATGTTAACAAAATAAAGAAAACAAAATCCGCCATGCCAACATGACAGATTGTTTAATATTCTTTTGAAGCCCAACTTAAAAAAATTCTTAACATTTTTCAAACTTTGGTTGATTTACCCAGTCTACACTGATAAAATGTCTCAGTAGGCCATTCTGCATCAGTTGAAACCATAATGTCTCCAATAAATTTGACCATAGTTTACAAAATCTGAAAATTTGACCATTCTGGCATGGAGGTTTTGGGGGGATTTTGGACTAAAAAACCCAACTTCACAAAAATCTCAATATACCTCAAACTTTGGCTACCCCCTCCCCAGTCCACACAAGTAATATGTCTTTAGTAGTCCGTTCTATATCATTTAAAACCATAAAGTCACCCAAATTTGTTTTGACCCCAGGTCTGAAAATTTGCCCATATGGGCAGATTTTTGAAAAATTCTCAATATATCTAAAACTTTGGCTAATTTACCAAGTCCATAGTCTGATCTGTATTTAGCAGGGGTGAGTGCTGGTTAAATATGCGCTTTACTAAACTTTTGATTGTCATTTGTTTGTTTAACAAAAAACACCAATCCCTGCCAACTTCTTCTTGACTCTTAAACTATGGCCTTTTCCCCCCATTCCACACAAACAAAATGTCTTCTCTAGTTCCTTCTAGGTCCCCAAAAATACTTTAAGCATTCTCGCCTGCTTCCTTTAAAGCGGCTGCCTCTTTTTTTTTACTCTCGTTCTTTTTCTTCTGTATTTTTTTTTTACTACAAGAAAAAAGGACACATTTGAACAACTTTAGATTAATAAAAAATTCAAAAAATAGCCTAGCCAGTTGTCTTTAAAAGTGCGTCAGGCAGCCATTTTGAAAAGTAATAAAAAGACCCCCTTCCTTTTTTCAAAATGCAATATTAAAGGAACACGTTTCCTTGGATCGCTCGAGTTGGTCTTTGAAAAGCGTTGTAATCGTTTGTTGTAAAATGCATATGGGTAGAAAGATGTTGTAAAAGTAGAATACAATGATCCACACAAACATGCCTCGAAATTGCACGGTTTTGCACGGGAGTCAAATTTTTTGGCTCCCATAAATGGCCGACCGTGTTAGTTCGCAAAGTAAAAGGAAAACCACGCAATTTCGAGGCAAACTTGTGTGGATCATTGTATTCTACTTTTAAAACATTTTTCCAACCATATGCATTTTATAACAAATGGTTACAAACGCTTTTTATAGACCAACTCGTCCGATCCAAGGCAGCGTGTTCCTTTAAATAATAACAATAACGCCTAATATTACTTTTTTCATTTTTTTTATAAAACCAGCTTCCTTCCGAGGACATGAAGAGTATCTTAGAGCAAATGGCGAGGCCAAAGGTCAATCGAGGCTGGGAGTTTGCTATTGAGTTTGACAGTGAGTTTGTCATGCACCATGAAGAGGTCACCCAAAGACAGCACATGCTGTGGGACGCCAAGTACCAGCAGTATGTATAATAAATAATCTATTCTATAAGGATGCCTAAATCGTATGGGCGCTGCCATGTTGTTTTCACGTCAAGTGGTGCTTGACCCTACTGAATTGATGCGTCCTGGGGTCAATTTCGGGGTACCCGTGAGTTTGGGTTTGTGTTATTTGTGACGTCACAGTCCGAGCGCAAACTTGAAGTTACTTTGGGGTTGGGGGCTACCATAGGGTTGTCAGGGGGTCTGCGTTGTTTCATCAGGGCCATTCAAATTTTGCAAAGGGCACTTCCATTGGAAGTTAGGAGTAAGTTTGAGTGTGCACAATGGTTAACTAAAGGTTGACCATTTTGACTCGAACCCAGGCTGGTCGACCACTGGTGGACTACTGTGGTCGACGATTTGGAACCAGCCTCGAGGCCCATGGTTTCTTCACTGGTCCCAACAACAGCATGTTCCATTCTAACGTGTTAAGCGCAGAGGGGAACCAGTGACACTTTAGCGAAAAGGCGGAAGGTTGACTAGCCTTGATCAAGGCGCTACAGCCCGCCGCGATCTGCAAAATCCCAATCCCCATCACTGAATTCCGCCAGCGCAACACACAGTGCATATGTGTACAGCGTATGTACACATACGTACTGTACATGTACATGTACCATCTGTATACGGTACACTTACGGTACATGGGTACTTCCTAAGTAGCGCCTTGATGGTTTTGTAACTGCCAAAAGTTAGGGCGGAGCTCATTATGCTAATGTATACTAACGACCCGTTCTCATTGGTTGTTGGTTGACCTATAAACTCTCGCTGCGATGTCAATCACAACGTTCTGCAAGCACTCGCACACATGTGCTCGTGGCTGTAGTTGCAATGGCGGCGGGCGAGGGAGAAATCCCTACTATACTAGTAAAACAAAACTGGAAGTCGCTGGAAATCAGTGGTGTATAATTTGCAAAACCACTAAAGAAACTTTCAACAAAATATAACAACCGCGGTTAATGCATCAATTATGGGTTGAGAAATAGAAGGAAGACAATTAGACCATGTGAAATGTGTTTGAGAAAGGTTTAAAAAGTATCCAGGTGTCATGGGTTTCCGGCAAGATGGCTACTTGGTAACAATTCTTAGGTGCTGGGCATATGACAGTACAACACACCCCATCCCCTTGAAGCACAAACACAGACCAGATGAGATAAGAAACCCAGCTGTTTATTTTGTCTTACTGTATACATATATTATTTATTACGTTTCTCGCGGTAAATTAAAGTTGGGGATCGGAAATATGTGTTGTCGAACATACCAGACGGTAGCAGATGGCGTGTGGCTGAACAACAACTACAAGTAAAGTTCAATTTCATAAACTAACTCTTGCCATACTAGTACTACACTACAACGTTACACTTATAGTACAGCAGCTTTCAATTCAGGGACAAATCTACCAGCTACGTTGTAATATAATTATGATGCTAGTCCTCGTGTTATAATGAAACGCAAGACAACGGAAGTTGTTCGAAGTTGTTCAACACCATTACCGACCGGGCGAGTCTTGTCCGGCTCACCCGTCCGGCAGCGCATTCAGACCCCTTTACAATCATAGCTAATAATACACCACGCTCACGACACTGCATGCTATAAAAGCACGTAGTATGTCCATACAGCTAGCGTACGCACACACACATGGACGTGGCATGATTGCTAGCAGTAATACGTCATTCTCAATCGCGCCTGTGATTGGCCAATGTTTAGAATGACACGCCCACATCATGAATACCCTTTTATCGGAATTCCGATAAAGCTTTACAAACCCATCAAGGCTGTTGTTTGAGCCACGTGTGCGAGGTTGAACGTAGAAAGACACGACCGTACTCACGACTACGCTATACTGTTCTCGCTGTACAATGTATGGTAATGTACATTTGTGTGTGCACTGCATGCGTGTGCAGCAAACCGGGCCACAGTACGTCAACAGCCTTGATCAAGGCTAAAGGTTGACTAGACTTTTAAGTGAGTCGTTTGGGTGAGTACGTCACTGCGCATGTACGTTGCTGGTCTGTGGTCGACCACTGGAGGACTAAATGTGCGCACTCGAACTTGCTCTAGGTCAAGACCAGCAGCAACAGAGCTCATGGCCTCTCCTCTGTGTAGTTCCAGGCATGTCCAGAGGTTACCAAAATTCAGCAATGCTTGACTTGGGGAAAAAAGCTGCGTTATACAGTGTGCATAGTAGTACCTACATGTAGTGTCTTGGATGTTCTTAAATTTGAATTTTACATGAAACATGATGAACTGTAAATTTTTATTACTACTCTATTTGTTTTTGTTTTAATGTCTAATGTAATTTTGAGTCGTTAAATTTGTATTTTTAACATTTTCATGCGCCTTTGAACAGCCTTGCCTGGAATTGGCGAATATAAATTAAACTATTTGTATTATTAGAAGAAGAAGTGTGGTGTTAAAAGAGGGTTTTTTATAGAGTTGTCTTTTTTTCTCTCATTTTTAATTACTACACTCAGGCTTTCCAAAGTCTTGAAAGTTCCAAAACATGACGCGGAAAAGAAGAGCAAAGGAAAAGACACCAAAGATTCATCCCAACCAGGTAATGTAACAGTGCATGATCTCATGCTACATCATAGGTGATTTAAGTCTTGGTGCAAGACCTTGTTATTTGCTATCACTCAACTATCGCGACCCCCTGCTCCACTTCTCGATTTTGGAACACTTCCAAATCACCTCCACCAGGGTCCAATGTCTTAGAGCTGCCTAAACGTTAAACAAATATTTGAAAATCCCTGCTTAGCAATAATGAGCAGGATGCCATTCAAAAATAGTACATCAGACATGGTACTTTGGCTGGTAACCTCGTTCTGGTAAGCATAATTTTGTTTTGCTTAGCTTATTTTTGTGCTTTAGTAGCTCTATGAAACTGGGCCCAGGGGCCAATTTCATAGAGCTGCTTCAGCAAAAAATTTGCTTAAACACAAAAATAGCTCGCTTGTGTTACACATGTTACTGGCCAAAATTTCATGCCATATACATTGATTGTGACTGGTATTTAGCTGTTGTTTACTTAGCATAACAATTGAGTGGAGTCTTAGCAGGTAATCTAATTTTACTAAGCAATGATTTTTTTGCTTAAGCAAAATTTTGTGCTCAAGCAGCTCAATGAAATTGGGCCCAGACCACGCTCAAAACTTGCTGGCGGGATCGCGGCTTACAGAAACGCCCTCTATCGGTGTAATAGTCGTGACATGTGTAGCGTTGAGTGTATGGGGCGGAGCCTATGGTATTACCATAGAGGTTGACCAACTCAACACGAACGTCTTGCACCAAGACTTAGATGATGTTTGAAGATTGCATTGTGTGGAAAATAATATATGTTTGAGCATGAAACCAGGCTTTCTGCTTCTTCTCACCCATACCCCCTGCTTTTGTGAGATGTACAATAAGAAGCCATTCCAACATCTTTAGTCCACGTACTGCATCTCGTTGGTACTCCTTGCCTGGTGTATGTTTTCCTCCCATTCTACAAACTTAACTGTCTGGTAATTGTCAACGACTAGTATTCTCACTTGGTGTATCCCAACATATATATATATGCATAAAATAACAATCCTGTGAAAATTAGGGACTCAATTGGTCTTTGAAGTTGCACGAGAATAATGAACGAAAAACACCCTTGTTGCACAATACATGTATGTGTGTGCTTTCAGATGCATAATAAAAGGCTTTAGCCGAAGTCTTTTATAATTATTCGAGTGAGAAATTACCTACATGTATCAATGATTTGAGGCATTACCTCTTCTTTAAAAGACTACATGTTCAAACTGTGTTACTTCAGAGGGAGCCGTTTCTCACAATGTTTTATACTATCAACCTCTCCCCATTACTCGTTACCAAGTGAGGTTTTATGTTTCAAGTTCCTAACTTAAGTTCTCTTGAGCTATTTTAATCTTTAGTTGTTTTTCTTTGAGTAGACTCTTACAAACAATGACCAAGAGTGGCTTTTAGCCTTGTTTTGGGCATACTGGCATGAACAAAAACTTTTATGTTACCTAGTGTCTTGCGGCTTCAACCATGTGTACATGGTTGGCTTGTGCGCAAAGCGCTCGCCTCTCACCAAGGTGACCCCGGTCATTTGGGAGCAGTTAAGCCCTCTATCTGCAGCACACCACATGACTGACTAGCCTTGCTCAAGGCAGTCGAATTATTCACTCCGAAAAAAGACCGCCGCTGTATGAAAACCCACCCGTATTCACTGTGCGTAACATCGCACGACACGATGCCCCGGTACACTATCCGCATGCGGAGGCCGTCAGGCCGACAGCCTTGTAGGGTCTGTGTTGAAGCCACTGACCTCATTACTATAATAAGCAAAGAGTTTCCACGGTCAGCTCATTACCATAATGCCCGCGAAAGACGAGACATGTTTACATCACACATGAGCATGGTAGGGTCCAAAGGTCGTGATAAGGGAAGTGCGTGATTGGACGTCAAAATGAATAATTCATTTGCTTCCCATCCTGTGTCGTCTGCAATTGGTCAGACGAAAGATTGTTAATATTCATGAGCTGCATACAAGCATATCCTAGAGCCCCCCCAATTTTTTCCACAAGTGGAAATTTTTCAATACAACACATTAAACCCGGAAGTTACAGACCCGACAAGGCTGTCTGCGGCCTGACGGCCTCCGCATGCGGTTAGTGGTACGAGTGCGGATGGCTTGTGTGCACAGTAGTCGTACGATGTGACAGTGTGTATATGGGTGGGTCATGCGGTGTGATCGCACGCACCACACACAGGGTATACGGGTGGGTTTACAGCGGCGTCTTTTCGGAGCGAATAATGCGACTGCCTTGAGCAAGGCTAATGACTGACACACTCCAGTGGACAAACATAATAAAAATAACAATAATAATAATAAGAGACCGTTTTTATATAGCTTTTTTCACGCCCGAGGGGTGTCTCAAAACGCTTCCGACATTATTACCCCTGGTCACTGGACCTTAAATCATTCCTTAAACCATCTCAGCTCCCTGGGGAGTATACAGCTTGTGCGCCATATGTGCACTACTCGGCTAAACCAATCACAAGAACCATCTCTGCCCTCACAGGGTGGAGAGAAGCAATTATAGTGAAGTGTCTTGCTCAGGGACACAAGTGTCATGACCGGGATTCAAACCCTCACTCTGCTGAACAGAAGCATCAGAGCTTGAGTTCGGTGCTCTTATCCACTCAGCCACGACACCCCAAACATCCAGCCAGCAGTCAGCTGGGCTTAACTTCATGGCTCTGCTAACTGCCGAATTCTGATCTTGCTCTTCCCAAAACCTAAAGATGCATTACCTCTCAAGTCTGATAGATTTTTGTTTTCCTTTGTAGTTGAAGTCATGTCCGGCCAGGAGCGTGTGAAGGTCGCTCGTAACCGTGCCCGCACCAAAAGCCTGACCCAGCACACACCTCAGGACAACTCGGAACACAAAACACCCAACAGCAATGCAAGTTTAAGAACTGATTCTGGGGATGAAGCATCGACCAGGATTAAAACTGAATCTGGGGACGGCCCATCGACTAGGAATAATACTGAACCTGGGGACGCCGCATTGACTAGGATTAAAACTGAACCTGAGGAGAGCCCAGCGGAGCCCATGGACGTATCGCCCTCGGGCGAGGAGAGTTTACGAGGGGGCGCTGCAAATGCGGGCGGCGACAACAACTCACTTCAGAATGGTCCAAACTTAGAGAACGGTTCGTCCGTCGATGACGACAGGAAAGAATTTACCGTTTTATTACGGGATAAGTTTGTTACCAATTATGTGATGAGTTTATCTGAAATGCGCCAGCATGTAATGGCACGGTTATCGGAGAGGCCCGCAGGGCACCGTGAAGGGACCCCGACTGATGCCATGCTGGAACAGTGCGCTGTTGATGTCGGTGCTACATTACTTCATATACCTGTAAGTTTATATTTTATATAAAACCCATCTGAACATGGTCTTTTTTTTTCTTCCTTTATTTTCAATTTTTACACACGTTGGCTGGTTTGACTTGTTTTTCCATAATGATATTTCTAACAAAGGACTCAACTTGATTGCAACACGTATTGACAAAACAAGAGAGGGAATCCGCCAACATTAGGGCAAGATAGCTCACTTTGTTGATATGCTGGTACCATAGAGTTATACATGTATATAAGAACTGGAGGGCGCAGTGGTGATGCTTCTTACACAAACGCAACAGGACCGCAAGGAGACATGCGCGGCGCCATTCTGTACAAGCGTTTAATATGAAACACATGTTGGAGTTTGTGTTTATTGAACGCTACCTGATGCTGTTTTGTCAACTTACAAAATGGCCGCACAAACACCCGCTGTGCGATGCCAGTTTTGTCAACTAAGAAAATGGCCGCCTGCACACATGCCGGGTCGCGTATATAGGCCAGTGCGCCCTCTAGTTCTTATATATAACTCTATGGCTGGTACATTAATTTAGAGGTCGCAGGATCAAATTCCACTTTGTCAAGTTTATGGTGGCATGGTTGGCTTGTGCGCAAAGCACTTGCCTCTCACCAAGGTGACCCCGGTTCGATTCCCGGCCAGGGCCATATGTGAATTGAGTTGTGCGTTGGTTCTCTGCTGTGCCACAAGGGTTGAGGGTCATTCCGTGTCAAATCACCCCCCAAAAAAGGCAATTTTAAACCCTACCCTCTTCAAATTTGCTCATATTTGGTTTATGGGGTAATCATGGCTCAACAAGCTCAAATTTAAAATTTCAGCTCCATCCGATAAACGGATTTCGCGCTACGGCATGCTCTTTCTTGTTGATTTCGGTCAAAATGCGCCTGACCTCTGACATTCAACTGACCATAGATCGGTAACCTTTGGGTCAAATTGGTTGAAATTGAAGAGGGTAGGGTTTAACCCATTGGGTGATTTGACACGGAATGACCCTTTTCCAGACTATCCGGTTTTCCTCCCATTGGAAAAAATCAAACACTTTCGATTTTGGCTGTGCTCCGTGGTCATAATGGGTTGATGTGGCTGGCAGCCAAAGGCGCCCTTGCATACCTGCTTCTCGAACACGTTGTAGCCGCGTCCTTTGCAATTCAGCTCTTAGCTGCAAGTAAGGATGATTAGCCCCCCAAATTATATTTTCTTTGCTCAACCCCAAACTTTTTCAGATTAGGATTTGGTCAGACCTGCAGGTGTTGTTGTAATTACCGGCAAGAATCTTGCCTGCCAGGAAAGGAAGAGCCATAGAAATAAAAAAGTCGTTTTTTTTTTTCCCCTTGTGGTTTATATTGATATCTGAAACAAAAAGTCGCATCCCCTTAAGGTGATCCCCTGGCTGCCGCTTCCTAGGTTGTATCGTAATTTAGGTGTGATCCCTGGCTACACGGCAGTTAACGGTGGTATGGCTTCTGACTGGCACCCCCGAACAAAGATATTGACAAAATAGGGACACCACCAATATAGGGCTAGATAGCTCAGTTGGTAGAGCGCCGGCACGTTAATCGGGAGGTCGTTGGTTTGAATCCCACTCTAGTCAATTCTTTGTTAAACCCCAAAAATCATTTCAAAATTTACATTGTCAGTTTCCCTTGTGGTTTATATTGATATTCTTTTTTTTTTTTTTTACATCATTAGTGATATAGATCACTGATGATTTGTTTCTGTAAACTACAGGATTTCTAATATTAAAATGTTTCATTTTTTTTTTTACACTTTCAGTGGCCTTCAAATAGTTTGATTGAAGACAAAAAGATATTTGGTCTCTGCGAAACTGGCGATTCATTAGACAAGGTATGAGTAATTGAGTAACATTTTTGGGGGAATGTTTCATGTTTTGATGCCTTTTTTGTAGTTTGTATTCCTTTGTGTTCCGTAAATTCACAAATAGGAGATTCTGAATTTATAAATTTCTTATACTTAATAAACACAAGGGGCTTAAATATAAAGGGAAAAAAACATCAAAACACAAATAAGTTTCTTTCTAAAGCTGTTTATGAAGAGAGACACACTTTAATTTGAAACTTTGCTTGGTGGAGATAAAATGGTAATAACATGGACATGAAATAGTCTCTCTTCCGTTAAAAACTCACAGGAAAGTCTTTTCGTGTACATTTTAGTAGATGAACAAATGCTAAAAATAGGATTTGAACAGCCTCTAGCTATCGAGCAATCTTGGTGGTCTAGTTGGTAAGACACTGCTCTAGAACTGCAAAGGTTGTGGGTTCGAATCCCACCCGAGTAATATGCCTTGTACAGAGCTCAGGGAAAATAATGAGTATACAGTGCTTTCACACTTTGGTGTATGGGTAAAACCAAAATGTAAAAAATTAGTATCATGGTGTTAAAGGCAGTGGACACTATTGGTAATTACTCAAAATAATTATCATCATAAAACCTTTCTTGGTTACGAGTAACGGGGAGAGGTTGATAGTATAAAACATTGTGAGAAACAGCTCCCCTCCGAATTGACGTAGTTTTCAAGAAAGAAGTAATTTTACCCGAATTTGATTTCGAGACCTCAAGTTTAGAATTTGAGGTCTTGAAATCAAGCATCAGAAAGCACACAACTTCGTGTGACAAGGGTGTTTTTTTCTTTCATTAATATCTTGCAACTTCGACGACCGATTGAGCTCAAATTTTCACAGGTTTGTTATTTTATGCATATGTTGAGATACACTAACTGGGAAGACTGGTCTTTGACAATTACCAATAGTGTCCACTGGCTTTAATGAAAACATTACTAGGCCAAGAAAAGCTTGTTTCAATCGTAGAGTTTGTCACGGCTGAATGGTTCAGCCATTAGCCCATGACTGTGAAGTGTGTAACCCTTTTTCAGCCCTAGGAGCTGGTGGCACTGTGGCCCTGGCGACAAATGATTTGTTTTTTTTATAGCCACAATTAGTTAAGTATAGCCCTCATCACCTTGCAATGGCCCTCTGACCTTGTGATGTTGGGTGATTTCTCAAAAAAAGATATAAAAAATTAATCAAGAATAACGAAATGCAATAAAAAACAATTTTCATTAAAGTTTATACACATTGTAATTAGGATACGTAGTTTTAAACCCCCCCCCACAAATATTATGCCTTTTCATTGGTTTAGAGCACGTCACATGATATGTTCTTAGTTTTACTACACGGCGGCCGTGTGATAGTGCATCGTTTGCTGTGTGATAGTCCGATGACTATCACAAGGCGTGCAGTACTTTCTTTTTACCCACCTCGAACCTAATCAGTCGTGCATCAGTGTATCTGAAATGCGCGTACGAACATTACCTGTACGAAGATTATAAATAGTCTGTTGGGGTGTTATAAAACAAATATTGACTGCTTCGAGTGCTATGGTTAAAACTATGACTCCCACGGGGATCCCAGGACCGTTCCATTTTCCCTCGGCTGCGCCTCGGGAAAATAGAACGCTCCGAGGATTACCTCGAGAGTCGTAGTTTTAACCATAGCACTCGAAGCAGTCAATATTTGTATACTAATTCAATGAGAGACTTTTGAGACATACATGTAATGGTTCTTTTTTGTGGCTCTGAGCGTACGCACACATGCTCTGTATTGTTGCGTAGGTCTGAGCACTACCGGTGAGTACTGTGGAAAAGGACCGTCCAAAAGTCTCCCAATCATTGCTATTCAACTTTAAAGGTATTTCTCCTGTCTTTTTGCCTCTCCTAGTTCCGTGCGGTAATCTTTGACATGTTCCGCGAGAGCTTCAAGTATCGACGCAATCAATTCTCGGAGCGATTCAAGGAAGTTCTTGGGAAAGAGCCAGCATCCAAAGTAGAGTTTGACAGACTTATCAAAGTGAGTATCAAGCGAGGGCCTCGTCACCTAGGGCCATTTGGGAGGCAACCATTTGCACAAAAAGGAACGCTTTGGTAGCTAGGAGATTTTTTTGCTCACAGAAATGTTACAATCCCCGTAAAAAAATATGTGGAAACTAAAATGCGAATGCTTCGTCTTCTTGGAGATCATCTGGAATTGGTTGCTTTTAAATTGCCTCATGTGACATGACCCAGTGGACCCAGTGTTGAAATATAAGTGCGTTCATTTGACCTGGCATGAAAAAATTAAAAAAACTGGAAAGTGGTTAAAACACCAGCAAACATTTTTAATAGTTACAACAGTAACAGTTCACAAGCTTAGTTACATACCTGCCAACTGTTCAGATTTATTTGAAATTGTCCAAATTTTTTTAGTTTACAGGCGACAAACAATCAGGGGCCATTTTCATGGCTCTGCTTACCGTAAGCACAGAATAAGGGAATCAATGTGTGTTGAAGAGGTTTTCAACTAATGGTTTAATCCCAACGAGGCCTGGTTCTTGATAATTTTACCGAGACGAAGTCGAGGTAAATTATCAAGAACTAGGCCTCGGCGGGTTTAAACCACTAGTTGAAAACCGATTCAACACACTTTGATTCCCATCCATAAATACCTCAAAAAGTAAAAAAAATGCAAAAATTATAATTGTTAAATGATTTCTTTCAACACAACACCCCTCCAGCTATGAAATGGTAAAGCCCTCCGCCGCCCTCGGGTAAACAACTCCTTATAATTCAATTCAACTAAGAATGGGAATGCTGTGCGCATTGTGCGTATCGCATGATGTGGCACTCGACCAATAGGAATGAAGAAACTGTATTATAAGAACAGGTGCAAGGTCGCGTGTCATGCCCATGAATTAACACTTTTTACCGGTCATAAACAAAGGTTTATACACACCCACGTGACACGCTCTCCACCAATAGGAATAGAGAAACTGTCTGAGGTATTTATGAAATATAGTTTCATCACCGTTGCGCTACGGCCCAATCCCATGCTATAATAAAATTATCTGAAACAAATTGTTTGTATTATGAAGTGTGTTTTGTTTCTTGTCGTCCATAGAAAATGAAACTGTTTTTCATGCGTATGAGCGTAGCGAAGTAGTATGAAATAATGTTTTAAATGCATACATCATTTGTAAATGTAAAAAGTTTTTTTGGCACGACTTCTCATGCTATATCTGTGGACTCATAAAACTTGTGTTTTTATTTCTGAGGTTTCAATGTGGGCAGGTTTATGTAGTTACTATGTTTGGCTTCGAACTCAACACCTTTGCTATTTTAGAGATGATGTCTTACCACTAGACCACCAAGCCTGCCTGGTAGCGTGAGGCAGTTCAATTATTATGTATTAGCTATTATTTCTAAGAGTTCACTAAATTCAGAAATGAGTCGAGAAATAATGACTTCCAGTAAACAAAGGGTAAAAACAGTTTAAAGGCAGTGGACACTACTAGTAATTACTCAAAATAATTATCAGCATAAAACCTCACTTGCTAACGAGTAATGGGGAGAGGTTGATAGTATACAAATATTGTGAGAAACGGCTCCCTCTGAAGTGACGTAATTTTCAAGAAAGAAGTAATTTTCTATGAATTTGATTTTGAGACCTGAAGTTTAGAATTTGAGGTCTCGAAATCAAGCATCTGAAAGCACACAACTACGTGTGACAGGGGTGGGTTTTTTTTTCGTAGTGATCCCGCAACTCCGACGACCGATCAAGTTCAAATTTTCACAAGTTTGTTATTTTATGCATATGTTGAGATACACCAAGTGAGAAGACTGGTCTTTGACAATTACCAGTAGTGTCCAGGGTCTTTAAGTTGTTTGTATTCCACAAAACTATTGTAAAGTCATATTTCTTATCTTCTTTTTTCTTGTTTTTATTGCAGAGTTTATGTCTCTACAAAGCACAGTTCTGGTACCTGAAAGGAACGTTACCAACTTGATGTCAAAGTAGCGTATTTTTTTATATATTTTATTTATGGTGGTTAAATAAGGCCCAGTTACTTTATTACCGTTTCATCAACAAATTTGAGTCGATGGAAAGTAAACCATTTTTTTGTAATCAAGTCAAAAACCACATGTGAAAGTGACTGGGTAAGTTTTTAATTTGATTTTGGGTCCAACAAAGGAAAATGAACTAGAATTTACTTTGAACCTGTGACCTCCGGATTAATGTGTCGGTGCTCTACCAACTAAACCATCCAGCCTAATTGTGGAGGGGGGGGGGGGTCTCCCTGTTTTGCCAATAGTCTTTGTTCAGGTGGGCCATTCAGAAGCCATTAAACCCTTTCTAAGGAAATATTATTATTTTTTATATTATAACTATTTTTTGTGCACATCAAATTCTGTGCACATGTTCGCATTGGGCTTATTTTGATTGCTGCAATTTAAATAAGGAAGAATGAATTTCTTGTAGGATCTATCTTGACTAGGATAGTTTTACAGACAAATATGTTTCTCTCAAGGATTGGTGCAAATATGAATTTTATAACAAGTGAGCTTTTATATTGAAACTGACAATTGTGTCCTTTTCTTACCAATCCATCTGTCGATTTCACCAAACTCTTCCTATACTTAGGATTAATCTTAGGACTTACGACGAGTCCCAACCCTGCACTGTAGCATGCAGACCTTAAGAATAATCCTAAGTTAGGACGAGTTACTCGTCCTAACTTGAGATAAGACGAGTCCTAACTCTTTGTGAAATCGACGGCAGGTCCAAATGTTAAAGTGCTTAATACTTCTCCGCTAAGCAAAAACAAGAAGGATACCACTCACAAGTAGTACTTGTGACATAGTATTTTCGCCAGTAACCCTGTTTTTCGCGTAAGCAAAATTGTTCTTAAGCAGAACTATGATATTGGTCCCTGTACTTTAAAGATGAAATACAGCACCAGTTATGTTGATACTGTCACGACAATGAGAAACTACTCAGGTTTTGATACACAAGATAACCTATAATACATCTAGCCTCAAAATAGAGGGGAGGGGGGGGGAAATTGATAAGAACTTTACCGCCAGTAAAATTTCTCATGGTGATACTGCCTTTTTGACTTTTTGATTCACTCTTTTGTTTTTAGGGTGGGGCAGGAATGAGTTTTTATTTGTTTTATATATAATATTTACGAGAAACAGCCTCACATCACGAGGCCTGATGGCACTTCAAGGTGAGGGCTTCACTTAAAGACACTGGACACTATTGGTAATTGTTAAAGACCAGGGCCCAATTTCATAGAGCTGCTAAGCACAAAAATTTGCTTAGCATGAAATTTCTTCCTTGATGAAAACAGAATTACCAACCAAATTTCAACGTGATTTTCAGGATGAGCAAACAACAGCTGAACACCAGTAACGAGGAATATACAACTGAAATTTGGTTGGTAATCCTGTTTTTACCAAGGAAGAAATATCATGCTTAGCAAATTTGTGTGCTTTGCAGCTCTATGAAATTGGGCCCAGTCTTCTCACTTGCTGTATCTCAACATATGCATGAAATAACAAACCTGTGAACATTTGAAGTCAGTAGTGTCCAATGCCTTCAACTGATTTGGGCCGTTTCTAGGGCCACACTGCCACCTACTCGTGGGGCTGAAACAGGGTTACCGTCCTTCAAAATCTGTAATAATGAATGCATGGGGATCTTTCACTAGGAGTCTGGCTGGGAGATACAAACTTTTAGTTGCTAATATTGGTGAGAAGTTTCAGACTGTTATCTGAATTCATGCCTTATTATGTCTGCCTGGTGACAAAACATGGAACTGTTATTTTCATCAGATATAAAAAGGGCTGTGTTTTATCATAATTTATACTCTCTTTTAGTGCTGACGATATTGTTTTGAAAAGCTCTTAAAAGTCTGTATTCAATGGGCCGATTTCACAACTGCAAATCAATTGCAGTTGGTAAGTAAAGTGTGATGGCACAATAAAAATTACTATGGTAGGCCAATTACTGACAATTTTGTCTTGCGATGAATTTTATTGCTTTGTGAATTCGGCCCAGGGGCTACTGAAAGTTGGAAATGGCACATTTTACACAGACCACCTTTAAGAAAGAAAGTTGGCGACTTGCCCTTTAAGAAACAGAAAACAATTTAATATCCCTCAGGTGTTATTTGTTCAACTATCCATTGATTTCATGATAGCGAAATGAATAAAAACTTACACATTTTTCATTGAATGTTTGATTATCCATTTTCTGATTAATTATCTTGTATTTCATGGAAAACTACTACTTTTTAAAATATTTTTGGGGGGACTTGTGTGAACCGTCGGCCTCTAGCTATTCAGCCATAAATTAAAAAACAACACTTATAATTGTTGTTACTACCATAAACTTAAAAGCAAAGTATGACGTCAATGCATAAGGTCTATTAGGCCTATACCGGTATAGGCCTTCAAACTATAAAATTTCCAGTAATTTTCAGGATAGGTAAACAAAAGCTGAAAACCAGTATAAAGCAATTTGAAACAAATGGAAATTTTGTTATAGTTATACTGTTTTTATCAAGGAAGAAATTTCATGCTAAGCAAATTTTTTTTGCTTAGCAGCTCTATGAAAATAATTGGGGCTTGTGCGACATGAGAAGTGATTGCGCAATCTGAAGGGCGCCCTCTGTGGTTGTGCTGACGTCATATGAATTTCACACACGCGGTGCATGCAGCTCGTCTGTCCTCCCAAAAGACAACAAAATTAATTCCCGATTTCAGCCAAAATACTGCTACAAAACGACAAAAGATAAACCCAGGATGGATCCTGACCAGAGCGAAGGTGCAGCCCTAGACAGCTGGGAAGAGCAGGCCGATCCTGGCCCAGGAAATCACGGTGATGCTTTAGACATTAATGAACAATTTTCTGCGTTGAATGTCAACGCGAAGCCCTTCGTTCCGAACGTGAATGCACCGGCATTTGTTCCCTCTTTTGGGACAATTTCACCCAAAACTGAACCCTGTAACAACAAAGACGACGGTAAGTGGTGATTTACGGATACACATATGGCAAGAATCGTCCAGAAAACCGGGTATTTTGTCGTGATTTTAACCGGAAGTGTTGGCTTTACGTCGTGACAGATGTGACTCCAAAATGAAATTTTATATTGTTGGTTGTTTTGTCATGTTTGTATTGTATTGTTTGCATAATTATTCGTGATTCATGTTGTGCTAGTCACATGGGGCCGTAGTCAAAGTGCCATGGTCTGATGGAGTTCCCATAAACAATAAGATGCTTGATGAATCATACATTAAAAAGCAGAGTGCCATGAATGTAAGAACATGATGGGGAAGGGCTTCTGACTGGAATAAACAAGAGAACAAGGACTTTTTTGTGAAATTGTTGTAAAAAAAGCTGCATTCAAATCCAATGCCTGCCTACTGACCATGCCTACATAGATTGTACATCATGATCATAAATTGTTTTTAACTCCTGTTCTGGACTGAATGGTGTTTCGGGGTGTTTCCATGCATCACAATAACGGAAACATGTACAATAATTTTAGTAAATGTACGGTGCTGGTTCAGCTCAGCAGAGTTTAATGGATTTCGGATATAACTTTCCGTATGTCGCCACCACTTTTTAACCCATTTTTACAACAAGTGATATCTCATTGAGGAAAATTAGATACTATATTATTTCATATTGAATGAAAAAGTGGTGGCGCCATATGGAAACTTTTCCTGGATTTCTGAGTAAATAAATAATTTGACAACAAACTCATTCAAGAGTCATTCTTCAACATGTTAGACTTGCTCAGACCTGCTCACCCAACATGCACACCAAGGGAGACCAGACAACTCGTTCGTTCGGACAACTCAACGGTTCGGACAACTCGACGGTTCAGATGATTTATTCAACTGTCAGACAACTTGACTTGGGGTCAAGACAAGTCGATGGATTGCCGTGACAGGGGCTCAGCGGGGGCGGGAGGGGTGAATAGCGGCCGGGCGTTCTGATAGGAAAGGGAAGGCGACTGTCTGATAGAAAAGGGAAAAAAATCAAGTTCATGGAAAGGCCCGTCAGAAAAGATATTATTTAAAGTTGCCGCTGAAAGAGTGAGATGTA
Source organism: Asterias amurensis (assembly GCF_032118995.1). Classification (NCBI taxonomy): domain Eukaryota; kingdom Metazoa; phylum Echinodermata; class Asteroidea; order Forcipulatida; family Asteriidae; genus Asterias; species Asterias amurensis. The sequence continues at coordinate 20,404,557 of NC_092658.1, forward strand.
AGTTCCTCAAAAACTTAAGCTTGTTAGCGTGTAGTTTTATTTTAGCAAAATGATGAGGTGAAGGTTGAGGATACTGTGGACAAACAAAGGGATTTCCCTAACACTTGACAGCTTTTAAATGGATGTCAGACAACTCGACTGTTCGGACAACTCGACGGTTGAGACAACTCGACTGTTCAACAGTTCAGACAACTCGACTTTGAGACAACTCGCCAAGACAAATCGATGGTTGAACAGACCTCCGTTACTGACTTGTTTACACAAATTTTTCTGTATCCTAACCGTGACCTAACCCTACCCTAACCCTAACCACCCCCCTCCCCCCATCCCACCCTTTGGCACCTTGGGGTGAGGTCCCCGCCACGGCCATCTGTCGACTTTACTTGGTCGTAAAGTCGAGTTGTCTGACAGTTGAAAAACCGTCAGTCGTGTTGTCTGAATGGTCCGAGTTTTCTGACATCCATTTGAAAGCTGTTAAGTGTTAGGAAAATCCCTTTGTTTGATGCTCTTAACCACTCGGTCATGACACTCTACGAGTGAACATGATGAACCAGGGTGGCAGGAGATATTGTCACCCCCTCCCCCCCCCCCACCCCCTATAAAGACCACGTCTTGAACACGCGACCACCTTTTGGATTGAAATTTTCACAGTTTGGTTTGGTTGCAGGATAAAGACAATCAAATAGTTCCAAAAACCCAAGGTTATACTTTCCCTTTCATTAAATAATGACTATCTTTTTTTTGGTTCTCTGCAGATGAACCTTCAGGAGAGGCGTCACCAGCGCAAGACTCTGGAATAGCAGGTATTCATTGTAAAAGAAAAATATTATAAAAATAGAATATTTAATTAAAGGATTCGGGTACTTTTTCAAAATGTCACAGATTTAAATTAAACTTACAGGGTTTGAAGATAATGATAGTGGAAAGCTTCCCTTCGAATATTACTAACTAAGGTTGTGTAGTTTTTGAGAAATGAGTAAAACAAGTCACAAAATCATTTGGTCTCATGAGACCAAAATGATTTAAGCATGTAAAATCCCCTCAACCAGTTATGATATTATACCCAAACCATAGCATAACTGGTTAATACGTTTTTACATGCTAAAACTGAGATGAAAATTATTAGTTTTACTCATTTCTCAAAAACTACAGCACCTCTGTAAGTAAAATTTCAAGGGAAGCTTTGTACTATCATAATCTTCAAACTGTGTGTTTAATGTAAATCTGTGGACATTGTGTTTAGTGTTAGGAAAAAGTACATATATATACCCTTTAAGGAATCAATGTGTGGTGAAGAGGTTGTCAACACTTCTTGGTCAAAAAGTAAAATAAATGCAAAAATTATAATTGCTCAATGATTTCTTTCAACACAACACCCCTCCAGCTATGAAATGGTAAAGCCCTCCGCCGCCCTCGGGTAAACAACTCCTTATAAGGGAATGCTGTGGGCGTCGCGCGTATGGCATGATGTGGCACAACTGTTTCAGCCGTTGCTTTCGGCCAACAGGATGACATGTAGCAGCAAATTTTTAAGCAATCTTTAAAAGCATCTAGATATGAAATTTGGCCCTGGCCTATTGTCAGCAGGCATGTTTGGAAATCATAACAATGATCACTCTAGAATGTATTTTCGTTCATGTCAATGTAATCTGACCCCAAATAGTTTTATTAATTTCGGTAATACTGAAACTTTCCGTGTAGAAGCCGAAGATGAGACCACACCCCAACCTCAAGAAGAGACGGAAGAACAAGAGGCGTCTCCGAACAACAATTCAGAGGAGGTACCAGAAGAAGAAGGTGAGTCGTCGTACTTCACATGTATTTTATTAATAAAAATAGTTATAATACTAATTTATTCATTTATAAGTTTCATAAAAAATATGTACAGATGCGCATTACAACAATACAGACATTAAAGACACTGGACACTATTGGTAATTGTCACAGACCAGTCTTCTCACTTGGTGTATCTCAACATATGCATAAAATAACGAACCTGTGACAATTTTAGCTCAATTGGTCGTCGAAGTTGCGAGATAATAATGAAAGAAAAAAAACACACTTGTCAAACGAAGTTGTGTGCTTTCTAATGCTTGATTTCAAGACCTAAAATTCTTAACTTGAGGTCTCGAAATCAAATTCGCGGAAAATTACTTCTTTCTTGAAAACTACGTCACTTCAGAGTGAGCCGCTTCTCACAATGTTTTATATTATCAACCTCTCCCCATTACTTGTTACCAAGTAAAGTTTTATGCTAATAACTTTTTTCAGTAATTACCAATAGTGTCCACTGCCTTTAACAATAGTTAAAAAATATTTGTGAGTGGAAATTACACTGAGAATTACAAGAACAATAGTTGTCATCAAACCACAGAAATTATACGGCAAAAGGCCCGGGAAAAAATCTAATAAAAAGCCTGGTGGAGTAAGTGGGTTTTTAGCAATGTTTTGAAGGTACCAGTATTGTTGGCGATCCTGATTGTATGTGGGAGAGCATTCCAAAGTTTCGGGGCAACACACTCAAAAGCGCAATCTCCCAGAGTACTGTTAGCTTTACAGAGTGGGTGTATCTCAACATATGCATAAAATAACGAACCTGTGAAAATTTTAGCTCAATTGGTCGTCGAAGTTGCGAGATAATAATGAAAGAAAAAAACACACTTGTCAAACGAAGTTGTGTGCTTTCTGATGCTTGATTTCAAGACCTCAAATTCTTAACTTGAGGTCTCGAAATCAAATTCGCGGAAAATTACTTCTTTCTTGAAAACTATGTCACTTCAGAGTGAGCCGCTTCTCACAATGTTTTATATTATCAACCTCTCCCCATTACTTGTTACCAAGTAAAGTTTTATGCTAATAACTTTTTTCAGTAATTACCAATAGTGTCCACTGCCTTTAACAATAGTTAAAAAATATTTGTGAGTGGAAATTACACTGAGAATTACAAGAACAATAGTTGTCATCAAACCACAGAAATTATACGGCAAAAGGCCCGGGAAAAAATCTAATAAAAAGCCTGGTGGAGTAAGTGGGTTTTTAGCAATGTTTTGAAGGTACCAGTATTGTTGGCGATCCTGATTGTATGTGGGAGAGCATTCCAAAGTTTCGGGGCAACACACTCAAAAGCGCAATCTCCCAGAGTACTGTTAGCTTTACAGAGTGGGTGTATCTCAACATATGCATAAAATAACGAACCTGTGAAAATTTTAGCTCAATTGGTCGTCGAAGTTGCGAGATAATAATGAAAGAAAAAAACACACTTGTCAAACGAAGTTGTGTGCTTTCTGATGCTTGATTTCAAGACCTAAAATCTTTAACTTGAGGTCTCGAAATCAAATTCGCGGAAAATTACTTCTTTCTTGAAAACTACGTCACTTCAGAGTGAGCCGCTTCTCACAATGTTTTATATTATCAACCTCTCCCCATTACTCGTTACCAAGTAAAGTTTTATGCTAATAACTTTTTTTAGTAATTACCAATAGTGTCCACTGCCTTTAACAATAGTTAAAAAATATTTGTAAGTGGAAATTACACTGAGAATTACAAGAACAATAGTTGTCATCAAACCACAGAAATTATACGGCAAAAGGCCCGGGAAAAAAATCTAATAAAAAGCCTTGTGGAGTAAGTCGGTTTTTAGCAATGTTTTGAAGGTACCAGTATTGTTGGCGATCCTGATTGCATGTGGAAGGGCATTCCAAAGTTTAGGAGCATCACACTCAAAAGCGCAATCTCCCAGAGTACTTTTAGTTTTACAGAGTGGGTACCTGAGAATGGAAGTGTCATTACAAAACTACGAAGACAATACTTAGACAAAGACCTTCTAGTTAAAAAGATTACACAAATATGAACCCTCATACTCTTTGACCCATTCAATATCATCCATGTGGTTTTGAAGGATAAACTATGTGAGCCTGCAGTATGATGTCTTTTGGTAAATGCATTCATACACAGTGCATATTCAACCCTCCTCTACTGTCTAACCATTTCCCTTTTTTTATCATGTTGAATTTAATTATAAATATTATGGCCTTCGTGTAATTCCAGGCGTGGATTCGCAGTTAAGATCAACCTTAAAGGAACATGTTGCCTTGGTTCGGTCGTGTTGGTCTTTGAAAAGTGTTTGTAACCATTTGTTATAAAATGTATACGGTTAGAAAGATATTTTAAAAGTAGAATATAACGATCCACATATAGTTTTTCTTTTACTTTGCGAACTAACGCGGTCGGACATTTATGGAAATGACCGACCATGTTTGGCAACGAGGTAAATGGAAAACCATGCTATTTCGAGTGATACTTGTGTGGATCATTATATTCTACTTTCAAAATATCTGTCTAATCAATATGCATTTTATAACACACGGTTACAAACCCTTTTCAAAGACCAACCCGACCGATCCAAGGCAACGTGTCCCTTAAACTCTTTCTGAAATCAGCCCCTGATGTAGGAGTATACAAATATTGACTGTTTCGAGTGCTATGGTTAAAACTATGACCCCCCGAGGTGATCCCCGGGAGCGACGTTCTATTTTCCCGAGGCGAAGCCAAGGGAAAAAAGAACGTGGCTCTCGGGGATCACCTCGGGGTCATAGTTTTTAACCATTGCACGAGTAAAAGCAATCAATATTTGTTTTATAACACCCCAAACATTTCTAAATACTGTACTGTTATTAAATTACAGACCTGAATGCTACAATCCACAGATGACGCGAATACAGATTGCAAACACTTTTACTGTGCTGCATGTAGTGTCGTGCAATCCGAAATGGTTACAGACTATTAATTTATCATCCTCGTACACGCAACGGTGGTCTGGATACTGCAAGCCGAGTGCTAGTCTTCGGACTAGCGCATGGCAAACCGAAGGCACTATCATACGGCCGTTGTCTAGCAAAACTAAGACATGTCATGTGACGCGCTCTAAACCAATAAGCAGGTAGAATACTTGCAAGGGGTGTTATAATATTACATATTCCTCTATTGTTTACAGACAGTGGACCTTCCAGTGAAGAAGAGGCAAGTGGAGCGGCTAAACTAGTAGTGGTCGCCCCACCCCCACAGAAAAGCAAGTATAAACAGGTCCAGCAGCAGGAGGAGGAAGAAGAAGACAAAAACCCCAGGGAGCATGTCAATGTCATATTCATCGGCCATGTTGGTAAGCATTGTTTTGTGTGTTGATATCATTCTGGATATATTGATCTGTACAGTCACAAGCAACAGACCGATCCATTAAGCTCCGCCCCATTGCGTAATGACCTATCACAACGCAATGAAGGTCCGACAAATAAGGTCCGACAAATAAGGTCCGACAAATAAGGTCGGACATGCGTGCGCGTATCTTGGCGCGCGGCAGAGTTGTGCAGAAAGGCGGAGCCTACTGGATTGGTCTATTTGGCCTTGGGCCACGATTTGTGGTTTAAATAAAAGTAAATAATAGTAATAATAATAATAAAAGTTCCTTTTTCATTCTTTACTGAAAACAAAAATAACTTGACAATTGTTATTGTTTAATTTACAGATGCTGGAAAATCTACTATTGGTGGTCACATTATGTGAGTATTGAGTACCTGTTTATGATATCTTTGCTAGTTCTTAAAGGAGTGAACAAATTTGGTGAACACTTGAAGACTGGCCACAAATTATCTACCAATGACATTGCATTTGGAAATGTCAATTGTCCAGGGATGAGAAATGGTTGATTTTATCTAAATAATTTTGCGTTGAACAAAAAGACAAATTGACTAGAGCACAACTTGAACCGAAGGCTTCTGGATTAATGTGCTAACTTTTACCCCCGCCCCCAAATTGAGTTTTTGACAAAATAGAAAGGACTCTGACATTATGTCGAGATATATGTAGCTAAGTTGGTAGAGCTGGGCCAAGTTTATCTGGAGGTCACAGGTTCAACTAGTCAAGTGTGTTCTACCCAAAATCATTTAACAGTTACCAAAGTCAGTTTCCCTTGTGTTTTATTACTTGACTTGTAACTGAAGTCAGACTGTCTATGTCTGCCTTGTGAAAAAATGTAGCTGTTGTTTTCTCCTTGGATCTTCTTGTTTAGTGGAATTTAATAATAAGAATTTTGCCCGATTTGAGTGGCATTTATTTTGATGATTATAATTTTCCAATCTTCTTGTTCAGTGGAATTTGAATAAGAAGAATTTTGCCCGATTTGAGTGGCATTTATTTTGATGATTATAATTTTCCAATCTTCTTGTTCAGTGGAATTTAGTAATAAGAATTTTGCCCGATTTGAGTGGCATTTATTTTGATGATTATAATTTTCCAATCGCTTGATTTCTTTCCACAGGTTCCTTACTGGACAAGTCGACAAGAGAACTCTGGAGAAATATGAACGAGAGGCCAAAGAGAAGAACAGAGAAAGTTGGTAAGTGAAACACTTTCATGATAAACTCTGACTCCGTTTTTGATCAGCAGAGTGTGGTTTGAGTCCCTGTCGTGACACTTGTGTTTGTAACACTTGTGTTCGTAAGCAAAGCACTTCACAATTATTGCTGCGACCTTTGGATCCTTTTAAAGACACTGGACACTATTGGTAATTGTTAAGGGCCAGTCTTTTCACTTGATGTATCTCAACATAAACATAAAATAACAAACCTGTGAAAATTTCGAGGTCGTCGGAGTGGCGAGGTAACTATGAAAGAAAACACACCCTTGTCACACGAAGTTGTGTGCTTTCAGATGCTTGATTTCGAAACCTCAAATTCTGAAACTGAGGTCTCAAAATCAAATTCATGGAAAATTACTTCTTTTTCGAAAACTACGTCACTTCAGAGGGAGCCGCTTCTCACAATGTTTTATACTATCAACCTCTCCCCATTACTCGTTACCAAGTGAAGTTTTATGCTAATAAATATTTTGGTTAATTACCAATAGTGTCCAGTACCTTTAAGTTTCTTTATTATCCAGGGTCACCATCAAGTCCCTGATCAATGCATGAAATATGTGTCAATGTAAAGACACGGGACACCTTTGGTAATTGTCAATGACTAGTATTCTCACTTGGTGTATTCCATCATGCATACAATAACAAACCTATACAAATTTGAACTGAACTGGTCATCGAAGCTGAGCAAAACTAATGAACAAAAGAAACCTTGTTGCACAAATTTGTGTGATTTCAGATGCCTATTAAAATGCTTTGGTCCTGAAGTCTTTTAATATTTGAGTGAGAAAGTACCTAAAAACTATGTTTCAACAGAGGCAGTCGTTTCTCATAATGTTTTATACCATCAACAGCTCTCCACCCAGGTCAAAATTCCAGTTGAACCTAGTTAACTGGGGTCTACTGGTTCAACTGGATAGTGACCAAACTCATCCATTTTCCATATTAACCAACTGGTTTGGACTAGGTTTAACTGTTTTCAACTAGGTTGAAATTATAAACCAGTTGGTCTCTGTCCATTTTCCATATTAAACCAAGTGGTTTTAACTGTGTTCAACTATTTTATCAATGGGTTTCAACTAGTTCCAGTTAAACCCAGTTTAACTAGGTTCAACTGGAATTTCTACCTGGGCATTGCTCATTACTAAGTAAATTTTTATGCTTACAACCTTTTTTTGTAATTACCATTAGTGTCATGTGCCTTAAAGTCCTCGTCTATACATGATGTGAATGAAATATAGACGTTAAGACAGAGTGTGTTCTTCTGATCAGTAACCTGTCGTGGACAAACCAACTAATAAATTAACACAAAAAACAAGAGCAAGACTGACAAGACGGACAATGCCATTACAAAATCTTTTCCCGGTAGTGAGACGGGATTCCTTGGTTCCTACCAAGTTTTGTTCAATACATGAAATGTATGTCAATAGATGTTAAAACGGTGTGTGTTTCTGACCAGGTACCTGTCGTGGGCGCTGGATACCAACTCAGAGGAAAGGGAGAAGGGCAAGACGGTAGAGGTCGGCCGAGCCAACTTTGAGACGGACAAAAAACATTTCACAATCCTAGACGCCCCCGGCCATCGGAGCTTTGTGCCTAACATGATCTGTGGGGCTGCCCAGGCAGACTTGGCTGTGTTGGTAAGATCAAGCTTCTTCTATTTGGATAAAGGATTTGGGTATCTTTTCAAATTGTCCATAGATTTACACTAAACTTACAGGGTTTAAAGATAGTGATAGTGGAAAGCTTCCCTCCAAATTGAGGTGCTGTAGTTTTGGAAAAATGAGTAAAACAATGTCATGAAAATACGTTTGTAAATGCTAAAAATAATTTTTATGACATTGTTTTACTCATTTCCCCAAAACTACAGCACCTCAGCACGTAATATTTTCAGGGAAGCTTTCTTTTATCATTATCTTCAAACTGTAAGTTTAGTGTAAATCTGTGGACAATGTGTTTTTGTCCTACAAAAATTACATAGACCCTTTAAATAACGATCAACAAAGTATCTAAATACTTCATTCTTTGAAAAAAATTGTGCTGAAATTCCATACTACCATGTGTCTCAAAAAAACTATACACTTTTGACTGCAGAATAAAAAGTATATAATTCTGGAGGAATCAGGTAAGGTTTTATGCTAATAATAATTATTTTGATTAGTTACCAATAGTTTCCACTGTCTTTAACTCAGTTATATCTTTCCTTTGTCACTTTTTTAACACTTTCTTGTTGATGTGACTTTAAAATAGGTCATCTCTGCGAGGAAGGGTGAATTTGAGACGGGCTTTGAGAGGGGGGGTCAGACGCGAGAGCATGCCATGTTGGCCAAGACGGCCGGAGTCAAGCATCTGGTCGTTCTTATCAACAAAATGGATGACCATACTGTCAAGTGGTCCGAGGAGAGGTAGGCAAACTTACAGAATTCTTCCTGGAAAAATAAATTTTTGCATACTGCCGCCTCTTTTTTATTCGCTTTGAAACAAATTGGTATCTCGTATCAGCAAATGAGATATTGTTGGGCCTCGATCATCCTCAGACCAACAACTTGGCCGGCCTAGCGACATCGACCACATGTGGTGTGAGGCTGTAGGACGTAGACACAGGAGAACGGCACGACGAACCCTTGCTGTCTATGTGGTTGATTGATTGATTGAAATGAGTTATTCCTTTTGGTGCAAAAAAAAAGTGAAAAAGAAATGGCAGGATACGGAAATCTTTCCGTATTCCCTCTTGTGTTGAATTTTAATTGTACAGCAGTTTTTAATTGTAACAAAAAACGTCTTGCATCAAGACTAGTACGGAGTCTCCACTCACAACCGGTTATAAACACTGGTCATTATCAAAGGTTTAAACACCCCCACGTGACGGGCGTTCCACCAATAGGAATAGCGAAACTGTCCTGAGGTATTTATGAATAAATAATAATTACTATTCTTTTTATCATCTTGCAGGTACTCAGAGTGCAAAATGAAGCTGGTCCCATTCCTCAAGAAAGTCGGTTTTAATCCAAAGAAAGATATCTTCTTCATTCCTGTATCAGGAATCACAGGAGCTAACCTCAAGGAGCCTGCTGGTAGTATGTGTAGCTGGTACACGTAAGTACAACTCACTCCATACATGAAATAGCAGTATGACAGAACAGCAGTATGACGAAGTAGCAGTATGACAAAATGGCACATATAATAATAATAGTATCAAAGTCTTATATAGCGCACGTATCTACCAAACAAGGTACTCAAGGCGCTGAGTATATACAAACTAGCAGAAAGATAGGTTATTGCAGTGATGAATTCTGAGACCCAATTATTTTTAGCACCTTATAAGGGTTTACAAGGTGCTACGGCGCATACAGCAACCACAGCCAGGAACACCGGGGCGAACCCCTTCTCTTTTCGATAAGTGCACTGGGTTCTATAACATGCGTTACACAACACATGGGACCAACGGCTTAACGTCTCATCCGAAGGACGAAGCAATGGTTAAGTGTTTTGCTTAAGGATACTAGTGTCACGGCTTGGGATTCGAACCTACAAGTTGACTATTTAGTATTTATGGTTACTTCTTATTCTTCATACCATGCAAAGCTTCAAACACCAATTACTTTGTGAAAGTTCGCACAGTAAAAGGAAAACCATGCAATTTCGAGGCAAGTTTGTTCGGATCATTGTACTCAACTTTTAAAACATCTTTCCAAAACTCGTCTGATCCAAGGCAACGTGTTCCTTTAAACTGATTGCCAATCACAGCAGACTGATGACCTTTTCACTGGCTTCCTTTTGATTCCAGTGGACCAGCGTTTATTCCATATATCGATAAGCTACCTTCTCTTGGGCGAGAGTTAAACGGACCCCTCAGGATGCCCATCACAGACAGATACAAGGTATAGTAGCTTTAAACCACTGCTGAAGACTCATCTCTGTAGGGAAGCAGTTTTATCTTAAAGTGACGTTCTTTTACCTTATTACCCAGCTATTTTACTGCATTGTCATGTTTATGATTGCTTATCACTTTCTATTTTGTGCGCTTTTTCATTTTATACTGGTTATTTTAATGATTTTCTTGAGTGGATCTGATGGATACTATTTTAGTATTTGTATGTTTTACATGGTTTTTAATATTGTGATTGATTGCTTATACATGTACATGTATCTTAATCTTTTATTGCTTTATATCTATCTCTATTTGTGGATCTTATTTTTGACTTGTTAATGATTTCACTTTTCTTCCAGGTTAAATTTTATAGTTTTTCTTATTTTTATTGTCAAGTAGCAGGGAGCATTTTTGCAGTGGATTCGTGTTTTATTATTGTACTAAAAACTGCGTCCACAATCGTTGGCTACGACTGTGGCTTCTGTATGTTACTAATCCAGCCGTAGCTGTAGGTGCCAATTTGTGCCCAATTTTATAGAGCTGCTTAAAGGCAGTGGACACTATTGGTTATTACTCAAAATAATTGTTAGCATAAAACCTTTCTTGGTAACAAGTAATGGGGAGAGGTTGATGGTACAAAACATTGCGAGAAACGGCTCCCTCTGAAGTGCCATAGTTTTAGAGAAAGAAATATGTCTCGCAAGTTCGATGACCGATTGAGCTCAAATTTTCACAGGTTTTGTTTATGTTAAATGCATACGTTGAGATACACCAACTGTAAAGGCTAGTCTTTGACAACTACCAACAGTGTCCACTGCCTGCACAACATTTTGACTTAACAACCTCCTGCTTAGCATAAATGAGCAGGCTACCAGTTACAAATTGTACATACGACATTGTAGTTACTGTGAACCATAATCTGGTAAGTTTAATGTCGCTGTGCTGAGCTACTTTTTGTGCTCAATCAGCTCTACGAAATTAGGCCTTTGTGTTTGAGTAACTAGTTAATCTTATAAAGACACTGGACACTATTGGTAATTGCTAAAGACTAGTCTTCATAGTTAGTGTATCTCAACATATGCATAAAATAACAAACCTGTGAAAATTTGAGCTCAATCAGTCGTCGAAGTTGCTAAATATTAATGGAAGAAAAAAACACACTTGCCAAACCATGGTCACACGAAGTTGTGTGCGTTCAGATGCTTGATTTCGAGACCCCAAATTTTAAATTGGAGGTCTTGAAATAAAATTTGTGGAAAATAACTTCTTTCTCGAGAACTACGTCACTTCAGAGGGAGCCGTTTCTCACAATGTTTTGTACTATTCACCCTCTCCCCATTACTCGTCACCAAGTGAGGTTTTATGATGATAATTATTTTGAGCAACTATCACTAGTGTCCCCTGCCTTTAAAGACACTGCCGTCGATTTCTTCCCATTACTCGTAATCAAGAATGGTTTTATGATAGTTAGTATTTTGAGTAATTACCAATAGTGTCCACTGCCGTTAATTCCTTTGTTTTCCTTATATGTTTAGGTAGGGTTAGTGTTTTAGACAAAGCTTAAGTTGTCATTATACTGATTGATAATGGTTTTTACCTTGCAGGATATGGGAACCATTTTACTGGGAAAAATCGAAGGAGGAAATATCTCCAAAGGAGACACTGTCTTAATGATGCCTAATAAGGTAAGACAATAAAATGATACCTATTAAAGTCAAACAAAATGTACACATAAAAATACCCATTGCGCTAGCTACAAGCCCGGCCATATCTCGTTTGGCCCCCCTGCCCCCTTTCAATGTTGTCTTGGTTCTGATTGCCGATCTTCTGCGATTCAGTTCCGATTGCCGGTCTCCTGTGATAATTTTTACACTTGGTTTTATAGACTTGTGATTGCTGTATTTGCTTACTTTCATACACTTAATTCATGTGATTACATATTTAAACATGTACGGTCATTTATCATTTTACTGTGTGTTTTTTTAGTTGTTCCATTCGGTGCAAAAAATAATTTTTGTCCTCAGCTTTATAGACCTGTGATTTTGCAATGTGCCTAGTTTTAAAACCTGTGATTTAAATGTGTTATTTATTGTTTACTGTATCATATTTTGCTCAAGATTATATTTTTTGCATGAATTATTGAACCCTTTGCACCAACGTCACACTTTGCTACCGCTAGCCACACTTGCCATTTTAGAAGTCAAAAGTCAATTGTTGTTGCGTAAAATTTTACCATGAATTTGAATCGACTTGAATTGTATTGCCTTATTGTTGTTGTTGTTGCTGTTTTTTTCACAGGTCACGAGTGAGAAGAAATTCTCAACTATATTTTGAATATTACATTTTGTAAAATGTACTTCTTTTTATATTAACTGAATGTTTTTGTTAGGTTTCGATGATACTGATCTAATCGGTGCAATTATTTAGTGAATTCTGGTCATAACTATCAACTCTTAGGTATATTTTTAAGGCTATTACGTTTCTGGTACTTTGGTCTTGTATTTGCGAGGTAGTTTTTTGTATTCTGATTTTCGTATTATGAGTGAAGGGCACCTCCTACATGTAAGAGGGAAATGTAAATTTGTACTGGAAGGTTTTAAAGGGCACCAAGGCAATGACCAAGAGCATAGAGGCAATTGCCTCTGTTGCCTCTTTGAATTTATGTGGCCTAGTATTAGTATGTAAAACCATAATTATTTTATTAATTTTATGGCTTATGTTAAAGTTTAACTTATTTAAAGTAAACAGTATTAAGTTTGAGTTTCTTGAGGTCAATTTCACATTCATTATTATTGGGTCAAAGTATATTTAAAAAGAAGTGTAGTCAAGTTTCGATCTTGGTGTACTGTCACTAATATAATATTCCTATATTTTTTTCCCCAGACAAATGTGGAAATTCTGCAAATTTTATCCGATGAGGATGATACGACAGAAGCAGGGGCTGGAGAGAATGTCAAATTAAAAGTCAGGGGCGTCGAGGAGGAGGTATATTCAAAGGAATTTCTCTTTACTTAGACCAAGATCTCCTCAAAAATGACATGTATAAATAGTAAAAGTGGCTTCTTATATAGTGCTCAAAATGCCACTAAGCATCACTCATGCTACTTAAAGGATTTGGGTACCTTTTCAAAATGTCCATAGATTTACATTAAACTTACAGGGTTTGAAGATAATGATAGTGGAAAGCTTCCCTTCACATATTACTTACTGAGGTGCTGTAGTTTTTGAGAAATGAATAAAACAATGTCATGAAAATACGTTTGTAAATGATTAAAATAATTTTCGTCTCATGTGACGAAATTTATTTTCATTACATTGTTTTACTCATTTCCCAAAAACTAGAGCACCTCAGCACGTAATATTTTCAGGGAAGCTTTCTACTATCATTATCTTCAAACTGTGTTAGTTTAGTGTAAATCTGTGGACATTGTGTTTTTTGTCCTACAAAAGTTAAATAGACCCTTTAAAACATAGTTACCCCCTGTCGTTGAGCCATTTTGTTCATTCTTTAAACCATCTAAGGATTGTAGACTGCAGGCTCAAATTAAAAAAAACTTCAAATATGTTCATTATCTTGTTTCAGTGTTGTGGGTGTTTACTCACCAAATAGTAGAGGGTATGTATTAAAGACTCACTAGCCAAACAGACTAGTAAGGATTCATGTTATAAATTCCCCTGCAAATGACTTCTGCTTGGGGTGAATTTATTTTACTAGACGTGACTCCAAAAAAAAAGTGTAGGTATTGACCCCTTGCACGCGCGTCACACGCGGCGACTGATGCCACGCTCACCATGTTGGTGGTCAATAAGCTTACGTGTAAACGCCGCGTCACCTAAAAATGCGCACTTCACTGAATAACGCACGTTGACACTGACCACCAACATGGCGCATCCAAGATTATTCTGATGATGACGTCAGGTGAAATGGGTCAATATTTTGTTGCATTATATCATTTCTACTATGCATAAACAACAAAATGTTTGCCATCAGCACACATAGTGAAAAACCCATATTTCCGTTTTGTTTCTTCTTCCAAACTTTCCAAACTTATCAATGACCTTTATGACCTTGTTTTTTCTTTCAGGATGTATCCCCTGGCTTTGTCCTCTGTGAAATCAACAGCCCCTGTCACACATGTAAGGTCTTTGACGCACAGGTACGAACGCACATTGTTAACAACTCATTTACTTTTATCCTATGCTAAGTTATTATAACTTGTGTTTATTCAAGGATACTATATACAACATTTTGTCAATTTTGTAAAAGGCTCTCTATAAATTTGATGGCAATTGATTAATTGTGATGACATGTGACGACATTCCATTTCCCTTTGCTTAAAACCTCCTTCATACTTCCTGCAAATGGCAATGCGGTACAAATGTTGAGAATTTATGCAAACAAATAATACAGAAGAATTGAGATGTGCATACCTTCTGTGAAAAATTTGCTATGAAAAATGGAGCTGTGACTTCATCATAATATCGCATTCGCAGGAAGTAGAAACCGGGCTTTATTCTGCCATTTACCGTGTGAACCTATTATCACTAGTGTAGGGAAAACTATTAAAAATTAGTGTCAGAAAACCCTTGAAAACCCTACATATTCCTGAAATTGACTGAAGGGCTGAAATTGTTGTCTGTCTTTTACCTTTTTGCACAGATTGTGATCATTGAACACAAGTCCATTATTTGTGCTGGTTATGGTGCAGTGCTACACATCCACACCGCTGTAGAGGAGGTCCAAATAACGGTAAGTTGTCCCCTGCCACTAAAGGATAAGAGCACCGAATTCAAGCTCTGGTGCTTCTGTTCATCAGAGTGTGGGTTCGAATCCCGGTCGTGACACTTGTGTCTCTGAGCAAGACGCTTAACTATAATTGCCTCTCTCCACCAAGGGGTAAATGGGTACCTGTGAGGGCAGAGATGGTTCTTGTGATTGATTTAGCCGAGTAGCGCATATTAATGTTGCACAGGCTGCATACTCCCCACCAGGGAGTTGAGATGGTTTAAGGAGTGATTTAAGGCCCAGTGACCACGGGTAATAATGTGAAGCGCTTTGGGACGCCCTCCGGGTGTGAAAAGCGCTGTATAAAAACGGGTTATTATTATTATTAAAGGTGTACCTGCTGAATGGTTTGAAGGCATTGGACACTATTGGTAATTACTCAAAATAATTGTTAGCATAAAAAACCTACTTAGGAACAAGTAATGGGGAGAGGTTGATAGTATAAAATATTGTGAGAAACGACTCTCTCTCTGAAGTAAGGTAGTTTTGAGAAGAAAGTAATTTTCCACTAAAATATTTGAATTTGATTTCGGGACCTCAGATATAGATTTTGGGGTCCCGAAATCAAGCATCTGAAAGCACACACAACTTGTGGGACAAGGGTGTTTTTTCTTCCATTATTATCTCACAACTTCAACTACCAATTGAGCTAAAAGAAGACTGCCGTCGATTTCACAAAACTCTTCCTAACTTAAGACTAATCTTAGGACTTAGGAAGAGTCCCAACCCTGCACTGTAGCATGCAGACCTTAAGATTAATCCTAAGTTAGGACGAGTTACTCGCCCTAACTCGAGATAAGACGAGTCCTAACTCTTTGTGAAATCGATGGCTGGTCTTTGACAATTACCAGAGGTGTCTAGTGTCCTTAATAGATTTTAATTGCATTTTTAGCCTGCTTTATGATTAGTATAATAATATTTCGTATTTTAGATCAGATTGCATTTTTAATATTTCAGTATTTCACTTTACTCAGTTACATGTTGAATTTTTACTCCTTTTGTTAGAATTCAGTTTTTTTTTAATTTTTAATTTTTTTGTTTTTTTATATTTTTTAAATTGTCCATACAATTGTACCTGCTTAGTTGTGGACTTGTGCATTTTGTTCAGTGCTCTAGAGGCAGCAGTATGATAAAGCGCTAATACATTTTGGTATTATTAATATTGTTAATGGCCTTGTAGGCCCTCGCATAAGGCGCTCTACATATTTCTTTATTGTTAAAATAATGAATAGGGTAGGTGGCCTTAGCTTTCGATCCAAACGGGACCTTCTTCAGAGGCAATTATTAATATAATTATTATTAATGGAAGTAAGTATCTTGTTTTTTTTTTTCCCTCTCAGACCCTAATCGCCACGGTGGACAAGAAGACAGGGGAACGCAGCAAGACTCGGCCGCGTTACATCAAGCAAGACCAGATCGCTCTGGCTCGATTTGAATGTGCGGGAGTGCTGTGCATGGAGACTTTTAGTGACTTCCAGCAGATGGGACGTTTTACTCTCAGAGACGAAGGTAAGAAAATAATTAGATGTTGTACGTCATCTGCTCTCAGACTTAGTCAAAGAGACTGAAGCTGTGTTATTTGTTGACTGACGAAAAATTTCTCCTTAAAGTGAAGATTCATTAGTTGTTCAAATCCAATAACGTCATGTGTAAAATTTCACTCTGAAAAATTAGTACATTATATTGAAATGGTCATTTCCCTTCCTTGTCAAGGGTTATATTATGTTAAGTTTTTATTTTAATCGATTTCATGCATTGATTCGTCAGATAATGGTCACCAGTTTTACTGATAGGGTATGTAGTCACCAGTTATTATTATTATTATTATTTTTATTATATGTAAATTGTTTGAATATTTTTGTATCCAACAGGAAAAACCATCGGCATTGGAAAAGTTTTGAAGCTCATCAACTGAAAGGAGTGTCATAGTGGCATGTTAAGCAGGGACTAGTTGGACTCATACTAAGGTTGACGTTGATTAAGGGTTTTATTGCATTTATTTAAAGGGAGACTACCGTCATGATCACAGCAGGCCTGTGACTTAAAGGCAGTGGACACTTGTGGTAATTACTCAAAATAATTTTTGCCATAAAAACCTACTTGGTAACAAGCAATGGGAAGCTGTTGATACATGTAGTATAACTGGCTCCCTCTGAACTGGCTCCCTCTGAAGTGACATATTTGTTTTCACGAATTTGATTTCGAAACCTTTGAAT